>NC_065451.1:77831905-79031905 GCF_917563875.1 Diabrotica virgifera virgifera
GTGATCAGCAATGCCAGAGGGTTGTAAGAACTCATCGCTTATCTCTAGATCTCTTCTTCTTTCCCGAAGAAGTAAACAACAATGATCAGAGGGTTGTAAGAACTCATCGCTTATCTCTAAATCTCTTCTTCTTTCCTGAAGAAGTAATGACCAGAGGGTTGTAAGAACTCATCGCTTATCTCTAGATCTCTTCTTCTTTTCCGAAAAAGAGTTGACACCTGTTTATTTGTTACCTGTAAAATGTATTGTATGTACCTTTAAGAGGTGATCGACAATGGCTAAAAGGTAGCTGCTGAAGAAGTAAAAGAAGTGATAGGCAATGACCAGAGGATTGTAAGAAGTGGTCGTTTATTTGTAGATCTCTTATTCTTTTTCTCAAAGGGGCCACCCTGTATGTAGAGTGTAAAACTCATCGCTTATCGCTTCATCTTTTCTTCTTCTTATTAAATTTGTGCAGGGTGATAAAAATAAATTTTAATTGTATATATATATATATATATATATATATATATATATATATATATATATATATATATATATATATATTGTGTTTTCAATTTATCAATCAAAAGCAAAATGAAAATTTAATTAAATTTTTTTTTAAATAACGCGGGCACATAAATTTGATACACCCTGTATATTGAGCTGTAAATATTTATTTGCAGAAAGCACTAAACAGAAGCGAATGGAGGAAACTGGGGGAAGCCTATGTTCAGAATTGGACGAATTAAAGGGCAAAAGAAGAAAGAAGAAATATTTATTAGAATTTAGTTTGGATGTAAGTGGATTTCTCTTTTAATGAGCTTTCCGATGAACCATTAAAGACTTTTGTGAATAATTAAAGTGAAAAGGACGATGTATTTAGATTTAAAATGGAAATTATTACGGGAACTATAGAATCCACAGGTAGATGGTAATTATCATTTTCTAGAAAGATGGTTTAAAAGAAAGTTTGGAATTTTAATATCTAAAAATTGGAAAGAAATCCTTTGTAAAAGGTATAAAATTTTTTTATTAAAAATCCCTTAAAAGGGCTACATCACAACAAAACGTTTTCGATTTTTATAAAAAATTATCATCAGTGTTCGATCTAAAAATAAGTATAACCGATTTAATGAATATAAAGTTATTATTTAAATTTTGACAAAGGTTAGAGCAAGTTGGTTATACTTACAAACTGGATGCTAGCTGAGCCACAAAAGAAAAATATCTGGGTAAAAACCCTTTACATATAATATAGATGCCTTAAAAGTGCATACTTCGATAAAAAGGCCTGTGATGGTCACATGGCAAACAGGATAATGCCCTAAGGTAAGGTATACAGGTTTCCCAACACGTGGGATCCAAATTGAGTTGATCACATTTCAATGACTTAATGGCAACTGAATGCAAAATGAGTGATGTTTCTGAAAGGTGTCAAAAGACAGATAGACAACGTGACGTGGAATTTACCCTGTATTACGACAGCCAACTAATTGTTAGTAAAATATTTAATGAAAATTTACATAGTAATAACAAACATCAACAAAGTTATGGCTATAATTACATTTAAGTAAGTACCTTGAATATGTAAGATGAACGTGAAGTATGAAATGATTTTTATAATGAGAAATAGCCAGAATCTATGCAGCCATCTATACGTGTTCCTATTCTAATTGAAGTAAGTTCAACTGTGCTGTGGAAAATTTGATTTACTATGAATTAAAAGGAGTGTTTGGTTTAATTGTACCAATGGCAGAGTAAATTAGAGAGTCTGTAGTAAATGGAAGTCTGATATTAAAGTAGTGTTGAAATTAAGATAAGTTGTATGAGTCACAGTAGGAAACTGATATGATATAATGATATGTGAATTAATTGGTTAAGGTACCTGAGTGTTGATATTGGAAGTGAAGAAGAATATCAATTGAACTAATAACCTGGCAAAAGTATGAGGTCCTTTTATGTAACATAAGCTTCTAGGACTAAACATGTTTATGAAATAGGGATTTTTTTTCCTATTTTTTTTTTTTTTTTATACCAAGTTATCGAGTTGAATTGAAAAGGTTTAAAACTGGATGGATGTAAGAAGGTGTATTGGAAACAAGCAATATGTGTAAAATTAGAAGGTAGTGAATAATTTGTGATTTGATATCAGAATTGTTTACTGTAATGAGGTGTGATGAAAAAGGCTGGGCGCCCCAGAAACCAGACCCCACATCTATGGATAAGAGAGTGGAAGAATTAGTATAAAAACCTTTTATAAATATTTTTCTGAAGTTTAGTTGGACCTATAACGAAAACCTGATCAAATGGCGATAAGTTATGAAATTGGGTGGAAAAGATCAAATAGTGTTAGAGTTGTGACTGGTCGATTTAGTAAAAACTGTGGAAAAAGTTAAAGTAGATTATTTTGGAAGACTAGTAGAAGTTAAGGGATAATGAGTTGATGTTAGAAATGTCGTCTGTTAAATAAGTAAATATGGAGGAAAGGTTAATATAAATGAAAAAAGAGTTTGGAAACAGCAAAGAAGTTTGGAAATTTAGGTTAAGAAAAAAGTTGACGATGTAAGGGATTGAAGTCACGATTGAAAGACACATGGCGGTTAACACAGTTAGGGCTACTTTGCTTTTCTCTAATTATTTCCAAGTCCTCGTATAGGTCCAGTCTTAAGAAATTCTTTTGAGGTATGTTGTGTATTAGAGAAACATTTTCCGGAATGTTAAGAGTATGACTGTTTTGTTTTAAATGTTGAGAAAAGGTGGAAGTGTTCTCTCTTTTTGTGTGTTCAAGGGAACGAGATGCTAGTGACCTACAAGTTCTTCCTATGTACGTAGCATCACAGTCAGAGCATTGAAGTTTATAAACCCCACTACGATTCATGTAGTTGATAGGGTCTTTGGAGTTGGAAAGACATTGTCCTAAATTATTGGAAACTTTAAAAGAGATGTGTATGTTATAAACTGATCTCTTGATAATATTACTGATATCACCGGAAAGGCTCTCTTGATGGAAAGGTAATGAAGCATAAATGGGTCTGGTGGTCAGAAAAGAGAGAACACTTTCACCTTTTCTCAACATTTAAAACAAAACAGTCATACTCTTAACATTCCGGAAAATGTTTCTCTAATACAAAACATACCTCAAAAGAATTTCTTAAGACTGGACCTATACGA
Organism: Diabrotica virgifera virgifera; assembly: GCF_917563875.1. Lineage (NCBI taxonomy): Eukaryota > Metazoa > Arthropoda > Insecta > Coleoptera > Chrysomelidae > Diabrotica > Diabrotica virgifera. Next base: position 77,835,059 of record NC_065451.1, read on the forward strand.
GGACTTGGAAATAATTAGAGAAAAGCAAAGTAGCCCTAACTGTGTTAACCGCCATGTGTCTTTCAATCGTGACTTCAATCCCTTACATCGTCAACTTTTTTCTTAACCTAAATTTCCAAACTTCTTTGCTGTTTCCAAACTCTTTTTTCATTTATATTAACCTTTCCTCCATATTTACTTATTTAACAGACGACATTTCTAACATCAACTCATTATCCCTTAACTTCTACTAGTCTTCCAAAATAATCTACTTTAACTTTTTCCACAGTTTTTACTAAATCGACCAGTCACAACTCTAACACTATTTGATCTTTTCCACCCAATTTCATAACTTATCGCCATTTGATCAGGTTTTCGTTATAGGTCCAACTAAACTTCAGAAAAATATTTATAAAAGGTTTTTATACTAATTCTTCCACTCTCTTATCCATAGATGTGGGGTCTGGTTTCTGGGGCGCCCAGCCTTTTTCATCACACCTCATTACAGTAAACAATTCTGATATCAAATCACAAATTATTCACTACCTTCTAATTTTACACATATTGCTTGTTTCCAATACACCTTCATACATCCATCCAGTTTTAAACCTTTTCAATTCAACTCGATAACTTGGTATAAAAAAAAAATCCCTATTTCATAAACATGTTTAGTCCTAGATGCTTATGTTACATAAAAGGACCTCATACTTTTGCCAGGTTATTAGTTCAATTGATATTCTTCTTCACTTCCAATATCAACACTCAGGTACCTTAACCAATTAATTCACATATCATTATATCATATCAGTTTCCTCCTGTGACTCATACAACTTATCTTAATTTCAACACTACTTTAATATCAGACTTCCATTTACTACAGACTCTCTAATTTACTCTGCCATTGGTACAATTAAACCAAACACTCCTTTTAATTCATAGTAAATCAAATTTTCCACAGCACAGTTGAACTTACTTCAATTAGAATAGGAACACGTATAGATGGCTGCATAGATTCTGGCTATTTCTCATTATAAAAATCATTTCATACTTCACGTTCATCTTACATATTCAAGGTACTTACTTAAATGTAATTATAGCCATAACTTTGTTGATGTTTGTTATTACTATGTAAATTTTCATTAAATATTTTACTAAAAATTAGTTGGCTGTCGTAATACAGGGTAAATTCCACGTCACGTTGTCTATCTGTCTTTTGACACCTTTCAGAAACATCACTCATTTTGCATTCAGTTGCCATTAAGTCATTGAAATGTGATCAACTCAATTTGGATCCCACGTGTTGGGAAACCTGTATACCTTACCTTAGGGCATTATCCTGTTTGCCATGTAACCATCACAGGCCTTTTTATCGAAGTATGCACTTTTAAGGCATCTATATTATATGTAAAGGGTTTTTACCCAGATATTTTTCTTTTGTGGCTCAGCTAGCATCCAGTTTGTAAGTATAACCAACTTGCTCTAACCTTTGTCAAAATTTAAATAACTTTATATTCATTAAATCGGTTATACTTATTTTTAGATCGAACACTGATGATGATTTTTTATAAAAATCGAAAACGTTTTGTTGTGATGTAGCCCTTTTAAGGGATTTTTAATAAAAAAATTTTATACCTTTTACAAAGGATTTCTTTCCCATTTTGTGATTGATGGTATACAGCCAACTACAGGAAAACCTTTTCTTTTCCTTGTGGATTTTTTAATATCTGGTTTCAACCCGAGTAAATATTGTAGGGTTCCCCGAAAGTAATTAGGATGGTCGGAATAATTTTGAAAATGACTGTTTGTTTGTCGAATGGAAAAGATTGTTTCTGATTCTTGGCAAGTTGGAAGGGGAAAAGTGGTTTGAATGATTGAGAGAGTTTGAAAAAGAAGTCATTATGTTTTTGGCATCGCTGAAGAGCAGTTCGACGTTTTCGTGGATAGATAGTTAGCAAGTACCAGTGGCTGTTTGATAGTGGAGAATAGTGTTGAAAAGTGGAACGAGAGACAGATCAAATTGAGATGAAATACCTCTTTGATTCTGTATTATTGTGAAAAGGAGAGCAGAGAATTTTTGGAGTTTTGTTTGAATCGAGTACGTGTCAAAAGAGGCCCGGCTTGTTGGAGAATTGGTGCTGGTATGCTGATAGTTTTGAAGCTGGAGAACGGAGAGGGCTTTGATGAGTAGCCTTTAACATAGTCAACGAGGGAGAGCTGTTTTGGGTCACGAGAAGACATCAGAGTGAGTGAAGCAAAAGGTCAGTTAATTTATGTGAAGGAGATTTTTAAATTTAAAGAAATTTAAATTTTTGAGTAAAAGGCATATGAATTAAAATTCCAATATTTCAAAAAGTAAATAGTAAATATAGGTAATCTTGCGAATACATAAATTTGTTTTGTTTAGTTTGTTTTACCAAAGTCATCGGGAACAAACCGATAAATTGTTTTTTTTTTAAATAAATTTAAGTGGTAGAAATTTCATTCGGACAGTTGTGTCCACAGGTTTTAGTTTTGATAGATTTTAGAGTATTGATTTTGACAAATAAAAGACAATTCTGTATGTTTATTTTAATATTTTGCTTTATTTCTTTTCCCTATTTTATCCCGATTAGGATCAACTAAGAGATACTGAACCCACGAGAGAAGATAAGTATAACGTGAGATAATTTAGATTTTTTTTTTAATAGTATAAGATTAGATTTTTTATTCATTTTTATGTATGATTTGCGACAATTAAATAATTAATCAAATAAATAATAATTAATATAAAATTGATAAGAAGCAGATCATAACAATATATATAATATAATAAGCGAGTCTTCTACAGCTGTCGCCGCTTCTCGCATCCTACTCTCCAGCGATTTCTGTCGAAGCAATCTTCAGTATTTAAGTCTCTGGCGGTCATTGCATCTTCGACATCTCTCCAGGATCGTCTTGGTCTACCTCGTTTTCTTCTTGTGGGTGGAGTCCATTTTTCTATTTTTTTCGGCCATCTATTTTCAGGCATTCTCTGAAGGTGTCCATACCAGTTAAGTCTTTTGGCTTCGATTGTGTCTATTATATCTAGATCGATTTCCATTTGTCTCCTAATATCTTCGTTTCTCACCGTATCAAGTCTAGTGAGCCTATTAAAACCCATTTTAATTGTAGACTTGGATTTTTTGTTTCTTTTTTTTGTTTTATTGTTGATGTATGCCATGCTTAGTCTTATAAAAAAAATCTGTCTAGCCTAGCGTAGCCCAGCCTAATCTTTACTGGTGAATCGTTAGAAATTAGAACTACTTAATGGGTTTTAAATACAGAGAGAGTCTGTAAAGTGGAATAAATTCAATATCTCAAATACTAATTGTTTTTTTGGAAAATGCTCAGACCCGTCGATTAGTATTTCAAATTGTCCTTTTTGACATTCAATAATAATGTATACAGGGTGTCCCAATTTAGAGATATGACGTCATCGTCGATTTTCTTAAATGGCAACACTGTCATTTTGATAGCTAATTTGATAGGGTTTGTAAAGTTATACATAACTGCAAAATATCAAATTTTTATTCTCTACCATTTACAAGATAATAGAAAATAACAAAGTTATATCTGTAATTTGGAATATATTCAATAATTAAAATACTAACTGTTTTTTTGAAAAATTCTCAGACCCGTCGATTAGTATATCAAATTGTCCTTTTTGACATATAATAATAATGTATACAGGGTGTCCCAATTTAGAGATATGACGTCATCGTTGATTTTCTTAAATGGCAACACTGTCATTTTGATAGCTATTTTGATAGGGTGTGTAAAGTTATACACAACTGCAAAATTTCAAATTTGTATTCTCTACCATTTAGATGATAATAAAAAATAACAAAGTTATGAAAAAGAAGTAATCAACTAATAATTGAATTTAATTATTTCAATAAATTAAGCAAAAACTCATAATTTTGCCCTCAATTATTGTCAAATTGTCAATGGGCAACGTTATGAGCATTTTCTTAATTGAAATAAATAAATTCAATTATTATTTGATTACTTTTTGTTCTTCATAACATTGTTATTTTTTATTATCTTGTAAATGGTAGGGAATAAAAATTTGAAATTTTTCATATGTGTATAACTTTACACACGCTATCAAAATAGCTATCAAAATGATAGTGTTGCCATTTAAGAAAATCAACGATGACGTCATATCTCTAAATTGGGACACCCTCTATACATTATTATTATATGTCAAAAATGACAATTTGATATACCAATCGACGGGTCTGAGCATTTTTCAAAAAAACAGTTAGTATTTTAATTATTGAATATATTCCAAATTACAGATATAACTTTGTTATTTTCTCTTATCTTGTAAATGGTAGAGAATAAAAATTTGATATTTTGCAGTTATGTATAACTTTACAAACCCTATCAAATTAGCTATCAAAATAACAGTGTTGCCATTTAAGAAAATCGACGATGACGTCATATCTCTAAATTGGGATACCCTGTATACATTTTTATTGAATGTCAAAAAGGACAATTTGAAATACTAATCGACGGGTCTGAGCATTTTCCAAAAAAAACAATTAGTATTTGAGATATTGAATTTATTCCACTTTACAGACTCTCTCTGTATATAATGATATATGTATGTATATGAATGGGTAACTAAAACAATATGAGATTTATATATTTTAAATTTATGTAACAAATACGATTTTTTATATTCTATAAAATTTATAAAGTTCAAGATTATAATTGAGGTTTTGTCGTACTAGTCGCCAGTACTCCCTAGTAACTGCATCATTATGTCGCGCCCATACCAAATGTTGTGAATGGTATGGATCCCATTCCCATATTTGGGATCCATACTGGTCCGTATAATTAAATTCTTCATTAGTTACCAGGGAGTGCTTTATTCTTTTATGTCCTCTCACTGTGTATGGAATCAGAGGATCATCCAAAGCCTAAAATCAAAATATGAAAATAATTAGTAACAAATATTTTGTTTTGAGACTACTGGTATACCTTAAGAGTTAGGTAAGGTTTCATAACAATACAAGTCTGGTAAACGATCTTCATGCCTATCCAAAGATGTTTTACAAAAACAAAAGAATATTTTACAGTTTGGACACCATAACGTTCCATTCATTTTGATAGAAGTAGTAGGTTGAGTTTGTGGTATTATTTTTTTTCTTGTATTAGATTTTAACTTTGCAAATCTGTTTTGGTCACTAAAAACTTTTTCCCATTGTGTTTGGAAACTTTTCTAAAGAAAAAATTATATAACTATACTGTACGTATATGTAAAATAGAATAACTTACCACACCATACAAAATCTGTTTGCTGATTTGTAGATTAATTAGATAGAGTAAAAAACTATGTACAAAAAAAATATCAAATGACTTCAAAAAAACTTACTATCAAAAAATGTTTAATAAAGAATAAGGCATTTACTTTATTGGGAAAACATCGAGTGTATAAGAATTAAAAAGTGCTTGTCATTGATCCCTCCCATGAGAGTGTCAGTGCTTAAAAACTTTATTATGAGAACATTTTGATGAGACCTTTACTTTGTTATTAAAACATTGAGTCTAAAAATCATTTAAAATTACTTATCATTGAACCCCCATGGGAGAGTGTCGGTGCCGAAAACAGAACTATTCTTTTATCATCGTATGGACTTAAAGCAACTTTACGTCGATGGACTGTAAATACATCATGCTTTTTTGATATAATAGTATTTTGAGAAACTTCCACAATTGTTTTTTCAAATAAGCATGTATAATAATCATCAAAAGTTAGCTGCTTTAAAGCTGATTTCTTTATTCCATTTGCTTTTTTTACTTCTTTAGTCTGATTTAAGGTTTTAATTGAATACATTTTTGATCTTAATCCTATGAACTGCGTCATGATTTGACCTTTGTTTTCACCTTTCATCAAACCTAATACTTTCTTATTTTTTAATGGAATGTTATAGACATTATTTTCAGTCTACTCTGATGTGTCAAACTTGTGAATATCATTTTTCATATCATTATATATCATCAATATGTATGTATACACCGTTTATAGGCGTCAACGCCCTTCCGGTAGGGATCTATGGAGGAGTGTCACCGAGCCGCAAGCCCTTATCCCTTGCCGTACTGCTCCTCCATAGGCCGATCAGACACCAGCTTATTCCAGACCAAGTCGTAGATTCTTTTTAGAATTTTAGACTACGACGTCAGCCTTTTTATTTTTCTATTCACCGGGCTGGGGCACGAACCTCGATCGCCTCGACCGCATATCCACTACAGATTTGTCAATCGTGCGCCTCAGTCCGCTTGGCTAATCTGATCGACGTATATCATCAATATATCATCAATATACAGCTGATAAATTAAACTATCTGTGTCAGTGTATAGTAATTTTGCTTTCTCTTGAAATTTATTTTTAATATAATTATAATGAAAGTCATACAAAATTGTTTTCGAAATATCTAAAATACAGATTCCAATGTAAATAGGTTTATTAAACTTAATTTTTTGTTTTTGCATTTCAATTATGACCATATTTTCATCAAATATGGTACAACTTTGAAAATTCAGTTGGGAAATGTAGTTGGCACCATATCTACCATTAAATCTATTTACAATTTTTATATCTTTATATTTTCGGACATTCTCAATACTGTTACCGTAGGGAGCGTTTATAAAAAGTTTAAATAATTTTTTTTCAAATTCATTTTTGCTCTCCTTTTTCAATTCAATGTTTAAATCAATATAGGGTTGTAACCAAGCTGATTGTTTAAATTTTAAACATCGATGAATCTTAGTTTCAGTCCCAACCCAATAACTTGTTTTAAATATATATATCATGAATGACATACTTTTTTTATCATACAACGTTACTAAGAGTTTTTTAATGGTAGTTTCAGCAGTTGGTGGAGTTATGTGTTCTGGGCACAGTGGTAAATCTTTATGTGAATTAAAAAGTTCTTTCGGATACTCAAGGTCCACTTCAAGCATGTATCCATATTCACTATCTTCAGGACAATCTAATATTCTCTCATTATAAATTTGCTCTTGGGATATCCATTCAACTCCTCCATAAGGAAGTAAATAACTCATAGCTGTACCATATAGGTTGTTAACATCAAAGTACATCAAATAAGAGGTCTCTTTATCAGGCTCATATTTATCACCCATGTATTTATTGTTAGCTTCTGCATATCTATTACTACATTGTGATACTCCTCGTTTTGCCTTTTCAAAAAACAAAACCATTTCAATATCTGTTAAAAGTTCTAGTTCTACATTTGTTACTTTTAACATGGCGTCAAATGCTAATCCTGGTAAAGTAAAATAATGCAGACTATCTAACTCATATGTTTTTAAACACATCATCCTAAAGTTTTCAAAAATATCAGATAAAATTAATACATCAGTTTTTAAATATAATTCAGCGTACTCTTGCAAATTTTTTATCTCAAAAGTATTCCAAACATTACAAGCATGTTGATAATCTTCATCAGTTATTCCTTCATTATTAATTTTACTAAAGAAATTATCAATAGAATAGAATTATCAATACAATGAACATTTTTAACACCCTATTCTTTAAACATTTCTTTAAGATAAAAATTTGTTTTTTCAAATATCGTATTAAATTTTGTAAATCAGTTTTTCTCTTAATTAATCTACTTACTGCTTCTACTTTCTCCACTACTTGTCTGGACACTTCATCGACTACGTGCTGGCTGTTCATTTTTTCTTACTGTTACTTCACACTGTTGAACTCGAAATAGAACACAAATATGAAGATGCTCTCAATTTATAGTTTATGGTAATCAGATAACAATTGACGTATTTTGTCTTATGTGTTATTCAACGTGAGTATATTTTAAGGTCATATAAATGAACATTTATCAATAATCATACAACTACTTGTTATTAAAACGTGATTAAATTTTGGGGTCAAATAGTTCAAACTTATCGATAATCATGCAAACACGTTGTTATTTTAACGTGATTGATATTTTTATCAGGTCAGAAAGGACGACTCTGACGCAAATAAGTTGTTATTCAAACTTACTATATTTTTATCGATTAGAAAGGTTACCTTGGTGTAAATAAGTTGTTTTCGATGTGATTGCATGATCGTTTTAAAAATATAAATTTATCAATATCTTACAAAGTCATATTAATGTTAAATATTTTTTATCTCCTTTTCTCGCTATAAATTAAGACTATGGTGGTAAGTGGATATTTAACTGCTCTGGTGATGGGATTGACTATCACGAATACACTATATTCTCATAACTCCTTTATTTGGTTAACTAATGCCATATAAATGTATCCAGTTAATAGGTGATTACATTATTCTGCTCTAACGGTAGCAACCTCCCAAACCTAACTAACTAATTCGACTGACCCACTAATGACTCAAATCTGATCGTGTTCCCATATTTATCAAATACTTCGTTATGTAAATATGTTTGTATATATTCTCGTTAGTGTGTCAAATGAATAGTCGAACTTGTTGATCTAAGCAAAACGTGGACTTTAACTAAGGTGTTCTACTTTGCAATTATTATAACAAATATGCGTAATGTTTATTGTTTTATAAACACATATCTAACGAATACTTTAGTTAATTTAAGGATTTCTAAAATATCTAAATAATGAGATAAATCCCATTATATCATCCCCCTTAGAAAAGAAAATTTTCTGAGCCATGTACCGTGCTTCCTTTTTCCTCCCCGAAGAGAAGAAAATTTTCTTACTTTCATCATCAACTGACTACGTTATATGTATAGATTTATACAAATTTTTACAACAAAAAAATATATAAAAAAAATTTGCAAATATATACAATTTATTTCACTAATTATCAAACATTGTCTATTGTTACTTATTTCTTTCCTTATGATTCGCCAAAATCTATACTCAGAAATTGTATTTTATACTTTACTTTGATTTCAGAGGTTTAAAAAAAATTACAACTCCTACATTTGAAATTACTTGTTAATTTACTTCTTTACTAGACCCTTAAGACAAATCTTTTGATTTCCAACTTAAATTGCGGCTCATTTCCCAATTAATACAGTAAATTCCATAAGATGCCACGAAGAAGTAGCTTTAGAACAATAGTAATGTAGATAATCTGTATAACAAAAATAAAAGACAAATAAATAGTATTTTTGTTTTATTATTGTTTTTTATTATGTTGCTACAACAATTTGCTAGTATAAAACATACCAGTATTATTCTACTTCCCAATGGTACTAAATTGCTCGACAAATACTTCAGAATCTTTTATATTTTGCCCAAACCAATTACTCTCTCAATCTGTATTCTATTCGATGAAATTTTTTTTGAGCGACGAAGCTGGTGGGGATCAATCTGGCCAGATTTGTTTTTCAAAAATTATGGCATATTGACAGTCACATCTTTTGATGCTAAAATATCTTGAATCTGAAAACATCTTGAATTTGAAAACATCTATCTGCTAATGCTATGTCATTTTTTTTTCAAGTAAATTAGACAAACCACACTTTTCAAAAACGAGCATCTATTATTAATGGAACCTCCATAACTATCGGAAACAAAAGATATGCTACATGTACTCGAAATGCCAACTAAAACTTTTAGTGTATTACACTATTTGCATGTTGAGCAAGTAAGTTGCTGTGATACCGGATTTTTGGGTTGATCTATCTTCACCTCAGTGCATTCTATGGTAACTGTACTAGTACACTGCCGGCCTTTGAACTTAGTATTTTCTTTAGCAATCTTGAGTGGTACCCAGATTTTAAGTTCTCTAAATTGACAATAAAAAAAGTTGATCCTTGTGATCTCACTTACATCAAATTTAAATGAAGGTTGTTTATTGATCATATTGTGCCTTAACTTAACAACAGTAACTAGAAACTTATTTGCTGGAGTTACTATACGAACACTCATTTTAGATCCAGTTGGATAATATAAGAGATAGTTCCCTGCGGGGCCTAAGATATTAAAAACATGCCAAACATGTTCACAGCTATCAAATCCAGTATAGAATTTAAGTTCTTCCAACTTGGATTCACATTGCAAATCTTCAATACAAAATGAGTTAAGTGGTATCAGTCATAGTTGATGCATCACATTTATGTATAAGTTGATCTTCATGGCAGTGCCGGCTCGTGGAATTTGAGCAGGGAGGGCGCAGATAATAACAATTGCACACAAAAATTTGCCCTCAGGGATTTAGTAGGAATTTGATCAGGGGCAGCGGGTTTTCATTTTTCTATCGGGTGCAAAGTGGATTTCCATTTACTATTTGAACGGTGTCTTTGCAATTTTTTTCCCTAGAATGTTTGCTGAGAACTATTGTAGGTTTATATACGCAGATGGGCAAATATGACGGCAAAGCTTTTGACGCTTTCAAAACGGTTTCAAGTTCGTAGAAAACATTGAATTGGCGTTACGCAGGTAAACGCAATGAAGGGCAATACTCAAATAGGGGCAATAATTTTTACGATGGGCTGGTCGGCAAATTTCTCAAATTATGGGAAAAACCAACCTTACCGACTTTCGGCTCTGGTCAAAATAAAATAGTTAGGTACAACTTACAGGAACTAGGTACCTACTACATATTTAAATTTTCAAATACAAACAAATTTGATTTATAATAGTTTAATAGTTCTATTCAAGAAATACACTACGACATTGCGTTCATAATAATTAATACATTACAATTACTTTTTAAAATTAAAATCGGCTCTACGGTCTTTCATAGCAATAAATTTTTCCATAACTTTTTCCTCGAAATCATTGATCCCATCATGAAGTAAATTTCGGTTTATGGACATCATAGCTAGGGCATTTAGTCGATCATTAAGCATTGTGTTTCGCAAAAATGTTTTTATGCGCTTAAGGGTTGAAAAACAACGTTCCGATTCTGCAGTTGTCATTGGAGTTGTCACAATAATTTTTAACACCATTATTGTTTCTGCAAAGGTTTCGGCAAGATTATTCTCTAACATAAACGTGAGAATGTTATATTATAATTGATCTATTCACTATATAATTTATATACTCGAATATATTACTTCTAATTCAGTCTTTAATCTGGTCTTGCATAACACGGGATAACAAGTAGTTACAGCATCTAGAATATTAACTGGAAAAGTTTTCGAATATTTTGAGTACATGTCTTTGTTGAATAGTTCAGCCGCTTGCAAATGGCCCCGATAAGAGAACCTTTCCTTCATTTGTGTTGTTATTACATCACACACCTCCTTGGCAATAACACTTCGCATATTATCATCAGTTCTTCTTCTTTTAGCACTTTCAAAATTTGATTCAACACTTTCTTTAATTTCATCAGTATCATTTCGAATGTTGGTAATACTTTGCTCAAAAATTTCTAAGTCCTTCTTCAATTCAACACTGTCCTTATTTCTTGATTGGAGTTGATTATAAAGTATATCGACTTGCGGCAAGACTTTATGGAAAATCGTTAACCAAAACATAAATTCTGGATCTTCTAACGCTCGCCTCAAGCCAGAAGCCTCATTGGAAGTAACACTCTTTTCTCATCTGTCCTCGACCTCTTCAAAAACTTCTATAAGTTTCTCACGATTTTCATATACAGAATTAACCGTACGAATATTATAGTTCCATCTAGTGACGGCCACTCTCGGTAATCTTTTATTTACTATTTCTTCTAAAATATCGCATCGATGGGAAGAATTTGAAAAAAACGCTGGGATAGCTGATAGATTATTAAAAAACACTCGCACTTTAGGGTTTTGCGATGCGGCTTTCTGCATAATTAGGTTTAATTGATGGGCATAGCAATGTATAAAATGTGCACTGGGATATTTCTGTTTAATTTGGATTTGAACACCGCTGGTAGAACCGCTCATAACATTTGCACCATCATAAGTTTGCGCTATTAGTTTTTGAGGAGTTTTTAAAATTAACGGATCTATTTCGTTTTCAATGCAGGTTTTTAACCCAGCTGCTGTTTTATCCATAACCCTTAAAAAGCCCCAAAAATTTTCATAAATGGAATCTTCGTAGAAATACCGTAATATCAATACCATTTGACAATTATTTGAGACATCGGTGGTTTCATCGCATTGGATAGATAAAAAGTCGGCCTTTTCAATTTGATGGGAAATTTCTTCCCGACAAACTAGTAGCATACAGTCCAAAATATCATTTTGTATGGACTTGGAGGTTCCTTTAAACACAGTTGCTTTCTGTAAATGTTCTTTAAGTGTAGCATCCAACTCTGCAGTAAAATCTATCAACTCTCTAAATATTCCTCGATTTTCAGATCCCTCGCTTTCGTCATGACCTCTAAGTGCTAGTTCAAAAGAACCGCAAAATTTTACACAGCTAATAATTCTTTTCAAAATGTGTCGGTTTTTTCTGACTTTATTATTGTGTAGTACTAAAGACTCCCTGTATGCAGAACTCAATTGTGTTAAAATATTGACTTTGCCAAGCAATGCGAACCCTGTGCATGAATTAATATGACCACGAGACGATTCATGTTTTTTTATTTTTGCAGGAAGGTGGTGAAGATCTTTTATCCCTGTTCTTGCCCAATTTCGGTCCATCCCTGATCCGGCATTGTAAAGTAATAAACACGGGAAACAGTACAATAAATTCGAAACGTCACAACCACAAATCCAATTATTTCTTGTATAAATGTCTCTTGAAAAATGGCGGGTGAAACTTCTGTTTTCTGCTTTGCGTTCACTAATTTGCGTTAACTTCAAATTTGGCAACGGCCTGCCCAATTCTTTAATTTTTAACTTATCTTCAAGTGGCAGATTGGAAAAGTTCGTATTTAATATATTATGAACAGTATTCATGATGCTAAAATAAATTCGTTCTAATTAGCCCATGTGTTATAATATGTGTACTTACGTAATAAGAATAAGTGAAACTTTAAACACTACTACTGCAAACTTTTCCACTGCTTTCGCTTTATTGTTGTCAGAGATAACTGCTTGCAAAGCTTCTTGCCGCGTGCTTTCTTGCTCACTGAGGCCGCTAAAGAAGTGCGGCCAAAATGCAACATCACGCAACGTCTGAAGATGAGTGGGAGTGTTGGTCGACCGTCCTCGATTGCTATGGTTACGTGGCCGCACTTCTCTTGCGCCCAAATATCGTGCGTGCCCTCTCAACGTGGTCTCAACCATCGCCTACGTCCTATAAAGCTATGACAAGCTGGTTGAGCGTCGGAAAAATATCAGACAGTGTTTTTATGTGAATTTCAACAAATTAAAATTAGAATAGAAAATGTTGAAGTTGGTTGTATCAGAATTTTTTAACCAACATTATATCTGGGAGGGCGCGCGGCCATGCGGCCTCAAAGAGGAGCCGCCACTGCTTCATGGTCATTTATTTCCATTGGTGTTGACTTTATTTCAATCTCATTGCAAGGTTCTGGTGGGATTGGGTTAGATGAACTGATGGATGACAAATGCGATGATTCTTTTCTGGGTGCTCGTTTTATCATGCGTTCTTTTGTCTACTTTGATGCTTCCCGTTGTTTTTTTTCAGTCCAGCTAAATTATTGGCTTGGTATAACATCCTTTTTGAGTCTAGGCTTTGCCGTAAAATAAGCAAAAAAATTGTTCACAATAAAGTTGAGGTTATACTAATGGAGCTACGTAAATAACAACTTAATAATGAAGTAACAACTTCTGTTGTATGTTACTATATTAAATTAATTTAATATACCAACATACAACAGAAGTCTTTATTTTATTTTAGTATGTTATACATATGGTATACACACAGCCAATTACAAGGATTTCCCTTTTCAATTCTAAGTAAATATGGCTGCAACTAAATATTCCAATTTTTATATGTTATTAACAACAGTACTATGTATTTGTAGGAATATTATGAAAATTTAAATTGTGTACTTTTTGGAAAAAACCTAATCAAAATATATTTTTTTTGTTGGAGAAAAATGTGTTTATCGTAGCATCGTGCTATATATATCACTGTAAAGAGCTTAAAAAATGCTGCAAAATGACACCGTTCCAAGAATTCTAGCCCAATTAGGACAGCTTCTACAACCATTCCAAAAAAGTATGGTTGCAGTGTTTTGGATTTTTTTTTGGAAAAGTTTGCATAATCATATTTCGGAAACGGCTTGAGATAAAAATTTAAAATTTTGTATTTTTGTTTCTCTTATTAGCCACTATGAGTATTGCAAATTATAACCAAATCTGATAAGGTGTGTTGAGTTGATATGTAATGATCCTAGAGGATTTACGCCGCTTGTTGAATTTCTTGTCTGTTGAAACTGCTGTTGAAGGTGACTGTGATAGTGAAGAAGAACCAATTGGATCACATTCTACAGGTACAGCAGAATCAGAACGTTGCTGTTTTAAGGATGAAGCTTCAGACTCTAATTCAAATTTTTTTTTTTTGGTAAAGTGGAAATCAAAAATTAAAATAATAATATGTCCTTACCTCGATTCATCTTGTTAGTTTTATGTAATGGATATTTTTCTATTTAAGAAATAAACAGATAATCACACTACTGTTCACAATAAGATAAAAAAACTGCCACATACTAAAATTATTAAAAATTACTAATTCTTATTGTTATTATTAAAAATTAATTAAATTAAATTAATTAAAAATTATTATTATTAAAAATTACTAATTAGTAGATAAACTATATTATTAATTTAACAATTATTACTAATTAAAATAACTAATTAAAAACTTAAAAATATAACACAAAACAAACTAATTAAAATTGATAAAATCAAGAAGTAATCAAGGGAAAAATGAAGCGAAACGCGTGTTGAGGTTGAGATTCCTCTGTCTAACCTAATTTCAAGTTGAATCATAAAACTTTTGGCGCCAATCACGCCCACGTTGCATCCCTGTCTAATTTAACGTTTTGTTTTATGTTCTAAGGTATAAAACATTCAATATGATTTATGTCTAATGTCATTCAAAACCATCGGTAGTTTCTGGTCACTATCGATGAAGTTCGATAGTCAAAAACATAGATAGTTATCGATAGCACTATCGATAGTTCTCGACCTCTACTGGACACTGGTAACACCGGTCTCATCAACGTTAAACACACGAGTAGGTCAGAACTTTACTCGCTCTAACTCCGGTTTTAGAATATCAAAAAATTGTTTTAACATTTTCACGTGAAAATCCCTTTATTCTGGCTAATGATAAAGGTTGAGGTTTCTTTAGTGACAAAGCAGGATGCCGCTTAAAGAATAGCCTTAGCTTGGCACTTTTATTTTCCTGTGAAACACGGTGGGCTATGTTGTTCCTAATGCCATTCGCTTTTCTTGTTATGCTATAAGCCCGTAAAATAATTTCTCTTTATTTTGAACAGGAGCAACGGCCTCTTTCAGCTTTAATTGATTCCACGTTTTCTTCTGCTACTAAAAAGTATAAAAAAACCCACTTAAAAAATGTGTTCCTATTATCGCATAGTAGGCGATAATGAGAATACTCTGGTGGGCGATAATAGGAACACCTATCAAACATGGCGTCTGTTACTCTGGGTCAGACATTGTAAAGTCGGAAAAAATACAGCCTAAACAATAGCTCATTTTGTTATAAATTGATAAATTATACAAAAAATTGGATTAATTTCGATTGAAGTTCTAGAAGGGTAAGATTTTTAAAAATGGTTCAATATTCAGAATATTTACCTTCTGACATATCCTAACTATCCAAACCATTCATAAAAATCACTTGAATTATAAAAATAGCAAATCGTACAAAAAAAATGTAGTAATATCCCACAATTCATGTTACGAAGCGCCATCTCAATGTTGTAATGTTAGGTTATTTAAGGAGAGGATAGCGCCAGATATCGTCATATACAACTACCTGCTTTAGGGACAAGAATCGGAGCAAAATTCAGTTTTTTGAAATTTTCACCAGCTTTATATGTAAATCATTATGTGCGTCGTCTTTACATTAAAAAACTTTTTTATCGTGATTTGAAGCGTTCTACATGTCTGCTCTAATGGGATCAAGGATAAGATTAACTATATAGATATTTTGGGTCGGAATGGGGCTAGTAGAAGGAACAGACACATAAAGCTTCATGCATACGGCAGCTCATTTTTTGTGCGTTGGCAGGTCGTGGAATCGTTAGGGGGGGGGGGGTAAGAGGGTTTAAAGAAGACTAACTACATAACCAAATAAGCAAAGGATACTTACACAGACTTGAGGACCTTCCTACTATTTAAAGAAATTTGGACGCCGTTTGAAAAATCCTCAAATTCACATATCGAGTACTTACTGGACATATTCCGTACTTATGGGAACCAATTGGGGGACATTCATCTTAGATTCCTCGTTTGGGTTAAACTGGGCTATTATTTACTATCCTATGGCTTCTATGCCATTTCTTTTTCTTTACTCTAAAACTTATTTCATTTGTATTAGACATCTGGTTAATAATTTTTTTAAAAATAGGTTACAGAAATAAAAATAAGTACATTATACAATGTTTATTCAAACCTTTAGACCTTATTATTTTTATTTTGAGAATATACATATTCTCAAACAGGAAATGAGCAAATAAAACAAATATATGATTTTACAATTCTTAACCTTATTTTTAGCAGTGTATCTCTAAACAAAAATTTGACTTATGGCTGTCAAAAGTCACTGCCATTTTATTTACTTTACATAAAATTACCATGTTGAAAACAAACTATTTAAATATTTAAAATCTCTACCAAATTTAGATCCACTTGGAATTTAATTAAAATAAACATTATTTCATAACTCTATTTTTAAAAACAAAATCCTTCGTCACATGTCACACTTGAAACTTAACCAAAATTTTCCATCCAAAATAAAGGGGAGACATTCAATCCTAACCAAACAGGAAACAGGATAAGTAGATACCAAATAAAATATCATCGGGGTACTTCAATACAGGAATTCTTACAGGAATATTACCATAACATCATAAAAAACTGGAAAAGACAGGAACCACGCACTTTTCTACCGGCAAACCAAATTGCATCATAATAATACTGTTTCATATGAATATATCCAACTTATTGCTGTGAAACTTTGCAACAATATTCCTTAATGTTTACTGGACATATTGCAAGTCCTTTTCTTCGTTTTCCATAACGAAAAAAGCCATTTTAAACCGGCAAGTGCGACTTTCTACGAGTCTGTTGAGTTCAACCCAAAAAGATATGTTCAACCTTCAAACATACTTTTAGAACTAACTTTCCTCATCACCTTTCTCAGTGAAAGACGCTCACGCGTCAAGCCGATCATTCTTTCGGGAAGACAATTGACCAATCGGCGGAGAGAACTCAACGATCTTTCAAAGTTCACACCAATAATACTAAAAGATGCTTCGCGCTCAAAAGAAAGGGAAAAATACCAAAACTTTTCAAGGATTCATTCTAGAATAATGAATGTTTACTTACACAAATAAACAGGAAATTTCCTAACGTTTACAATGTTGTGAAATATTGAAATATTTCCAACAGGAACGGCTGAGGAAATTTTAATGATATATAAACTCGCACAATAAGTTAGAAAAATAGATATTTTTCTTGGGATAGGATATAAAATTAATGGATACTATTTACAAAACATTGTAGCAGAAATTTGTAATGCTACAAATTTTCATCGAAACAAACGTTCAAACCGCTGGTGGTTTCTAGAACATTTTGTTTGAAAAAACATCAATAATTCTCTTCATTTTGTTTTGTAAGTTGTATAAGTCAAATCCCAATATAAAATAAGTAAAACAACCTGTTGAATAGATTATTATATTTTTGTATGTGATGTATTAGACCTTGTTGATAAGATGTAAAATATCAAATGTACATTGCCAAGCATAAAATTAGCGCCACCCCGTAATTTGAATTTATTTTAGAAATTATTATTTTTTTAACCATTTTCAGTTGTAACAACATAGTTTACTAATGGATTCGATAGATTTACTAACGACATCCAGCCTGTCATGATTGAATTATACTTTCTCAGTTCTTCAGCTTTCGTGGGGCGAACGACTATGCGGAACGACTATTTGGAATCCACCTGTATGCCTTTATCGCGTTGTGTAACCTATCCCCGGTGACTCCGGGTCCAGGCCGGTTATGGTGAAGTAGTTTTCCTTACGTCTTATAGCCATGTTTATGCCGGACATCCTCGTCTTCATCCCTTTCCTTAATTTTTCTGTACTGAAAAAAACTGTAGCCTGTACTTTTCTGTCTGAAAACTGTACCCAAAAAAACCTTTCTAGCACGGCTACACACACCGTCTTGCCTGTGTAGTCCAAAACTGTGCAGGCATGACGGAACAGAAAGACGGTACACCGTACGTTGTCCACACGTGCAGTCTACGTAAAAAATTGGACTGCTCAAACTTTAGTCTTTCGAGAACTCGACACGATGAGCAGCAGGGAAGAGGTTTTTTTAATGGAAGCGTTATTGTATTGTTTATTAACAAAAAAGCGACAAACAAACAAGCAACGACGCTGTAGAAGTAAGTGGAGTAAAAAGTGGCTCTTGCGGAGAAATATACATTCACATGTTAACTTAATCGAAGATTTGAGAGATGATCCTGAAGACTGGCGTGGTTATCTTAGAATGCTACTTATGAATAGCTACTTATGAAGTAAAACGGGGTACCAATAGATAGGTTAAAACTGGGTACCCTTTTTGCCTTTCATGATGATGAAGAGCGCTTATCATGTTTGGATCAGTAACCTGTCTAAAAACGATATCGTTGATGGCTCATCTTAACTCTAAAAATATTTCCAGCATATAATATGTGGAATTCCGGCGAGTTGCGACGTCTTGAATCAATGTTTTTAATGGATTCTTAATGCATCGCTTGTAACCAGACTTTGCTTGAACCAGGTCGCAATGTTTTTAACTTTACTGATTACTGTTAAAACACACTTCCAATTGCTTTGTCTATTAGATCAAAGTATGCGCATAATCTGGTATATGAATCTTTTCAAATTTAATATATACTGCTTTCATGATACTGGCACCATTATCGATAACCACAGCAGTTATTTTTTCTTTGTTAATGCTACAGTTTTCTGCTATATAAATTGAGGTGTGTCTTGGGCCCAAAGGGACTACGCCCAATGTAATTGATGTAAGATGACCTGTTTCTTCAAAATGGACCGTAATATGTACTAAGAAATCTCCTATTTTGCATAGTGTCTGTCGATATATCAGTCGTTATTGTAACACTATCAACAGAACCGAGCTTTTGCTTAATTATTTTTGCACAAAATTCACATTGAGTCCAATTTTATATTGGGTAATAATGACATCAAGTCCCCCTGGTTTACGATATTAAATGGCTGCATATTAGGGTGCATCGAAAAAAACGAAAATTTTTTTTGCGATGGAAAATACCTCACAAAAATTGTCCAATCAACTGTTACGCATTTTGGTAAAATTTTTTCGAAATTGAAAATATCTTCTGCCCCCCCCCCCAAGACAATTAAAAATTTTAATAAAATGTTAATAGGCGAAAAAAAAATAAGCCCAACACACTATTTAGTATTTTAGTAAAATATTTTCTGCCCCCCAAGGCAACTAAAAATTAGAAAAAATACATTAATATGCGAATTTCTTTTGTAAGGTAAATGTAATACCTCATAAAAGTTGAATAAATAAATTCGGTTTAATTTGGAAAATATTTTCTGGTTTCACAAGGCAGTTAAAAATTTTACTAAGAAAAGTATACTCAAACATTCTTTTTATAACAAAATAGCCTAACTTATCCGTCTCCCTGAAGTCACCCAAGCTTTTTAATACAAAAATAAATATAAAACAAAGTACAAAATTACTATAATTTTAAAATAGTGCATTAGGTATATAAATATTACAAAAAATATGGTAAAAGCATTCTATTTGAAGATGTCTTCCGATTTAGCGTTAAAGTAAGGTATAGTTTTTCTGAACTCAATTCGCGTTTTTATAAATCCATCCCTCGAATACGATCCACAAACTGCCAGAGAAGCTTGTGTCACAAGCTTGACACATTGTTCTAAACATTGTTTGTGGCAGGGATATTTCTCAATCTCGGTGTTAAAGGGGTCTAAGTTAGAATTCTTAATAAAATCTCGCAGATTGTCACTCCAAAATCTAGAAAATATAATATGTGGTTCTGTAAGATGATATTCTTGCTAGTTATTTAACTCGAAAGTAGTCGTTTGAATCAAAATTTATATAGGAGAAAGTTTAAAGACCCTCACGTTTTTTGATTTGGTCACTGGTAAACTTCTTTTGATATCAAGGAGTAGATCATTTGAATGTCATGTCGCAGACATACAAACCACTGAGGCGGTTTTTAAGAATGTTCTTCTAACAGTCGTATTACATCAACCTTAACGCCAATATTTACGACTTCTCCGTCACATGCAATAGCTAGATTTTATACTTTCTGATGTACCAGACAGCGGAAATACATATCCGAAATATTTGCACCTTGGTTCATGCACAAGTGTTAGATGTTCTTCCACGATCGATAAAACTTGGTACCTTTTTTTACTTGAGCTAAAGTTTTGTCTTTGCGGCGGTATCTTTCTTCGTTTACCGTTGATCTCTCTGAATATATTTGTTTTTTTTTCCCTATCAATCGAGCTTATCACCATTTTTCCTCTTTAATTTAATAGAAATTCGCAATCATCCAGAGGCACTTTTTGAGATTTGCTACAAAGAGCAATAATCAGAGTATCACATTTGCAAGCTGCAAGATCGAAACGTGTAGTTTTACTTAAAGTCCTTAAAGCATTTGAATTATATTTTTGTAACATTCATTGTTTTGCCTGTTCTTAAATGGTTTCATAAGTTTGATATATTTGTCATGATAGACTCTTAAAAGCCGAAAAATTCTTGTGTGTTAAATTATTGGAATTGAAGCCTTTTTCCATATTTCCTCCAATTTAATTCTGGCTCTTTATTATTGCAACCACAAAACTTTATCGCTTGTTTGTATTTCGGTAAAACATTTGTAACGTTACAAACGTCACATCTTTGATATTTTATTTTTAAATAATTATTTTACCTTATTTCCTTTAATATTTCATTAATCATTATCTTCTTCTATTTGGTTTACCCATTTCCCCTTTAAAAATTGGTTGGCGCTCGTTCTATAATAGGCAACCCTATTTCCATTGTATCATCTCTTGTGTTCCATGTTCGTGATTTCAAATTTCATCCAAGGTTCGTTGTCATGTCATTTTAATGACAGTGACAACCCCCATATCTCATTCTCAAAATGGAGGTGGAAATGTTTTAAAAAGCAGGATAGCTCCAAAAATAAATCATTTTATTTCAACAAATCATCTTCCTCTTGGGGTGAGCTACAAATAGTTTTTTTAATAATTTCTTACAGTCATTATATTCCATCCATACCTAGTTTCTTATAACATTTTTTATAATATTTTTATCTAACCTTCAAATGTTCAACCATGTGTTTGGTTTCTATATTTCTTTTCATCTATTAATATGCACGTTTAGTAATCAGAATTTTAACTATTCTCATCTAAATTCTATGTAATTTACCCTTGCCAATTACTATTTCTGAATACTATTTGGCAAAGGTACAATTTGGTGTTCTTCTTGATGATTGATATGTGTCTCTATTTTATAGTTTTTTGGAAAGAGATCAACCTTTCCCTCTTCGGGAACTTAAGCCTCACATCACCAGTGATGCACACTTGAAGGCAAAGACAATGACATCCAGACTGCACAACCACCACCTCTAGCTGCAGGGGCCTTGCGCCGAAGATCCGCCCAGGCCTACGAGAAGTCTACAACAGCAGTACCATACGACATCAAGAAGATACCATCAGCTACCAAAAGCCATAAGTATAATCCAGAATTGTTAGTTTTTGGCAAGAATTTAAATACATTTGTTAATGCAATTTACTAAGTCATTTTATTTATTATATCTTTATGAACAATAAACATGATTAGTTAAAAACTATGTTTTGTTTGCTTCCATTCCAATTTTCATAGTTCATTTCTAAGGTTAGGACAAGACGAACACACACCTGAGTGACTGAGCTAAGCTAAGGGTGTAACGATGGCTATCTTGGTTAGTTGAGGTAATATTTTCGAATATTGGTTCAATTAGCTGGGGTAGTCCAACGCTTTTCGTTTCACATTTTCAGGTATATTTAGTGATTGCCCAAAAATGGGGCGGTCCACAGCACAACTTGATTTTATTTCCCATGGTCCAGGTTTATCTATTTTAAAAATCTTTAATTTATAAACAACTATAATAACAAAGTAACGCATCGCACCAAACATAAGCGAAAATTACACGCACGGACTCACAAAGCGGGGCATTCCAAAG
Source organism: Diabrotica virgifera virgifera (assembly GCF_917563875.1). NCBI lineage: Eukaryota > Metazoa > Arthropoda > Insecta > Coleoptera > Chrysomelidae > Diabrotica > Diabrotica virgifera. The sequence goes on from NC_065451.1 coordinate 77,857,376, forward strand.
GGGTTGGTTAAATTGAAAACACAAATAAAACTTTAAATATCGTTTTCTTTAATTGATCTTAGATCGAGTTAGCACACATTTTATTCCAAATAAAATAAATTGATATTTCCATAAAAATCAGATGTTTAGTAAAGTTCAAGGTCGTTGCGGGGCAGAAAATTTGTTAAAAAAAATTAAAAATACTAATATGCTGAACAATAACACTAGCAACTTTTTCACGCTATTGGATATAACATTTCCAACTTTGATTTTTTCGATGCACCCTACTGCATATCCTTACAAGTCATAAATGATATGGCATTCGTAATATTGTTAACTTTATTTCCACCTTCTGAAATAGATAAAATGTTGCTAAAAGATTGTTTAATTGATGTTTGATGGAACGTCGGATATGAAGAAGCAATGGAGCTATCAAACACAGTCGACACAGAACAAGATAGATCATATTTGGTTGTTATTGTCCCGTCACCATCTAATTGTGTCTTATTTGATAATTGTATTGATCCTTCATTGGAAGTAGAACAAGATATTTCTCAAGATCACCTGCAACTGACTCAGAATCTGATATTTCCCAAGTTTGGGAACCAATTTCGATGGCTTAATAAATTTTAATTCCGATTGATTGTCATTCTTGACTATCGCTGCCGAAGATTTATGTACACGAAGTATATGTCCCATCAAAGGCTATAGCGGGATAAGATGGTCAAAAATGCCCCCGCACCGATCAGCCCCGCTACTTATGTTTTCGATAAAGGATATAAAATTATGCCCTCATGCAAATTTCTAGCTTCCCAGGGGTCCTAAAACGTCTTAAATCGAGAAAAGAAGAATTTTTAGGTTTTATTTTTTTGTGAGCGCAATTTTACTTTACAAAATCTGAAAAAATTCAAGAGGTTGTATCTTTTGAATACAAAACAACCTAATTTTTTTCAGATTTTTGTAATGAAAAATGAGCCCAGAAAAAATTTTTGAAATTTTCAAAAAATTTTTAGGTCATGATAATATGATTTGGCCAACTTTTAAATAGCATTTTTTTGTGTACTTTTTCAGTTCTTTTCAATGGCAGAGGCAGAATTTTTAATATTTGAGCGGAAAGAACGAAAAAATCGAAAAAACCGTTTTTGGCTGTCTCGAAATGCATCTCGGGATAGCCAATTTTAGGATTTAGGATCCTGACTAAAACAATTGAAAAAAAAACTAAAAATGTAAATTTTGTCATAAAATTTGGTATGTGGGGTTATAATAATATTTGGAACAACTTTTCCAAATAACTTTTATCGATATCTGTAACGCGAAGCAAATCGAATCGCATATCGAAAATTCACCCTGTTTGTGGATTCGCAGTAGGCCGCGTTTAAAATTTAAAGTTCAGTTGACTATTTTAAAAATTGTGAACCATCAACCTGTATGACTGCGCAAAATTTCAAATCTGTATATATTTTTATAGCCGAATCATAAGGGTGTCTTCATCGTAAATGCGACACACTGTATCTTATCAATTCGATAATTTATTGCAAGTAATATAGTCGTATTTTTTATAGATTCAAAATATACAATGAGAATACTGACTAATTCACTAATTTAATCATAAAAGGTTCAAATTGATTGCATTGAAATATTGAACCAATTAATGCGTATTAATATAATATTATTATAATAATTATTATAATAAAAGAGTGAGTTTTATGTATAAAAACCCTCAAGTATCTCGGAAACGACTTGCACGTTTTTCATAGGTTTTGGTGGGTAGGGGTTTTCTAATGCAGCCGATATTACAGTGATAATTATTACAGTGTTGTCAGATTTTCCGTTTTTTTGGAAATCTAATGAACTTTCTTATTTCAAAAGAACACCCTGTATATTTTTTGCGTTTCGAAGTCCTTACGATATACTGACTATTTTTTATGATATACTCTATACCTAAATGCCATAGTTTCGGAGTTATTGCTACATTTATTAAAAAAAAATTTAAGAAATTATAAAAATCAATTTTTTCGGCCCGTGTAGACATTATTTTACGTTCTTTGGATCATTGGGAACAAGAAAAGGTCTTTTGTAATTTTTCTCTAAAGTTAATCGTTTTCGAGTTATAAACAATTTAAAACTGAAAAAAATCGAATAATGACGATTTTCAAGGTTCAAAAACAAAAATAAAAAACAACATTTTTGAAACTGCGGAGTATGTTAATGAAGCGCATATGAGAGGACGGGCGATCGGGCTGCATTAACAACTAAAAAACAATATTTTAGAATGAAACAAGCTGAAATTACTTATTGGTAACTGATAAAATAAGGCTTTAGCTTGAATTTCTATAGGTACTTGGCAGTTTCAAAAATAATATTTTTGATTTGTGTTTTTTAACCTTGAAAATCGTATAATTATTCGATTTCTTTTCAGTTTTAAATTATTTATAACTCGAAAACGATCAACTTTAGAGAAAAATTACAAGAAAACTTTTTTTGTTCCCAATGGTCCAAAGAACGTAAAATAATGTCTACGCAGGCCGAAAACATTGATTTTTATAATAATTTATTGTTTAAAATGTTTTTTAAATAAATGTAGCAATATCTCCGAAATTATGGCCTTTAGGTATAGGGAATATAACATGGAAAATAAGTAACATCAGTATTTCTTAAGGACTTCAAAATGCAAAAAATATACAGGGTGTTCCATTTGAAATAAGAAAGTTAATTATATTTTCAGAAAAACGGAAGATCTGACAACAATGTAAATATTATAATATCGGCCACATTAGAAAACTCCAACCCACCACAATCTATAAAAATCGTGCAAGCCATTTCCGAGATAATTGAGGGTTTCCATATATAAAACTCACTCTGTATATTATATTATATTATATTATTACACATAATTATATACACATTATTAATACACATTAATTATTAATACACATTAATAATTAGTTCCATACTTCAATGCAATCAATTTAAACTTTTTATGATAAAATTAGCGAATTAGTCAGTACTTTGATTGTATATTTTGAATCTATAAAAAATACGACTATATTAGTGGCAATAAATTAACAAATTGACAAGATACAGTGTGTCGCATCTAAGATGAAGACACCGCTATGTTTCGGCTACAAAAATATATACAGATTTGAAATTTTGCACAGTCATACGTGATGGTTGATGGTTCACAATTTTTAAAATAGTCAATTGAACTTTAAATTTTAAACGCGGCCTACTATAAACAGGGTGAATTTTCGATATGCGATTCGATTGCTTCGCGTTACAGATATCGATGTTATTTGGAAAAGTTGTTCCAAATATTATTATAACCCCACATACCAAATTTTATGAAAAAATTCACAATTTTAGTTTTTTTTTCAGTTGTTGTAGTCAGGATCCTAAATCCTAAAATTGGCTGTCCCGAGATGCATCTCGAGACAGCCAAAAACGGTTTTTTTCGATTTTTTCGTTCTTTCCGCTCAGATATTAAAAATTATGCCTCTGCCATTTAGAAGAACGGCAAAAAGTACACAAAAAAATACTATTTAAAAGTTGGCCAAATCATATTATCATAACCTAAAATTTTTTTGAAAATTTCAAGAAATTTTCCTGGGCTCATTTTTCATTACAAAAATCTGAAAAAAATAAGGTTGTTTTGAACTCAAAAGATACAACCTCTTGAATTTTTTCAGATTTTTTAAAGTAAAATTGCGCTCACAAAAAAATAAAACCTAGAAATTCTTCTTTTCTCGATTTAAGACGTTTTAGGACCTCTGGGAAGCTAAAAACTTGCATGAGGGCATAATTTTATATACTTTATCGAAAACATAAGTAGCGGGGCTCATCGGTGCGGGGGCATTTTTGACCATCTTATCCCGCTATAGCCTTTGTTGTGTTACCTGATGCTTTCAGTTTTTTGTTGCAGAAACGACAAGTAGATGTTCCATCATGATTTTTCCTGTAATATTTCCACACTTCACTTTTTGGTTGCGCCATTGTTTCGAAATATTCGTAATTACATAGAATTACTTTGTGCAAGGGAAAATATGGTAACGTTGCAAACGTCACATCTTTGATATTTTATTTTTAAATAATTATTTTACTTTATTTCCTTTAATATTTCATTAGTAATAATTTTCTTCTATTCGTTTTAACTTGCTTTTTCGTGAAAAACTAGTTAGGCGCCCGTTCTATAATAGGCAACCCTATTTACATTGTATCATCTCTTGTGTTCCATGTTCGTTATTTCAAATTTTGGTCCAAGGTTCGTTTTCATGTCGTTTTAATGATAGTGACAGCCCCTGTATTTCATTCTCAAAATGGTGGTGGAAATGTGATAAAAGGCAAAGAAGCTTCAAAATTAAATCATTTTTATTCCAATTCAAATCTTCCTCTTGGGGTGAGTTTTTCATAAAGTTTTTTTTTATAATTTCTTACAGTTATTATATTCCATGCATACCTAGCGTCTTATAACATTTTTTCTAATATTTTTTATATCTAACCTGAAATGTTCAACCATGTGTTCTGATATTTTAGTTTTAAATATATTATCTTTTTAAGTTACATGTATGCACATTTAGTAATCAAATTTTAACTATTCTCATGTAAATTTCATTTAATTTATTGTTGTCATCTGCTACTCTTTCTGACGATTAGAATGGCAGATGGCACACGTTGGTTATTAACTTCCTGATTGTTGATATGTGTTTTACTGTTACACAGTTTTTGGGAGTAACTCCACTTTCCTCCCTTCGGGAGCCTCAAGCCAACTACATCACCGGTGATGCTACTCATAAGGCTGATAAAAATAAAGACCAGGACATCTAGACTGCAACAATTACCATCTCCAACTGCAGGGACCTAAGGCCGAAGATCCGCCCAGGCCTACAAGAAGTCTACAGCAGTACCATACGACGTCAAGAAGTTACCATCAGCTACCAAAAGCCATAAGTATAATCCAGAATTGTTAGTTTTTGGCAAGAATTTGAATACATTTGTTAATGCAATTTACTAAGTCATATTTTTATTATATCTTTATGAACAATACACATGATTAGTTAAAGCTACTGTTTTGTTTGCTTCCATTCTAAATTTTCAGAGTTCATATCTAAGGTTAGGACAAGACGAACACACACCTGAGTGACTGAGCTAAGCTAAGGGTGTAACGTTGATTATCTTGATGATTGAGGTAATATTTTCGAATATTATTTCAATGAACTGGAATAGTCCATCCCTTTTTCGTTACAATATTAATGAATAAAAACTGAAATACTGAAATGAAACTGCATGTGACTACACTACAAAGAAACAACCTCTATCTTTACTGCCAAAATATTAGTTCATGACGATGTCGTCACCAAGAGTAGGAGATTTTACTCGCCAACTTCACGAATAAAATTCCCTACTCTAGGCATGCCCAGATTTCGGGATACGCAACAGGAAGAAGACATTAACATTAAAGATTGATTCGAAAAGTTGGTTTCGACTGATTGAAAATGATGAAAGTGTACAAAAAATTTCCAAAAACATAGACTTAAGTATCGATGTTAGCCGATATTATTGAAAAAAAAAAAATCAATGTAAAATCGATTTGTATAATGTATGTAACTTTAAGAAGTGATCGGCAATGGCTAAAAAAGTAGCTGCTGAAGAAGTGAAAGAAGTAATAGGCAATGACCAGAGGATTGTAAGAAATGGTCGCTTATCTGTAGATCTCTTCTTCTTTTCCACAAAGAGGTCACCGTGTATATCGAGTGTTAAACTCATCGCTTATCGCTTCATCTTCTCTTCTTCTTATTAAAGGGTACCCCCCGTTAAGATAGGCAAAATGCCCTCACTCCCAGAATTCAGTTTTATTAATTTTTTTACGTTCTATGCAACTAAAAAATGAGATTACGCGGATTTTTAGCTCGCCACCCCCCTTTCCCCTCCCCCACTGCCAAAAACGTAGATTTTTAGATTTAATTTTTTTTTTAGTTGGGTTCCAATTGATTTAAAAATTTCAAAAAATTCACAAGTGTAGCTGAGGCTTTTACAAAACATGTCCATTTTTGATGGACTCATAAGTCGAGTGTACATAACCTCAAAATTTTTTTTAACTTTCTAAAAACCTATAACTTTTTTTTTGGAGGGTGCTGCAGGTCCAATTTTTTTGCATTTTGTGTATTTTATCAAAAGCTATCTTCCTTATTTTTTTCAGATTTTTCCGTCAGGTGTGCCATCTTGAAAATCAAGAAAACTGTTTTTTAGGGGGTTTTTGGGGATTTTCTCCATTTTATAGACTGCAACATAGATCAACTCAAGGATTTGTTAATAGATTATGTATAATTTAAAATAACTGAGTATATTAGGATATTCAAAAATTGGGCGAAACACTTTTAAACCCCCGAAAAACCATGTTTTTTTTAAATTTTTGTAAGGATTTTTGCGGGTCTAATTATATTTTTTTGAGATCGATAGAGCCTGAATATTATTTTTTCATGTTTTTACGTTATATGTGATTAAAAATAAGACTAATCGCATTTTTAGCCCACCACCCCCTCCCCCTGTCCCCACAAAAAAGTCAATTTTTCTATTTTTTTTTTTTTTGTTTAGTTAAGTTGCAATTAATTTAAAAATTTTATGAGGCTTCTACAAAACATATCTATTTTTTATAGACCCGTAGGTTTAGTGTACAATACATATAACCTCAAAATTCCTTTTTTATTTTTTTAAAACGCATTTTTGACTTCCAATCGATATTTTTTAAAACGTCCAATGAATTTACATCTCTCTCGCGGACGGCCGGTTCAATACGTGGTTAGCGCTCATTTTTAATTATTAAAAATAATAGTAATAAAATAATGACAAAAATTTCTTCAGGCTCCTGCAGGGGGGGCTTTAAACTTTGAGTTGGTCACTTTATGACTTTCATAATAATAATTTTTAATCGAGTTATTAAGCTTGGAAAATGGCCATTTTCGCGTTTTTCAAATTTTAAATTGCATGTAACTCGACAACAGTCAATTTTATAGAAAAATCACAAGAGACCTTTTTTGCTCAGGTTGATCCAGAGAATCTAAAACAAATTTGTTCTAAGTGAAAAAAATGATTTTTTGAATTCGTTTAAAAAATTGTTTAACAATTTTTCGACCGCGGTACTGCTTAGCACCATGTGGATTTGTTATAAGGACCTGTTTTTGAATAAGTTTGTGTAAAAAAATAAATCGAAATAATTTACCTAATGGGGACAAGCATGCAGCATGGAATATTTACATTATGAGCCAAACTAAGGTGGTTCGGAAAACATTAAACGATAGATACTGTTGTAGATGCGAGTTGCGCAAACGGCAACATGACCATAGGCTGTTATTCGCATGTAATTAGCTGCCATAATATAATATTTATCGCATGGAAGATATTTTACAAAAATCATCAAGGCAGCAGAATATCTTAAAAAACTCTTTGTAATAGACGAAGAAAGCGATGAAGACTTTAGAACTGAAGTGTTATACCAACGAATATACTCTCCGAATACTCTACGAGTATATACGGAGCTATACAGGGTGAGGCAAATAAAGGGCCTATTAGAAATATCTCGAGAACTAAAGGCAACAGAATCATGAAAATTTGAATTAAGGGGTTTTGAAGAGTCATCTGTTTAATGAAAATATTTTCATCTATTTTCTACTTCCGGTTATACTGGAAGTTGCTTACACCTTCGATTTTTTAAATGGAACACCCTGTATATTTTTATATTTTTGGATTCTCTTCGATGTCTTCTTTCTTAAAATATGAGGTTTTGTAATGTTATACAGGGTATTTTAAAAGATAACTACGCTTTTTTATTAATTTCGTAGCAATATTCACACCCTGTAGAATTGTAGTAGTTTGACATCTAAAACTCTACTTACGTTCAAATGATTTTTAATATAGTCTACTATTGTTAAGAATCATTAGTATAGCTAAATTTTTAATTTGAGTATACAGGGTTGGTCGAAACTCGGAATGAGTATTTTCTGAGTTTTCTTAAATGGAACACCCTGTATTTTAGTATTGTAATGATATGATATTTTATGGTACTTTTTTATTTCTTAAGCATTCCCTATACCTAACTGCTTTAATTTGTGCTTAATTGTTAATCGCACCAACAATCTTAACTACATATGTATTTTGATAGCTAAACCATTATTGGTAAATTTAAGAATCAGTCTGGATTATTATGTATTTATTTCTGAAAAATTATTTGTGATTTGAATATTTTCACGACCAACCTAATAACATTTTACGTATTTTTTGTTGCAATTAATGTTTAGCTTGAATCACCCATAACTCACAAATTAAAGCATTTAGGTATAGGGAATACTTATAAAATAAAAAAGTACTATTATTTCATTACAATACTAAAATACAGGGTGTTCCATTTAAGAAATCTCAGAAAATATTCATTCCCAGTTTCGAAAAACCCTGTATACTAAAATTTCAAAATTAGCTATACTAGTGATTCTTACCAATAATAGACTATATTAAAAATCACTTCAACGTAAGCAGAGTTTTTATTATCAAGCTATTACAATTCTACAGGGTGTGAATGTTGATACGAAATTAATTTAAAAAACGTAAATATCTCTTAAAATACCCTGTATAATATTAAAAAACCTCATATTTTAAGAAAGAAGATATTGAGGAGAATCCAAAAATGTAAAAATATACAGGGTGTCCCATTAAAAAAAACGAAGTTATAAGCAACTTCCGGTATAACCGGAAGTTGCAAAGAGATGAAAATATTTTCATTTAATAGATCATCCTTTAAAACCCCTTCATTCCAATTTTCATGATTCTGTTGCTTTTAGTTCTTGAGATATTTCTAATAGGTCAGTTATCTGCCTCACCCTATATATTGGTAATACTTTCCTTATTCTTTGTATGGTGTTTTACGTAGCAGTAAACGTGAATCAAAATGACATTATAATAGGCAGAGCAGAGATATAGGTTATGTAGATGGTACAAGCACATGTTTGAATAATTAGAATATGTATAATGGAAGGTAATATTAGGGTACCTACTAAATACACACTAACAAAAAACAAAATGTTTTGATTCACAAAACGACAAGAAGTAGGATATATTAAAATAATGTATTTTTCTTAAATTGATTATTCTGTTTTATTTTTGTTTTTTGTATCCTACCCAAAAGATATCACAATGACATCTTTAATTTATATAAAAATATTGCAAAAATTTGAAATTATTTTTGATTAATAGCAAGCTGAAAATATCTGAATAGTTTAACGGTGTCTAGTCGGACAAACTTTGATGTAGGTATGGAAACAGGGGAAGTTTTAATTGTGAAACTTAATTTTAATTGTGAAACGTGCCATCCTGACAAGTTTATGATTGTGAAAACTAGCAGGTTGTTTTTAAGTTTATTCAATAGCAAATTATATAAAATATCCCTAAAAACTCAGTTATTTCAAATTATATCTACATAACCTATAAAAAAACCTTGAGTTAATATATTTTGAAGTATATAACATGGAGAAAATCCCTAAAAACCACCGAACAAACCAGTTTTGCGGATTTTTGAAGATGGCGCACCTTACGGAAAAATCTGAAAAAAGTCAGAAATATAGTTTTTGATAAAATACACAAAACACAAAAAAAAATAGACATAAATCCATCACCAAAAAAATATAGGTACGTATTAAAAAACAAAAAAAGAGGTTATAATATGTACTTACACTCAACCTTCGGGTCCATAAAAATAGATGTTCTGTAAAAGCCTCAGCTGTGCGTGTGAATTTTTTGTAATTTATAATTTAATAATTATTAACTATATACTCTAAATGGGAAATAAGCCACAATTTAACTAAAAAATGAACATTTAGAATAGTTAATTACAAAAATGACCCAAAGAAATAGCTTCAGAATAACATTCATAATTTAATTGCAAACCAACTTAAAAAAAAATATGAAAAAAAAATTTTTAAGAAACGCTTTTCTTTAGATACGAGTGACTAAAATTAAAAATATTATAAAAAATCAACTAAAAAGCAAAAAAAAATTGAAACAATCTAACACATTCGTCAAAGAAAAGCGTGGCGCGTCTTCATCGAATAAACGGTTTTCGCCCCACGCTTTTCTTTAACGAATGTGTTAAATTTTTTCAATTTTTTTTTTTGCTTTTTAGTTGATTTTTTTATAATATTTTTAATTTTAGTCACTCGTATCTAAAGAAAAGCGTTTCTTAAAAATTTTTTTGTCATATTTTTTTATTTTTTACTTTTTAGTCTTACACTTTTCAAACATTAAAATATATCGTCATGTTTATTAAAATATGTATAAAACATATGATGTACTAACATGAAAAGTAGTTGGAATCGGCAAAAAATTTGAAACTTTATTTATTTATGAAGCATAACGTAAGCAATTAACGTAAAAAGTGAAATTATGTATAGTTCATATCATTAGCTACAATCCGTAAAAGTTTTAAGTTTTTACATTGTAAAAAACAAGAGAATTTGGTCATTTTCCATTAAAATCGTTTTTTTTATTTAAACAATTAATAAACATACAAAAAAAATTTTTATTGACTATTCGTGTATTGTTCCCGCGAATGCATATGTCTGCAAATTTTCATTCATTTGCGTTGGAGAAAAGGCAGTCAAATTAACGTCTAAAGATTTGACGCAAACTATTGAACTAAATAAAAGCGTTTAAAAATCGAAAAATTGATATTTTTGCCTGTGGGGAGGGGGAATAGGGGAAGTGGGCTAAAATTGCGGTAAGTCCTAATTTTTTTAATCATATAGAACGTAAAAAAACAAAAAAAATATTCAGGCTGTATCGACCACAAAAAATATAATAAGATCCGCAAAAATTCTTACAAAACTTTAAAAAAACATGGATTTTGGGGGGTGTAAAAGTGTTTCGCCCAATTTTTGAATATCCTAATATACTCAGTTATTTTAAATTATACATAATCTATTAACAAAACCTTGAGTTGATCTATGTTGCAGTCTATAAAATGGAGAAAATCTTCAAAAACCCCCTAAAAAAACAGTTTTCTTAATTTTTCAAAATGGCGCACCTGACGGAAAAATCTGAAAAAAATCAGAGAGATAGCTTTTGATAAACTACACAAAATGCAAAAAAAATTGGACCTGCAGCCCCCTCCACAAAAAAGTTATAGGTTTTAAAAAAGTTAAAAAAAATTTGAGGTTATGTACACTCAATCTATGGGTCCATAAAAAATGGACATGTTTTGTAAAAGCCTCAGCTACACTTGTGAATTTTTTGAAATTTTTAAATCAATTGGAACCCAACTAAAAAAAATTAAATCTAAAAATCTACGTTTTTGGATGAGGGGGGAGGGGTAAGGGGGGTGGCGAGCTAAAAATCCGCGTTATCTCATTTTTTAGTTGCATAGAACGTAAAAAAATATTAAAATTGAATTCTGGGAGTGAGGGCATTTTGTCTATCTTAACGGGGGGTACCCTTTGTACAGGGTAATAAAAATAAATTTTATATTGAGACTTGGATTTTTTTGGTATTGGTGTACGACATGCTTAGTCTTATAAAAAAATCTGTCTAGCCTAGTCCAGCCCAATCTTTGCTCTTGAATCTTCTAGAATTGGTAAGTATTTAATTGGGTTTAAATAAGTAATGATATGTGAAGTTTACAAATGGGCAAATAAAATAATGTGAGGTTTATATTTTAAATTTATTTAACGAATACGTTTTTAAATTCTATAGAATTTATGAATTTCCAGATTATAGTCGAGGTTTTTTCGCGCTCTCCGCCAGTACTTCCTAGTAACCGTATAGGGCCCATATCGGATGTGAATGAAATGGATCCCATTCCCATATTTGAGATCCATACCTCTCCGTGTAATTGAATTCTTCATTGGTTACTAGGGAGTGGTTTATTCTTTTGTGTCCTCTCACTCTGTATGGGATGAGATGATCATCCAAAGACTAAAATGAGTCTGTCATGAGTTAGCTAAGGTGTCATAACAATACAAGTCTGGTAAAATTTCTTCATGTCAAAGGATTTCAAAAAACTTTTTTATTACCAAAATATTGAATAAAGAATAAAAAATTCAGTTTATTATGAAAACATTTATATTCAGTTAAACCAACAAATAAACTATTAAACGACCCTTACTCGATTAACACCGACAGTTTTTGATCTTTCAAAATGAACCACCCGATTTTCTGAGCTTATTTAAAAAATCGTCTGTTTTTTACCTGACTTTTATTGTGTTTATGTTTTTAAAGTGTTATTATTTTATATTAAGATTTTATTTAAAAGTATCATCATAGATTATAATTTATAAAAATGGATTTATTTATCATCATCGTCGTCGTCGAGTTCATCTTCTGACGACACGGAAGATATAATTCATATGCTACCAAATATAAGATATGTAAGAGATCGCAATTATTTGTATAATAAGTATAATGAAGATGAACTTAAAGCAAGGTATACCATTATTTATCTAAATGACTAGAAATGCATTTTTAATTATTTTCAGACATCGACTAAGCAAGAAAACAGTGGTGGTCCTTTTAGAACGGTTTCATGAACATTTAGGTTATAGTGAGATCGGACGAGCTTCAGTCGCGGACCAATCAGCATAGAGAGAACATGTCACACAAATTGTTCGAAACGCGATTGGTCCAACCACTTGGAAAATCCACTCTCCTACGTCATAATCCTTAGAACAAAGGAAAATATGGATATAAAAGGAGGTGGATTTTCCATCAAAAATCAGTTCGAGCTGTACCTCGTAATCGAAGACTCCTAGGTTCGGTACTTGTTTACCCACCTAGAATCTAACTTTTATTTCTTTTACCTATTGCTATTTGTGTATATTGTAGAGAAACGAAACTTTGCCATTTATTTGAATATTTGATATTTCTTGATATATAATATTTACTTGTATATTTTTGTGTACTGTTTCCAGCGGAATCTCTGCTTGCCAGACCACGCGCTAGAAACGTACCCCATTTATTTGCCATTTTATAGTTGCAATACTTTATATTTTTCTATCTTGCTGAAAAATAGTGTCCAGTGATATTCCTCCCGTAGGTCAAACACTTAGAACTATTTTTCCCATTTTATCTGTGCATTCTTTGTGGTTTAATTCTATTTCGAAAATACGGTCCAGGTGTTCTTCCTTCCGTAAGTTAAGGAACCACCTCCACTTATTCTCGCATTTGTCCTTTCATATTGTTCTCTTCTAGGGTCCGTGTTTCTAAATGGAAGAAATGGTTTTGACTTGTTCTTATCAGAGCTAACCAAAACTCCTCCTATATGCCCTGCCCAGCTTCCTTTTCAGGCATTGTTCATTTGTAATATAAGAGATCAAACAGTATAAAAATTTAACCTTTCATTTTATATTTATGATATATATTTCTGTGCCAGGTATTTCTTCCGTAAGTTAAGGAATCACACAATACTTTTCTTGATTGTCATTGCTTACAATTATATAAACACGCTCCAGTGGTATTCTTGCCGCAGCAAGTCACGCATCCGAGCTGTTTATTGCTTTCTGTGGACTTTCTCTGCAACTCAGGTGATATTTCCACTCCGGTGATCAGACACCCGAGCTCACAGCAACTCCAGGTCTGTGATATTTCCCTACGGGATCAAACACTCACCTGTATATCATTTTTTTTCGTGTCAGAAACGCTCTGTACACACGAGATATAAGAAATTCTTGTCTTACTTGTTCGAATACGAATCATGGACACTCGAAATGTTCTCAGGTCCAACGACAAGGATCTTACTAAGTCGGAAGAGGTTCAAACTGACAAAATGGACACATCCAGCCTCACTCCGCGACATGGCGCCCAACTAAACAAGGAATCCACGACCCCACCAGAACTCAAAGACAACAACGCTCAACCTGGACCCACAGCTACCACTCAACAACCGACCACAGACCACAAAAATCAACCATCCACGAGCCACACCGGACCCTCCGAATGGATGACCACATTCATACAAGCTTTAACATACTTCTCCGCTGCCCAGACCACCAAAGAACCAGCCAAACCTCCTAGGATATGGACATCCAAACCACCTAGATTTGAGGGACGCGAAACAGAGATCCCAAAACAGTTTCTACAAAAAGCGGAAGACTTCCTAACGAAATTCGAAGTTGACGAGGACGACTGGGTGGACTATCTAACGACCAATTCACTTCACGGCGAAGCAAAATCTTGGGCAGAGAGTCACAATTCAGCCGAGATAGGCTATCAGACCTTCAGGACTCGATTTTTGGAAAAATTTGACGACCCAGCACTTCTATCAGCCCTCACGGTGAAATTGTACGGCCAAATACAAAGAAGCGAATCTGCCGAAGACTTCATTGCCAGAAAAGTCGCCCTTTTCAAGAGACTATTACCAGACATCCCGGAAGCTCAAAGATGCAGAGTGATAGCAAACCAACTCCATCCACAAATCAGAATTTGCCTGAGACTCGGGATGCCGACAACCGAGGACAGCCTTAGGGTGATAGCCAAAGAAATGGAAAGCGACGCTCAATACCTGCGACCCAGGAGACACGAGGACCAAACACCTCGCCAATCAGAAACCATTCAAGACTGGCGAAACAGAAATCCACAAAGGCAGAGGCAGAACCGACAAACCCAACAAGAACAGCCGGAAAACTCCAACAGGGGCACCAACTAACCCCTGTTGACGAACTGGTGCCCCAACTGAATCCCATCCACCAACGGTCGATGACGGCAGGGCTCCCAAACCTCGATGGAAGGATCAACGACAGCAAAGTGAAGATTTTGATCGACACCGGAGCATCTGGGAACTTCATACACCAGAGTCTGATCCAGAGGGGAGACCTGCAGATTCGACCCGGAACGATTCAGCTGGCATGCACGGACAGCACGTCCCATAGCCCAGGCACTGCCGATGTCGAAATTTCACTGGACAACTTCTCCACAACCGTACGATGCACAGTATTGGAGAACTTAAACCACGACGTTGTACTTGGAATGCCATGGTTGGAACAAGAAGAGGCCAATGTAGACATACCCCGTAAATGTTTACACGTAGGCACCACCAGACGAACCACTATCTACTGGAGGAACCAAGGCAAACCACACCCCAAAACTCAAACATTAGAGGCACACCAGGCTCCTACCTTCGCCTTCGAGACAATCAAACAAATAATTCAACAGTACAACGATGTTTTCGACGACCGTCTACGCCAGCCAACCACAAAAGCTACGGAAATGACAATCGAAGTAACAGACACACGACCAGTCAACATCAAACCCTACAAGTATTCCACGCAGAAGAAAAGGATAATGTTCCAAGAGGTGAAAGAGATGCTCACAGCAGGAGTCATCAGACCAAGCAAATCACCATACAATAGCCCGGTGGTTATTGTAACCAAGAAGGATGGCACACCCCGTTTCTGCGTGGATTACAGAAAACTCAACGAAATCACAATCGACGAAGCCTCCAGTATGCCGCCAATACACGATATCATCAAAGAAATCGGCACAGCTAAGATCTTCTCCACACTGGATTTAAAAAGCGGGTTCTGGCAGATACCACTACATGAGGACTCCAGCCCTAAAACCGCTTTTAGCCTGCCAGACGGATCATCTTACGAGTTCTCAGTGATGCCCTTCGGACATAAGAATGGACCAGCCGTCTTTCAAAAACTAGTGACAACAGTCTTCGCTGGATACATCGATGAATTTATAAAAGTTTACATGGACGATATTATCATTTTTTCCGAAGACTGGACACAACACCAAAAACATCTCCACTTGGTGTTAGAAAGACTACGAACACACGGACTATGGGCATCACTGAAGAAGTGCAGGTTCGCGGCAGACGAATTAGAATACCTAGGGCATAAGATCACATCAACAGACACTCAACCCCTGGAAAAACACGTGGAAAAGATTAAAGGCTTCAACACCCCCAAGACGCTAAGACAGCTGAGGAGCTTCCTGGGAACAGCAAACTGGCTAAGAGATTTTATCCCTCGATTCGCAGAGACAGTAACACCCCTCACCGATCTCACCGCAGGCAATAGGAGATTGCTAAAATAGAACGAGAAAGCCGAAACAGCGTTTAAGGAGATCAAAAAAGCAATCGAGGGCCAACTACATCTGAAACGACCAGACGCCTCCAGACCATTCAGCCTCCAGACGGACGCCTCCGACATAGGTATGGGAGCAGTGCTGTTCCAGGGAACCCCAGAGAACAAAGACGTTATCGCCTACGCCTCCACAAAACTTCGACCAGCAGAAAAACGTTATCACATTAACGAGAAGGAATGCCTCGCACTGGTATGGGCACTGAAAAAATACAAACATTTCCTACAAGACCAACACTTCACGCTATACACGGACAGCCAAGCACTCATATGGCTCAACAGGTTCAAGGAAGACAAAGCAAAGCTGTCCAGATGGGCCTTATTACTACAAGAATTCAACTTCACAATACAACACATCCCGGGCAAAGAAAATGAGCTCCCAGACCATCTCTCGAGAAACCCAGTAGAAAACAGAGAAGAAGACGAAAACCAGGACGAAGAAGTGAACCGATTAAGCTGGCCCACAAAACAAGCCGTCGAAGAAGACACATTCCCACTACTCTGCATGCTGGAAGATGTGGAAGAGGGCGAAAACAACCCAATACTAGACGATCTCACAAACCTGCCACTACAGGACAAGATAAGGAGAAACCACCTGGTTCACCACGGGATGAGACGATTCCGAAGACGGTACCAAGAAATCTCCGACAGAGGTCCAAGAAGCGAGGTAGAAGAGAGCCTTCTACGAGAATTCACCATAGTAGAAAACGCACCCTACTACAAACAAGACGAAAACACAAGAGTACTGGTCGTGCCACAGTCACTCCGAACACAAGTCCTGAAAGCATACCACGACTCCGAAGGGGCCAATCACCCAGGACGAGACGAGACCATCCGGGCGATCAAGAGGTTCTATTACTGGCCAACACTATCCAAAGATGTCCGGAACTACGTTCGATCCTGCACGACATGTGCCTCCATAAAACGAGCACCAACACAACCGACAGCACCAATCGTAGCAAGAGAGCCCCGCCAGCCATGGGAGAGGGTCTCCTTTGACGTATTAGGACCATACCCAGCTGCCCGAGGGACACGCAACAGATACATCCTCCTGGCCACGGATTGCCTAAGCAGTTGGGTGGAGTTCCGCTGTGTCCAAACAGCCAAAAGTAGACAAATCATCTCGTTCCTCCAAGACGAAATATGCAGCCGCTGGGGGAAACCAACCACCATCATCACAGACAACGGGCCCCAATTCCGGACGGATGCCTGGGAGAGATTCCTGAGGAGAAACAACATTCAAGCCGAATTCAGCCCCATTTATCACCAACGAGCCAACCCGGTGGAAAGAAGAGCCCAGGAACTGAAACAGGGACTACGTGCCAGGGTCAAATCTCCGGACGACCCCCGATGGGACACCTACTTACCCGACATCATCTTCAGCCTGAGAACCAGGAGGAACGAGGCCACCAAAGAAACACCAGCAGAGTTATTGCTGGGATACCTTCCTAGACGCTCGGAAGAGAGCGAAAAGGAAATCAGAGAGGCCAACACCGCAGCCAGACGGCAAGCACGAGTAGAACAAGCAGTCCGAAGAGCCACGGTGTACGCCAGGAACCTATATCCTGACAACCCAAACGAACCACCCCCCAGACGCTACATCCAAGGAGAGCAAGTTAGAGTCAGAAACCACCACAAGGGAAATTTTGGACCTACATAGACAGGACCACACACAATCCTGAGGGTCCTCGGCAACAACACCTACGAGGTTCACCGTGACCAGGATGTAAATCGTACCATCCATGGAGACGACATTAGACCTGCCCTTCCACCTAGAGACGAAGAATTGAAACAAGAAGACTAAAACAAATTCAAAATATAAACTTTGTAAAAAATATATTTATCACAGTTAATATAACCTTTTTACCACACCTAGGGTCTTCGAAGGGTGGGGGGATGAGATCGGACGAGCTTCAGTCGCGGACCAATCAGCGTAGAGAGAAAATGTCACACAAATTGTTCGAAACGCGATTGGTCCAACCACTTGGAAAATCCACTCTCCTACGTCATAATCCTTAGAACAAAGGAAAATATGGATATAAAAGGAGGTGGATTTTCCATCAAAAATCAGTTCGAGCTGTACCTCGTAATCGAAGACTCCTAGGTTCGGTACTTGTTTACCCACCTAGAATCTAACTTTTATTTCTTTTACCTATTGCTATTTGTGTATATTGTAGAGAAACGAAACTTTGCCATTTATTTGAATATTTGATATTTCTTGATATATAATATTTACTTGTATATTTTTGTGTACTGTTTCCAGCGGAATCTCTGCTTGCCAGACCACGCGCTAGAAACGTACCCCATTTATTTGCCATTTTATAGTTGCAATACTTTATATTTTTCTATCTTGCTGAAAAATAGTGTCCAGTGATATTCCTCCCGTAGGTCAAACACTTAGAACTATTTTTCCCATTTTATCTGTGCATTCTTTGTGGTTTAATTCTATTTCGAAAATCCGGTCCAGGTGTTCTTCCTTCCGTAAGTTAAGGAACCCCCTTGGCCTATTTTCACATTTATATCTTCTACTGTTTGATCTACTGTTTGATTTTGAGAAAACGGTCAGGTGTCTTTCCTTCCGTAAGTTAAGGAACCACCTCCACTTATTCTCGCATTTGTCCTTTCATATTGTTCTCTTCTAGGGTCCGTGTTTCTAAATGTAAGAAATGGTTTTGACTTGTTCTTATCAGAGCTAACCAAAACTCCTCCTATATGCCCTGCCCAGCTTCCTTTTCAGGCATTGTTCATTTGTAATATAAGAGATCAAACAGTATAAAAATTTAACCTTTCATTTTATATTTATGATCTATATTTCTGTGCCAGGTATTCCTTCCGTAAGTTAAGGAATCACACAATACTTTTCTTGATTGTCATTGCTTACAATTATATAAACACGCTCCAGTGGTATTCTTGCCGCAGCAAGTCACGCATCCGAGCTGTTTATTGCTTTCTGTGGACTTTCTCTGCAACTCAGGTGATATTTCCACTCCGTGGATCAGACACCCGAGCTCACAGCAACTCCAGGTCTGTGATATTTCCCTACGGGATCAAACACTCACCTGTATATCATTTTTTTCGTGTCAGAAACGCTCTGTACACACGAGATATAAGAAATTCTTGTCTTGTTCGAATACGAATCATGGACACTCGAAATGTTCTCAGGTCCAACGACAAGGATCTTACTAAGTCGGAAGAGGTTCAAACTGACAAAATGGACACATCCAGCCTCACTCCGCGACAATAGGACGGAAAGGAATATTCCGGTGTCTCCATTAACACAAATTTTAATAACCCTAGGGTGTTATGCAACTGGCTGCTTCCAACAAGTTCTTGGTGATCTTGTAGAGCTACATAAAAGTACAGTCTGTAGAATTGTGTATCGAGTGGGTCATCATATAGCACTTCTTCATCAAGAGTATATATATATATATATATATATATATATATATATATATATATATATATATATATATAACTATGCCAAAAAATCCCAGAGATGTAGCTAGGGCAAAGCAAGGATTTTATGCAGTGGCAAACTTTTCAGGAGTAATAGGGGCTATATATTGTACACACGTTCGAATTAATTCTCCTGGTGGAGAAAACTCGGAACTCTATCGTTACAGAAAGGGGTGATTCCTACACTACCAAAATGCCCACATAAAAACCAGAAATGTTATAGAAAGGTTGAATCGTGTTTTGGAAAGAAGATTTCCAGTGTTAGCTCCAGTAATGCAAATAGAACTTAATAATGTAGGAAGAGTCATTGTTGCAACATCTGTTTTATACAATATTGCTATTGCAGAAGGAGATGAGTGGGAGGAAGAAGCTCTTGAAGAAATCATTGAAAATGAAATTCCTGTAAAGCGCTGGTTTCCTCGAAAGCGGCACCGACAAACAGCGACCGTAGCACTGCGATGAATTACGTCAGATTACGGTGAAAAATTCAAGGTTCTTCACTGCGGCAATGAAATGTGTAAACTCAGCAAGCGGTGGCTTCCAACGCATCCTTGGAAACCAACGCTATTATTTTGCATGGTACAGTTTTTTATGATGTCATTCATCGCAGTGGTACGATCGCAGGTTGTCGGCACCGCTTTCGAGGAAACCAGCGCTTTAGAGGCAATGCAGAAAATGTTATTAGAAGACATTTGAGGACCTTGCTGCAAGAAGGGGACAGCTCCATTTATATTAACTTTTGGGAAAATAGAAAAGATGCTTTATAAAAATTTACTCTTGTATTAATTACAATAAAGCAGTTAAGTTAAAAGATAATCATATTGGTACACCTGCCAATTTTTCCTTTATTTACATAAGCTTCTTTTTTGCTGAAAAAATGCAAAAAAATTTGGAGCTGCCCCTCTCTTGCACCAAAATTACAAAAGAATAGTATCCATTGTAGTTATTATTGGAAAATAAAAAATGACTTACTGCAAAATCTGTTTATTATTATTAAAAACTAACAAACAAACGTTTTTTCTTTTATATTCAAACAGAAACTCAGTCTATTCGTCTACTTGGTCGTCGTCATCCGTGGCTGAAATCTGGGAAGCATGGTTGTCATTACCAACGTCATCACATTTAAAGTATTGGTAAAACTCCATTTCGTTGGCTGGAACGTAGTTGGTAGCTAACTGCATTACGTCTTTGTACTTGGCCTTTTTTACGGGTATTGATGACTCGTACACCATCAAGTTAGTTTCAACTGAAAGATTATCTTTATTGTCCCTCAAAATGTAGTACGATTCAAAGATAGGAATACCAGTTGTAACAGACACATTAACTGTTTCCATGTGGTCCTTGCTGTATTCAAAAATCCGGTATTGAGAAATCTTAAACCTCTGTTTCTGAGAATTCATTATAACTTTTTTAAAATGGTTCTCAAAATGACTGCTAAAGTTGAAGATCATATCTTGATGAACCATAATGGGTATGAAATATTTGGACGCCTGTTGAATAAACTGACAGTATTGTGTAGGAGAGAAAATATAATCTTTTTTTCGTAAAAACTTTTCTATAACACCAAAACAACGGTCACACGGTAGGAAACTGTGCCCTGGTTCAGGAAAACGATGTTGAATATTCTCCAAAGACGTGGTTCTTACAAGAAGATGCAGAAACTGTAGCATCGTTGAATTTTTATTTTGAGCTGCAGCATTATCGGAAAAGAGGTACAGTTGTCTGAAATTTTTTGGAAGGATATTTTTTATGTAGTGATAAAGAAAAGAAACAACTTCATTCGGTGATTTTCTAGCGGTTGTTTCGTCGTAAATGTAAAAATGAGCTTTGCCAGTTTTGCCCGAATGTATGCAAAAATTGTAGACCCATAGTTGACGTTTGTAGAAGGTTTCGCCGGCCAGAATTTTAGGCAGAGGAAGATTCTGCTGAAAATCAAACGTTAAAATTTCTATGTCGTTATTTTGTTGGCTCAGTTTTGTCTTTTCTTTTAAATCTGTAAAAAAACGACTTACTCTAACCTCATGTACTTTCTTTTCATGTCGTAGATTTTCCTTTTCAGTGTTATCAAGAGCTGGATCTTGAAGGCTATTGTGTAATATGTCACATCTTTTACAGGTGTCTGAACGAGGCGCCCCAAAACTATAATTAAAATTTGCTTTAAAATACCTAAAATAAAAATCGTAGGTAACTTTAGGTTTATAGTTTTTATCAACAACACTTCCCGGTTCATTCACTTGCAAATAAAGTTCATGCATCTTTTTAACATTGAGATCAGGAGACAAATAAAAACGGGACGTTTTCACTCGGCTGTAGTGTGACTCACGTCGTGGAAAACTTTTTATGTGATTATCTACCTTCTGCAGTAAATCTTTTGAAATGCGGTTTTTTCTATTTTTATGTTTACCTTGTTTGCTGTTCGGTAGTTTGGATATCCCGTGTATTGCTCCGAATGCACTCCTACAAACTCGTATTTTTTCCATACCCAGCTTAATATAGTACTTGTGAGAACAACTACGCCTCTCTCTCTCTCACCAGTTTTAGCTCGAGTTCTGGCAACATTGCTTGTTGTTATTAAACCACCCATGTAGATAGTTTGAATCTGTTTGTCTCCTATTTCATTAAATTTTACTAAAATTGCTTGCCTCTGTTCTCAGTTTGTCTAGGTTCCACACTACTACCTTTCCAGTTAACATAACTTTTTCCTTCTACAATACACTTTTTCTTAATGTTCCGTTTCCACTTAGCTGGATAAACACTTTTTCTATTCTTCGGAAACGAAACACTCTGAACCTCGTTTTGACCTGTATTGACTGGAAGCTTGTGTTTTTTGCACGTCTTCTTTTCACTGAAGGCCCTGCTTCATCAGGATCAGAGCTTTTTTCCGATTCGGATGGATTATACAGATCAGACGAACCTGTACTAAACAGACTAACATTATCAAAATCAGATTCTGTACCACTCATGATACAAATAAATAATAAAAAACACTTAAAAAATAAATAAACAGTTGTATAGAAACACACGTGGTCAACTTTCGTAAAATGCACTGCGAGAATACGTTAGATCGTTAGAGCAATGGACTTCAATCGACTGAATCATAGACTGAATACTAAACTTAAACTTCCGTTAATTTCATTCGAGGCCAAGCTAACGGTTACAGCCGAAGCGTCTCGATGTTTGGCGAAAGAAGGGGGCACCTCCGGAGTTGCATCTTTCTTGCAGCAAACAATTTCGGAGGCAGGTACATAAACAGTTATAGGTTTGCCATTTATAAATGGATCTGCTTCTTTCTTGTACCAATCGATTCAGCTAATTTTTTTACATAATATGCATCTTTAACCCAAATTTGACCAAAAATGGAGCTGCCCCCTTCTTGCAGCAAGGTTCTCATTTAATCCAACATATCTTTAATTAACAACAATCTTATAATTTGTTAACAACGCTGATTTGAACAAAAAAATTTGTAAAATAAATTTCTTAAATTGTACGAATTTTATAATGAAAATATGCATTACATTGTGCTTAAACTCCACCAAATAAGAAATAAAATGAGATATTAAATGGTTAAATTTATGTAGTAAACAAAAATGATAGGAAAAATATAAAAATTTTCCAATTTAGTTGCCAATTCAACTTGTTTAATCTTTTTTTCTAATTTAACTACTTCTAGAGCTTCTTTCTTTATTGCTTCATCTAGCTCAAATAAAGTTTTGTCGTTTTTCAATTTGAGTTTTTTAATTTTTTTTTTTTTCAGTTTTATATATGACTTCTTTATCTGTTTGTTGCTCCTTTATACAGTCCTTCTTTTGCTTTATTTTTTTTGTTGTTAGAGACGAAATGTCTTCATACAGATCACAAAGTTTTCGTTTGGTTGCTAAAATATAAACGTCTAATAAATTTTATTCGACGAATAACTAATCAGCATTTATTTGTTGTTAGTGAAACCGGACATAAATTAATTAAAATTGAAATAATAAAATCTATTATAAATATAAATAATCCTCAGGTCAAATGAAATTACCCGACTTTTTTTCTTTTTGCATTATTGTTTTACTATTACTGAGACCTGGGGTATCTATGTAGTACTGGCACTGGAGCAATATGTGCATCACCAGTAGTTGAAGTTCGTAACTGACTTGCACTGTGAACCATCTGAGAACAGTTCTGATATTCTGCCGAGGTACTCATATTAATTTCAGAATCGTCTAAAATAAATTTGTATTAATTTTTACTTCAATCTGAATATGCAGAAATGTATTCTCAGATACGGGTCATCGAACGAATATACTACTCTCTTGGATTCTCTCGACAACGAATATTTTACTGTGCAACATAAGAAGTACGAAAGTAAATGGTTTTAATAATTATTCCAATAAACAACAATGTAATTTTCAATTTACTTTCGTTCTTCATATTTTGCACAGTAAAATATTTGTTGTCGAGATAATTCAAGAGAGTCGTATATTCGTTGAATGACCCATAGCTACATGTAGTACTTAATTACCTAAATGTTCTATTTCTACCTCTTTAATAGAAACTCCATCAGAATTAATGTTATTTGTAGATTTAAAAAAAAATTATTATGAGTATATTGTAATATAAACAAAATTTGACCACCTGCCTTCATAAAATGAAGTACTGGAATCATAGAATCATACCCATTTAGGCGAGGTTTGAATTGTTCCTTTAGTTCTCCTATTAATCTTGTAGAGTTTAGAAATTGGGAAGAAGACAAGAGGCTTGGAAAGTTTAGATACTGCTTCTAGTTTAGGTATGAGGTTGACAATACTTAAATACAAGGGGGTCTGGAGAAAACTAGGGGATATTTCTAAAAACTACTTTGCTACGGCACACAGAGTTCATTTATCGAAAAATAGGCGATAATAAATATTGTCATAGAAATATATTTTTTTAATATGTTAGAAGGGTACATGCTATAGGAATCGTTTTACCTTTAGCTTCTTTTTTAATTTTCAGTTATTTATTTTTATACAGGGTGTTCATAAATTGAGTTATAAGTCATCCAAATGGAATCAAAATTTTTATTATAAAACACAAAAGGATATTTTATAAAAATTCTTTTTTATGAAGCAGTTAACGCTAGATAGTTTATTTATAGTAGTATTTATTAATCAGTAGATGTATTGTAAATAGAACTATATAATATTCTATATTATAATAAGAATAATTTAATTTTACTTATTAACAAACAATAACTTAATCAGAATCACTAGAATCAAAGTCATCAGTAACATCATTATGGGATAGATTTGGCTCCTGAAGTAATTGTAAGACCTCCTTATCTAAAGAGTGTTTGTTAGATCTTTTACCTATACACTTAGATAATGAGGATATTAGCGGATCGGAAGATAACAAAAGCCTATAAAAGACATCATTCATCGTATCTTCTCTTGAAAATTTTCTTGATTAAGCTTCACGAAATTTACGGAAATCCTTGTTTCGCGATTCAAGTGCTTCTTCGGAAAACATTCCTACAGGAAGAGGCACTACCTTGATGATTTCAGGTCCATGAATTAGTATCCTATGTAGACTAGCAGGCCTATAGTACCATGGGTATAAATCTATATAAAGGGTCGCAGTTCTTTTGTAGTATTCGGCGAACATTTCTGGGTTAATCTCATATCCAGAAGACATTGTACTTAAAATGGTA
This sequence comes from Diabrotica virgifera virgifera, assembly GCF_917563875.1. NCBI lineage: Eukaryota > Metazoa > Arthropoda > Insecta > Coleoptera > Chrysomelidae > Diabrotica > Diabrotica virgifera. The sequence continues at coordinate 77,882,597 of NC_065451.1, forward strand.
AGTAATCGCTTTAGAAACTGTTCGTCGAGTCCTACAAAAAAAATTTGGTTAGTATGTACATCTAATTTTTATACAGTTGCGAAAAGAAATACCTGTTATCAAAGCAGCTTGGCAATAATTTTGGAAAAACCTCTGAGCGGTATTGCCGTCGTTGGTTGTGCCATATCCTTGTTTAGGAATGTCAACGAGTATACTCAACTCTTCTTTTAGTCTTTTAATTATGTTATTCTTCCTTTCTTTCATAATTTTTTTCTCATTGTCATCTCACACTTACCATTTCTTTAATTCCAATCTATATGAAATATGTAGACAGCATTCCAGACATCTTCTCCATGCATGTAGAGTGGAAATTCCATAATCATACAAGTCTTCATTAACTGGCAATCTCTGTACTTTTTCTAAATGGTTCATAATTTTCGGACTTGCTTTACAAATACCACATGTTTGTAAGGAAGAATTGCTTATTACTGCAAACATTTTTCGATCAATCATCGTCATTTTAAATGTATGATTAATAGGTAACTGAGAATAATTATTGATAACTGAAGGTTTTATTTCTGAGATTTGTTTTTCGATATTTTGGATTTCATTTCTACACAATTCGGGCGTTTCTTTTTTAAAAATAAGTTGTATTGGTCTGCAGAACCTGGTAGATGCCGGACGTGGATTCTGCCAGAGAATGGTGCCATTGCTTGATGTCATCTGTAGGGGGACTAGGCATATTGAAAACAAGTTTAGATCTGAGCTTAAATCACTAACTTCACTGCTAAATTTTTGCTTATAATGTGAGTGACTTGCACTGCCATCGCATCCCCATTTATAAGTAATATTAATTGTATTTTTTGAAATATTAGGAGGTAGGTTATTGTAAAGCTCTTGTTGAGATTCCACAATTCTGCTCACAGTGTGATCCACAAGAGCCTGGAGTTTAACCTCAGCGGATATATCGGTTATAAAAACACTATCCTTGTTTGGGTAGCACATTTTCTTTGCGTCCAAAAGAATATTATAATTAGGATAAATGTTGGCATGATGTCCTTTTGCCCCCTGTTGCAACAAAATATACGATCTTTTTGTTAGTGAGCAGTCCAGAAAGAGAGCAAGTGCTTCATCCGGGGAGTATTTTTCAGGCAGAGATTCATTTTTATGAATTGTTTTTTTAACTGTTGTTGCTCTTTCTGGTGAATTTTCTGTAATTTCTTTAATCATGTTTGAAGCATTGCGCTGGCCTGATGACTCTAGACTTTTCCTTGCAGCAAATGTAAGCTGTTCCGTAGAATAGTTGTCCAAAAGAGGCATTAGTTTTTGCCTTTTGCGTTGATCGCTTAAGTCTTTGATTAATTTGTCCGGTCTACCTACTCTGCTAGGGCCAGGTACATTTAAGTTTTCCAAAAAAACAATAAATTGATTTAACCAAACACTATGCCTTTGCTCAAAAACGGTCCGAGACCTTTTACAATTTTGCCACATTCTAGCAACAGTGCTGTTAAAATTTTTAACTTTTTTTACCACTTCTTCATATTTATCATCGTGTCCATCATTATTTAGGTTTAGCTTTCTACGAACTAATTCAAAAACCGAGGAATTTTTATCTGCTAGAAAAGTCTGCTCGCACCAGACGGTAAACATATCCCTTTTTAATATTGACATATTTCCTAAAAAAATATTTGTTTTAAGCAGTTGGCACTTCTTGGCACATAAGTATATATTTAAAATAAAGATATCAAAGCCCTTTAACATAAAAAAATAGTTCAAAAATAAATCTGTGCTAATCTCAAATTCTGCAGCCTTTTAAAGTTAAAATAATGTTTTTAAAAGAAAAAAATGAAGCGTTTACTATTAATATTTATTTACCTAAACATGCGAACATATTTATAATTATTTTGTTTATTATATTAAAGTCCTTACCTTAGATCTTAAGAAAAAAATCCAATTTCCAAAAACACAAATTTTATTTAACTACTAAAAATCTTTAAAACATCAAAAACGTTATGACAAAACTAATGCCAAACTGTTAGTGAATATTTCCGAAGGTTTCAGCCGTTGCCATAGCGACAGGAATTGACAGGAATAAACACGCTGGTAACAATAATATTCTATGGGGTGTTCTCTTTAATACTAAAACATAAAAAAAGTTAATTTTAAATATTGCCTTTTTTATTTATTAATTCCTAAAAACACCAAAATTACCACTGTGCGGCAGCTCGTGTTTTGGTTGGAGAGCAGAGGTTGTGAGTTCGTTTAGGAAGAAGTTAGGGATTAGGAAATATTTACTACTATCATCAATTTAAACAAGGGTACTTACAGATATCCTGGGGTGTTAAATATAAATCCTGGCTATATTTTCTTAGGGCGCCTTACCAGGAGTTTTACTTTCTATGATCCAACATCTTAACAACTGGGTAAAAATATTTCTCTTAATTGACTCTAAAAAGCTTTTAAATTTGTGGTTAAAATTTTGCTAATAGGTTAGTGGTAAATAAACAGGACAAAATACAGTTATGCTATTTATTGAAAAATCATTCCTTTAGACAACAAAACTTTAAAATTACATAAAATATTCTAATCATCTGTAAAAAATACATCGACTTTTCTATAACATAGGTTATGGTGCACCAAAAGATAGACAATAATTTTATTGCATCGAGGATTTGATATCTGATCTAATTATGACTTGTATATAGCATTTGAATGAAAACAAAAATTTATACCCATTCAGGGAACAATGTTTACATTAAAGAATTACTGACTACTCCTCGTAGTACTTAATTATTGGAAATAACAACTTCACTATGTCACCTGTCAAATATCATTCCATAAATCTTTTATTTTTTAAATATTTCAAAAGGATTTTAATATTAACTTACAATTATGTCTTTTACAATATTATTATTTTAATGATGAAAGCAAAAATTATTCTCTGTTCTGTTCAACAATTTACTTTGTCATTTTTATATTTTAAGTTCCAAAAAAAAAATTATATTCTGTTGATAAAAGAATTAACGTTATAGTTTATGAAAATTTTTATAATAAAAAGTCACTATACCTTAAAATTCAAAACATTCACCATTGTGAAACTTGACATGACACTTGACAGAAAGTACGTAGTTCATACGTCACTCCAAGGATGCCATGGAAATTACAGCAAATTGCACCATACCATGAAAATACCATAAAACAAAGGAAAATTGATTATTTACCTCGGGAAATAGGTTTTCTAATCCAGGAGACAGGAGGCTAGTGTTTAAATCATCACCACAATATTCGTACCATGATTCATACCATGCCGGCTTTCACTTATATGCAGTACCTTTACAAAGCGTATATTCCACTTATTTTACCATCAAAAAAAGAACTGCTACATAATCAACTGATGGTACACTTAACTAACAACAACACAAAAGAACTTTGATAAATCCCATTTTACTTGGAAATTCGTTTTGCGTCGCAAAAAAGCCGGTTACTGACTATCGATGTTCATTGATTTACTACCATTGTAAGAATGACTGCTCTTTTCTTCGCATCTTGACAAGATTGTCTGATCTTGTCATACGTAATTTCCGACTTCCGTTCTTCACGACCAATTAAGGGCTTCGATTTTTGTGCCAAATTCGAACAAACCAATCAACTCATTTTTAATATTTCTTCTCGAAAGTTCGAATAGAGATCGACGCATCAAAAATTTGTGCTTCTAAGCATTTCTTAAAATTGGTCAATATTGTGCAACAGTTTGAAACATGTACACAGGGGCGGTTTCAGGAAATTCCATTTAATTTGAATTTAAGTAAAAAACTGAATAAAAAAATTTGGACTTCCTAGGGAGGGGTTGTAAAAACTATACAAATCTAAAAGATCATATTTTCACTGGTTTTATAAACGCTACAACAGCCTCCTCCGAAAAGAGAAAGCTCGGATAGCTATCCAGTTTTCGATAAACCAAACAAAAAATCAACCATGATTCCTTGAGTGAGGCAAAACAATCACATCAAAAATTTCTTTAGATGATGGCTAGTGGGGATTAAATTAAACAAACAACAAACGTTAGGGATTGGGCTAGCGTGCCATCGATCGCCAGACTCTTTAAAGTCGAGTAGACTGAAATGTGTAATAACTCTAAAATGAACTGTAGGTGACAAGAGTTTCTGTGCCTTGGGGAAGAAGCTAACATTGTGCCCTGTGTGGACCTCGCTGACATCCACAACAGTAACACAAGTGATATATCAGGGCAGGCACAGCCTTGTCACCTCGTTGCCTAACCACGAGCGGTTTTCGAAGACTAAACAAATCATTTGAGCTCTAGGCTCAGCAGATAGGCATCTGCTTAAACTCCACTAAACGCCTAGCGAGTTTCAGGGAATTTTGTTGGCAACGGTTCAGCAAAAATGAGGATTTAGAATCTCCAGTCTAAATACCTCAATGAGACAGAATGTAATCTTAACATTTGTCTCAAGTCGAGATCGGTAACTTTACGTTAAACGACGTCTCAAAGGGAATATACTCACTTCAACAACTAGACCAAAATAAAATAAGATTAACAAAGGGGTATATAACAACAAGGACCAAATCAAAACAAATTCATACAAGGGGGTATACGACAACTACAGGGACTAAATAACGACATACCAAAATCAAAGAGGATATCAACTTCTTATCAAGACTAAGGGAACTGAAGAACGATACAGGGGGAACAGGGAATAGGGGATCAGGACTAAGGGGATGACATATTATCTTCATCAGATACAAAAGGTTTTAAGTTTTTAACATGCCATTTACCAAGATCAGAACCATTTAAATCAGAAAGACGATACACCACTGGTGACAACTTTTCACGGACTGTAGCTTCAATGTACCTCGGTGCTAGTTTAGACATAAACTTGTTAGCAGCATTAGACAGGACTTTATTTCTTTTCCATACCCTATCTGCTACTTGGAATTGGACTTCTCTTCTTCGTAAGTTGTAACTTCTAGCGTTACGTTCATATCCTTTTCGAAGATTAGCCCTGACCTTTTCGAAGACTTGACTTAATCCTTTTACTTCTGAAGCATACATATCACAGTTACCAGGAATAATTTCTAGATCTTGGTTCCGTTGATCGTTTTGATCAACACCATAGTAGTTTCCAGTCAGGGGAACATGACGGCCATAATTAAGGAAAGCTGGAGTGTTTCCAGTTACTTCGTGCTTTGCGGTGTTAATAGCTTGTCTAATCTTTGCTAAATTCTTGTCCCAGTCTACGTGGTCTTTTACATACATACGGATTGCTGTTCCAATGGTTTTATTATTTATCTCCACAAAATTACATTGTGGTGCATACACGGGGCTAAACCATACTTTCTGAACATTATACCTAGTACAGAGATTAATTAGAAGAGGGTTGTTCACATTTGAGGCATTATCACAAATCACATACTGGGGGACACCAAACATCAGGAAGACATTATCTTCCAAAAACTCAGTAATACTCTTAGCCGTAGCCTTCCTCAAAGGATGGACTAAGGTATATTTACTAAACCAGTCAGCAACTACTAATAACCACGTATAACCTTTTTTAGAACGAACAAAGGGACCTATCAGATCAATGGCAACTATTTGCCAGGGGAATTGGGCTTCTCTCTGCTTACCCATTTTACCTAATGGAGCATGATTTGGTGTTTTCTGAGCACCACAAACTTTACATGATCTGACAAACTTAGTACATCACAACGAATTTTGGGCCAATAGTACCTTTCTTGAATACGGGACAAAGTTTTATAGAATCCAAAGTGAGCACACGTAGGTGGCTCATGACAAGATTGCATTACTTCTAATCTTTGGGGTTTGGGCACTAAAATTTTCCATTCAATATCATTAGTCTTGAAAGAATTGGGGGATGGGGCATACTTTTAAATGAAATCATTTTCCTCTTTCCATTGTGGAAAATCACCAGAGGAACGGACTATCTTTGATCTTAAATCATAGAACCAAGGGTCTATTCTGTCAAGATCTATTTCTAGATAATCAACTTTTTGGGCGTCTTTGGGTGTATCATTGGTATGAGCTCGAGGTAAAGCATCAGGGACTAAATGGGATGTTCCTTTTCTATGAATCAAATCGAAAGTATGTTGTCTTAGGCGCATAGCCCACCTGGCTAATTTGCCTGTAGGATTGGACAGTTTATTCAACCAGAGAAGTGAATGGTGGTCTGTAATGACCGAAAACTTAACTCCTTCAATATAACCTCTAAATTTCTCGATAGCGAAGATCACTGCGAGACATTCTCGCTCTGTAACTGAATAATTTCTTTGAGCTCGGAAAAGGGACCTACTTGCATAAGCTATAACTTTTTCTTCACCATCAATAGTTTGAGTCAAGACACCACCAAGACCAGTGTCAGATGCATCACATTGCACAACAAAGGGAAGTTCGAAATTGGGTTGGGCTAAGATAGGGGCAGAAATTAGGGGTTCTTTAATTTTCAAAAAAGCTTTTTCAGCTTCACTAGTCCAAACTACTGGTTGTTTTTTCTTTCGATGACCTTTAAGGAGGTCATTAATATGGGAGGCTAAACTGGAAAAATCTCTAATGAAACGACGATACCAGGAACACATACCTATAAATCTTTTAATTTCAGTAGAATTAGATGGCCTGGGATAATTAACCATAGCTAAGATTTTTTCAGGATCTGCTTTAGGGGAATTGTTACCAACTACATAAGCAAGATACTTCAATTCGGATTTAAAAAAAATCACACTTATCGATGTTAATGGTTAAGTTTGCTTCTTTCAGTTTATCTCTTATAATTTTCAACAATCGGATATGTTCTTCGAAAGATGGGGTACATACTATGATGTCATCTAAATAACAGAATATATAGGGTTTAAATTCAGGGCCAAAGATAGCATCAACAAGTCTTTGTTGAATCTGTGCACTATTACACAAACCAAAGGGAACAGAAGTGAATTGAAAAGAACCTCTACCAGAAACATTGAAGGCAGTCTTTTTCCTTGAGTCAGGATGCAGTGGGATTTGCCACCTGGCTTTTCTTAAATCAATGGAGCTAATGCATTTAGCTCCTGTAAGCAACGAAAGAATTCTGTCTATTTGGGGTAAAGGATAAGTATCATATGAGTACCACACCATTAGAAAAAATTCATCCATGATAAAAATTCTCTAACGCCAACCTGATGTATTAAAAGTAATCCAATGTGTGTTGTAAAATATAGTCGTGATTGTTCCTTCTCCCCTAACCACGAGTACATATCTAAAGATCTTTAATTATAAAATAACAGTCGAATGCACACGTAGCAGAAGATTACTAAAAATATATTCTTCATAAACTATTCTTTGTTGATTATTAACCATGATTGCTATCTATGATAATTGTAACATAACACGCGTATGCAAAAAGGAGCTACCGGAATTCCATAAAGTATTGTTACTTGTTAATGATCACCTGTCCGCGAACGGTGACAAGGACATGGGTGCATAAATTAAGAAATATTTCCCTCTTAATATGAAAAATAATTCCTATTTAATACATTTACGATTGCACATGCAGACACTTACTTAAAAAGTGAGAAGCGTGCTCGCGAATATCATGAAAAGGATGCAAATTTTGGTTTCTGCTCTACTGAAATAAAACTTCATATTTTATCCATTTGAACAGTAATAATTAAAAAATACGCGTGCTTCTATACAATGTAGTGTATATTATAATTTTATAAATTAAAACCAGCCAGGTATAAACGTATACACCACTTTATATCAAGCAGCCATGCATGATCTAAGATTTAGTTCGATATCATATAACACTCAATTTATGCATTTTTTAAAGATTGAATAATTTCTGTGGTATTAAAACACACTAAGGGGGTGTGGCATACATTTCATTGGCTGGTCACCTGCTCATGGGTAATAAAGTGTATTAAAAAGCAGGGATTTTAAAATTGTAAAAATTTGAGCCCAACCCATTCCATTAAGCTATAAAACCATAGGTACTACCCCCCACTAAAGTAGTTTGACTAATATTACCTTGTTGTTTTCACGTACCCTAAATGAAAGAAAAAATTGCTGTACCGGTATGTGCGAGGTCAAGTCGTAAAATTATAAATCATTTAAAAATGTCACCTGATGTGATGACTCCTAGTCGAGTTAAAAACATAGAAAACAGCTTAAACCGTAGTTGTGAAGTGATTTCGGGTGATTTTAGTGCTCACCGCCCCATAGAGTACAAAGTGTTTGAACAAGAAGTTATGGCGTCTTCCACCCCCATAACAAAATACGATGATGTGTCATCAGCATCAGAAGGTGAAGAAGAAAAACTCAATAATGTTGATGTGTCAATTCACAGTGAAGATTTCAATGAGAGCATGGAGGAAGAGGACCTTAATACAACAACCAATTATGATAGCATAGATGAAAATGTGAAAAAGACAGATGTGGAATATAACCAGTTATTAAAAAAGTTCGTAATCGATAATAAACGTTATCTAAAAGAACATAAATTACAGCGATTGGTGTTAGTAAAAAAAAATTAGTGGGTATAAACAAAGACGGTTAAGGGCGATAGAAAGCCTAAAAAAAGTGGAAGCAAACATGGTGCTTGCTAATAAAATCCTAACGTCGGTTTTGATTACGCAACCGGAATAAAACTCTAAAACTCTTAAAACATGGCATGTGAACAAAAAAACTAGTACGGGAGTGCTTAAAAAAGTGAACGCTAACATCTGACTTGCTAGTGAAATCTTAACGGCGGTTTTGATTACGCAACCGGAATAAAACTCTAAAACTCTTAAAACATGACATGTGAACAAAAAACTAGTACGGGAGTGCTTAAAAAAGTGAACGCTAACATCTGACTTGCTAGTGAAATCTTAACGGCGGTTTTGATTACGCAACCGGAATAAAACTCTAAGGGCCGGTTGTTCGAACGCTAATCAACAATTATCATTATCAAATATTTAATTACTGTCACCAAACTGTCAATGTCAAATTTGTTTGGGTTGCTGAAAACATAATTAATTAAAATTATGAGATTTATTATGTTAATAATTATTGTTATATTAATTGATTATAGTCTCATAATTGTAATCAATTATGTTTTTAGCAACCCAACCAAAGTTGACATTGACAGTTTTGACAGTAATTAAATATTTGATAGTGATCATTGTTGATTAGCGTTCGAACAACCGGCCCTTAAACTCTTAAAACATGACATGTGAACAAGAAACTAGTACGGGAGTGCTTAAAAAAGTGAACGCTAACATCGGGGGGCTAATAAAATTCGTCGTCGGTTTGGATTACGAAAGTGATAAAAAAACATCGGGTTTTAAAATGGACATAGTGGACAAAAACTAGTACGGGGGTGCTTAAAAAGTGGACGTAAACATCATACTTGTTAATAAAATTTATCATCGGTTTGGATTACGAAAGTAATAAAAAACATCGGGGTTTAAAATGGACATAGTGAACAAAAACTAGTACGGGGGTGCTGAAAAGAGAACGGAAACATCAGACGTGATAAAATTCGCCGTCGGCTTGGATTACGAAAGTGAGAAAAAACATTGGGTTTAAAATGGACATAGTGGATAAAAACTAATACGAGGGTGTTTAAAAAAGCATTTGTATTGTGTGTATTGTATTGTCTAACTTTCATTTTGGGATATGTACGCGAAAACAACAAGGTAATATTAATAAAATAAATACTTTAAATAATATTTCAGTTCTTTTCTTAACCCACACCTGACTTTTCTTTGTTGTTTTTTTAACTATCTAAATTAATAACCTTGTGTTATTGGTTTAAATAGGTAAACACACATATATTCTAAAATGAAAATTTGTCTTTCGGGATATATGTTCAAAAAACTATAAGGTAATATTAATAAAATAAAAAGTTTAAATAATATTTCAGTTCTTTTCTTAACCCACACCTGACTTTTCTTTGTTGTTTTTTTAACTATCTAAATTAATAACATTGTCTTATTGGTTTAAATAGGTAAACACACATATATTCTAAAATGAAAATTTTTCTTTCGGGATATATGTCCAAAAACTATATGGTAATCTTGATAAAATAAAAAGTTTAAATAATATTTCAGTTCTTTTCTTAACCCACACCTGACTTTTCTTTGTTGTTTTTTTAACTATCTAAATTAATAACATTGTGTTATTGGTTTAAATAGGTAAACACACATATATTCTAAAATGAAAATTTTTCTTTCGGGATATATGTTCAAAAAGCTATAAGGTAATATTAATAAAATAAATACGTTAAATAATATTTCAGTTATTTTCTTAACCCACACCTGACTTTTCTTTGTTGTTTTTTTAACTATCTAAATTAATAACATTGTGTTATTGGTTTAAATAGGTAAACACATATATTCTAAAATGAAAATTTTTCTTTCGGGATATATGTTCAAAAAAAATGTTTAGCAATATTAATAAAATACATATTTTAGATAATATTTGGTTTAACCCACACATGACTTCCAAAACCAAAAAATTTCTTTAAAGCAAAGAATGAAAAAACGAGAAATATTAATAAAAAACATTGACAAATAACAAAAGACCGAAAATCGACGAAATATGTTGAAATATAATAAAACTATAAAAAATTCATTCAAAACTAGGAAAACCAACCAAAAAACATTGACACATAACTGATTACATATCCGAGAGACGTAAGCAAAGGACAAAAGACCGAAAATCGACGAAATATGTTAAAATATAATAAAACTATATAAAAATCACTCAAAAAGGTGAAAAACATTGACAAATAACTGAATATATTTACGACAGACGAAATCAAAGGACAAACGAGACGAAAGACCAAAAATCGGTGAACTATGTTAAAACAGGTTGAGGGGAAAAGAGCACATCTAAAAAAAAGTTCGTTTTAAAAAATTATGTGTTCAAGCCATTGTGTTGGTGTTTTGAGATACATTGCATGTGCTGATGGGCAAAAACCACTTACTTAGTCGAATAAGAGATGGACTTTTAGGTAAACCTTACTCCCATTACGAGAGAAAAGTATTCAAATCAGACTGGCTACATTCGAGAGGAGTGTTCTTTACAGGTATACACAAAGAAATTTCTAATATACAAAGAAAAATATACATCAGATCATGAACTACACATTAAATCAACCTACAAGTGTGAAAGAGGGGTGAAGAAAGAAAGACATACAAAGAAAAAATGTTTCAGAAAAGAAAAAATAATTACTGAACTACTGAATTTAGGTTTAAATAAACCGACAGAATTTCAAAGAAAAACCATATTAAAAATGATTAGAGGCGTTATAACTTTTTATTAAATAAATAAATAATACAAAAATATCTTGGTATTTTTATTTCGAACCACAAAAAAACACTTTTCGAATTGATCCACATAATTTATATTGAATTTTTGTCAAAGGTTGACTCAAATATACATCACACGACTTTATTGTCCAAGGTTGGTTTCTATCCAACGCTGCAACCATCCATCTAGATTCAACATGCTGTTAAGACCATCTATCATGTGAGGTTTTCCTCACATGAGGAAAAACAGTAGACCATTTGTTTGGACTATATTTGATCTGCTTGATAACGTGACCTACAAATTTCCATTTAAGTTTAGAATATCGAAAAAAGATATGGATGTCTCAGAAGTGAAACGGTGTAAGTCACATTCTCCCTAAAATGACCTATGAGATATAACACTTATTATTATATATAATAGTATTGATATTTCCTTGTTTGTATTTATGAATATTTACTAATATTACGAAAAATAAAGACATTTTATTTGTTTTTAATAACTACTTATATTTCTGCAACTATTGTTAGAAACATCTTAGTATCTCATTTAAACACTTATTGACTTACACCGATTGGTCTGCTGAGACATCGATATATTACATCACAACACAGAACAAAGGAGGGTAAGAAAAATTTGGTATTTTTATTTAACTATCTTAAACAGAACAAAAAAAAGAAGCAGAAAGTTGATGTTAAGAAGTTGGGTAATATTTATAGAACATTTGATGCAGAACGAGGTGTAATATTCAGCCATTTATCGCTAAATTTGTATAGGTAATCAAGAGTGTTGTGTATTGTAATACATATACGTTATTGATGTATAAAGAGGAAGAAGCAGCATGAACTAACATAATACCCACAACGTTCACTAACATTAACACACATGTCACAAATATTTTGAAAATAGGAGTAACTAAACAAAAGATGCGGTAAAAATAGTAAAGTAAAAAGAAGTGGGTGGTTAAATATGATGCCAGTAGCAAACATTAATGAAATATAAGAATAAAAATAAATGTATAGATAAAAACTAGTTAAAGTCGCAACATATTATCGTGTAGGTAGAATTTTCAACATAGGTCTCCAACCCGTAATTAAACATGAGCCCCCAATCCAATAGACATAAAAACAGAACAACAAAGTAAAAAGTAAAAAGAAATTAAAGTTAATCATGTAGTAAAAAAGAAGGTCTAAGTATAATTGCCACTAATCCTGTATTATTTAAATTAGTCACAAAAATCTAAGTTATTTGAGAAATAACACATTGTAAGTGGATTATCAATATTTGAACTTACTTTGAAAAAATATAATCTTTTAACTGGAACAGATATATGTATACAATTTGCTTAAGGTTACATGTGGCAATAATCTAAATAAAACTTTATTTTACTTGGTCAAAAAATTACTTTTTATTACTTTTATTTCCTTTATTGATTAAAAGGCAACTTTGTATGTTGAAAATAGCTTATCAAGAATATATTTTTACCCCTAGTTTGCAATGTTAGATTATTTGAAGGATATTTGAAAAACATGTTGTTATTAAATTATCTACATACTTCAAAATATGCAATTGCATGTTATAAAGAAAAAGCAATATTTAAAAACATGACGAAATAAAGTCCTTTAGATAGTAACTGTAGAATATAAATCTAGCATATAACACATTACAATAATCTATGGTAAAAAACCCCACTGAAGACTCACAATAACTGGGTCCAAATGGTATATACCAGATATGCTAAACTTATGAATAATTTTTTGTTACTACCCTACTTTTTAATACGTTAGTCAGAAGCTTTTATATTACAAAAAAAACGTATAGGTTTTTTATACATTATTAAAAATATAGTTAACACATCAATCTAAACTCACCATAAATCAAATTTTATGACTTACCATGATCAACTTAATCCATTAGATTTGGAAGAATGTAGAACAAGTTGCAAATTGTCCATGAAGATAAAATTTTTCCAGTTTTCCCTACATTTTCTTTTCCTGCATTTACTTCTAACATGTTATACCTAAAAATAGATTACTATCAACTAATAAATGTATACTTACAAGAAACAAAAACTGAAAATTTTAGTTTACGAAAAAATCATAACACTGTAAATTCTATTAAAAATTATTAAAAACATTAGTCTTGTCAACCTTACTGGTAAATTACAATTTTCTAGGAAATTAGGTTAAATACAAAAAAGGATCTCTAAACACATAGAAAACATGGCGACTTCATACTTCCTATGCAAACTTACAGTAACATGATATTATGCAATTGAAAACAGGCTAAGTAGTACTTACCTAAATTTTTTAAATTGGTCTAGAACTTTAAACAAAGTTTTTTCCAAAACTTGATAAGTACACCCTTTATGGTCTAAAACCTTACAACATGAAAAAGATATGGGTGTCATAAAACTCATAAACATAATAATTTGGTTAGATTTTAAGTAATGATAGAATAGAAAACTAGGTGTTGGTAACATTGTTTTTGTTTTCTATTTTGTGTGTATCTTATCATGTATAAAAGTTGCCTAAAATTTTCTTCTTTTTTAATCATTTGTAAATAAGCGTTTCATAATATGGTCTTGATTTTTATAAAATTGTATAGAATTTTCTTCTTTTTATATGAGTATATTATGTGGCAGTATACACATGATATAATAAGTTCATTCTAGCATCAGTTTCAAACCCTTTGAAACTGATGCTATAATGAACTTGTTATTTACGTTTTTATAAGTTTTGTACATATTATATATGTTATGGACCATATGATTAATTGGTCATTTTTCATAATGCCCGGGCTATATAAAAAATGTCCAATACTGTCGGTCAATATAATAAATACCATTAAATTCATCACATTGCCCGGGCATTATGTATAATGCTTGGCATCTACTAGACAGGATGATTAAAACTACTTTTATTTTTATTAAATATGAAATATATTTATTTTGATACAATCAAGTATGTAGTAAAAACTAAAATATTTCTTATATACTAATGAAAACAGTCTTGCAGTCTTCTGTGAAATGGTACATGAGTACATTTAATGAATAAGTATACATAAAAAATATAATACGTATTATCGGTAATTGAGGAAACCAAAAAAAGAATTCTGTGTTTTTATTTGCATTTTTTTCTAATGACCGAAATCGATGGTAACACACAAAGCGGCCAGTGAGAAATTAAATCGTTTTTCTTCTAAATCAAACTCAATTTTAAATAAAAATACACTTACCACCTTTGGGTGCTACATCATCGAAATTTATTTTGTATGAATTATTTACAATACATAACTATTTGTTGAAACATGTTCCACTATGGTGACACTTGGAGTTACATATTTTTTTTTCTTTACGACACTTACACATCAGATTTACACCCACCTTTACAACCGCACCTACTGTATCCTTGTCCCCCACAGTTAGAAGATTTTCTTGCGCATTCTCTAAGAGATATCTCAGTGTCTGGAATCTCTTCTATGGAGATAAACTTTTCTTTACAAACGGTAAACTGGTTTCTTGAATATAACTGATTTAGTATGCCATATTTTGTGCCTAGTTTGTAAAGCTTTTTTTCAGTTATCTGTCACGATAGCTAGTAGATTTCTTTGATCACTACGAGCTCGGTCCACATCTGGCACTCGTATCCTAACTGTGTTACCTAGTTTAGCCGATGGATATTTGGAATTGGAAAATTTTAACATCTTCTCTGCTTGTTTTTCTAGATTCGTCAAAGCCAATTTTCTTTTCTTCCTTACATCGTTTATTCTAATATATATATTGGAATCCAGATTTTCATTATTTTCTAAATTAACTACAATAGCCGTTTCTACCGCATTTGTTAAAAATTCTGGAACTTGACTAGATTCACGAGATGAATTTTGAACATGAGATGAACTTGATTCGGGCAACATTATTGAAGAGTCCACATTTATATTATTATTTTGTATTATATCCGGTTCTGTAGATAGCCCAGCCTCTTGATTTTTGAACAGGACCTCTAAGTCTTCCTCCGAATTAACATCAGTCAGAACTTCTTGGGGTAGAGAGCTTTTTAAACCAACTTTCAACTTTGTGTCGAACATGGCTTCATATGGACTACAACCTATACCAGTGTGATGAGCTCTATTTTTCATTAGTTGAACAAAACGTAAGCCTTCAGACCATTTGTTTGTATTGTTGTCTTCTAACCACGAACTAAGCATATTCTCTACGTCTTGATTGGCCCTTTCTATAGATCCTTGACTCTGAGAATGCCTGGGTTTGCCATGTACCATTTTTAACTCGGGCCACATGCTACACAGCTCTTTGATAATATGGTTAGCGAATTCTCTGCCATTATCACTATGAAGCACACTCGGCGCCCCAAATATTGTGAAAATATCCAAAAGTACATGCGATACTTCTTCTGCTCTTTTACTTGTAAGAGGTCGAAGTTGGACAAATTTGGTAAGATGGTCTTGATAAACAAGCACAAATTTATAACAGCCATCGGTTTGTGACTGCATATCGATTAAATCGACTTGGCATCTTGAATTCATTTCCTTGCTCAATATTGGTTTCACCACCAAGCCTTTCTTTGGAACATTATGTTTTTTCTGACAGGTCATGCATAAATTTAAATAGATAACAATCATCTCCCTTGTAATATTTTTAAATTTAGAATGTACTTCCTTCTCCATTCGGTTTCTACCACCATGCCCGATAGTAATATGAAGATCGCGCAATCTATCAAATATTTCTTCTGTATGGACGTAGTATTTAATTACGTTATCTTCTTTCACAGGTACAATCAATTTTTCTACTTCTCTAATCGTCATAACGTCGAATCTTCGTAAGCGCTGATAATCACCCGGCGTTTTATTTGTCTGTTTACTTTTGGAGTTTTTTACCTTCTGTATCATTTCCATGTAGGCTGTTTTTGTGAAAATTTGTGAATTTTGACTTTTTACTGAAACTAATTCAGTTAACCGATTGTTAAATCGATTTTTCATATCACTTAATGGTTCTTCTTTTTCCATAGTTCACTATGCAATACTTTATAAACAAAGAATTAACAAAGAAATGTCACAAACAAACCACTTGTCGTATATACCATTACTAACATTCAACTGCAATATGATTTATAAATAATGGCCGACGTGCTTCGGTGACTGTAACCTTGGATACAGCGCGTTGATTCGCTGCTGAAGATCGCATGATTTACTAAGAACGCCGATTTATCACATTGCCCGGCCATAGTTTAGCATTTTTCATAATGACCAGACAATATGATAAATTGTAAAAAGTTATCAAATTGCCCGCTGAAGTTAGTCATTATTAATAATGACCGGGCATTATACATAATGGCTAACATAATCACTTTGTCCATAACATATACATTTTTTAACTCTGATAAATCCGAATTGACTCCAAAAAGTAGAAATACTGTATGTCCTATATAAGCTAACTATTGCAGATTATATCAATAAATTTTTATTAACGATAAAAAATCTTTTTGTTTAACTATAAATGACACTAAGAAAGAAAAACGAATGAATTCTGATAATTTTATTTGTTTAGTATTAGTAGAAAATAAAATTAAAATAATAATAAATATAAATAATAATAAATTGTTATAGTGAAAGGGATATATATATATATATATATATATATATATATATATATATATATATTGATGTGATCTTGATTATTGATATGAGATAATATTCTTATATGTCACTTAATTTAATCAATGTATTAATACTAATCTAATTAATTAACCAGATCACATATCAATATGTTTTCAATCTCAGGGCGAATTATAAATTAATTACTTACTTTCGTGGCTTCTAAATATTTCTTAATGGTTCCTAATCGGGATAGAAAAGAAAAGAGTAAAAAAAATACACATATGGGTTACAATTATAATCAAAATATTTTTTATTTTATTTAAAAGGCAATCAATGCTTAATATTTGCTATTTCTTATTATTCTTAAACATAACATTTACAAATGGGAATCTTATTTCCTTTTGGTTTTCAATTGAAAGTTTTTATTAACATTTAACTATTAGGAGTTATTAGGAACAACTCTATTTAAGTTTGATGAAGCTTTTCTGATATTATTGATTATGTTATTCAATTTTTTATGTGGAATTTAATACGAAAAACCCATACATTCATGTCCAAACAAATGAGACTGACCTTTTCCTGGTGAACTGAAAATGTCCTCACACAAGACCCGTTTCCTGCTATCCTTGGCTGCGATCAAACCTCGTCCTGGCTTCCAGTAATGTTCTCCTTTGAAAAACTAGCTCGTATAGCTCTCGTTCCTGCGTCTGTCGTGATGCTGTGTTCTACCTTTCTCGAAACTGCTATCAGCTACCGGGACACTCTTGGCTCAAGGAGGTTCTTTTACTCTCGACCTGGCCTACTTCTCGTTCCACGATAGATACTCCACACTCACGGAACTACATCGGCTTTCTCACTCTCCGTACACTACCGTCTACTACTCGACTTCCTTCTCGACAGCCCAAAACATTCTGATCTCACTTTCTCATCCATTCCCCTACTTTCTAAATATCCCTTCCAGATTCACAAATCAATCTTCCACCACCAACTCTCATTCGTAATATTCCTCAAAACCAATTTTTAATCTTTCTAAATATGCTTAATGGATTTCAAAAGAAAATATTTAATTCCCATTCTAAAATACTTTCTAACTATTTACAAATTTTAATGACCTATTCTCTCTTTCAAATGAGTCTTATTTAGCATAGGCTAATGATCGAAACCTTCCGCGAAAAACGATAATGAACTATCATCTATTTCACTGAGTTTTATTTAGCATAGGCTAATGATCGACCTTCCAAGAAGAACGATAATGGTACGCGTCATTCACTTTGTTTATCTAAGCACATTGTTCCGAGTTTCGTACGCTTATTCTAATCACTTCTTAAAATTAAATATAACAATTTGTTGTATACAGGTTGTTCTAAATTTATATGCCCGAGGTTGAGAAAATTAAAAATATTTTATATTAAAGTGAATTTTGTTTATAATTATCAAAATTTAATTTTCATATCAAATAGAAATATAACAAATCCCCGCCTTGTATTCGATAAAATTTATCTGCATTTTTAAATAAATTTTCTCGAGGCAAAACCAACTCCCTGTATATTTCCTTACTTTAATCTACGTCTTATATCCTAACTTAGTATCTACTTCATGTAATTCTTTATTATCTTTTCGGCCAATGTCTGTGTCACTAAATATAGTTCCTTTCCGTCTATTCTCTTAAAATATATGTCATTTTCTATTTCCGCTCTTCTTTTCTCTCTTTCCTCTAGGTCTTCTTGGTTTGTCCTTATCTCATTTAACGAATATATCCCTTCTTCTTGTATTAATCTATTTAGTCCCACCTGTAGAGTAATTGTTTCCTTTTTTCCGGTGTCCTCATCCCGTGTTAGAGCGTCGGCTATTATGTTGTCTTTTCCTTTTATATATCGGAACTCAAAATCATACTCCTGTAATAATAGAATGCCTCTATGTATTCTATTATTCACTAATCTATTCTTCATGATATGTACTAAAGCTGCATGGTCTGTTTCGATTGTGAATTTTGCTCCCAATAAGTAAAACCTCAATTTGTTTACGCAATATAGTACACTGGCAAACTCCAATTCTGTAACACTATATTTTCTCTCATGTGTTTTAGTCACTCGAGATATAAAACATATCGGCACTTCTTGGTCGTTTTGTATTTGAGACAGAACTCCTGCAAATTTTTGTATGGACGCATCAGTTCGGAGTATAAAAGGTAAATTGTAAATGGGGTGGTATATTTTCGTTCCTTTTGCGAATTCTCGTTTTAATGTTTCGAAAGCTTCCTCCTGTTCTTCTTTCCAATTCCATTTTATTCCTTTTTTAAGCAACTTTATCAGAGGGATTTCCTTTTGGCTCAAATCGGGAATCAGTTTTTTAAAATAATTAATCGTGCCAAGAAAACCTCTCAATGTTTTCAAATTCGTTGGTCTTGGGTATTCATCTATGAGCTTGACTCTGTCTTCGGATAATCTTACTGTTTTGGTGTCCAATTGAAAACCCAAATAAATGACTTCTTTTTGAAAAAATTGACATTTTTCAATGTTTAATTTCAATCCCGCTGTGTCCAATTCTTCCAGAATTATTTCTATGTGTTTCAGATGACTCTGAGTATCTTGTGAAAAAATTAATAAATCATCGATATAATGAACTATGAAATCTTCGTGGCGATTCAAAATGGTATGTAGAGCTCGGACGAGTGCAGCACAAGCACTCTGCAATCCAAACGGCACTACCTTAAACCGGTAGACAATACCATCAATAGAAAAAGCGGTGTAGTTTCTACACTTTTCAGCTAACGGTATCAACCAAAAACTGTGTTTTAAGTCAATTTTCGAAAATATGTGTGACCCGGTGATTCTTCCAAAAATGGCCTCGATGTTTAGAGGTGATTCATATTGTGATACTGTGTGCTGGTTGATATTCCTGGCATCTAAACATAATCTCAATTCTCCACTGCTTTTCTTTACTATCACAATCGGGTTAACATACGGTGAATCACATCTTTCGATGATTTGATCTTCCAACATTTTATTTATTTCTTCTTTCACCTCTTGTCGATACTTGTATGGAATCGGGTAAGTCTTTGATCGAAAATTTCCCAAGTTTTTCACCTCAAATGAATGTTCGTACTTTTTAGCCACTCTGTTTTCCTCATTGATCAAATTTTCGTAGTTTCTTAACATCAACCGCAATTCTTTTTCTTTCCCTTCTCCACATATCAATTTTCTGTCTTTTTTCTCAGATTCTTCACACAAGTTTACCGTGCATTCTGCATCCTCGTTTGCATATACCTCCTCTTCAAATACCACTGTTTCAATCATATTCTTTTCATTTTCATTTTTTAGCTTTATTTCTTCTTCTCCTGAGCCCGTCTCTTCTTTTGAGGAATCCCAGGTTTCCTTTGTTTCTGATACTCTCAAATTTTCTTCTTCTGGGCTCAACTCTTCTTTTGAGGAGCCACAGGTTTCATTTTCTTTTATCTTTTTCTGACCTTTTCTCCTTTTTCTTCTTTGTCCTTGCTTCGCTGCCAAATTCATTTCCACTGTTTGTTCTTTACCTGATTCGTCCGTATTTTGTTTCTCATGTTCCTTGTCCTGTTCTTTTTCTTTTTCTTCTGTTAGTTTCATCGTATTATTTTTAAAATCTATCACTACATGTTTTTCTGCCAATTCGTCCACTCCTACTATCATGTCATGTGACATGTTTGGCATTATTACACATTGTAGTGCATACATATTCTTGCCCAGTCGTACCATTACTCGTATGCCTTCATTTATAATTGCCAATGTCCGTTTGTTTGCGCCCACTAAATTTACCCTAGGTATTTTATAAATTAAATTTGTTAAGTTAACTTCTTCTATTAGTTTTCTGTTGACCAATGTTATTTCAGATCCAGTGTCTATCATAATTTTAATTGGTTTCTCGTTGATAAATCCATCCACAAATTTTAAATTAATTCCATTTTTCTTTTCGTTGTTTCCTGCCAATTTAATAAACTCCTTGGGGTGACAAAAGATTCCTGTTTGCTTTTTGGTTTTTAGTGAGCGCCGTCGTGAAAAGACGCCGGTTGCTCATCGTTGTTTATATTTTCGTCATAATGTCTCTCTCCGTCATATTCATCTGTCTGGGTATTATTTACTTCTCTTCTATTTTCTCTTGGTCTGTCGGATCTGTTTCGGTTTTCTCGATATACCTGTTCATTTTGTCTACCATTATTTCTGTTTTCTTGATTTGAGCGTGTGGTGTTTCTATTCTGGTATTCTCGATTTCTGTCCTCATTCCATTGCCTATTTCTTTGTTCATAATTTCCTCTTCCGTTGTCTCTATTTTCGTTTTCCCTTCTGGGATTAAAATCTCGTCTTGTATAGTCCCTCCTATTTTGATTTCTATCTCTGTAATCTTGTGTTTCTCGGGGCCTGTAATCTTCTCGCGACCTTCTTGATTTTCTTTCTCTTAGACGTGATTCTCTTATTTGTAGGAATTGGCATAAACAATCTATGTCTTTGTAATTTTGCAATGTGATATGGTCTTCCAGCGTTTCCTCGAAATGTCTTGCAATCAGTTCGACTAATTGTTCCGATGAGTAATTATATTGTAAATGTTTTGCATTATTGTAAATTTGCAAAGCATATGTCCTTTCTGATACACCCATCCTATCATTGTATTTCCCATTTTGCAATTCCTTGTTAATTTCCAATTGTTGGACCTTTCCCCAGAAATAATTCAAAAATTTTTGTTCAAATTGTTGCCAATTGCCGAATTCTTCTTCTTTACTATCGAACCATAGGCTTGCTTCATATTTGAGATGGTTTCTGATAGTTTCTTTTGCTGTATCGAAATTTCCGATGTGTTGTATTTTCTTTTTCAGGCTATTTATGAACGGCACTGGGTGTAATCTTCTTACATCCCCGCCAAACCTTATCTTCACGTCATCTGTGCTATGTATAACCATTTCTCTTCTTTCTCCGACATTTTGTTGCGTCCGGTTTTCGGTGACTTGTTTTTCTATTTCTGTGATTCTTTTTTCCACTTCTTCTCTGTCTACTTGAATAGCATTTTCCAACTTATTTTCCAAATTTTCTAGTTCCTTTTTCTGGCCATTCGTTAACTCCTTTATTTTATCTTGAATTTTCATTTCATACTTTTCTATGCGTTCCTCCATTTTCTTGTTGTTCTCTTCTATGGCTTGTTTTGTTTCCTTCTGATTTTCTTGCATTATTCTTTTTGTTTCATCCATTTTTTGATCCAATTTTTGTTGTGTTTCATCCATTTTTCGTTGTGTTTCCTCCATTTTTTGATCCACTTTATCCATTTTCTTTGATGTTTCTTCCTGATTTTTCTCCATTGTTTGTTTTGTTTCTCTTTGATTGTCATCCAGTTTTTGTTGTGTTTCATCCATTTTCTGTTCCATTCTTTGTGACTGGAGTTGCATCATTTGTAATAATTTATCTATTCCTGATAATTCTTGCTGTTCTGATGCCATGATTGTCTTGTCTAAAATATCTTCTTGGTCTGAATTATTCTCTTGATTTGAATGTTCTTTTTGTTTTTTGTTGTCTTTGCTTTGGCTTCTTGTCACAGACATTTGTTTTCAAGAAGTACTGTCCCCGCCAAATATGAAATTTTACTAGTATGTTACCAAGACGACTTTTTCTCACCCAAATATTATAAATTGTCAATAAATATATCAAATGTAAATATCGTAAAATAAAATATTAAATCAGTTATGTAAAATTTGTACCTAAAGAGATCTAAAATTTTATGTTATCAAATGTAAGTATCTCACTTTTTACCACAGGCATATAAATTTTCAAATACCGGCTTTACTCTTTCTATCCTTCAAATTTGCCACTAGAAATACTTTACAATGCTTTCCACGTTGGACGACAGTTGATGTGATCTTGATTATTGATATGAGATAATATTCTTATATGTCACTTAATTTAATCAATGTATTAATACTAATCTAATTAATTAACCAGATCACATATCAATATGTTTTCAATCTCAGGGCGAATTATAAATTAATTACTTACTTTCGTGGCTTCTAAATATTTCTTAATGGTTCCTAATCGGGATAGAAAAGAAAAGAGTAAAAAAAATACACATATGGGTTACAATTATATTCAAAATATTTTTTATTTTATTTAAAAGGCAATCAATGCTTAATATTTGCTATTTCTTATTATTCTTAAACATAACATTTACAAATGGGAATCTTATTTCCTTTTGGTTTTCAATTGAAAGTTTTTATTAACATTTAACTATTAGGAGTTATTAGGAACAACTCTATTTAAGTTTGATGAAGCTTTTCTGATATTATTGATTATGTTATTCAATTTTTTATGTGTAATTTAATACGAAAAACCCATACATTCATGTCCAAACAAATGAGACTGACCTTTTCCTGGTGAACTGAAAATGTCCTCACACAAGACCCGTTTCGTGCTATCCTTGGCTGCGATCAAACCTCGTCCTGGCTTCCAGTAATGTTCTCCTTTGAAAAACTAGCTCGTATAGCTCTCGTTCCTGCGTCTGTCGTGATGCTGTGTTCTACCTTTCTCGAAACTGCTATCAGCTACCGGGACACTCTTGGCTCAAGGAGGTTCTTTTACTCTCGACCTGGCCTACTTCTCGTTCCACGATAGATACTCCACACTCACGGAACTACATCGGCTTTCTCACTCTCCGTACACTACCGTCTACTACTCGACTTCCTTCTCGACAGCCCAAAACATTCTGATCTCACTTTCTCATCCATTCCCCTACTTTCTAAATGTCCCTTCCAGATTCACAAATCAATCTTCCACCACCAACTCTCATTCGTAATATTCCTCAAAACCAATTTTTAATCTTTCTAAATATGCTTAATGGATTTCAAAAGAAAATATTTAATTCCCATTCTAAAATACTTTCTAACTATTTACAAATTTTAATGACCTATTCTCTCTTTCAAATGAGTCTTATTTAGCATAGGCTAATGATCGAAACCTTCCGCGAAAAACGATAATGAACTATCATCTATTTCACTGAGTTTTATTTAGCATAGGCTAATGATCGACCTTCCAAGAAGAACGATAATGGTACGCGTCATTCACTTTGTTTATCTAAGCACATTGTTCCGAGTTTCGTACGCTTATTCTAATCACTTCTTAAAATTAAATATAACAATTTGTTGTATACAGGTTGTTCTAAATTTATATGCCCGAGGTTGAGAAAATTAAAAATATTTTATATTAAAGTGAATTTTGTTTATAATTATCAAAATTTAATTTTCATATCAAATAGAAATATAACAATATATATATATATATATATATATATATATATATATATATATATATATATATATATATATATATATATATATATATATATATATATATATATATAATAGTGAAAATACCCCTTTTATAAAGGATATAACCTAAAAAAATAAGTTTAAATTAAACATTAGATTAAGCAAAAAAATTACCTTATAATTAGAGATGCTCGATTATCATCCAGTACTTTATAAAAACAGGTAATTTTCTTATTGTTCCATTCCATATTTACAAGCGTTTTGTAGGTCGGACACACCTCCAAATTACCCCGAATTATTAAAGTTTCGTTAAATTCTCTACCTAAAAATTAGTTAAATAATGCATATATTATTATATTTTTTAATTATACTAACGGTCATGTGGAGGGACTTTCGTCAAGCATAATAAATATGCTAAATACTCATCCTCGTTTGTAAATAAGGTTGGGATGGAACACATGTTTTTCTGTAAACAATATAAAATTAAAAGTAGACTATTTTTTTAATTAAACAAATGTGTTATGTAGTACATCCCGCTTATTACCATTATTGGTATAGAAACACCCGCGGTTTAAGGGAAAAATTTAAGGTACTGAAACATTTCTCGAAGCCACCATTAGAATATTCCTGTATATCCCTGAAATATTTTTGCGTGACACAAAGGCTATTTGATTAAGCGGGCCCCCCAGTATTTTAACTTTTTAATTTCAGCTCTTTTTAAAATTTTTATTGGATTAAACTCATTTTTTTAATTAAAGATAGAAACCTCAATAATATCACTCTATTCACTAAAATTAATATCACCCTAAAAATAAGAATAAGACGAAAAATGAAATATTAAATAAACATAAAATAAAAAAAATTAACATTCTTCTCAATAGAAGTAATTAACTCTTTAAATAATAAAAACAATCGCTGGTGTGATAAAAATATTTTTTAATGATAATTAAAATGCTTATTCAACAAATTATTTACTATAAATATATGCTAATCATTATTTAAGTTAGTATAATTTATTTTTATAGTGTAATCATGGCGGTTTTTTTTTCAAGTTACTAGTAACAGTTAGTTTATGTGTATTAGTGCAATCTGAAAGTTTTCAATTAACAAAACTTAATAAAATAACAAATGAAATTAACATTGAACTTATTTCGCCTAAAAAATCAACATCAGTGGATTACATAAAAAAACTTTTATTTGATAAATAACTGCACCAAAAGTAAAAAGTAAAAAAAATTAAAGTTAATCATGTAGTAAAAAAGAAGGTCTAAGTAAAATTGCCACTAATCCTGTATTATTTAAATTAGTCACAAAAATCTAAGTTATTTGAGAAATAACACATTGTAAGTGGATTATCAATATTTGAACTTACTTTGAAAAAATATAATCTTTTAACTGTATGTATACAATTTGTTGAAGGTTACATGTGGCAATAATCTAAATAAAACTTTATTTTACTTGGTCAAAAAATTACTTTTTATTACTTTTATTTCCTTTATTGATTAAAAGGCAACTTTGTATGTTGAAAATAGCTTATCAAGAATATATTTTTACCCCTAGTTTGCAATGTTAGATTATTTGAAGGATATTTGAAAAACATGTTGTTATTAAATTTTGCATGTTATAAAGAAAAAGCAATAATTAAAAACATAACGAAATAAAGTCCTTTAGATAGTAACTGTTAAATATAAATCTAGCATATAACACATTACAATAATCTATGGTAGAAAACCCCACTGAAGACTCACAATAACTGGGTCCAAATGGTATATACCAGATATGCTAAACTTATGAATAATTTTTTGTTACTACCCTACTTTTTAATACGTTAGTCAGAAGCTTTTATATTACAAAAAAAAACGTATAGGTTTTTTATACATTATTAAAAATATAGTTAACACATCAATCTAAACTCACCATAAATCAAATTTTATGACTTACCATGATCAACTTAATCCATTAGATTTGGAAGAATGTAGAACAAGTTGCAAATTGTCCATGAAGATAAAATTTTTCCAGTTTTCCCTACATTTTCTTTTCCTGCATTTACTTCTAACATGTTATACCTAAAAATAGATTACTATCAACTAATAAATGTATACTTACAAGAAACAAAACCTGAAAATTTTTGTTTACGAAAAAATCATAACACTAAATTCTATTAAAAATTATTCAAAACATTAGTCTTGTCAACCTTACTGGTAAATTATAATTTTCTAGGAAATTAGGTTAAATACAAAAAAGGATCTCTAAGCACATAGAAAACATGGCGACTTCATACTTCCTATGCAAACTTACAGTAACATGATATTATGCAATTGAAAACAGGCTAAGTGGTACTTACCTAAATTTTTTAAATTGGTCTAGAACTTTAAACAAAGTTTTTTCCAAAACTTGATAAGTACACTCTTTATGGTCTAAAACCTTACAACATGAAAAAGATATGGGTGTCATAAAACTCATGAACATAATAATTTGGTTAGATTTTAAGTAATGATAGAATAGAAAACTAGGTGTTGGTAACATTGTTTTTTGTTTTCTATTTTGTGTGTATCTTATCATGTATAAAAGTTGCCTAAAATTTTCTTCTTTTTTAATCATTTGTAAATATGCGTTTCATAATAAGGTCTTGATTTTTATAAAATTGTATAGAATTTTCTTCTTTTTATATGAGTGTATTATGTGGCAGTATACACATGATATAATAAGTCCATTCTAGCATCAGTTTCAAACCCTTTGAAACTGATGCTATAATGAACTTGTTATTTACGTTTTTATAAGTTTTGTACATATCATATACATTTTTTAACTCTGATAAATCCGAATTGACTCCAAAAAGTAGAAATACTGTATGTCCTATATAAGCTAACTATCGCAGATTATATCAATAAATTTTTATTAACGATAAAAAATCTTTTTGTTTAACTATAAATGACACTAAGAAAGAAAAACGAATGAATTCTGATAATTTTATTTGTTTAGTCTTAGTAGAAAATAAAATTAAAATAATAATAAATATAAATAATAATAAATTGTTATAGTGAAAGGGATATATATATATATATATATATATATATATATATATAGAAATGTAACCATATCACCCTTCATGGATACCAACGCGATACGACTCCCCCTGGACCACCTGGACGGAAGACGCAGCAAAGACGCAATGAACCCATTAGTTTTTAATTTATTAGTTAGAATGTTATAAAATAGGGAACTAGGAAAAAATGCAAACATTCTTACGTTAGAGTTCAACTTGTAACAGTCAACTTTTAGTTTGAATCATTTAATTATAGTTATTGTATAAGTTCAGTGTAAAAATCAGAAATAAAGCTTTTTTTTAAATAAATACAAGTGAGAAAACATTATTGGCGCTGCGAACAGGATCCCTACACAGAATTGCCGATAATTCCTGGTCAACTTCAGTTGTTTGGTAGCGAGATTCGACGGACCGAGACATGCAGAAGCTGCTTGTATTCCTGTAAGTCTTTTATCCTTTACAATTATCTTTAATTTTACTTGTTTTTATGAGCAACCTTTCTGAGTTAACTGAAACTGAATTAAATATTATCCTCTCTGAATCCCCACGAAATCATCTTCGCGATAGAAGCCCTTTACGTAGACTTCCTATTGTCAAAGAAATTTCTCAGATTCCGAAAGATAAAATGCCTATTTCAAATAGCGATATTTCCAGCCTATGTGCTACCCTCCCTGAATATACCACAGGTTATAATTTATCGACTTTTATTAGATCAGTAGATGCACTTATAGAATTTTTAGCAGGACAAAATCCTAGCGAAGTTCAAGCTTTCATATTAAACGCAAATATCCTTTCTAGAATTAAAGGAGAACCTAGAGATTTTTTGAATTTTTCAAATAAACACATTTGGACCGATGTTCGGCCCGCATTATTAGCTAAATACGGCGACAGGAGATCCGAGGAAATCGTAGTCACACAACTAACTACAACAGTTCAAAAACCACACGAAAATTATGATGATTACTATCAAAGAATTACAACCCATCTAAACGATTTATTGCAACATATTTGTCTGCATAACAATGCGGAAACATTACAATTTAAGTCACCTTATTTTAAGAATTTAGCACTTAAGACATTTTGTACAGGTATAAATAACCCTTATTGTGAATACCTTTCACATTTTCAAATAGATACACTCGATTCAGCTCTACAAAAATGTATAGCTTACGATAACCATAGGAACCAAGTTTCTTATATGACCTTTTTGAAAAACCAACAAGTGAAATCAAAACCAAATTTTCAACCTAGACCACATAATAACAACACAAACTTTACTCGACAAACTCCTCAAAACACTAACGTAAATTATTCTAACAGGCAAATTCCTCAAAATACTAACACAAATCCACATAGACAAATTCCCCAACAAAATAACGCGAATTTCAATCGAAATACTTTCACGCACAACAACAATAATAGGTTTAACTCAAGACCTACACCCAATCAAAATTTCTATAGAAATCCAACAAATACATATCAAAACCCGAATCCAATTAGAAAACCACAAACCCCTCAAAACTGCCCTAGACCAATGAGCGGTGTAGAAACCATTCAAACAGAAGCTCAACCCATGACAACATCTACTAGATGGACCCAAAATTTTAATGTTGAATCCGAAAATTGTCTTGAACCTTTCGAAAATAATTATAACGAATTAGAATATTTCGACCCCCAAGAGACCGAATATTATGACATTGATAATACCCAAGAGCTCCCCCAAGACGAAAATTTTCACGACACTTTATTAGAAGAACAACCTCCTCCTCAATCGATCTAAATAATATTAAAAATCATCCAAGACTCCCCTTTTTCACATTACCCAAAAGCAGACTAAAAATCCTAATTGATACCGGTGGATCTGATACAATCATCTCACCTAAAGCTTCCAAATTTTTCAATCCCCGTCATATTTACAAAAAAGATTTTACGCTCACATCAATGAAAAAAACGACTAAATATTCCGACAATATCAAAACTCCCCTTTTCAAAGAATTAAATATCCCCGATTTTATCGACGCACGCATCGCTGACTGGAGCAAAGATTTCGACATTCTTTTAGGAAATTACGATTTAGATTCTTTTCAAGCCATTCTAAATTATACCAATAAGACATTAACATTATTACGTTATAATATTGAGATACCATTTCAAACCCTTTCTTTTAAAATACCCGTTGACATAGAACAAGGCGAAGTACTATTTCCCGAGACAACAATTAATAATGAAATCTTCCCAGAATCCATTCACCACGTCACTAACGGATACATTGATAATATCACTCTCGACTATCCAATTCAAATGAAACCCATACACGTAGAAAATTTAAATAACTACGAAATAACTAATAACATACCTTCCAATTTTGACCCCAGTATAATTCGCACAGAACACTTAAACCCAGAGGAAAAGGAGAAAATATTAAAACTATGCCACAAATACAAAGACATATTTTACGACGAAAAAGACAAACTAACATTTACATCCCAAATTAAACATCACATTAGAACTAAAGACGAAAATCCCATTTATTCCCGAAATTTTAGACACCCCAAAGCAATGCAAGAAAAAATTACACGTCAGATAAACAAATTATTAGATAATAATATTATACGTCCAAGTATATCGCCATTCTCTGCATCAGTTTGGATTATACCAAAGAAAACTGACGCTTCCGGTAAAAAGAAATTTCGCATGGTAATTGATTACAGAAAGTTAAATGAAAATACAATTGAAGACAAATACCCTCTTCCAAAAATTGACGAAATTCTTGATAACTTAGGTAAAGCCATATATTTCACAACCCTAGATTTAGCCCAAGGATTCCATCAAATAGAAGTCCACCCCGACTCTATAGAAAAAACCGCATTCACAGTACCCCATGGTCATTTCGAATTTCTTCGAATGCCTTTCGGTCTAAAATGTAGTCCAGCAACTTTCCAAAAATTAATGGATAACATCCTACGCCCCTTTCTAAATAAATTTTGTTTCGTCTACATGGATGACGTAATCATATTTTCCAAGTCACTACATGAGCACCTTCTTCACATTTCACAAATTTTCCAAAAATTCCAAGAAACCAATTTAAAAGTCCAACTTGATAAATCCGAATTCTTAACAAAAGAAGTCACCTTCTTAGGCCACGTTGTTACCCCCGAAGGAGTAAAACCAAATCCAGCGAAACTTAAAGCAATAAGAGAATATCCACTTCCCAAAACAGTGAAAGAAATAAAATCCTTCTTAGGTCTAATCGGATATTACAGACGCTTCATCCCAAATTTCGCAAAAATCACTTCTCCCCTAACACGATGCACAAGAAAAAATGCAACTATCGACCCATCCAATTCCAATTATTTAGAAGCTTTTGCTAAATGCAAAGAATTACTTTCAAACTCCCCCGTTCTGCAATACCCTGACTTTACCAAACAATTCACACTAACAACCGATGCTTCTAATGTTGCATTAGGCTCTGTCCTAACTCAAGACGGTCACCCCGTTGCATATCACTCTCGTACTCTAAATTCAGCCGAGCAAAACTATAGCACGACAGAACGTGAATTACTCGCGATCATAGATTCATGCAAACATTTTCGACCTTACCTTTATGGATCCCGATTTATAGTCGAAACAGACCATAATCCCTTAGTATGGATTTACAAAATAAAAGACCCCACATCTCGCTTAGCCAGATGGCGATTAAAATTAGAAGACTACGACTTCGAAGTCAAATATCGCCGAGGTCGTGATAACCAAGTTAGCGACGCTCTATCTAGAATTCAAATAAATGCACTCACCAAATCTTCAGTTATAGCTGAACCACCTAATACCAATGACTTTGACGCAGACGAATTTCTAGAAACATTCGATAACATCCAAAATAATTGCGATGAAACTCAAACACAACATACTTCTTTAGAAGACCCCATTAATGGCATACCCATATCTGAAGAACCTCTAAATTTATCAACCAACCAAATAATAATTATACCTAATAGCGAAAAATACGATGTAAATTACAAGAGAATATTTAAAAAATAGAGATATACGGTTAAAGTTACTGAAAATTGGCAAGACTGTCTCGTCGACGCATTTAAAGCTATTTTAAAGCCAAGTCAAAAATTCGGCATAAAAGCTCCGCACGATTTCCAACCTTTTATATGTAATTTCTTTAGAACACATATAGATAACAGTGTTAAAGCAAACTTTTGCGAAAAACTCTTACAAGACATAGAAACCGAAGACAGACAAATAGAATGTACAAAAACTTACCACATTATGAATCACAACGGTATAATTGAAACTTATAAACATTTAAAACAAAAATTTTATTGGCCCTCAATGCAAACCACGATAGCAAATTTTATTAATAAATGCGACATATGTTTACAAAACAAATAGGAACGTCAACCTTACAAACTACCCCAACTAGGCCCACTATTAGGACAAAAACCATTCGATATTTTACATATAGACATCTTACAATGTAACAAATCTTATTTCCTAACATTAGTTGATTCCCTTTCAAAATACGCCCAATGTTACAAACTTCCAGATAAAGCATCCGTATCAATTTTAAGCAAACTTAGACACTACTTTTCACATCATAACCACCCTAAGAAAATTGTATTCGACAGTGGAAAAGAATTCAACTCCTCAGTTATAAAAGAATTCTTAAATCTACATAAGATTGAGACACATACAACCACCGTTAACAACTCTTCTTCTAATTCCCCAGTCGAACGTTTCCACTCTACTTTATTAGAAAAAATTCGCACATTAAAAGCGCAAAACCCACAAAATTCCTTAGACGATACCTTTACGCAGGCTGTCCTTGTGTACAATCAATCTCTTCATAGCTCTACCGGCTATTCACCATTCTCAATCCTCTACGGACCCTATTTAAATGAAATCAACTTTGACTTTGACTTACCTATTTACGACACTTACAATGAACAACACAAAAACGAATTACTCCCATTCATTGAACACATTTACACAAAAACAAAAGAAAAAAGAGACAAAGCACTAGAAAAAATAAATAAAGACGCAGAAGAAATACCCACAATAACACAAAAAATTTACGCAAAAAAAAAGAAAATTCAACCCAAATTAGACCCTTTGTACCAGACAATAACTCCCACTTCACAAAATAAAACAAAAATTACTGGTTTAACAACAAAAAATAACAAAACTAGCACACACTTAAAATACGTTAAAAGACAACGAAAACATTACAACAAATCCTTTTTGCAGGATGGCCCTTCAACATCTGCAAGCACTAGTCAAAATCCAAGAGATACCCAATAACGGCTACTATACAGAACCCATAGGCGACTCAAAAATCATAACTCACTATCATAAACACATACTACAAATTGACCTAGACAAACTTGAACAAACATTAACAAACTGCACTAACAACTTCCACAACGTCATACCTAACGTACCTATGATACAACTTCTTAACAACCAATTCACACACCTACTCAAAGAAGCAGAAGATAATTTGCACAAAATTACCCGAAAAAGAATACAAAAACGAGGTCTTTTCAACTTCTTAGGTACAACTATCAAATATATTACTGGAAATCCTGACGACTCAGACTTAGAACTTCTCAAATCTCATCTCGCCGCAATCGAACTTAAACAAAATGAAATTATTAAAAAATATAATAATCAAACCTCTTATGGCGAAACCTTTAATACTAGATTCGACCTACTTCTTAAAAAGCTGAATGATAACAATGTCTTATTGTCAAATGGACTAGATCACCTTTCCAAACAGCTAGCCATAATTAATGAAATATTCGAAATCCAAAGTATAAACGAATATATCAAAAAATTAATAAGAACAGTAACAATTTCACAATCCAATATTCCAAATATTGAACTTTTCACTCTACATGAGATATTCCATCTTCAGAATAAATTACTTGAAATTTATTCTCGAGACGCTCTAATACTTAATGAAGAACATCCCTATGAACTCTTAGAAGCTTCACATTCAGTAGTATGTATAACTCAGACAAAAATGCTTATAATCCTTAAAATTCCTATTCTCCACATCCATTCTTATCCAACTTCCAAAATATATTCAATACCTAACGACGAACAAGCAATGGTAATACCACCTGCGAAATACTACGCAAACAACACATGGTACGAAGATTGCACGCCAAAATCCAACATTATTATTTGCCAAAACAGAGTATATTCAAAATGCCAAATACCAGACGTCCAAAGATGCCTTACTGCACACGTCACCGAAAATTTCATCATAGAGACTGACCACGTCGTTCTGCTAGGATTAGCAAACCCACTCAAAATTGGTGAAACAACTGTCAACCACTCTAGCGTGATTTCCACAAACGAAACGCTATTTATTATGGGACAAAAGATAAACCCACAAACGATTCAAGAACTACAGATGCCCAACATCATACAAATGAAACTTAATCCAAGACATTCACTTATATTGGAAAAATTGCAAATTCCAAAGACCCATCACAGACTTGAGCCCATTGAACTACCAAATCTGCAACCATTGATGACCACTAGCATCAGCCTCACCTTCATAATAATAATTATGGCTGTTCTAGCACTCATCTCATACATTGCAATTCGCAAGAAAAAGAGAATCTACAAGTTGTTATTTGGACCTAGAATGCCACAACACCAAGTAGCAGCTCTACAAGAACTTCTCGAAATTCCGAGGTCGGAATTTAGTCCCAAGGAAGGAGGAGAAATGTAACCATATCACCCTTCATGGATACCAACGCGATACGACTCCCGCCTGGACCACCTGGACGGAAGACGCAGCAAAGACGCAATGAACCCATTAGTTTTTAATTTATTAGTTAGAATGTTATAAAATAGGGAACTAGGAAAAAATGCAAACATTCTTACGTTAGAGTTCAACTTGTAACAGTCAACTTTTAGTTTGAATCATTTAATTATAGTTATTGTATAAGTTCAGTGTAAAAATCAGAAATAAAGCTTTTTTTTAAATAAATACAAGTGAGAAAACATTATTATATATATATATATATATATATATATATATATATATATAGATATATGTATATATATATATATATATATATATATATATATATATATATATATATATATATATAGGGTGAGGCAGATAACTGGCCTATTAGAAATATCTCGAGAACTAAAGGCAACAGAATCATGAAAATTGGAATAAAGGGGTTTTGAAGGATGATCTATTAAATGAAAATATTTTCATCTCTTTGCAACTTCCGGTTATACCGGAAGTTGCTTATAACTTCGTTTTTTTAAATAGGACACCCTGTATATTTTTACATTTTTGGATTCTCTTCGATGTCTTCTTTCTTAAAATATAAGGTTTTGTAATATTATACAGGGTATTTTAAAAGATAATTACGTTTTTTTATTAATTTCGTAGCAATATTCACACCCTGTAGAATTGTAGTAGTTTGACATCTAAAGCTCTACTTACGTTCAAATGATTTTTAATATACTCTACTATTGTTAAAAATCATTAGTATAGCTAAATTTTTAATTTTAGTATACAGGGTTGGTCAAAACTCGGAATGAGTATTTTCTGAGTTTTCTTAAATGGAACACCCTGTATTTTTGTATTGTAGTGAAATGATATTTTATAGTACTTTTTTATTTCTTAAGCATTCCCTATACCTAACGGCTTTAATTTGTGAGTTATTGGTGATTCAAGCTAAACATTAATTGCAACAAAAAATACGTAAAATTTTATTAGGTTGGCCGTGAAAATACTCAATCCCAAATAATTTTTCAGAAATAAATACATATTAATCCAGACTGGTTCTTAAAATTACCAATAATGGTTTAGCTATCGAAATACCTACTTAGTTAAGATTGTTGGTGCGATTAATAATTAAGCACAAATTAAAGCAGTTAGGTATAGGGAATGCTTAAAAAATAAAAAAGTACCATAAAATATCATTTCATTACAATACTGAAATACAGGGTGTTCCATTTAAGAAAACTCAGAAAATACTCATTCCGAGTTTCGACCAACCCTGTATACTAAAATTAAAAATTTAGCTATACTAATGATTCTTAACAATAGTAGAGTATATTAAAAATTATTTGAACGTAAGTAGGGTTTTAGATGTCAAACTACTACAATTCTACAGGGTGTTAATTTTGCTACGAAATTAATAAAAAAACGTAATTATCTTTTAAAATACCCTGTATAATATTACAAAACCTCATATTTTAAGAAAGAAGACATCGAAGAGAATCCAAAAATGTAAAAATATACAGGGTGTCCTATTTAAAAAAACGAAGTTATAAGCAACTTCCGGTATAACCGGAAGTTGCAAGGAGATGAAAATATTTTCATTTAATAGATCATCCTTCAAAACCCCTTTATTCCAATTTTCATGATTCTGTTGCCTTTAGTTCTCGAGATATTTCTAATAGGCCCTTTATTTGCCTCACCCTGTATATATATATATATATATATTTCACTATAAATATTTCACTATTTCACTATAAATTCACTATATATATATATATATATATATATATATATATATATATATATATATATATATATATATATATATATATATATATATATAGTGAAAATACCCCTTTTATAAAGGATATAACCTAAAAAAAAGTTTAAATTAAACATTATATTAAGCAAAAAATTACCTTATAATTAGAGATGCTCGATTATCATCCAGTACTTTATAAAAACAGGTAATTTTCTTATTGTTCCATTCCATATTTACAAGCGTTTTGTAGGTCGGACACACCTCCAAATTACCCCGAATTATTAAAGTTTCGTTAAATTCTCTACCTAAAAATTAGTTAAATAAAGCATATATTATTATATTTTTTAATTATACTAACGGTCATGTGGAGGGACTTTCGTCAAGCATAATAAATATGCTAAATACTCATCCTCGTTTGTAAATAAGGTTGGGATGGAACACATGTTTTTCTGTAAACAATATAAAATTAAAAGTAGATTATTTTTTTAATTAAACAAATGTGTTATGTAGTACATCCCGCTTATTACCATTATTGGTATAGAAACACCCGCGGTTTAAGGGAAAAATTTAAGATACTGAAACATTTCTCCAAGCCACCATTAGAATATTCCTGTATATCCCTGAAATATTTTTGCGTGACACAAAGGCTATTTGATTAAGCGGGCCCCCCAGTATTTTAACTTTTTAATATCAGCTGTTTTTAAAATTTTTATTGGATTAAACTCATTTTTTTAATTAAAGATAGAAACCTCAATAATATAACTCTATACACTAAAATTAATATCACCCTAAAAATAAGAATAAGACGAAAAATGAAATATTAAATAAACATAAAATAAAAAAAATAACATTCTTCTCAATAGAAGTAATTAACTCTTTAAATAATAAAAACAATCGCTGGTGTGATAAAAATATTTTTTAATGATAATTAAAATGCTTATTCAACAAATTATTTACTATAAATATATGCTAATCATTATTTAAGTTAGTATAATTCATTTTTATAGTGTAATCATGGCGGTTTTTTTCAAGTTACTAGTAACAGTTAGTTTATGTGTATTAGTGCAATCTGAAAGTTTTCAATTAACAAAACTTAATAAAATAACAAATGAAATTAACATCGAACTTATTTCGCCTAAAAAATCAACATCAGTGGATTACATAAAAAACTTTTATTTGATAAATAACTGCACCAAAAGTAAAAAAAATTAAAGTTAATCATGTAGTGAAAAAGAAGGTCTAAGTATAATTGCCACTAATCCTGTATTATTTAAATTAGTCACAAAAATCTAAGTTATTTGAGAAATAACACATTGGAAGTGTTCAATATTTGAACTTACTTTGAAAAAATATAATCTTTTAACCGGAACAGATATATGTATACAATTTGTTTAAGGTTACATGTGGCAATAATCTAACTTTTACATGGTCAAAAATTACTTTTATTTCCTTTATTGATTAAAAGGCAACTTTGTATGTTGAAAATAGCTTATCAAGAATATATTTTTACCCCTAGTTTGCAATGTAAGATTATTTGACGGATATTTGAAAAACATGTTGTTATTAAATTATCTACATACTTCAAAATATGCAATTGCATGTTATAAAGAAAAAGCAATATTTAAAAACATAACGAAATAAAGTCTTTTAGATAGTAACTGTAAAATATAAATCTAGCATATAACACATTACAATAATCTATGGTAATGGTAATGTAAAAAACCCCACTGAAGACTCACAATAACTGGGTCCAAATGGTATATACCAGATATGCTAAACTTATGAATAAATTTTTGTTACTACCCTACTTTTTAATACGTTAGTCAGAAGCTTTTATATTACAAAAAAACGTATAGGTTTTTTATACATTATTAAAAATATAGTTAACACATCAATCTAAACTCACCCTAAATCAAATTTTATGACTTACCATGATCAACTTAATCCATTAGATTTGGAAGAATGTAGAACAAGTTGCAAAT
The DNA here is from genome assembly GCF_917563875.1 of Diabrotica virgifera virgifera. Taxonomy (NCBI): domain Eukaryota; kingdom Metazoa; phylum Arthropoda; class Insecta; order Coleoptera; family Chrysomelidae; genus Diabrotica; species Diabrotica virgifera. The sequence goes on from NC_065451.1 coordinate 77,920,323, forward strand.
TGTCCATGAAGATAAAATTTTTCCAGTTTTCCCTACATTTACTTCTAACATGTTATACCTAAAAATATATTACTATCAACTAATAAATGTATACTTACAAGAAACAAAAACTGAAAATTTTAGTAAAATTGCCACTAATCCTGTATTATTTAAATTAGTCACAAAAATCTAAGTTATTTGAGAAATAACACATTGTAAGTGGATTATCAATATTTGAACTTACTTTGAAAAAATATAATCTTTTAACTGTATGTATACAATTTGTTGAAGGTTACATGTGGCAATAATCTAAATAAAACTTTATTTTACTTGGTCAAAAAATTACTTTTTATTACTTTTATTGATTAAAAGGCAACTTTTTATGTTGAAAATAGCTTATCAAGAATATATTTTTACCCCTAGTTTGCAATGTTAGATTATTTGAAGGATATTTGAAAAACATGTTGTTATTAAATTATCTACATACTTCAAAATATGCAATTGCATGTTATAAAGAAAAAGCAATATTTAAAAACATAACGAAATAAAGTCTTTTAGATAGTAACTGTAAAATATAAATCTAGCATATAACACATTACAATAATCTATGGTAATGGTAATGTAAAAAACCCCACTGAAGACTCACAATAACTGGGTCCAAATGGTATATACCAGATATGCTAAACTTATGAATAATTTTTTGTTACTACCCTACTTTTTAATACGTTAGTCAGAAGCTTTTATATTACAAAAAAAACGTATAGGTTTTTTATACATTATTAAAAATATAGTTAACACATCAATCTAAACTCACCATAAATCAAATTTTATGACTTACCATGATCAACTTAATCCATTAGATTTGGAAGAATGTAGAACAAGTTGCAAATTGTCCATGAAGATAAAGTTTTTCCAGTTTTCCCTACATTTTCTTTTCCTGCATTTACTTCTAACATGTTATACCTAAAAATAGATTACTATCAACTAATAAATGTATACTTACAAGAAACAAAAACTGAAAATTTTAGTTTACGAAAAAATCATAACACTGTAAATTCTATTAAAAATTATTAAAAACATTAGTCTTGTCAACCTTACTGGTAAATTACAATTTTCTAGGAAATTAGGTTAAATACAAAAAAGGATCTCTAAACACATAGAAAACACGGCGACTTCATACTTCCTATGCAAACTTACAGTAACATGATATTATGCAATTGAAAACAGGCTAAGTAGTACTTACCTAAATTTTTTAAATTGGTCTAGAACTTTAAACAAAGTTTTTTCAAAACTTGATAAGTACACCCTTTATGGTCTAAAACCTTACAACATGAAAAAGATATGGGTGTCATAAAACTCATAAACATAATAATTTGGTTAGATTTTAAGTAATGATAGAATAGAAAACTAGGTGTTGGTAACATTGTTTTTTGTTTTCTATTTTGTGTGTATCTTATCATGTATAAAAGTTGCCTAAAATTTTCTTCTTTTTTAATCATTTGTAAATAAGCGTTTCATAATAAGGTCTTGATTTTTATAAAATTGTATAGAATTTTCTTTTTTTTATATGAGTGTATTATGTGGCAGTATACACATAATATAATAAGTTCATTCTAGCATCAGTTTCAAACCCTTTGAAACTGATGCTATAATGAACTTGTTATTTACGTTTTTATAAGTTTTGTACATATTATATACATTTTTTAACTCTGATAAATCCGAATTGACTCCAAAAAGTAGAAATACTGTATGTCCTATATAAGCTAACTATCGCAGATTATATCAATAAATTTTTATTAACGATAAAAAATCTTTTTGTTTAACTATAAATGACACTAAGAAAGAAAAACGAATGAATTCTGATAATTTTATTTGTTTAGTATTAGTAGAAAATAAAATTAAAATAATAATAAATATAAATAATAATAAATTGTTATGGTGAAAGGGATATATATATATATATATATATATATATATATATATATATATATATATATATTGATGTGATCTTGATTATTGATATGAGATAATATTCTTATATGTCATTTAATTTAATCAATGCATTAATAATAATCTAATTAATTTACCAGATCACATATCAATATGTTTTCAATCTCAGGGCGAATTATAAAATTAATTACTTACTTACGTGGCTTCTAAGTATTTCTCAATGGTTCCTAATCGGGATAGGAAAGAAAAGAGTGAAATAATACACACATATGGGTTACAATTATAATCAAAATATTGTTTATTTTATTTAAATGGTAATCACTGCTTAATATTTGCTAGATCTTATTATTCTTAAACATAACATTTACAAATGGGAATCTTATTTCCTTTTGGTTTCCAATTGAAAGTTTTTATTCACATTTAACTATTAGGATTTATTAGCAACAATTCTATTTCAGTTTGATGAAGCTTTTCTGATATTATTTATTATGTTCTTCAATTTATAATGTGGTATTTAATACGAAAAACCCATACATTCATGTCCAAACAAATGAGACTGACCTTTTTCTGGTGAACTGAGAATGTCTTCACACAAGACCCGTTTCCTGCTATCCTTGGCTGCGATCAAAACCTCGTCCTGGCTTTCAGTAATGTTCTCCTTTGAAAACTAGCTCGTATAGCTCTCGTTCCTGCTTCTGTCGTGATGCTGTATTCTACCTTTTTCGAAACTGCAATCAGCTACCGGGACACTCTTGGCTCAAGGAGGTTCTTTTACTCTCAACCTGGCCTACCTCTCGTTCCACGATAGATACTCCACACTCACGGAACTACACCGGCTTTCTCACTCTCCGTACACTACCGTCTACTACTGGACTTCACTTCTCGACAGCTCAAAACATTCTGATCTATATTTGTCATTCATTCCCCTACTTTCTAAATATCCCTTCCAGATTCACAAATCAACCTTCCACCACCAACTCTCATTCGCAGTATTCCTCAAAACCAATTTTTAATCTTTCTAAATATGCTTAATGGATTTCAAAAAAGAAATAGTTAATTCCCATTCTAAAATTACTTTCTACTATTTACAAAATTTAATGACCTATTCTCTATTTCAACTGAGTCTTATTTAGCATCGGCTAATGATCGAACCTTCCGCGAACAACGATAATGACCTATTATCGATTCCAACTGAGTCATATTTAGCATAGGCTAATGATCGAACCTTCCGCGAACAACGATAATGGTACGCGCCATTCACTTTGTTTATTCTAAGCGCATTTTCCCGAGTTTCGTTTAATCACTTCTTAAAATTAAATATAACAATTTGTTGTATACAGGTTGTTCGACATTTATATGCCCGTGGTTGAGAAAATTGAAAATATTTTATATTAAATTGAATCCTTTTTATAATTATCAAAATTTAATTTTCATATCATATAGAAATATAACAATATATATATTTATATATATATATATATATATATATATATATATATATATATATATATATATATATATATATATATATATATATATATCCATAGCACTATATTGCATCCCTCTTATTACTCTGCACATAACATTTTACGTCCGTGACTATTTTGCAACCGTATATCGGAAGCAAAATAGTTTTTCTATTTTTCTCGCTTATTGTTGAAGATACAGACATCGTTTATACAGAGAACTCTTGGATTATATTGTAATTCTTTTACACTTATAGACAGAAATCTCAACCATACCAAATAGCTGTAATCTTAAAACTAAAGGATGCAATTAAGTACTAAAAGTGAAAGATAATATTCACATTTAATTCGGGGAATATCCGCGAGGGAGCGCAAACCAATATACAGAATGTATATATTTTTAATTCATTTAATGCATTATTTTGATTCCTCTTTTGAAACCACTGACGGCAACACTGTGCATCTACAAATAAATACTATTAAACTGATTTTCGAAGACTATTCCGGTTATTCGACTTGTGACTGTGGTTGTGAGACAATTTAAGGATGTTACCCAAACGAAGAACAACATATCCTTTTTTTCAGGTGATGTAAGTATAAATTTTATATAATTTAAAGCTCATAATAAATTATGTATTAAAATTATTCCAAATTTTAAAATAAAACATGACCGAAAACGATACAGTAATGTACTTTTAAAATAAAGTATTTTAACTTTATACTAAACGATACAGTGAGGTACTAAGTATTTTAACTTTATTAATTTATAAATCTATTCATATTTTTGATATAGAGGATGCTAAAGTTTTTTTAAATAAATAATACCTACCAGAAATTTTAATTTTAAAAATATAATTTTGTGGAACTAAAACGTATCTATTAAATTTTAACTAATTGCTAAATTTAAAATTTTTTACAAACCTAAATTTTAAAATTATTACTAACTTTATTGTTAACAACGTTTCTTTATATTTTGTTTTCACCCAATTTTGAAAAGCATGCGAAAACGTTGAATTATCCACGTCCGTCTGTCCGTAAACACAACTCCTCCTGGATTTTACCAGGAGAATGACAAATGAGGTGTTGAATGAAAGCTTATAATCCAAGGATGGTCCTAAATTTGACCTAAGACTTTCGTTTTAGAAATGCAACCGAAAATACTGTTTTAAAGTCACCGTAATAGTACAAGCGATTTATTGTTCGACGCACCTTAGCAAGACAAGAACAAATATATACTTCCGGTTTCATGACTGTCTGTCCGTCTACCCGCGAATATAATTCCTTCGTCACTATACCAGGTAGAATGATAAATGAGATGTCGAATGAAAGCTTATAATCCAAGAATGGTACTAAAAGTGAGAAATTTGACCTAGGACTTCCAGTTTGAGAAATGTTACTGGAAGTACCTACTGTTTTAGTCACCGGAATAGTACAAGCGATATATTATTCGACGCGCATTCGTAAGACGAGAGCAAATACATACTTCTGGTTTCATGACTGTCTGTCCGTCCGTCCGCGAATATAACTCTTCCGTTATTAATACAGATAGTCAAATGAGGTGTCGAATGAAAGCTTATAACCCAAGGATCGTATAAAAGACGAGAAATTTGACATCAGACTTCCGGTTTGGAGTTGCAACCGGAAGTGCCGTTTTATAGTGATCAAAATAATATAAGCGATAAATTATTCGACGTGCCTTAGCAATATGAGATTACATATAAAGTTACACAAAAAGTTCAAATATCGACTTCCGGTTTTACTCTCGATCACTTTGGGTGAAAACTTAGGACTTAGGAAGTCCAATTACTTGTTTTCTTCTATTACGAAAACTTATATTATACACTAAGCGCCAAAATTAACGCACCACCTTAAAAATGGGACATTTTTGAAGTCTCGTATTTTCTAAACCTGTTGTCCGATTTTAGTGATTTTTTAGTATGTTATAGCTTTATTCTTCAAGAATATCGTTGTAAAATACTGTTGCTAACAGGTAAGTGTCATTGTATACCGAGTGTAAAAATGATAGTGGGTTTTTTCCTCAAAGTTCGGAACACCCTGTGGAATATTCTAGGGTATATAAAATATTGAAATTAAAACCAAACTATATACTTAGGCTTTCTTAACATTTTGCTTTTTGATTCATTCGCCTATGTTGCGTAATAAAAAAGTTGGGTACTTTAACAACTAGTAACGTAATTCATCATTCAAAGACTGTCATGGCTGGGATATGTTCAGCGACAAGAAGACACGAAGACGACAAAGAAGATGTTACAGTGGAAGCCGGTAGGAAGGCGGAAAAAGGGAAGGCCCAGGACGAGATGCTTGGATGACGTGGAAGACGACCTGAAAACCATGAATATAAGACAATGGAGGAGAAGGGCCCAAGAGAGATCTGAATGGAAGGACATAGCCAGACAGGCAAAGACCCATCCAGGGTTATGATGCCAAAAGAAGAAGAAGAAGAAGAACGTAATTCATCAATACAGGGTGTTTTTAAATAAGTGCGACAAGCTTTAAGGGGTAATTCTGCATGAAAAATAATGATCGTTTGATTTATAAACATATGTCCGCAAATGCTTCGTTTCCGAGATACGGGATGTTGAATTATTCTTACAAACTGGCGATTTATTTACTGGTCTAAAACCAGTTGCGATATGTAAATGAAACTTGGTAGGTTTTAAGAAGTAGTGATTGCGCATTTTTTGGCTTACAATTAAGAATTTTGTATTCACCATTGGCGTGCATACGGGGATTATGACCGGGTAATATGACCCGTATGCACGCCAATGGTGAATATAAAATTCTTAATTGTAGCCAAAAAATTCGTAATAACTACCTCTTAAAACCTACCAAATTTCATTTGCATATGCCAACCCGATTTAGAGCACTAAATAAATCGTCTGTAAGAAAAAATTTAACATCTTGTATCTCGGAAACGAAGCATTTGCGGACATATGTTTATAAATCAAATGGTTATTATTTTTAATGCAGAATTACCCCTTAAAGTTTGTCGCACTTATTTAGAAACACCCTGTATTGATGAAGCACTTTGCTAGTTGTAAAAGTACCTAACTTTTTTGTTATGCAACAGAAGCGAATGAATCAAAAAGCCAAATTTTAAGAAAACCTAAGGCTATAGTTGAGTTTTAATTTAAATATTTTATAGACTCTAGAATATTCCACAGGGTGTTCCGAACTTTGAGGAAAAAACACACTATCATTGTTACACCCAGTATACAATGACACTTACATATTTAGCAACAATGTTATTACAATGAGATTCTTAAAGAATAAATCTATAACATACTAAAAAAATCACTAAAATCGGACAACAGGTTTAGAAAATACGAGACTTCAAAAAGGTCCCATTTTTAAGGTGGACCGTTAATTTTGGCGCTTAGTGTATTTCAAGAAACGTTTGAATTACACTAATAGTAATTAATAAGGGGTAAATCCTACAGAAATAATTCTTTTAATTTTTAAAATATGTACTTTGGAATTTTAATTAAAACTAAATTGAAAATTCAGTTTTTGCTAGGGCAAAAGAAAATTTAATCTTTACGAGAATAAATAATTATCTGATATGACCCCTTCCGTGGCTCAGTGGTAAGAGCGCCTGCCTTTGGATCGAAAAAATCCGAAAGGTTGTGGGTTCGAATCTCACCAGGGTCAGAAATTTTTCATTTATTATAAATTAATAAATGAATATAGTTTCTGTCCTTGTGGGATCGGTACTCACCGGAGGGACCGCAGACGTTCGGATACAATTAGCGTCTCTTTGCAAAGACAATGACGTCGACTTTGCAAAGTAACAAGACACTTACTCAACACACACACTACACATGACACTAGGTACCTAACTGTTCAAAAATTACCGTACCTACCATGCCAATAGCCATTAGTTGTCGAGGCATTAGCTAAATAAAAAAAAATTATCTGATACGTAAAGTAGAAAACAAGTATCTCTTTAAAAAAATTGCAATCAAGAAAGCTACTTTACTATATTTATTGTCTAAAATACTTGCAATAAAATTATGGAGTTACAGCTTTTTCTAAACTGTTTTGGAGAACATAATTTATTATATATTTCTCTAATTAACGAGAACATTAAAAATTAAGTTTTAAATACATATACTTTTAGCGAGGACTCAAGTTTTTTCAAACGAAAAAGAAAGAAAGATGGTTCTGCAATAGGCCATTATCTCCATTCCCTGAAGAAAGGAAAATCACTGATGACGATATTGGAAAAATAAAGGTATATAACTTTGTGTTGCGAATATCAAATAAAAAAAAATATCACAATATAGTCACTACAGACAAAGTGATTTGTATAAATTATTTTCTAATATATTTAAAAAACTGCACATGTAATTACAAATTTGTAATAATTACCGGATATGAACAGATCTCCAGACTCTCCAACATACGATAGCGATATTGATCCAGAATATTTTCCAGAATCGGATAGTAGTGAAGACGAAATAAAGGCAAGTAAAACTATACATTAAATAATTTTTTGTAAAAACAAATATGTACAACAATTTTAATCTATATTTTTAAGACGTTCACAGTTTATATTGTTAATTTTAATAAATATTATCGGAAAATAATATTTAAATATTTAAGTACAGCGGTTCTGTAGATTTAAATATTATTTTACCTTTTTATTTAAAATAACAGTCCAGCACAATTCAAATAATTTTATTTAATTTTAGGAATATTATAATCACGAAGATGAATTTCTAGAAATTACTGAAAATATCCCTCAGAATTCTAAATATTTGGAAATAAAAGACAGCAATCAAACACATATTAAAAAAAATATTCCAAAGGTAAGTTACCTAATAGTTTAAATATTAAAATATAATTTATAATAATTTCAGATTCTTCAAAATTTAATCATAATGCCGCAAAACTTTATCACTGAAAGTACAGAAAGGCCGCAAATGTTAACAGTAAGTGACATACCTACTTTGTTTTAAACAAAATTAAAGTTTTTAAGAAAACATATTATGTTGAACTAAATTTTTATTGCAATTTTACATATTTCTTCCTAAAGTTTTTTTAATTTATCATACTTACAACATAAGGAAACGTGGCATATTTTATTGACTAAAGTGCTTATAAATCAGATTAAGTTTGTGTATAGAATAGTAATGAAGTAAATTATATTATAAAACTGGATTCTATACCTACATTTCTTCAAGAAATTAACGCATCACCTTAAAAATTGGTCATTTTTAATGTCTCCAATTTCCTAAACCTATTTACTAAGGATATACTAAGGATTTTCACAGTTTTCACTGTATTCCTTCACTCAACAGTTCTCTCCAGCTCTTTCTGTCTTACCAGTCCCCTTCCTGCAGATTTCTTCTCTCCATTACTTCGTCCACTTTATCTCTGAAGGGTCTTCGGGGTCTGCCTCTCTTCATTTTTCCTATCGGGCTCCACTTTGTTATTCGGTTTATCCAACGATTTTACCAGGTTAATCTCTTTTGTTCGATGTAGCCTATTATGTCTGAGTTCACTCCCATTCTTCTGTTAATCTCTATGTTACTTATTCTATCTCTCCTTGTTATTCTGCAGCTTCTCCTTAGGAGTTCCATCTCTGTTGCTCTTATTTTATTTTTGGTTTTCTTATTTATTGTCCCATTTTCACACCCATAAGTGAGGATACTTCTTGTTATGGTATTATATTATATTCTTCTCTTTGTTTTATGCTGATACTCTTATCCCACAGTATCGGGTTCAATTTTCGTATGAAGGCTCTGGTTTGTCCTAGTCTATTTTTTATATCTTCCTCAGTTGTTTCTTTTTTTGATATTATAAAACCTAAATACTTGTACTTATCTGTTCCTCTAATTTGTTTACTTTCGTTTATTTCCAGTTGTTTTATTTCTGTATTCTCCGTTGTTAGGTATTCAGTTTTCTTTAGGTTTATTTTCATCCCATTCTTTGTATATTCCTGTTCCAGTTTCCTCATCATAAAACTGAGGTCATCTTCGTCTTGTGCGATCACTATTTGGTCGTCAGAAAAACTTAGGGTATATAGATATTTGTTCCTTACTGGTATACCCATTCCTTCGCACTTTATTTTACATGGCTTTACGGTTTTTTCCAGGAATATTTTAAACAGGGTAGGGGATGTGGCCCTGTAGTAGTCCCTTTGTCGTCTTAAATGGACGACAACCTAAATTTCCTAAACCTGTTGTCTGATTTATGTAATTTTTTAATCATCATCATCCAACCAATTCACGTCCACTGCTGGACATAGGTCTCCCCCAATTGTTTCCACACTTCACGGTTTTGTGCTGAATGTTGCCAGTTTTTACTAATCCGCCAGATATCATCGGTCCATCGTCTAGGCGTCCTTCCTCTACTGCGTTTATCTTCTCTTGGTCTCCATTCCATCAGCTTTCGTGTTCATCTTGAATCTTTCAGCCTGGCGACGTGTCCTGCCCAGTTCCTTTGAGCCTGGTGATACGTTCTATAACATCTGCGATACCGGTTCTTTGTCTGAGATCTTCATTTCTTATTTTATCCCATAGGGTTACGCCCAGCATGGATCTTTCCATACGCCTTTGAGTATTCCGCATTTTCGACGCTGTTGCATTGGTTAGAGTCAGTGTCTCTGCTCCATATGTCATTACCGGCAGCAGACATTGGTCAAACACATTGGTCTTTTTAAACCGATCGGTATACTGCTCCTAAATATGTCTCTCAGAGCTCCGTAGGCTGCCCAAGCAAGAGTTAAGCTTCTTTTTATTTCGCATGTTTGGTTAATTTTTTAATGTGTTTATTCTTATTCTTTAACAATATCGCTGTAATAATATTGTTGCTAGACAGCTAAATTGTCGTTGTATACCGGATGTACCAATCAAACTGTGATTTTCTCTCTCAAAGTTCGTGTCACCATGTGGAATATTCTAACATTTATAAAATTCTGAAATTACAACCCAACTATAGCCTCATGTGTTCCTAACATTCTGATTTTTGATTGATTTGCTTATGTTGAATGATAAAAAAAGTTGAGTCCTTTACTAGTATTCTTTTTCATCAATACAAGGTACTTTTAAATAAGTACGGCACACTTTAAGGTGTAATTCTGCATGAAAAAATAATGACAGTTTGCTTTATAAACGTATGTCCGCAAATGCTTCGTTTCCGAGATAGGGGGGTGTTGAAATTTTTCTTACAAACTGACGATTTATTTATTGCTGTTAAACCAGTTAAGATATGCAAATGAAATTTGGTGGGTGTTAAGAGATAGTAATTGTGCATTTTTTTATATAAAATTAGGAATTTAATAGTCACCATTGGCGCTCAAACGGGTAATATGCCCCTTATGTGCGCCAATGGTAAATATTAAATTCCTAATTTTATATAAAAAAATTCGCAATTACTATCTCTTAATACCCACCAAATTTCATTTGCACAACCGGGTTTAAGAGCAATAAATAAATCGTCAGTTTGTAAGAAAAATGTTAACATCCCCTATCTTGGAAACGAATCATTTGCGGAAATAAGTTTATAAAGCAAACTGTCATTATTTTTTCATGCAGAATTACCCCTTACAGTTTGCCGTACTTATTTAAAAACACCCTATATTGATGAAAAACAAAGCTATGTGTCAAAGTACCCGAAATGTGAGGCTATAGTTGGGTTTTAATTTCAGTATTTTATAAATGCTAGAATATTCCACATGGTAACACAAACTTTGAGAGCAAAAATCACAGTTTGATTGGTACATCCGGCATACAATGACAATTTACCTGTCTAGTAGCATTATAATTGCAGCGATATTGTTAAAGAATATGGCTATAACCTATTAAAAAAATCACTTAAATCGGACAAGTTTAGGAAAGTAGAGACATCAAAAATGACCCATTTTTAAAGTGGTACGTTAATTTCTTGGAGGATTGTATTATATTTTAAAAAAATCTAATTGTAAAATTTTAATTTTAGGAGCAAACTTCAAGTAGCCCAGGAGAGAATATAAGTACTGAAGTTTACAATAATAATGAAACAATCAATGTTAAAACTGAAAAATATAAAAGAAAAAAAGATACGTGTTATTACTGTGAAACGGATGTGAACAATTTTGTAAGACACTTACAGAGAAATCATTCTTGTGAACTAGAAGTCCAACGTATACTATCAAAGGAAAAGAAATCCAAAGAAAGGAGAGAATTAGTTTCACTTCTAAAGAAAAAAGGAAATTTCATTAAAAATTCACAAGAATGTGTAAAGCCGGTTAAGCAAGGACTTCAACCTTCTCAGTCATTTCTACCATGTTCGAACTGTCTAGGGTTTTACCGATCTAAATTTTTATATAGACATAGAAAAATATGTTTAGGTGGTCAATCATCTAGACATTCTCAAGCGGAAGGCCAAAATTTCTTGTTAAAAAATGTTAAAAAAATTGACCAGCGTTTAAAAGATGAGGTCTTCCCAAGAATGCGGCCAGATAAAATCTCTCTAGAAGCAAAAAATGATTTTCTTATATGTGCATTTGGTGCTAGATACCTTAAGATTCATCGCGAAAAACATCACATTACTGTTACGAGTCGAAAGATGAGAGAGCTATCTAGGATTTTAATAGAATTCAAGAAAATTAAGGCTTGTACAAGTAACCTATTTGAAGCTCTCAAACCGAAATTCTATGACGACTTAGTAGACGCTACGAAATTGGTATCAAAATATGATACAGAAAAAGATTTATTTTTTTCTCCCACCTATGCATTAAACATAGGAACGTCCTTAAAACAATGTTGTGACATTGCGTTACACATGATCTCAAAAATGGAACCAACCATTGAAACAGCTAATTGTGAATCAAATCTGAAAACATTAATAAATTTGTTTCAATCAAATTGGCGATTTGATATATCAAACCGGGCTGGTAATGACCTTAATTTAAAGAAATTTAATAAAATTACTATTGTACCTCTCGCCAGCGACCTAAAATTACTCAAGCAACATTTAGTTACAGAAGCGGATAAGGCATTACAACGACTCAAAATAGATTCACATAATGTTGCTGCTTACAATACTCTATTAGAAACGATATTTTGCAGAGTTATACTTTTAAACAGAAAAAGACCAGGTGAATTGCAAAGAATGCTTTTGGATACCTATGAGAAATCTGAAAAGAAAAATGACAGTTATGAGGAATTTAAAGAAGTTGTTACCGAAACAGAAAAAATATTATTAAAAAATATGAAGCGAATTGTCATAAGGGGTAAACGGGGACGAGGTGTTCCGGTTATATTTAGCACTGACATACAAAATCACATCAAAGAAATATTAAAAGTTAGATCTAATTTTGTAAAAGATGACAACCCTTATTTATTTGGCAGATCAAGTCACTCTACGCCTATCTGTGGATATAAAATAATTGCCAAATATGCTGTTTCTTGTGGTGCTAAAAATCCTCAAGCCATAACTTGCACTAGATTACGAAAACATCTAGCAACGCTTACACAGTTATTTAACTTAAGTGATAATGAAATTGAACAATTGTCCACATTTATGGGACACACATCTGCCGTTCATAAAAACTCTTATCGATTACCAGACGATGTGTACCAAACGGCGAAGATTTCTAAATTACTAATCTTAATGGAAAAGGGTGAAGCCGGAGGGCAGAAAGGAAAAACATTAGACGATATATCTATAGATTTGGACCAAAATCTTTTAGAAGATGAATCTTGTGAGGAAAGTGATGATCCAGAAAAAAATGATTTTAACGATTTTAAAAAAGTTAATGTAACGGAAGATATAAAAAAAGACGAAACAATAGAGACAATACCATTTGTACCCAAAAAGAAAAGACTACTAACTCCCTGGACAACTGAACAAAAAAACATTGTTAAAGCTTACTTTTCAAAATATATAAATCAAAAACGGGCACCAAAACGGTATGAGTGTGAAGAATTAAGATCTTTGCATCCGCAATTATTTCTTAATAAAAATTGGTTAAAAATAAAAGTGTTTGTGCAAAATCAATATTTAAAAAAAGGTACATAAAAATATGAGTGTAACATGTTTTTGATTAATGCCATTAAATAAATTTTTTTAGCTTATAGTGCTGTTTTTAATTATTCCTAAAACACTTCAAATTATACTTGCTTTAAATAACATAATAATAAAAGAGTACCTACTGTATCTGTATCTGATATCAAATAATATAGATATTTAAGAAATAAGTTAATTTTAAGTTGGTATGTAAACCTTTGTTTTAAAAATTATTGATTAATTACAGTGGAACCCCGATAAGTCGGCCCCCGATAACCCGGAAGTCCGGCTAACCCGGACCGATTTTCATCAGACAAAAATTTAACAAATAAACAATTTAACAATTTTATCAAATAAAAATGTATGTAGGCCAAATAATATTTCAGAGATAATGTGTATTTGTGTAATTTGAACACATAAGTACAATAGTAAAAATGATTCATGCACACGGCGGCAGCCAGAGCGACCGTCTCAGCTTATCGGAAAGAACAGACACCTGTCTGTATTCCTTTTTCTTTATTTATGTCAAACTGTCTTAGCATTGTTTAAAAAAGACGTGACTATTTAAAAATTCTTGTATTGTGTGTAGTACAGCCTATTAATCACTTCCGTTCTGTAATGTAATCGTGCTTCAGATTGTGTTTGCTTTGTCTACGTAATGGTAACAAAACGTAAAAATGTTGCAGTGACAATGGAAAAGAAACTAGAAACATTAAGTAGGATTGATAAAGACGAATCTTTAAAACAAATTTATTGCAGCATCATAATATGATATTATGCTACCATAGGTCTGGATCCCGCGTATGAAAAAAAAGTTGATTAATAGCAAGCTAAAAATTTATTAATAGCTTAAGGGTGTCTAGTCGGATAAACTTTGATATATGAGAACACTGGAACAGGGGCAGTTTTAATTGTGGAACAGGTCAAAAATTTGGAACGGTCAGAACACGAAAATGGCACATTTGTTTTGTCCGACAGAACAGACATAAACTCTCCGAACAGAGATTAAACTCTCATGCAAAAATCAGACTGCTATTTATCACCTGTCATAATTCCTGTCATTTGACATATTCTACATGTTCCACTCATTAAAACGCCAATTTGGTGATAAATAGCAGTCTGATTTTTGCATGAGAGTTTAATCTCTGTTCGGAGAGTTTAAGTCTGTTCTGTCGGAAAAAATACATGTGCCGTTTTCGTGGTCTGACCGTTCCAAATTTTTAACCTGTTCCACAGTTAAAACTTCCCCTGTTCCAGTGTTCCCATATATTAATGTCTGTCCGACTAGACACCCTTAAGCTAATAACAAATTTTCAGCTTGCTATTTATCAATTTTTTTTTGTACGCAGGATCCAGACCTACCATATTATGGTGTCGGTACATCTCTACAGTATGACTGAGTTTTTTACCAAGAAATGAACAAAACTCTACACTCTATACAACTATACGTAATTTAGATGTGTACTGTGCATATGTGTTTCATGTTTTTGTAATTGTAATGGAGGTTATTTATTAATTTTTACTATATTCTCCGGCTAACCCGGATTTTCGATAACCCGGATCGGCCGCAGTCCCGATTAATCCGAGTTATCGAGGTTCCACTGTAATTTCATTCAATTGCCTTCTAAAGTCACTGCATTCAATTTTTTCTGGCATCATCCTATTTAATTGTATCTCCTTCCAATTTTTTCTGACACCCTCCATTTTTTCTGACTCTTTTTTTATATATATTTTTATTTGATAACTCGAGAAGGACTGGATTGATTTGGGTACATTTGATTCTTAAATATTTGTAGAAGTCTAAGTAAGAAGATCTTTACAATATACCATCAGATGTAAAATTTTATTAATTGTATAGGAAGTGTGTAAAAATGTGCTCCTTGTTCAAGAATATCTCTATTTTTGACAATAATGAAAAATAATACACAGAAATAGTATATTGTACAACAAGAGAGAAAAAAGACATATTTCTCACGAGCGCAGAAGTTTGTTGACACGAGCCGAGCACGAGGCGAGTGCCGCAAATCAAGCGAGAGAGAAATATGTCATTTTCTCTCGTGTTGTACACTGTACTTTTTCTATGGATGCGTTTTTGTCAAGAGTTCAAACTTCAAAATTAAATAATTTAGGTGCTTTTAGCTATATTATATGCCTAAATTGAAATAAAATACATATATACACATAGGTATTTAATATTCTTAATATTTATATAATTTAATTATTTAAAATTATAATTCACAGTTGAACAGTCTTAAAAGTAGTTTTTGATATTTTGATAAGTTTTGACTAATTGTTTGACATTTTGTTTGAAAAAAATAATTGTGTTTGTATTGTGCATGTTACCATGGAAATGGCGATCGTGTGTTTGTAAACCGGCGGTGAACCCGTGAGAAAAAATATTTCTCACTGCAATGGCCGACTTTCACTGCCTGAGAAATTGTTCGTTTTGAATGTATGTAAGTAGTGAGAGAAGTTGCACATTGTATAGCATCCATAGAAAAATATATTTATAATTAAAAATGATTTTAAAACAATCTTTACAATATTATAAAAAACTACTTTTCAATATTTTCTCTGCGATAAAGTTGGAAATTTAAGTTTGTGCATTAATGCAATATATTTTAATAAATATAAATTTAATGAAACAATTCTAAATTAAACACCATATTTAGATCAAACAAAGTGCCAAAAGCAAGGATTTCGCAGGAAACGTAAAAAAGTAAATCGATGCGAAGTTAGCCGCAGTTTTAGTGACGTAACTCTAATGGAGTATAACGTCTGTGTCTTTCTATGAAATAATACCCCGTAACCTTAAAATCACGATTGTTCAGGAGGCAAGAAAAACTGTTTTTAATGTTTGTGAAATGGTTGATGTTTGATTTTTTATATTGATAAAGAATAATAAAGATACATATTTTACGATTTGATTTTTCCTCATTATATCCAAATATGCCTCGTTATAGAGGTGTTCAGTTCAATAGGAATTTCATGGGATATCTAGTGTACCTCGTTATAAGCGCAACCTCGTAATAACCGTGTTCGTTATAGAGAGAGTCTACTGTATTATTTTGATGTAAGTATGATATCCATATAACTTAAAAAGCAATAACTAAAACAAGTTCGTTATCGCGGCCCGGCCCAGCAACGAATAATTAAAAATGTATCCTTTAAATTACTGTCGTAGTTTAAACCTGTTTGTGCATTTTAACTTGGCAACAATGTTGGACGTAAAATAAATAGAAAAATGAAATATATATTCATATGTGGATGTAAAATAGTAGTGTATATATACGAGATGTATATAAGTGGACTCATATCAGATAATAATATAAAAGGAAGCAAAATAATCTGAAAATAAAAAAATTGAATACATTTTTTTTTTCAAAATAATAAAAAGAAAAATACAGTATACATTACCAAATTTTTCATAGATATAGTATACTTCGTTATTTTTCTTCTAGGATCATTGCTTATGGGGGATGCAAAATGTTTGCTTTCTGAACGGACGCAAATTTGTGCCCAGATGTAAATATATATATATATATATATATATATATATATATATATATATATATATATATATATATATATATATATATATATATATATATATATATATATATATATATATATATATACATCATGTTACCATTACTGCGTCCGTATAACAAAGCGATCTTATTGCGTCTCCTGGAAATACAAGGAAAATTGATAATTTTCCGACGAATATTGGTTTAAAATTTAATTTCTAATATGGAACTATACTTTGTTTTATTGTATTTTAATTTTTTAAATATTCGAATTTTCTTTTATTTTAAACCATTATTGCATCTTTATAACAGGCGGCTTTGTTAACTCCGTATATACCTCCAACCATACACAGTTGCGTCCATTCAATGTTGCCAAACTGAAGGACGCACTAATATTTAGAAATACATTATACATAAAATGAAACAAAAAATATATTAAATTACCGGTATTTGAGCTTCGTAGCGAAATTGTAATACGAGTTGGAATTTTCGAACTGCTTGTTACATTCAATTATGATATCTATACCATTTTGATACAATTGTGATATGTACATATAAAAATGATCCTTATTTATTGAGAACGTATTAAGTAATATTTCATTTATTTATAGTTTTATATAGTAAACTCTCTCTTAACGGACACCTTTCTTCGCCGGACACCTCCTCTATACGGACGATTTTTAAAACAAAAATCATTCGGCGATATGTGAACCTGTACGCTTTAACTCCCTTCAACGGCCTGTGCAAATGCGGACAGCAAATGGAAAAATAAAAATTTTTATCCAAATATTTTACATTCTAATGTTATATAATAAAGCTACCTATACTAAATTTACAATCAAGATGCAGTAGAATTAAACAAACCAAGACACGTTAAATTCTACTAGGAGCACTTACGAAACATAATTTACAATGTATATACATTGTAAATCCCAAATCATGATTTCCAAAATTTATACATTGTAAATTATGATTCGGGAGTGCTCCTAGTAGCATTTGACGTGTCTTGGTTTGTTTATTTCTACTGCATCTTGATTGTAAATTTAGTATAGATTTATTATTTCAAATCAATACAGATGTCCATGAGATGGGTGATATTTGATATAACTGTTTACGTTAGCGGCACCAAGTAATAAAAGTTTGATATTTCCACTTTACATTAACAAACTGTAAGCAAAGCAAGCAAAATAATACATTTTACTAATGTCCTGTGTGTGACCGATGACGCGAATGCCGATGCCAGGAACATTAAATTTTATGATGAAGTTATTGTATTTTGTCTAGAATACAATTTTAACGGAAATATCAGATGAAGCAAAATATTCAAAAACTCAACTTAATTTTGATTAATTTTCGTAATAGATTTTATCTGAATATCGACCTATGTAAAATTAGTAAAACTGAAATAATTTTAGTTTTGAAGGTTTTGCAACGTAAATAATATGGCGTCCACCAAAAGGAAGTTTTTAGGTTTGAAAGAAAAAGTCGATATGGTTCATTATGCAGAGATGCATAAGTTAAGTGTTAGAAAGTTAGCAGAAAAATTTGGAATTGGAAAAACTCAAGTTAGTGGAATTTTGAAACATGTGATTAAATTAATTAATTTTCTGAGAGCGGAAACCTGGAAGCGAAAATAAAATTTTTGAAAACGTAGGGTGCTGCATGAGACCAAATTGTTTTCGTTTTCGATTGGTTTTGTAAAGTGAGGTCTAAAAATATTCCTGTTTGTGGTAAAATTATTCAAGAAAAAGCATTAGAAGTTGCAAAGGAACTAAGTCTCGATATTATGAAAGCTTCTGGCGGATGGCTCGAGAAACTTTGTAAGCGTCATATTTCCTTGAAATCCATATGTGCGTAAGCAGCTGCTGTAGATTTATTAGTGGTTTCTGACTGGAAAGAGAAACTGCTCGCTCTCTCTCCGCGAGACATTTTTAACGCAGATGAGACGGGATTATTTTTTAGAGCATTACCCAACAAAACTTATACCTAAAAGGAGAAAGATGCACTGCAAATAAGGCTTCCAAAGAAAGAGTCACAATACTATTTTGCACCAACATAATAGGGGACAAAGAAAGGCCACTCAGTAATTGGAAAAAGTAAAAAACCCCGTTGTTTCAAGGTTTCATACATAGAAAAATTACCTATCGAATGGTATAGCCATAAGAAGTCGTGGATGACAAGGGAAATCATGACAGACTGGCTAAATAAATTTGATAGAAGAATGCAGAGAGAAAATCGAAAAGTTCTTTTGTTTCTAGACAACGGTACGTCTCATCCACAACTTGTTTTATCCAATGTTAAAATAATATTTCTACCACTAAATACTACATCAGAATGCAACCCCTGGATCAATGGATTATAAAATGTTTTAAAACATACTGCCGACAATTTTTGATTTGAAGGCTACTGTCGTCAATGGACGAATATGATTCTACAAAGGAGATTAAAAAGTCTATAAATATTACCAACTCCTTAATTTGGACCGTAAGTGCATGGAAGCAAGTGCAACCGAAAACAATTAATAATTGCATCTAGAGATGAACCGAATATTGTGTTAACAGAATCATTTGTGTAATAAATTATTCTGAATTTTTCGAATTATACAGAAAAAAAATTGACGGACAAAAATATATAAGGCAGTAAAATTCCATGCTTCGGAAAGGGAGAACGGCTATTCATCTATGGGAAAAAAATTTGATAGAAATGCTCTCATAGCGCAACAAAATTTATATATATTTAGGTATATACATAGGTACTTCTTGTTGTGAACATTAACAATACAAAAATAAAATGCATAAATAGACCTAAACTTTTTTTTCTGAACATATTTAAAAACAGGAACAATTTAATAATTTATTTGATAAGCAGTAATCAGATTGTAGGTATAATTATGAACAGAAGATAAAGTAATTTAAATGAGGTTCTTTCATTCCGCCATACCTAACCTGAAGCTAAACTAAGGATTTTAAATAAATAGCCATAAAAAAAATGAAACATGACCACATATAAAATCACCCCCTGGGATGTCTTAGAAACCAAATGATATACAATATTAAACTCAACTCCACCATTTAAGGAAATACTAAAAAAATACTAAAGCAGATTTTAATTATTTTCTTATTTGTCTTTATATGCATTTTGTATAAAAATTTTGATTTTTAACCAATCTTTGTTGTATATTATTTTTTTAAACTTTTACATAAACTCATCACACTCTAGTCTTTTAGGGGCTTTCTTTACTTTTATATGATTTTTAAAGTACTTTAATGTTACTTCCTTCTGTTCTTTAGTCCACGGGACGGCTTTCCTAATAATTTTCTTTTTTAATTTGGGTGCAATTGTTTTAATTAGTGTATTATCTGCATTGCTATTACTGGTCGACATTTCGGTACCCTTGCTATTTACTAAATCATCCAACATATCATTGTCACCCTCATCACTGTCATGATAATTAAGTTCCAGAAGATTTTCTTCCGTATTGTCATCTCCTATGTCATCTATAGATTTTTCTTTGTATTGGTCTGCTCCGCCTTTTTCCATAACCATCAACAGCTTGGAGATTTTAGCTGTTGGGTAAACATCATCTGGGAGGCGATAGGAACTTCGATGAACACAGGATGTATGACCCAGAAAGGCTCTCTTCAAACATCAATGAAATATCGAATCAAATGAGCAATCTAATCAAAAGTCTATCTACCATAACAACGAAAAAAGAGGTATTGAAGAAAAATACATGTTATGCCACCTCAAGTACCCAAACTGAAGAGCCTCAACATTTCGAAGAAAGTCCAGAGCAAAAATCAAAAATTACAGAAGATAAGTGTCACTTTGTAGTTATTAGTAACTTGAGCCCAATATACACCCCTATACAAGTGGTTCACTATATTAAAGAGAAGCTAGGTATCAAGGAATATATAAGACGTTATATCCTCCTTAAAGACGCTGACACAACAACTGGTTCTTCATTCAAAATAGAATCTAGAACATCTATTAACCTATTACTTAATAAGGGCATTTGGCCACCTGGTGTAAACATTAAATGGTCTATCGAATCTTCATATTTCGAACCAACGCTTTTATCTGGGTCACATAAAAATCCGAAGAATATCAGAAGAGGTATTAGCCTGGAAAATTCAAATAGCAGTTTATGCAACAACAAAGATGAAGTTCAGAGCACAAACATACATACAGACAAACAGGCCATCGAAATTTGCAAAACTAAGAATCCGTTCCATACCCATATTAATTTCATTAAGAAAGATACTTTAGAACCATCTACTAATCTGGATCCATTGACCCCATCAAGAGTTAGATTAACCAATAACTCTAATAGTCGATATCTGTTAGCCAGATTAAGGGAACCGGATATCTTAAAGGCCATTAAACTTCATCTTGCTTTTCTACAGGACCAACCTGCATTAGTATTTTATGATGGGTATACCAACACGAGTGTTAAACTGTTTCTGGCTTCCGACGGACTTCCTACAAAGAGTGAAGATCTATGAAAAATTCTTCTAGATTTTAATGATGCTTATGGAATTGGTGCAGATGAGGTAGACGCTGATCTTGCTGCTTCTAGGTCTTTTCTAACTTCGGAAAAAATTATTCACCTGCAAAAATCAAGGGAATGCCACCGAAACTACTATTCCGCTGCCTCTCCAAGACGAAATTTTTAAACATCACGACGTGTTCTGAGGGACTAGAATCCTCAAATAATTTTAGTGATAACAAATTTAGCATTGTTCTGATTAATATTCGTTCTATAAAACTGATGAATTATTTCTGTTTCTAGAGGAATTAGGGTTTTCACCGATAGTTGCGGTTACTGAGCACTGGTTTGAAGTCAACGAGCCTTTTTTTGTAGAAAAATATTCCACTATTGCTAGGTATGACCGTCTAAGTTCAGCTCATGGAGGCACCCAAATTCTTTCTACAAATAATGATTTTTCTCTGGTAACAAAATATGACTTTCTATTAAGTGAAGCATTCTTTGAGTTTTCCTTAGTTTACAGTAAGAACCTTAATCTTTATATTATTTTCATTTATAGATCACCTGACTCTTCCGTGGAACTATTATTTCAGAACCTGCTAAATTTGTTAGATGACCTGCCTCATAAAAGCAGAAAAATTCAATGCGGTGTCTTTAATAATAATTATCCTGCTACTTGTGCTACACAAATATCCCTGGTCAACATATTTGAATCATATGGTCTATCAATGCACATTAATTCTCCTACAAGGATTACAAAAACTTCATCTACCATAATTGATTATATTGTCTCAGATTTCTCACCCCGTGATGTCTGCGCTACAACTGTTAATGCGGGACTATCTGATCATGAAGCGGTTTATACGAAGTTTATAACATCTTTAGCAAGTCCTCCTCGAAAACTCGACGTTAAGCAGGATTTTTTCCGGTCGGAACTTTCGTAAATTCCAAAATTTATGCTTAACCTCTGAGTGGCATTTTCCTTCTATGGACGTCAATTATAATTTCAGTGATTTGTTGAATAAGCTTGTCTGTATCTTCAATAAAGCATTTCCTTTAATCACAATTAAGCCAAAACATCGCAAACCCTGGACTACCAAAGGTGTCCGCATATCAGCCAAAAATATGCGTTCACTAGTCTACATCAAGAAATTTACTACCAACGTCTCTGTTACTGAATATATCACCAAGTACAGGGCAATCTATTTAAAACTTATAAAATCAGCTAAAAAATTTTACTATCAAAATCGTCTCAGAAGCTCTAAAAGTGTTGCAAAAGAAACTTGGTCCATAATAAACGATCTTCGAAATAAAACTCACACAACTCAAACATTTTCCCTTCCAGACCCAGAAAATCTAAATGAATACTTTGTTAATGTGAGTAAAAATATAACATCAACTATTGTGTCACAACAAGATCCCATTTCCTATCTCCCTAAGAAAGGTTTCGAATTCATTCTTTATAAGACCGGTTGATAAATCTGAACTGATCCAAACAATCAATAGTATCAAAAGCAACTCTTCCTGTAGTACCGATGGACTATCCATAAAAATTTTCTCAAATCTCCCAGACAATGTGTTTGGGGTCCTCATCTCTCTAATTAATAATTCTTTTGAGAAAGGTAAATTTCCAGAGTGCCTAAAGACGGCCATCATTATTCCTCTTCATAAGGATGGTGAAAAATCTAATGCCTGCAATTATAGACGCATTTCATTACTACCGGTACTCTCCAAAATTATTGAGAGATTCATAAAAGCCCGACTTATTTCCTTTCTCGTTGATAACAAGATTTTATCACAAAATCAGTTCGGCTTTTTAAATAATAAATGTACCATCGATGCCATGTTTTCTGTACTACATGAGGTTTATCAAGCATTAAACAATAATCTGCACACTGCCACTGTTTTTTTGTGATTATGTCAAAGCTTTTGATTGTGTAAATCACGACATTTTGATCAAAAAACTAGATTTCTATGGAATTCAAGGTATTTCTTTGAACTGGTTTCAATCTTACTTGGATAATAGGAAACAACGGGTTAGAGCAACTGATACAGACTCTAGTCTCAAAAATGTTGTACGTGGTTCACAAGGTTCATTATTGGGTCCTCTACTTTTCCTTATCTTTACTAATGACATCACTAGTTTAAAAAACGATGGAAAAGTTTTTCTTTTTGCTGACGATACCAGTATCATTTGGAGCAACTCAAACATCGCAACTCTTCATGCTACTATAACTTCTGATCTACTCACAATAAAATCCTGGTCCGATTCTAATTTACCACCTTTTAACGTAGATTAGTAGCATTATCCTATAAAGGAACTCTTCAACCCTTACCTCTTTATAACAGCCAGATCAGTATCGTTGATTCTGTAAAGTTTCTTGGTATTTTTTTAGATAGCAACCTTAAATGGTCCCTTCATATCGATGTGTTAAGCAAGAAACTAACCTCAGCTTGCTTTGCAATAAGATCTGTTTCGAAGGAAATGAATTTAGCCTCTTCCAAAATAACATACTTTTCATTGTTCGAGTCCCATCTTCGATATGGTCTGCCTTTTTGGGGTTCTGGTACAGCTGCCCAATCCGATGTTGTTTTGAAATTACAAAAAAGAGCAATAAGATATCTGTTTGGCCTCAGAAGAACAACACATTGCAGAAGCTACTTCAAAGGTCACAGGATTCTAACACTACCTTCTTTATATGTTTTAGAAACTGTTTGCTTAATTCGTAAACATCTACATGTCTTTCCAGCAAGGCCTAGACATGACTATTCCACCAGAAATTCTACCTTTGACATCTATTTACCGATCCCGTCCAGTGAGTTAGTAAAGAAATCTATATTATATTCTGCAAAAAAACTATACAACCATCTCCCTCTGCAACTTAAAATGACAAAAGACTATTTATCTGAATGACCAATATTACTCAATAGCAGAGTTTCTTAACCAATAACTAAGAAATTACAGTATTCTTATGTATAAGTAGAATCTTAATCTATATTTGAGTGTCATATGCAGCAGCATAACTTATTAAATTTCTTAAGGTAGATTACGCAATTTGCAATTTTTTTTTAATTTTGCAATATACATATTGTTAGGGTACTGATTTTTATTTCACTTTATTATGTTTAATTTATATTGACGAATTGTATAATTTTAGTAAATTGTATTTATTATTGTTTTTATTTATGATTCTTGTAAGCTTTGTCTATAAAATTGTTAAATTGTTCATGACATCAAGGCATATTTCTATTCTATAACCTTGTTTTAGGCACTCATTTAATATTCGCTTCCCACGAATCATATTGATAGTAAATTGTTTTTAAGAAAACTATTTTCTTAAAAATCCACGTACAATACGGATCTCAAATATGTATATCTATTAAAGTAAAAATAGATAACAGAGTTGCCACATTTCGGAAGCAATAATATGCGTGCTTTGTCAAATGTATACTTGGAGTAGTATATTATCTTAGCGCCAACACGGAAAATCGATGAACTAACAATAAACTGGTTGCTAACATTATTGCGTCCTGATACAAAATTTAAATCATAAAATATATCTGTCATCTGATTATATGTTGCCAAATTGAAATTAAAAAGGAGAAGTTTGAATATTTTGTCAACTTACAGAGTAGCAATGATACTTGAAAAACTACAGGAACAACGAAAATTATGGCTTGACATTATTGCGTCCGATATACGGACGCAATAATTCGAAGGTATCAATAATGTATGTAATTGGGATGTTATCAGACGCAACAATGATAGAATGATGTATATATATATATATATATATATATATATATATATATATATATATATATATATATATATAGACATACACACCGGCCATGTGAGTCCCATTTTGCCATATGCTGCGCACTGTCCGAGACCCGTTTTGACCATGCGAGACCCTTCAGCGGGACTCACATGGTTTTATCGTGTATATCGGTTGCAGAAGGTCTAATTTATCAAAAAAACTGATCAACAAAAAATTTTTTTTTGGACTCGGAAGTCTGTTTGCTATATATGGAAGTATATATGGAATTTAGTTCATAGAAACGCACCATAGGCGGCGCACAGGTAGACTGTATGTAAGCTGTATGTCCATCCGAGACCCAGATTGATCAAACATTATATGCGAGACCCAAAACCCGGCAACACTGCTTTGTTATAATTTATTAAAGACATTTAATTTGAACTTTATTTTAGCCAGGGCAGCGATTCCAAAAGAACGACTGTCCTCCGCCATATTTAAAGACGGCGTAAATCGTGTAGCCGAGAAACAGAATCGCGGGACTGATTATATTTTGTCAGCAGGCTACTTTTCACCAGATTATTGATTACGTATTGGTTGTATTCGGTGGGATATTGTATTGGATTAAAGAAGGGCTCCCGCCATTCTTTAATACCGCTAAGTTGGAAAGAAAACGTTTGTGCGATGAAAAATTTTAAAGTTGTATGTATTTTTTAATCCACATTATAAAAAGATAATAAAATACAAGTCCAAAAAAATGTTTTAGGGGGGACAACCCTTATCATCTAGGGGGATAAAAATCGGTCGAACCGTTTCAGAGGAGTTTGGGAACGTACTTTATGACACAAGAATTTTATATAATATAAGATACTATTTTAACTATTTAGAATGGGAAATAAGTCACAATATTATTAAAAAATGATTTTTATTAACGTTTCGACGCCCAAATCGGGTGCCGTTGTCAAAATACAAAATACTATTGATTTATATATATATATATATATATATATATATATATATATATACATATATATATATATATATATATATATATATATATATATATATATATATATATATATATATATATATATATATATATAATATAATAAATAAGTCAAAATACAATAGTATTTTGACAACGGCACCCGATTTGGGCGTCGAAACGTTAATAAAAATCATTTTTTAATAATATTGTGACTTATTTCCCATTCTAAATAGTTAAATTTGTAAAAATGCCACAAGAAAATAGCTTCAGAACAACAATAAGATACTATTTTATTAATCATAGTTTTGTTAAAAATGTAATTTGCTAGATTAAATGAATTTTTACCGAAAAATATATATCAAACGAAATCGAATTAAAACACAAATGTTTAGAAACACGTTATTTAATAAAAAGCTTCACAAAAACTACACTCTGTAAGAATTGTAAACAAACGTTTTAATTTTTACCCAATCAATTGATTTAAAGTTTTCTCCAGCTATATTTTTTTTTAAATTCCTGTACGTCTGCTTTTTTCGGAACCCTTTTTTCTTTTATGAATCTTGTAAAGTATTTAAGCATAGTTTGTTTATCCTTTTCGGTCCATCGGTGCCTTGCAATCGCTAAAAAAAGTTAATACATAAAAAAATAATACATAAAAATTAATACAAAAAATATGCCCTAAATTAGTTATATAATTTGGAAAGCATTTTTAATTTTAACAAAAACAGGTAATTGTCCTTTTACAAATAAAATTATAATACTAGAGTTTTTTACGAATAAATGTTTTTTAAATCCTATTAGGTAATAAATATATTATTAAATTAAAACAATTGTATTACGAGTAGCCGAGTAATAGTTATCTAAAGAAATTACCATTTGAAGTGCTTTCGGTTTTTTCAGTAGTTGGTAAATAAACAGTTCAGTAGTAAATGGTAAAAAAATAATAATACATGCATTTTTTCGATATACTCCTATTAAAACTTCTTTACCTTTATTATTTTGCATTGGATGCGTCATTTCATCAGTAAATAACTTTCTTTTACCCTTCGACGAAACTTTTTCTGCAAATTAATAATAATTATTATTTATTTGTTACTTTTAAGTAGAAAACTGCTTTTAAGAGTTAGGAGCTACTCATCTTTTTTTTATTTATAACATTTATTGAAATGATTTTTTAAGACTTCGTTTATAATAATCTTTTACCTACCATTTTTATTAGCTTGTTCAATCTTTTCGTCAGTTACATCGCTAAAATTAATTTTAGGACTCCAAGAATGAGTAGGCTCTGTTAATTCTAAAAAATGGATTATTAAACTTTTAGGCAATTACCACTGCGAGTACACTAATCCTACCTTTTTCATTTATTTCATTTACTTTTGTTTCTATGTTTTCAATTTCCAAGTAGTCATTTTCTTCTATATTGATATCGTCTAAGCTCTTTCCTTTGTAAATATTAATATCACCTTTATTTAAAGCGATCATTAGTTTGGCTATTTGTGCAGTCTGGTATAGATCTTAAGGAAGTCTAAAAAAATATTACAACTATTAATTATGCTAATATAATAATAAACCATTTTAACAAGAATGGCTTACCTATACCATTCTGGGTTTTCTTTGTATGACCCATAAAAGTGGCTAATTGTTCCATGTCAGTATTATTAATGTCCATAATCTGTAAAATTGTTGCAGTGTGTTTTCGAAATTTGGTAGAAGTTAGAGAGTTGGGATCCTTTGCCCCACAGTTTTTTGCAAATTGTTTAATTACACTTATTCCATGAAACCAACCTTTCGACGAATTGGGATTTGCAAATATGTATTTATTATCTTCTTGAATTAATTTTATTTTTTCCCTTATTTTAATCATCAGCTTCATTTTCTCGTTTAAAAAAGGAGAAATTAAAATAGCTACAGGTTTGCTACCTTTTCCACCTGTAATAATTCTTCTAAAGTTTCTACACAATAGTTTTTCTGAAGCAGTTAAACTTTCAGCAATTTCTTTTTGAACACTGGGGTCCGCAAATGATCTTTTGTAAGTAGAAATTTCAAGGTATTGAATCTCACCGATGCGTTTTCTATTTAGTATTAAAAGAAGGGCCACTATTACTTTTGCTAAGGTTTTATATAAAGGAAGTAAATTATTTTTGTCATTTTGTTTCCCCTCCTTTTCTAAAAGTTTGTTTAATTTTTTGGCACTGTCTTCAACCTGATTTTTGACAAAATTATTAAACGTAATTACGTCACTTGTCACCGGCAGTATTTGGGGTTTTTCCCATTGCCGTTCTTTCATTGTTTTAAGGGCCAATGAAGAAATTTCATTGGCCCAACTGGTCTCTAATAATGTTTTTAAATCTCGAATGCTTTTTTTTCCTCATTAGGGTTTTTAAAGGTGAAGAATGGGGATTTTTTTAAAATCATTCGATTAATTATATCGCATACTTGTTTTAAAGTGGTACCCATATGAAGTGCTAATGAAGAAGATTTAAAGCTTTTATCGGCATTGCTAAATCCCGAAATTACTTTTGTGGCTGTAACTAAATCGTCAAATAATTTTGGTTTCATAGCATCAATTTTTTTCGATCTATTTTCCATAGGTACCTAATATTTATCCTTGCGCCTAAAATCACTATTTTACGTCCGCCCTTACTTTTCACAAGAATTAAAATAACAACCGCTGAAACAAAACTGTTAAATTCGAGGTGAAATATAAAAACCGGGGAAGTACCTAAAAGATTCGGCAAACAATACGAGACCCAGCGTTGTGGCAACATCGCTGGGTCTCATATTATTTGCTGAGTGTGCCATGTATAACTGGCGGGACTCGCATGTCCTTTTGACTTGTAAGTGGGACTCGCACGGTATGCTCCGTATAGATTTTTTAAACTAAAAGATTTTTCTTATCCCTCTCTGGGGCCCATAAAAGTTCATATCATATTGTTTATTTTTCTATAATAAAAATCTAATTATACACTTTGGTTATGGTGGGTCTCGGGTGGTCTGCTGGATATATCGGGACTCGCATGGTGCGTTGCTCGCGTATATATATATATATATATATATATATATATATATATATATATATATATATATATATATATATATATATATATATATATATATATATATATATGAGCTAGTTTCGCACAGAGAGAGGCACAGATCGGTTTCGTACCGAAACGAGCAAGGTAGGTTGCTTCTAACTAACTCAGATTGCGCTAGTCCCATAAGGACTGCATGGCTGTCTTACGGCCTCGGGTATACGGAGGAAATATTCTACATCTTCGTCTGTTCTGAGAGCTTGGCTGATGAGCTGTAGACAGCGAAAACGTTCCCAAGATGGCAGCACAGACGAAGGTAGAATATTTATTTCCCGTATAATATTTTACATATTATTTTCATACTTTTTAAAAAGTAGAAAGTTGCGATTATTTCCTGCTTGTTTGACGCCGTAGGTATTTTTCAATAAATACCAGGTGACATCTCGTGGCCTCAAAGTAGAGGCACAGATCGGTTTCGTACCGAAACGAGCAAGGTAGGTTGCTTCTAACTAACTCAGATTGCGCTAGTCCCATAAGGACTGCATGGCTGTCTTACGGCCTCGGGTATACGGAGGAAATATTCTACATCTTCGTCTGTTCTGAGAGCTTGGCTGATGAGCTGTAGACAGCGAAAACGTTCCCAAGATGGCAGCACAGACGAAGGTAGAATATTTATTTCCCGTATAATATTTTACATATTATTTTCATACTTTTTAAAAAGTAGAAAGTTGCGATTATTTCCTGCTTGTTTGACGCCGTAGGTATTTTTCAATAAATACCAGGTGACATCTCGTGGCCTCAAAGTAGAGGCACAGATCGGTTTCGTACCGAAACGAGCAAGGTAGGTTGCTTCTAACTAACTCAGATTGCGCTAGTCCCATAAGGACTGCATGGCTGTCTTACGGCCTCGGGTATACGGAGGAAATATTCTACATCTTCGTCTGTTCTGAGAGCTTGGCTGATGAGCTGTAGACAGCGAAAACGTTCCCAAGATGGCAGCACAGACGAAGGTAGAATATTTATTTCCCGTATAATATTTTACATATTATTTTCATACTTTTTAAAAAGTAGAAAGTTGCGATTATTTCCTGCTTGTTTGACGCCGTAGGTATTTTTCAATAAATACCAGGTGACATCTCGTGGCCTCAAAGTAGAGGCACAGATCGGTTTCGTACCGAAACGAGCAAGGTAGGTTGCTTCTAACTAACTCAGATTGCGCTAGTCCCATAAGGACTGCATGGCTGTCTTACGGCCTCGGGTATACGGAGGAAATATTCTACATCTTCGTCTGTTCTGAGAGCTTGGCTGATGAGCTGTAGACAGCGAAAACGTTCCCAAGATGGCAGCACAGACGAAGGTAGAATATTTATTTCCCGTATAATATTTTACATATATATATATATATATATATATATATATATATATATATATATATATATATATATATATATATATATATATATATATATATATATATATATATATATATATATATATATATATATATATATATATATATATATATATATATATATATATATATATATATATATATATATATATATATGAAAATTACTAAGTTCTCGGGAAGAACCGCGTTGAGAATTTATAACTCGACGTTTCGGCACCCTTTTTGGAGCCATTATCAAGAGGGGTATGGTTCCTTTCGAGTTCGGGGTCTCAATCTGCCTACTCCCCTCACTCGTGACGTACCAGTAGTGTCTTGTTCTCTAGGAGAACGGTCAAGCGGCACTGAGGTCTCAATCTGCCTACTCCTCAGTGTCGAGTGACGACCTGTCTTCGCCTGTGTAGCTCCTTTTATACTCTCAGTGCGCGCGGGAACTGTATGCGCGGGAGAGGCCTGAGTGGGATCGACTGACGTGGGGATTCGCCGAAGCAGCGGTCGCCATGTTGCCGGCAGTCTTTTGGCGTCATCGCGTGTGTTTAGGCTGTGAGGGCGTTTTTCAATTTCGATGGCTTCACGGATGATTCTCGATTTTAAGGAGCGGACAGGGGCGATGGTTTTTGCTTTCTCGAAATCTATTTGGTGACCTGTCTGAATATGATGTTGGGCAAGGGCTGAAGTAGTGTCGGAATGTTTTACAGATATGGAATGTTCGTAGATACGGTTTTGGATTCGTCGGTTTGTCTGTCCTATGTATGTCCGTGGGCAACTGGAACAAGGTATCTCGTAGACACCATGGTCTTCATTGGGGATTTGGTCTTTTACGGATCTGACAAGATTGCACAACTTGGAGTGAGTAGTGAAGACGGTTTTGATATTTAGAGGGGTAAGAATTCTACTAATCTTGTCAGTGACACCTTTGATAAAAGGTAGAAAGATTTTGGGTTGATCGGGCGGCAAGTTTTCTTTATTAGATGGAATGGGATTTAGATGTTTCTGAATGCTCCTATTGATTTGGGTTTTATGGTAGCCGTTTTGTAAGAGTGTTTGCCTTATTGAATTTATTTCAGATGGTCTGTGATTGTCGTCACTAAGCCTTATAGAGCGAGAAACAAGAGTGTTGACAACTGAACTGAGTTGGGCGGGGTGATGATGTGACTGGGCATTGAGATACCGATTTGTATGGGTGGGTTTTCGGTACACGGAATAGGAAAAACTGTGAGGTGGCTGTTTTTGAATAAGTACATCAAGGAATGGTAAAGACTCCTCAGACTTAACTTCCATCGTGAACTGAATACTGGGGTGTATTCCATTCAGGTGGGAGAGGAAGAGATCTAACGTATCTTTACCATGGGGCCAAATGACAAAAGTGTCATCAACGTACCGTAACCAGCAAGTGGGTTTGAGATTTGATGATGACAGATATATATATATATATATATATATATATATATATATATATATGTCTTCATATCAAGGCGAGATCCGTTTGTATCATAAGCTATACAAGATGAGATCCGTTTTGCAAGGCGAGATCCGATTTTGGATCTCACCTTGTATTCACGTGTATATAGTGACATCTCGATGTAACAATGGTTAGGGTACAAGGAAATCGATTTTTGTCTGGACCTCATTTTGCACCCCTTTTGGTGAATTTTATATTGTAGTGGTTCCACTAAATCCGCTGTAGAGGGCAGCGCGCGCGATCCGTTGTGTATATGGTAAATATATATTTTGCAGACAACCCGAGATCCGGTAAATTTGGAAACATCGCAAATGAATTTCACGGTCAGCTCTCCCACTCGGCTTATGTCTAGCTTGAATAAGAATGTTTACATTATTTAAGGGCTCTGTCCAGAAAGGCGATTGTCAAATATCTCGAGAACTAGACGGCATATCGAAAAAACTTTGGAATGCTTTTTGAATGGTTTTTCAAAATCTATATACTTATGCAATAGCAGGGTTCTTATTCTGCCTGCGAAAGCGGTGGGTGTAGCAACTTTGAATTTTCAACTGAAACACTTTATTTTTAATTAAATAGTTGAAATTTAGAATTAAAAATACACAACTTTTGTTTGAATCGATAATAGCTTCTTTAATCCAGTCGGAAGAGCTTCAAAATCGTCGTTTTGATGACATTTTTAGGGTTTAGGGGTACCTCAGGTAGTTAGCTTAAAACGTAAGAAATAAATTTGAATAGTTAATGTTTATTGATTAACAAAGCTCCAATTCTATTTTACTTCAACTCATTTTAAGGCTATTTCAATAATAAACTAATCGGTTCTTTTTTCAGTTTTTTGGTAAAACATTGTAACTTATAGACGAAAATTCTTAAAATCGGCTATTTTTCATTTAAATTGTCAATAAATAATTTAATTGAGAAAAAATTGGTCAGATTTACATAAATTTTGTTATTCCGTCCATATAGAAACTAAAACAATTGTTACGTAGTTACACTGAGTGTCATAAAAACCGTGTATTTTTACTCATTTCTTTGAGCTATTTCACGTAATATCGAGATATAAGTTGTATTTTTTACATAAGTTATATTAACGTTAAACTGACTTAATTTATAGTTTTATAAGCAACAATTAAGTATAGCGAAATTTATAAAACCTTGTTTAAATTGTTTTACGTGCTCTGTAATGCAGTTATCTTAAATTTTCTTTTGAATGTTTTTCTTCTTACTGGTAGACAAAAAATGGCAAAATGTGCATTTTTGACATCAAATTGTTGATAACCAACATAGTTACTACTCAAAATATTAAAAAAACTAACCGTCGGTATAACAGGTTGCCTGGAAACCAGATGCAGAACAGTACCATAAATGTTTTAGACTTTTTAGCACTTTCTTTAAGTGAAATTTAAAATCATTTACCACCCATGTACACTCATTACGGAATCTGTTACAAGAATTTCAGCGATGTCAGCCATTTTTTCAAAATTTATTTGGATTTTCTCTAGTAATCCTTTCAAAAGACAATACATAAATGGTGAATACCTTTTACATCAACTTCAAGGAGGGTAATTTATAGAGGTACATACCTGGAATTATTATATGGACCGTTCACTCTTGTTAGAGTATAGTTCGCTCAAATATGAGCTCTTTTAATCCATTTCACGCGGTAAATTAGTCCGCTTTTCCTTTAGGTCTTAGTTCATAGGTTGTGATGTTTTTTTGCCCTCTCTACTATCTTCTTCCACTCTCTCCGGTCCTGAATCTTTTCTCTCCAGTTTGCAATTTCCATCTTTGATATATCGTCTAGCAGCTGATCTTCCCATCTAATTTTTGGTCTTCCTCTTGGTCTATTTTTTACTGGTTTCCAGTTCATTATCTTCCTGATCAGTTCTTCTACCCCTCTTCTTTGTGTGTGCCCAAACCATCTGAGGCTTTGTGCTTTAATGAATTTTACTATATCTTCTCCTTTATTTATATTTATTATTTCATGGTTCATCAGCTTTCTATATTCCCCTGTTTCTGTCTTTACTGGGCCATGTATCCTTATAATTTTTCTCTCAATTATTTTTAACTTTTCTTCGTCTTTTTTCGTAAGGCACATTACTTCTGCTCCATAGGCTATCACTGATCTGATTGCTGCTGTGTATATTTTTGATTTTGTTTTTTTGCTCAGGTTTTTACCCTTGAGTAGTTGGTGATATTTCCAATATACTCTATTACCTGCTTTAATTCTGTCGTTTATCTCTATACTCCTTCCGTTTTTGCCGTCCACCATCACCCCCAGGTATTTGAAGCAATCTACTCTCTGGAATGTATTTTCACCTATCTTTATTTCTGCTATTCTGTTTACATTGTCTCGTGTGCTTATAAGATATTTTGTTTTATTCTGATTGATTATTAGTCCTCTCGTCTTTGCTTCTCTTACCAGGGTTAAAAGTGCCTCTTCTAGTCTTTTTTTATCTCGTGCTACCAGTCCCAGTTCATCTGCATATCCTATGTCTGTGTTGACCTTTGAATAATTGTCTTTTTCAGCCCTGTGTCCCTAATTACTCCTTCTAGAGCGATATTAAATAGTGTCGTTTGTCGTTGACAGACTGTCTCCTTGTCTTATTTCAAGTTCTATTTTGATGTCATTTTTATCGCCTTCATTTGTTTTAACTTTTGCTGTTGAGTCTTTTATTGTCATTCTAGTTAGTCTTATTAATTTTGCCGGTATCTCCATTTTTTTCATTTCTTTTAATAATTGTTGTCTGTATATGCTGTTGAAGGCCTGTTGGAAGTCGATGAATAGTATGTGTAATTCTATGTCATGTTCATAGATTTTTTCAATTGTTTGTGTCAGTACGTGTATTGCATCTATTGTTGATCTTCCTTTGATCTATTGTTCTAAAACCCTGTTGATATGGTCCTATAATTGTTTCTGTGTATTGATTTAGTCGGTGTCTTATAATTGTGGTCAATATCTTATACGTTGTATTTAGTAGCATAATTGGTCTGTAGTTGCAGCACTTAGTTGGATCTCCTTTCTTAAAGATTGGTGCGATGTGTCCGTTTTTCCATTCTATGGGCATGCTTTCGTCCTTCCAAATTGTAACCATTAACTTGTGCATTCGCTTCGTGAGCCCCTCTCCGCCGTTGATGATCAGTTCGTTGTTGATTTCATCTGGCCCTGGCGTTTTGTTTACTTTTAGTTGTTTTAATACCTCCATGAATTCCTGATAAGTAGGTGCGACTTCCTCTTCATTTCTGTTATCTCTTATATCCTCATCCTCTGAATATGCCTTATTGTCGTTTTTGTATAGGTCCGTGAAATGTTTTTCCCTATCTTTTTTGTTTATTTTTGTGACAGATTTTTTGGTAATGTGTTGTTGTTTTATCTATTCGAACAATTTCTTGTTGTCTTTATTATTCGTTTCTAATTCTTGCATTTGTTCAGAGATCCATGTGTTCTTCTTTCTTCTATAGAGTTTCAATGCTTCTTGTTTTTCTTTTCTATATTATTCCAGTTGTTCCTGTTCGGCACTTTGTAGCCATTTGTTTCTTGCGAGGTGCTTCAGTTGACTTTTTTGGTGACATTCCTCATCAAACCATTATTTCGATTCTTTGTTTTTTTGGAATCCTATTATTTGTTCTGCTGTCTCTATTATGCTGTTCTTTATGTTTTTCCATTCTCCTTCTATTTCTATGTGCTCGTACTGACCCAATTTCTGTTCCAGTTGTTCTGTATATTGTTGCTTTGTTTCTTGCGTTTTCAGATTGGCTATATTCCATTTCCTCCTTTTTCCTTCCTTATGATTATTTGCTTTGATTATTTTCATCTTAAGTTTTGCTATCAACAATATGTGGTCAGTGCCTCCATTTGCCCCTCTATATGACCTTACGTCTTGTACTATTTGTGTCCACTTTTTCGAAATTAGAGTATGATTTATTTGGTTTCCATCCATTCTTCCTGGTATCATCCATGTTATTTTGTTTTCTTTTTTATGTTTATGCCCAGTACTAACTATATATGTATTTGTTGCTGCTGCTAAGTTGCAGATTTCTCCTCCATTATCATTCGTAGTATCATGAATGGTTTCTTTGCCAGCTACATTACGATTATAGTCCTCCTTTCCGATCTTTGCATTGAAATCACCCATTATTATTAATATGTCATTCCTCGGAATATTTTCACAGGTTTCTTCCAGGATGTCTTAGAATTCTGTTTTATCTTCTTGGTTTGCTTCTTCGGTGGGTGCATAGCAATTGACTATCGAGATGTTGGCTTGTTTATTTTCTTATGTAAGATATCCTTTCCTTAACTGCTTTGAATTGTATCAGTTTTTCCCTCATTTTTTTGTTCACCATAAATGCCGTACCATTCGTTCCCTGTTTGTTTTCTCCCGAATAATACATGCTAAAGTTTTTCTTCTCAATTTTTCCTTCTTTCTTCCATCGTATTTCCTGTACGGCTAGGATTTATAGTTGGTATTTTTTCATTTCAAGAGCTATTTCTTGCATTTTACCTGCTGCCAGCATGGTTCTAATATTCCAAGAGCCCATTCTAATGGGTTTTGTTCTTTTCTTCTTATTGAGATTCTTTCTTTATTTTGTGTGCGTTAGTTTTAGTTAACCGTTTGCATTTTCGAGTCTTTTTTTGCCATGTCAATATCATATTTCAGCCGCTGTTCTTCGTTTATTAGTTTTTTGAATTTTCTATCAGCTGTTCTCTCTCTTCGTCCCATATCTAGATTTTGCCATTCACTATTAATTTCTTGTAGCCGATTTTCGTGTGCTTACCTTTGCTTCTTTCGTCCTTTGCTATTTTAGTTATTTCCTTTTGTATTTCTTTTTCTTTCGATGTCCAATCGTTGTTTATATAGATACGATCTTTATGCTGTTTTAGTTTACGTTTCGTGTTTAGGATTTCCATTTTATCCGTGAGGGCTTCTGTTTCTATTGCGCATACTGTTTCTCCTATTTTTTTTTGCACTTCTTAGTTTTATTTGTATTTGCAACTCTTGGGCTCTGAAATTTTCCATTTCTTCTTTTAATTTCTTATAATCATTTGTTTCTACTTTCAACCCAGTTACGAACAAGCTTTTCTTTTTGCTAAATTTCTCCAGTTGCTCCATTCATTCATGTAGCTGTTTTACTTATTTTTTTAGTTTTTGTTTCTCTGCTTTAACACCCATTAACTCTTTATTGGTTTGTTGTTATTCTTTCCTTATTTGTTTTATTTCCTGAAGCATTTCATCGTTTTTATTCATTATTGTAATCATAACATTTTCCATGTCTTCCTTGTTTTCGTTGCCTGCTTTGCTTGGTGACCGTTTTTTAATTTTACTTCTATTAAAACAATCATCCAAGTTTTCTCTTTTGCGTTCCGTTTCATCATCGGTTTCACTTCCTGTGATATTTTTTCCATTTTCTAGGAGTTCAGCGCTAAATACCTGGAATACCGATATTAGATTATCAACAATACTTAAAAAATGAAAGTTACCAATTTACCGGTAGTTGATGGGTTATTTAAAAATTACCTGCGCACCAGAGTTGCCAGTTGGTCTGTAATTAGGATGGGGATTAAAATAGATACGAATTCACCGGGACCCGGAAATATGCACACCCTGATATTCTAGTTACGTAACCTCGTCCGATTGGCGCATGACGTTAACAACAGAGTAAAGCATAGTCCCGTCTATGCGTTCGTAATACGAACGCGAATGAAATTTGAGAATAGTACAAATGAATGAATTATGACTAAAAGAAACTAAGTGATTTTTATAGTTTAGAGGAAAATTATTAAACTATTTACTTTTATTTAAATTGATTTTCAGTTATTTGTAAAGTTCCCAGTTTCTTGATTATATTGGTATCCGGAAAATAAAAATATTCATATAATCGATATCTACTAAAATTATTATATTTCGTTAGTTGACAAAAATTGATTAGTGGCCTACATATTAGTAAATATAATTTTTACCAAGGGGAAGAAAAGCCCCAAAATAAAACCATAAATTTAATGGATTGATAAAAAAACAAAATTTTTTACTTTTTAAATAATGTATTTCATCACATTTAAGTAAGAGGCTTGGAAAAGACAAAAATAAGTTTTACAGTTTTCATGCCATGCACTTTATTTAAATTTTGTGCATGTGAAATAGACGTACATACAGCAACTATGTAGCAGTTTTCATAATTTTTCTTTTACGCAATGTCAGGTTGTTAAGAGACTTGTTTAATTCTTTAATTCGGAAGTACATCCGAGTCCGAGACCTAAAAAATAACTTGTTCGCTTTGTTAGAACAGTCTACAGTCACACTTTTGGACATAAGGTTTTCTAAATAATTTTTAGTTACCAAAATGGAATCACCATTCATGTGGAAGGAAAAATTGTCTCCAGTTACTTAATATATGACAAGAGAGTGTCTGATGGTTTACATAAACCACACTTACTCAAATGATCAACCCACGTGTACGTTGAAACATCTTCGGATTGAATACTGGAGTCCTTCAATTTATGGCAGATATAACCAGCCAAATTCTCCAAACCATCATACTCGAGGTCACTAATGTTTGTTCATTCTAACTCTCATTGAAAACTTGAAAATCCACAACTGTTTCGTTGTTAGAATCCAGCCTTTGGATCAATTGTCCAGAAATTGGTAAATCTGGGATGTCGTCTGTTTAAACGTTCGAAAATTCGTTCCGTTGTCTCTCCTACCCGTATATAACTTTTATAAAATAAAATAAAGCTTTTTGTTAACACTTTAAAAAAATTTTAATGGGTTTTCCCCGAAAAGAGCTTCATTTTTTGGCACTATGTATCACGTTAAAATATTTGATTTGGAATTTGAAGGATAAGATCGTCTTTTTTATGAGCTACAAATTTACTTTTACTGGTTCTAAAGACTAAGAATATACCATTTTTTCGTTTTTTTTATATGCTACATTTTTTCCAAGAATATTTTTTCGATATAATACTTACTTTTTGAGTATTTGCGAAAAACCGCCGAAAAACGTGTTTTTTTTTGTTGAAAAGTAAATATTTTTAGTCGCAAGTGACTCTAGTACCTACTACTAAATTAACCTAGTACCTAAGTTAAAAAAACTCTAGAACAAAAGTTGCTTAAACTTAGTCAGATCTGTTTCCGGACTTATTTTAAACGTATATTTTTTCACCCTCCAAGTAAAAGCAATCAACGGCACAAATTCAACTTTGAAGTGGGGGATGGGTAGAATCTAAATCCAAATTTTCATGCAATTAGGAGTTGACCCTGAAAATTACGTGTGTTTCTTTTTATCTTTTAAATCATTTTACTTAAAATCATTTTTTAACTATCAAATAATAATTACATATTGAGTTATTTTATTTTTTAAACTTTAATAATATTCATAAAAAATTTAACTTTCTTGTAATGTATTTTTAAAACAAGCAATCATTTAAATAATTATTTTGTAACAATTTGTATTATTTAAGAATATAATAATTACATTTTGGTTTCGTAGTAAGTGTTTTTTAAGAATATTAATGTATAGTTTTAAAATATTGTATTGCAAATAATTATCATTATTAAATGGTTATTATTTGTCAAGTATTCTTTTTCTTTTTTCACACCCTTATGTATGTAATAAAACTAAGGGACTTTCTGAAAGGTCAATCGTAGACGTTAAAGACACAAAAGAAGCGATACTTAAAAGTTACGCCCATTATATATCTTTATATCGTGGGAAATATACAATACAACACGAGCTCCAACCGCTCGACTAATACTCTTTAGAGCTGGCATCAGTGTGTGATCTCGCGTTGAACGGTAAATATCTAAAATTTCGTATATAAGTCCTCCCCTTTACTTTTCAGCGACGGATCTCGTTTCGCTGTAAATTTATCAGAAAAATTTAAGTACAAAAATCTTTTCCCCTCTAAGTGTGCCATGATTAATATGTAAATTATAAAGATACTTATGAACAATATACTCCAATAATTAATTTCCTATTGGTGGATCTCGGGTTGTCCTCGATTTAGTCGGATCTCGCCTTGATATGAAGACGTATATATATATATATATATATATATATATATATATATATATATATATATATATATATGTTCGGAAAGATTTCCGCGGTCAGGTAAATGAAAATTACTAAGTTCTCGGGAAGAACCGCGTTGAGAATTTATAACTCGACGTTTCGGCACCCTTTTTGGAGCCATTATCAAGAGGGGTATGGTTCCGTTCGAGTTCGGGGTCTCAATCTGCCTACTCCCCTCACTCGTGACGTACCAGTAGTGTCTTGTTCTCTAGGAGAACGGTCAAGCGGCACTGAGGTCTCAATCTGCCTACTCCTCAGTGTCGAGTGACGACCTGTCTTCGCCTGTGTAGCTCCTTTTATACTCTCAGTGCGCGCGGGAACTGTATGCGCGGGAGAGGCCTGAGTGGGATCGACTGACGTGGGGATTCGCCGAAGCAGCGGTCGCCATGTTGCTCAGTGCGCATACAGTTCCCGCGCGCACTGAGAGTATAAAAGGAGCTACACAGGCGAAGACAGGTCGTCACTCGACACTGAGGAGTAGGCAGATTGAGACCTCAGTGCCGCTTGACCGTTCTCCTAGAGAACAAGACACTACTGGTACGTCACGAGTGAGGGGAGTAGGCAGATTGAGACCCCGAACTCGAACGGAACCATACCCCTCTTGATAATGGCTCCAAAAAGGGTGCCGAAACGTCGAGTTATAAATTCTCAACGCGGTTCTTCCCGAGAACTTAGTAATTTTCATATATATATATATATATATATATATATATATATATATATAAATGAGCAATATTTCTACTTTTCGGTGAATTTTGTGGGGTGGGTCCTCGGATTTTCTTCAAATTTTAGTATGTGATTGGACTTACTGAGAAAACGTCATCCTGAGAGTTACAGCCCCCTAGGGGCCTTAGAGCCCTAGATAGGGCCCGTCAAAGACCCAAAAAAGGTCGTTTTTAGCCTATATTTGACAGGCTGTATATCGACTCCCAGTTAACCGATTTTAACTCACCAAACGTTATTTTCTTTATAATTTTAAGTAGTTTTATCAGTGACAATTTGAAGTCTCTAATTAATAACTTTGATTTTTGGGACCATTTTAAGTAACGCTAAAAATTTCAAAAAATTGCTATTTTCAAAAATTTGTTAAAAATCTAATTTTAATCCGATTTTCTTTTTCTGGTCGGCGGTTTAAACGTAATAAAAAGGTCTTTAAAACAATATTTCAAGAGTTAAAATCCGTTCGGTAGAAGCGGATATACAACAGATTGAAAATGGACATTTTTGTAAAAATCGCGTTTTTATGGATTTTCAAAGTGCTGACACGTGTTGGGGTATATATTAAATTGTACCAAAATTTTTTTAGAAGTAGCTTTTTATATAAATAATAACTTCGTATTGGAGATTTTCTTGGCCCGGGCCTCTATCTACCTTATATGACCCTCTAAAAATGAGTATTTTGTTACTCAAATGAGGTGACTTAACAAACAACTTACGGCCTATTTATATCAATGAGAGAGCCTGAAGATTTTAACTATTACGGATCAGAAAAGTAGAGATCACAACCTTTTATTTGAGGGCTCACACAAACTTCTAGGTAGCCTAGAAGTACAGTTATGATATTTCAAAGTCCTAACTAAAATTAAAGTATCAATTCTGTGAACGCTAGTTTTATAGACTAAGAGCCGCTATGGGTGAAATTTGTTAACTATTGTAGGCACGATAAGAGGCCATAACTTAAACAATAAAACCTAAAACAAAAACGTATGAACACTATACCGTCACTTTTTAGAAACACATACCTCGACAGTGGCGCATCAAACTTTCCACTTATGAACGGGATAAATAAATTAAAAGGTACCCTTCCTAACACCCAGAATTCAATTCTGTTAATTTTTTAAAGTTCTACGTTATTAAGAAATAAAACTCAGTGTAATTTTAACACACCACCCCCATCCCCCTTCCCCCACCACCAAAAAATCCAAAAAACTGTTTTTTAGGGGATTTTTGGTGATTTTCCCTATTTTATAGACTTCAAAATAGATTAAATTAATGTTTTTTTATAGGTTATATGTTAATTGAAGTAACTGTGTCCTGTAGAATATTTAAAAATTGGATAAATACGTTGAAACCCCCAAAAACCCCCTCGAAAAACAATTTTTTGGATTTTTGAAGATGGAGAACCTTACGGAAACTTCTGAAATAAATTAGAAATATAGCATTTGATAAAATACACAAGATTAAAACAAAATAGTCCAACAGCCATCCCCAAAAAAAAGTTTTTCGTTTAAAAGTTTATAAAAATAAAAAAATAAATTTTTTTAGGTTACGTCACTCAACCTACGTGTCTATAAAAAATAGGCATGTTTTGTAAAAGCCACAAGTATGCGTGTGAATTTTTTGAAATTTTAAAATTGATTACATCCCACCTAAAAAAATAAAAAACGAGAAATGAACTTTTTGATGGTGGGGGTAGGAAAACAGGGGAGGCGGGTTGAAATTACACTGAGTCTTATTTTTGAATCACGTATAACTTTAAAAAATAAAAAGAAATTCTGGGAGTGAGGGAGGGTACCTTTAAATTTATTTATCCCCTCCATAAGTAGAATGTTTGATGCGCCACTGTCGAGGTGTGTGCCTCTAAAAAGTGACGGCAGAGTGTTCATAGCTTTTCTTTTAGGTTCTACTATTTAAGTTTTAGGCTTTTATCGTGCTTAAAATAATTATCAAATTCCATCTATAGCGGCTCTTAGTCTATAAAAGTAGCGTTCACAGAATTGATACTTTGATTTTAGTTAAGACTTTGAAATATCATAACTGCACTTCTAGGCTACCTAGAAGTTTGTATGACCCCTTAAATAAAAGGTTTTATCTCTACTTTTATAATCTGTGATAGATAAAGTCTTCAGGCTATCTGATTGATAGAAATAAGCCGTAAGTTGTTTGTTAAGTTGCCTCATTTGAGTAACAAAATACTCATTTTTAGAGGGTTATATAAGGTAGATAGAAGCTCGGGCCAAGAAAATCTCCAATGAAACGTTATTATTTATATAAAAAACTGCCTGCAAAAAAATTTTTGTACAATTTAATATATACCCCAAAACGTGTCAGCACTTTGAAAATCCGTAAAAACCCCATTTTTACAAAAATGTCTATTTTCAATCTGTTTTATCTCCACTTCTACTAAACGGATTTTAACTCACAAAATATCATTTTAAAGCCCTTTTTAACACCTTTAAACTGTTGTCCAGAAAATGAAAATCGGATTAAAATTAGATTTTTGAAAAATTTTTGAAAATAGTAATTTTTTGAAATTTTTAGCGTTACTTAAAATGGTCCCAAAAATCAGGGTTATTGACTAAAGCCTTGAAATTGTCACTGAAAAAACTACTTAAAATTACAAAGACAATGACGTTTGGTAGGTCAAAATCGGTTAAATGGGAGCCGATATACAGCCTGTCAAATATACGGCAAAAACGACCTTTTTTGGGTCTTTGAAGGGCCCTATCTAGGGCTCTAAGTCCCCTAGGGGTCTGTAACTCTCAGGATAATGTTTTTTAAATAGGTCCAATAACATACTAAAATTTGAAGAAAATCCGAGGACCCTCCCCACAAAATTCACCGAAAAGTAGAAATATTGCTCATATATATATATATATATATATATATATATATAGTGGTTTGAAGTTTCAGCAATTCGGTCATGTGAAATAAAATTCTATTTGTTATTTCTCAATATTTCGTCACACTTTTGTGACTTCTTCAGGAGAAAACTGTAAATTTATTAAGATTAGAAATTAACAAAAGCTAAATATTTAGTTACTTACAACTATAAGAGTATTAATTTAGATTTTTTTGAACATATCGTAAGGGACATTGACTTAATTTTGATTTTGACAT
Organism: Diabrotica virgifera virgifera; assembly: GCF_917563875.1. Lineage (NCBI taxonomy): Eukaryota > Metazoa > Arthropoda > Insecta > Coleoptera > Chrysomelidae > Diabrotica > Diabrotica virgifera. The sequence continues at coordinate 77,964,312 of NC_065451.1, forward strand.
TATTTCGGAGTTATGGTAACTGCAATAAATTTTATTTTCATAGAATATTGTCTGATATTTAAAATTCTTTTTTTAATAATGAATAGGTCAAAGTAAACCAAAGAAAATATTAACGGAATTTTAAGGTGGAAAAGTATGATTAATAGTAGAAAAATTTTAGAAAGGGACTAGAGTATATTAAATTGATCTATAAAATGTAAGTGATGGTACATAGTGAGTTAGTATAAGGCTGATATTTTTAGAAATTAAATAAAAATTAAGATGGATTAATTATTAGATCAATAATTGAGTAATTTGTTTGAATTTTTACACTTTTTGAAAATATTTTAAAGGTTATTTATTATTTAGAATGTTACAGTAGATATTACTCAAATGGTTAGTATCAGTCTTATAATTAATAGATTCTGGAGTTTTGATAATATGTACCATCTCAAGGAAGAGTCGTTTTTTATAATTGTCAACTTGTTCCAAGATTTTTACATTGTTAAAGTCAAATTTATGTCCCGTCTTTAAATGGTGTTCTACCAAGGCACAACAGTTTTTTCTGGTATTACAGTCACTTTTATGTTGAGTGACACGTTGCTTAAGCCACTGTTTACTTTGACCTATATAACAACCTTGACATTCAATGCAATTTATTTTGTAAATTATGTTGCTCATTAATCCGTTTGGAGTAAATCCACTTCTAAATTCAAAGTTGTTCTCGAAAACTAAAGCTAATACTCCAAACGGATTAATGAGCAACATAATTTACAAAATAAATTGCATTGAATGTCAAGGTTGTTATATAGGTCAAAGTAAACAGTGGCTTAAGCAACGTGTCACTCAACATAAAAGTGACTGTAATATCAGAAAAAACTGTTGTGCCTTGGTAGAACACCATTTAAAGACGGGACATAAATTTGACTTTAACAATGTAAAAATCTTGGAACAAGTTGACAATTATAAAAAACGACTCTTCCTTGAGATGGTACATATTATCAAAACTCCAGAATCTATTAATTATAAGACTGATACTAACCATTTGAGTAATATCTACTGTAACATTCTAAATAATAAATAACCTTTAAAATATTTTCAAAAAGTGTAAAAATTCAAACAAATTACTCAATTATTGATCTAATAATTAATCCATCTTAATTTTTATTTAATTTCTAAAAATATCAGCCTTATACTAACTCACTATGTACCATCACTTACATTTTATAGATCAATTTAATATACTCTAGTCCCTTTCTAAAAGAAAAGTATGATTAATAGTAGAAAAATTTTAGAAAGGGACTAGAGTATATTAAATTGATCTATAAAATGTAAGTGATGGTACATAGTGAGTTAGTATAAGGCTGATATTTTTAGAAATTAAATAAAAATTATGATGGATTAATTATTAGATCAATAATTGAGTAATTTGTTTGAATTTTTACACTTTTTGAAAATATTTTAAAGGTTATTTATTATTTAGAATGTTACAGTAGATATTACTCAAATGGTTAGTATCAGTCTTATAATTAATAGATTCTGGAGTTTTGATAATATGTACCATCTCAAGGAAGAGTCGTTTTTTATAATTGTCAACTTGTTCCAAGATTTTTACATTGTTAAAGTCAAATTTATGTCCAGTCTTTAAATGGTGTTCTACCAAGGCACAACAGTTTTTTCTGATATTACAGTCACTTTTATGTTGAGTGACACGTTGCTTAAGCCACTGTTTACTTTGACCTATATAACAACCTTGACATTCAATGCAATTTATTTTGTAAATTATGTTGCTCATTAATCCGTTTGGAGTAAATCCACTTCTAAATTCAAAGTTGTTCTCGAAAACTAAAGCTAATACTCCAAACGGATTAATGAGCAACATAATTTACAAAATAAATTGCATTGAATGTCAAGGTTGTTATATAGGTCAAAGTAAACAGTGGCTTAAGCAACGTGTCACTCAACATAAAAGTGGCTGTAATATCAGAAAAAACTGTTGTGCCTTGGTAGAACACCATTTAAAGACGGGACATAAATTTGACTTTAACAATGTAAAAATCTTGGAACAAGTTGACAATTATAAAAAACGACTCTTCCTTGAGATGGTACATATTATCAAAACTCCAGAATCTATTAATTATAAGACTGATACTAACCATTTGAGTAATATCTACTGTAACATTCTAAATAATAAATAACCTTTAAAATATTTTCAAAAAGTGTAAAAATTCAAACAAATTACTCAATTATTCATCTAATAATTAATCCATCTTAATTTTTATTTAATTTCTAAAAATATCAGCCTTATACTAACTCACTATGTACCATCACTTACATTTTATAGATCAATTTAATATACTCTAGTCCCTTTCTAAAATTTTTCTACTATTAATCATACTTTTCCACCTTAAAATTCCGTTAATATTTTCTTTGGTTTACTTTGACCTATTCATTATTAAAAAAAGAATTTTAAATATCAGACAATATTCTATGAAAATAAAATTTATTGCAGTTTCCATAACTCCGAAATAATGTCAAAATCAAAATTAAGTCAATGTCCCTTACGATATGTTCAAAAAAATCTAAATTAATACTCTTATAGTTGTAAGTAACTAAATATTTAGCTTTTGTTAACTTCTAATCTTAATAAATTTACAGTTTTCTCCTGAAGAAGTCACAAAAGTGTGACGAAATATTGAGAAATAACAAATAGAATTTTATTTCACATGACCGAATTGCTAAAACTTCAAACCACTATAACACAGTACGGTCGAAAATATTTGTACAAATATATATATATATATATATATATATATATATATATATATATATATATATATATATATATATATATATATATATATATATATATATATATATATATATATATATATATATATAACAGGTATATAATATTTGCTGAACAGTTAGGAAACAAGGCTGAAATATTGGGGTAGCAGCAATCTCAAAGAAAACTCTTTATAATAGTTCCAAGCTTTCGAAAATATTTATTTTCATCATCAGGGAAACTACAATCATAAATAGACAGTATTTAACAAATAGGCTAACTGAAATCAATAATAATTGCTATCTTTGTGTTACCAAAAATCCAGAACACCATAGTTTCCTCTCACTAAACCAGGTGTCGAGGATCCCCAAAAACACAAAAACAACAAAAAATTGTTTTGAGAAATGCAGAGTCAATACTTTCACTAAAAACACTGCACATCACAAAACAATCTTACTAAAGAGTTACTTATATGTTTGTACTTACATTATTTGAGGATGTTGAGCCTAGTTGTTAAACACTGACATATAAAACGAAATTTTGTCCTGGTACAAATCGTATATAAAAATTAAAATTAAAAACTATATATAAAAAATTGTTCTAAAAATCGAGTATAAATTGAAAAATGGTAAAATATTTTAAAAAATGATGTATGTCAAATGGCATTTTTGAAAATGTCTAACAAATGTTATATCGATTTTTATTAAATTTTGTTTGAATTCATACGGAAACGTCACTACCACTGAACCAATTATAATTATTTAATAAATGTTTTTTAAATTTTGAAATAGGAAAATTCCGAAATGAGAATAAAACAGTTTTAATCAATGCAAAGTTTTTTTAAAAGTAGATGTCTTTTTTATTATGTGATTTATATTGAAAAAATCTATAAATTATATATTAAATGAAAGAAGAATTTGAATTATTAAATTTAAATTGGTTATTTTTATCTAAGGTGAGTAAATAAGAATAAATTTCACTGAGATGTCTTACATCTGATTTTTTGTTTATTGAATTTTCTTCTTGAAAGATAAAAGCCATTTCCAAAAAGAGTCTTTTGTTATATGAGTTCTCAGAAGCTAGTACTTTAGTATATTGATAATCCATTGTATAATATATATCCATAGTATACCTTGTCATAGTTGTAATATGAACTATATAGGTATCACCTCGAGAACTTTATCATCTCGAATAATATCACATAAAAGTGATTCTAAACTACATCCTGAACGTTGTGCTTTAGCAGAACACGTTTCCAAAGAGGGTCATACAATGGATTATCAATATACTAAAGTACTAGCTTCTGAGAACTCATATAACAAAAGACTCTTTTTGGAAATGGCTTTTATCTTTCAAGAAGAAAATTCAATAAACAAAAGATCAGATGTAAGACATCTCAGTGAAATTTATTCTTATTTACTCACCTTAGATAAAAATAACCAATTTAAATTTAATAATTCAAATTCTTCTTTTATTTAATATATAATTTATAGATTTTTTCAATATAAATCACATAATAAAAAAGACATCTACTTTTAAAAAAACTTTGCATTGATTAAAACTGTTTTATTCTCATTTCGGAATTTTCCTATTTCAAAATTTAAAAAACATTTATTAAATAATTATAATTGGTTCAGTGGTAGTGACGTTTCCGTATGAATTCAAACAAAATTTAATAAAAATCGATATAACATTTGTTAGACATTTTCAAAAATGCCATTTGACATACATCATTTTTTAAAATATTTTACCATTTTTCAATTTATACTCGATTTTTAGAATAATTTTTTATATATAGTTTTTAATTTTAATTTTTATATACGATTTGTACCAGGACAAAATTTCGTTTTATATGTCAGTGTTTAACAACTAGGCTCAACATCCTCACATAATGTAAGTACAAACATATAAGTAACTCTTTAGTAAGATTGTTTTGTGATGTGCAGTGTTTTTAGTGAAAGTATTGACTCTGCATTTCTCAAAACAATTTTTTGTTGTTTTTGTGTTTTTGGGGATCCTCGACACCTGGTTTAGTGAGAGGAAACTATGGTGTTCTGGATTTTTGGTAACACAAAGATAGCAATTATTATTGATTTCAGTTAGCCTATTTGTTAAATACTGTCTATTTATGATTGTAGTTTCCCTGATGATGAAAATAAATATTTTCGAAAGCTTGGAACTATTATAAAGAGTTTTCTTTGAGATTGCTGCTACCCCAATATTTCAGCCTTGTTTTATATATATATATATTTTATATGGGGTGAAAATACCCCTTTTATAAAGGATATAACCTAAAAAAAAAATAAGTTTAAATTAAACATTAGATTAAGCAAAAAAGTTACCTTATAATTAGAGATGCTCGATTATCATCCAGTACTTTATAAAAACAGGTAATTTTCTTATTGTTACATTCCATATTTACAAGCGTTTTGTAGGTCGGACACACCTCCAAATTACCCCGAATTATTAAAGTTTCGTTAAATTCTCTACCTAAAAATTAGTTAAATAAAGCATATATTATTATATTTTTTAATTATACTAACGTCATGTGGAGGGACTTTCGTCAAGCATAATAAATATGCTAAATACTCATCCTCGTTTGTAAATAAGGTTGGGATGGAACACATGCTTTTCTGTAATCAATATAAAATTAAAAGTAGATTATTTTTTTAATTAAACAAATGTGTTATGTAGTACATCCCGCTTATTACCATTATTGGTATAGAAACACCCGCGGTTTAAGGGAAAAATTGTAAGATACTGAAACATTTCTCCAAGCCACCATTAGAATATTCCTGTATATCCCTGAAATATTTTTGCGTGACACAAAGGCTATTTGATTAAGCGGGCCCCCCAGTATTTTAACTTTTTAATATCAGCTCTTTTTAAAATTTTTATTGGATTAAACTCATTTTTTTAATTAAAGATAGAAACCTCAATAATATCACTCTATACACTAAAATTAATATCACCCTAAAAATAAGAATAAGACGAAAAATGAAATATTAAATAAACATAAAATAAAAAAAAATTAACATTCTTCTCAATAGAAGTAATTAACTCTTTAAATAATAAAAACAATCGCTGGTGTGATAAAAATATTTTTTAATGATAATTAAAATGCTTATTCAACAAATTATTTACTATAAATATATGCTAATCATTATTTAAGTTAGTATAATTTATTTTTATAGTGTAATCATGGCGGTTTTTTTCAAGTTACTAGTAACAGTTAGTTTATGTGTATTAGTGCAATCTGAAAGTTTTCAATTAACAAAGCTTAATAAAATAACAAATGAAATTAACATCGAACTTATTTCGCCTAAAAAATCAACATCAGTGGATTACATAAAAAACTTTTATTTGATAAATAACTGCACCAAAATTAAAAAATAAAAAAAATTAAAGTTAATCATGTAGTAAAAAAGAAGGTCTAAGTATAATTGCCACTAATCCTGTATTATTTAAATTAGTCACAAAAATCTAAGTTATTTGAGAAATAACACATTGTAAGTGGATTATCAATATTTGAACTTACTTTGAAAAAATATAATCTTTTAACTGGAACAGATATATGTATACAATTTGTTTAAGGTTACATGTGGCAATCATCTAAATAAAACTTTATTTACTTGGTCAAAAAATTACTTTTTATTACTTTTATTTCCTTTATTGATTAAAAGGCAACTTTGTATGTTGAAAATAGCTTATCAAGAATATATTTTTACCCCTAGTTTGCAATGTTAGATTATTTGAAGGATATTTGAAAAACATGTTGTTATTAAATTATCTACATACTTCAAAATATGCAATTGCATGTTATAAAGAAAAAGCAATATTTAAAAACATAACGAAATAAAGTCCTTTAGATAGTAACTGTAAAATATAAATCTAGCATATAACAGATTACAATAATCTATGGTAAAAAACCCCACTGAAGACTCACAATAACTGGGTCCAAATGGTATATACCAGATATGCTAAACTTATGAATAATTTTTTGTTACTACCCTACTTTTTAATACGTTAGTCAGAAGCTTTTATATTACAAAAAAAACGTATAGGTTTTTTATACATTATTAAAAATATAGTTAACACATCAATCTAAACTCACCATAAATCAAATTTTATGACTTACCATGATCAACTTAATCCATTAGATTTGGAAGAATGTAGAACAAGTTGCAAATTGTCCATGAAGATAAAATTTTTCCAGTTTTCCCTACATTTTCTTTTCCTGCATTTACTTCTAACATGTTATACCTAAAAATAGATTACTATCAACTAATAAATGTATACTTACAAGAAACAAAAACTGAAAATTTTAGTTTACGAAAAAATCATAACACTGTAAATTCTATTAAAAATTATTAAAATTATTAGTCTTGTCAACCTTACTGGTAAATTACAATTTTCTAGGAAATTAGGTTAAATACAAAGAAGGATCTTTAAGCACATAGAAAACATGGCGACTTCATACTTCCTATGCAAACTTACAGTAACATGATATTATGCAATTGAAAACAGGCTAAGTAGTACTTACCTAAATTTTTTAAATTGGTCTAGAACTTTAAACAAAGTTTTTTCCAAAACTTGATAAGTACACCCTTTATGGTCTAAAACCTTACAACATGAAAAAGATAGGGGTGTCATAAAACTCATAAACATAATAATTTGGTTAGATTTTAAGTAATGATAGAATAGAAAACTAGGTGTTGGTAACATTGTTTTTTGTTTTCTATTTTGTGTGTATCTTATCATGTATAAAAGTTGCCTAAAATTTTCTTCTTTTTTAATCATTTGTAAATAAGCGTTTCATAATAAGGTCTTGATTTTTATAAAATTGTATAGAATTTTCTTCTTTTTATATGAGTGTATTATGTGGCAGTATACACATCATATAATAAGTTCATTCTAGCATCAGTTTCAAACCCTTTGAAACTGATGCTATAATGAACTTGTTACTTACGTTTTTATAAGTTTTGTACATATTATATACATTTTTTAACTCTGATAAATCCGAATTGACTCCAAAAAGTAGAAATACTGTATGTCCTATATAAGCTAACTATCGCAGATTATATCAATAAATTTTTATTAACGATAAAAAATCTTTTTGTTTAACTATAAATGACAATAAGAAAGAAAAACGAATGAATTCTGATAATTTTATTTGTTTAGTATTAGTAGAAAATAAAATTAAAATAATAATAAATATAAATAATAAATTGTTATAGTGAAAGGGATATACAGGGTGTCCCGAAAAGAATGGTCATAAATTATGCCAGACATTCTGGGGTCAAAAATAGTTCGATTGAACCTAACTTACCTTAGTACAAATGTGCTCACAAAAAAAGTTACAGCCCTTTGAAGTTACAAAATGAAAATCGATTTTTTCAATATATCGAAAACTATTGAGAGATTTTTTATTGAAAATGGACATGTATAATTCTTATGTTAGGATTATCTTAAAACAAAATTATAGTGAAATTTGTCCACCCCATAAAAAATTTATGGGGATTTTGTTCCCTTGAACCCCCCCAAACTTTTGTGTACGTTCCAATTAATTCATTATTGTGGTACCATTAGTTAAACACAACGTTTTTAAAACTTTTTTGCCTCTAAGTATTTTTTCGATAAGCCAGTTTTTATTGAGATGCGGCTTCTTTTTCAATATATTTACGTAAAAATTTTATGGGGGTTTTGTTCCTTTAAACCCCCCTAATGTTTGTGTACGTTCCAATTAAACTATTATTGTGGTACCATTAGTTAAACACAGTGTTTTTAAAACTTTTGTCTCTTAGTATTTTGTTCATAAGTCACCTTTTATCGAGATGTAGCTTTTTTGTTCAAAATATTCAAAATATACCTAAAAATGTAAATTATAAATAAATTTTCAGATTATTAACAGGTCTCTAAAACCGTACTTAACCATATACAAATATGTGGTGGATTCGACAAATATTCAAAATATCTCGATAAACACTGGCTTATCGAAAAAGTACTAAGAGGCAAAAAAGTTTTAAAAACAATGTGTTTAACTAATAGTGCCACAATAATAATTTAATTGGAACGTACACAAAAGTTTGGGGGGGTTTAAGGGAACAAAACCCCCATAAAATTTGTATGGGGCGCACAAATTTTACTTAATTTTTTTAAAGATATTGCTGTCGTAAAAATGCCACATGTCAATTTTCAATAAAAAATCTCTGAGAGTTTTCGATATATGAAAAAAAATCGATTTTCATTTTGTAACTTCAAAGGGCTGTAACTTTTTTTGTGTGCACTATTGTATATAGGTAAGTGAGGTTCAATCAACCTATTTTTGACCCCAGAATCTGTGGTATAATTTATGACCAATCTTTTCGGGACACCCTGTATATATATATATATATATATATATATATATCGATAAAAGGTACGTTGTCGCCTCGCGGTGAAAACTATGACGACCTCGCCTCACCCTTTTGTAGTTCTTTTTTTCAAAAAATATATGCATATATACAATGAGGGGAACTTTCTAATTAAGAATCTCTAAAGAGGGGAAACGATTTTAAATGTTTTTTTTATATATAAATTTACGATTAAATCCAATGCGCTGTCGCCTCACAACTATATATGACTAAGAATGAAAGCCGGTACGTTGTTGCCTCAGACGGCGTTGCCAAATATTCGAAAATGAATAAAGGATTGAGTGGGTCGAACTTTGGTGCACAGCGAGAGGTAGTATAGGTATTTATTACGGATATAGGTAAAGAAATAGTGGGAATTTGTTCACATGTTCTATTGTTGTTTACATTAAAAATAAAGGATGGTTATTTTTGATATTTTAAATAAGCTTAAGATATGAACATGGTTTGTTTGGATTATATGTTTAAAAAATTTTTATTAGTAGATATTCCAAAGCTAGTATTTTGCAATAAATTAAGTTAAGCCAAGTTATTTTGTGTGAATTATTGCTCTTATACAGTAAAATTATAAAGGCTCTTAACGATAAAATTTATTATTTGCAGTAAACATATTACCTATCTCACAGAAAAAAGTGTCAACGGTTTATTTAAAAATTTTAATTAAAAATCAGTGAACTAGTATACATGGCTGTAAAAACGTTCCAACAAAACGTATTCTTACAGCAAAGTGTACGAAAATAATCCATAAGGTGGTGAAGGTGGGGTGGTTTTAAGGGCGAAAATGGTTTTCTGAAATTTCTGGCTAAACATTGCATCGTTTAAAAAAATGCAACGCAAAAGCTGTGGGCGATAAAAAAATCTACAATTTGTGTAGTGGTCTTTTTATCCTAATCTCAAAAAATTTTGAGAAAAACTTAAAACTAGGTTTTTAGGTACCTATTTAATTTTTTTCTTCTACAAAAATGATTTCATTATGTTTTGTTTAAATGTCAAACCCTTTAATTGAGGCGTTGGTTAGATGTTTATTATATCTAAGAATAAAAAAAAATTATAAAAATAGCAACAAAAAGTAAAAAAAAATATTTCTATATTTTCACTTAAGCATCATATAAAAAACTTACATATGCCATACATATTTTATTTTTATAAGATGTTGAATTTTTGATTTTATAATATTGGAATTCATCTTTTTATCTAGATGGATATACGCCATCTTGAATATAATTTGAAAAGTGTTCTCTTAAAAGGTTTGTTTTTTAATATTTCTTCTTTTTTGAGGCACATATGAATCGCATTCGGAATCTTCCCTTGCTTGGTTTTTTGATGCTTTGAGTAGTTTTTTTATTTGGATAGTACTTATCGTCACTGTCCGTTTTAAATTCTTTACTTGTTTGAGCCAGGACGTTATCTTTTGCAACCAACGCTTTACTTTTTTTAACTTTTTGCATACCTGCAATACTTGGAAAATTAATATTCGTATTTTGAAGATTGCTTTTTTTATTTTCTTCCGCATTTTTCTCAATCGTGGTGAAAATCTAGTTCTTCAAGCAATTTTCTTTTATATTCTAAAGGAAGAGAATCCCTTTCCATTACTATTAAAAATTTTGACAATTTTACGGTTTGATAAATGTCAGCAGGTAATTCATAACATTCATCATGCATTTTTTCGTCATGCCCCATAAACTTGATAAATTCTTTAGGTTTAATTTTTGGACATACTTAAAATTTGTGCTACTGTTGCAATATTTTTGCGTAATTTGTTGCTTGATATAGCTTCAGAGTTTGTTAAAATCATTTTGCTTGTCAATTTACGGATCGAAACATCCCCTTTGTCCCATTTTAGCTTACTGCCTGGAACTGCAAACATATAGTTATTAACGTCGGACGACGTCAGACATGTATTTATGTCTATGTTTTATTAAAGTTTCTATGAAACCTTGCAACATTTTTGGAAGTAAAATAACAACAGCTCAAGAACCTTTACCAGAACACACTGGAATTTTGTGTCCTCTCGTAAGTGCCTTTTCTCCTTCAGTTAAAACATTTTCAAAATCACTGAAATCCGTTTATCTTTCGTTACTAGATTGCTGAATTTTTAAATACTGAACATCACCTATTCGTCTTCTGTTAAAAATAATGGCTAATGCTAGAGCGTAGTTAACTAAATTTTTATGTTTCAGCATTATCAATATTGCTCTCAAACGTCTTCTGACACTTCACACCAATTTTAATACTTTCTTCTCAAAATATTTTAATATCACTTAGTGGTACTAGCTTTGGCAATTTTTGTTCTTGAATATCTTTGTTAGCGAGAGAAGCAATTTCCAAATTCCAACGATTTGTCAGCAACGTTTTCAAATTATGTATTTATAGCCCTTGGCCAATTCCTGTATTTGTCTTTCTGTTGTACACGTAAAATCAGCCGATTCTTTTAGTATTAAATGGAGGTGTTCATAGCAACATAGTTTTAGGTACGTACCCAAGTGCAACGCGATAATACGAGTAGGAGAACTGAAGGTCTTTTTAAAACTATTGTATACATATAAAACTAAAGACTAAGTAGTTTCGTGTTGCAACGAAATTGAAAATGCTTATTAATTTTTGATTTACATGTTTACTCTGATTGGAGTACGAAGGGAACCATTCTCGTTGGAACTTTACCACGCTGAGCAGATGAGACGTGAATTATAAATTGTAAAATTCCCTCATCTTCCTTAGTCTCAGCATCCGTTATAGCTTGCAAATTTTAGAAGCCTCAAAGGTATAACCAGAGAAGGTTCCCATTGTTTTCAATCTGGTAGGATGTGGAGCAACATTTTTGGTGTTGTTTTATGTGCTATTAGTTTGAAAACTTAGTCTTTTGCTAGCAGTTGCCGCTAGGGCATCCCAGCCATTTCGTTCGTTGCAATTCGTGACTGCACGCCGGGGTTTGTCCTAGTTGGGTCAGAGAGAGCAGCATATGTGCCTCCTGATGAGAGACTAATAAGTTTCGAAACCTGTAGAGGCGCTTGCAGCGCTCTCTGATTGGACTAGAATATGATGCGCCTGTAGTTTCGCGTTGCAACGAAATTGAAAATGGTTATTCATTTTTGACATCTAAAACTCTTGGAGCACTTAAGATCGTCAAAATTTTTGGGTCTTAAAATATGCTTTAAAGCAATCGTATTATTATTTACCCTCGTTCTATACTTAATAATAAATATAGAGAGGGTTCGCATTCTTCCCCTACATGCATAGTTTATACCCTCTCTCTTATGGTTTTTTAAGTAAGAATTATCAAAATTAACGTAAATGTAAATGCTATACATCTTTCGTTTTGTAGAAGACTCTTGTTCCTTAACATTTAATTTAGGTACAACGTTTTTTGGATCCATTACACATGCTGTAAGGGTTTGCGATTCAGAAACGTAATTATTACTGGAACCACCACGGTTTTTTGCTTGCAAATTCTGTTATGTCGTTTATAATGATACCGTCATTTGCTAATAGTCTAGCTAGAAGGCTTACAAGACATAATCAATAAAGTTACAGAAGTGAGTCAGCGTTATGGACTGAATCCTAATATTAAGGAACCTAAATATATGAGGATCAGGAAAGATAACGCATCAGTTGAAGGGCTAGCAAAAATCGTAAACAAATAAGCACAAACATGCAAATTACCTATAAGGATATTAATCTGGTGAGCAATATCAATGGTAAATAAAATAAATAATAAAATAAGGGTACTTCGATGATATGTATTTCCCGTGTTTTCTTTACATCACCATCTATCAAGATCTTATTTTCAGTTATTTTGTTCGTTTCATGTCTTGTCAATTTATTTTTGTTAGTTTCTCATTTTATCGTCCTATATTTTTTTGCTTGAAATATTACTGTTGTCATTTCTATTCAAACATTTTAATGTCAGAATACGGGTTTTTCTTTCAGAGCAGAAGTAGTAAACTTCTGATGTTGGATAGTGTTTTGTTGTTTCATTTTTGAGATTTTTGAAACTGTTGCTATTACTGCTCAATGATAAATTCCTATACGAAATTTACTTAGATTGACTCCCGTTTGCATGTCACCCACATAAAGATATTTATTTTGGTTTTACATAGTTTTTTTTTATTTGTGTTAAGCCATTCAGGTTCATTTTAGTGTTTTTCAACTTTCTGTAATTTCGATAGTAGGTATATCAATGTTTATCCTTTGTCATAACTGTTATTTTTTTTCCTACTGCTGTTACAAAAAAAAATCATTTATGTTCTTACTTTTGTAATAAAGTCACATAATATAATGAATTTTTTATTTTTTAGGATTAAATTAATGACTATTTAGAATTTTCCTATCATTTCGTCTTCATGATCCTTTGGGGCATAGACTTGTTCAGTTCCATATTATAATAACTACTTAAGTATTACATACGCTCCATGATTACTAATATTCTGTTTGTAATTTTTATTAATTCCTATGCGACCAGCTAACATATTTTTATTCCGGCATGCTTTCTCTCTTATAGAACTTGTTTATACTCCAGAAACTCTACCTACAAACGAAGATAGGCGATTCCTCAGATATTTTCCTAAGACAATTTAACCCAATTCACCTAGTCCGAAAATGTTTCCTAAGGGAGCTAGAGCTCTTGGAAGATGACATCTAGTAATTAGTTTTTCTTAAATACCTCCAAAACGCTTCTATTTAGAAAAACGAAATTTGGTAAGCCTATTCATCTTCCAGGGATAAATCGATTCCATTCATTGTGAATTTTTAGTACCGGTCATAGGCGTCCATTTTGGGTAGGGCAACGGTTATTTTATAGCATAACTTTTTTGTCTTTAGCGTTTAAGTATTTTTGACTCTGGATTTTTAAATTGTGAGGTATTCTAGAATTAAAAGATACTCTTGCTTTAATTCGGTAGGTCACATCGATTTCTAGAAAAATTTATTTGAAAATTTTTCGTTTTTTGAATTTGAAAAGAATTTAAAAAAACGGTGTACTTTACCAACTTGAAGCAAGAGTAACTTTTAGTACCAGAATACCTCATAATTTAATAATCTAGTGTCAAAAATGCTTAAAAATGAAAGACAAAAAGTTATGCGATAAAATAAGCGTTGACCTACCCAAAACGAATGCATATGACCGGTACTAAAAATTTGCAATTAATGAAACCGATTCATCTCTGGGATATAAACAAACGTACCAGTTTTCGTTTTCTAAATAGTTTTTTTTAATTTTTTTTTAATTCAAGAAACGAAAAATTTTCAAATCGATGTTTCTAGAAAATTGTATATTCTATGGACTTAAAGCAAGAGTACCTATTAGTACTAGAATAATTCACAATTTAATAATCCATAGTCAAAAATGCTTAAAAATTAAATAAAAAAGGTACGGGATAAAATAACCGTTGCCGTACCCAAAACGGGCGCCTATGACCGGTATTGGAAATCCACAATGAATGGAATGGATTTATATCTGGATGATAAATATGCGTAATAATTTTCGTTTTTCTAAATAGAAGCGTTCTGGCGCTATTTAAGAAAAACTAATTACAAGACGCCATCTTCAAAGAGATCTAGCTCCCTTAGGAAGCATTTTCGGACTAAGTGAATTGGGTTAAATTATCTTAAAATTATCTGAGGAATCTCCTTTTTTCGTTTGTCGGTAGAGTTTTTGGACACCCTGTATAAGGGCAACAATTTTAAATCGTAAGCTGCAACTTATATCATAAAGTTTTTAGCTGCCTTGTTACGGTACCGACGGCGCATATTTTTATATTTCACGACCTAATACCCAATGCAAACTGAAAGCGACGTTGCCAAAATCTGAGGCAACAAGGTACCGGTTGTTAAACAAAAAGTAGAATTTATATGCTGAGGCGACAACATACAGCCAGTCACTGCTGCAATGCCGATACTAGCGCCAGTGATATACTGCCGAACTAACGAACCAAAAAATAGTGAAAAGGGGTACGTTGTCACCTCAAAACTATTTTTTGCACATCGACTCATAAGGTGGTTGGGAAGCTGTCCTGAAATTTTCAGCCCAAAACGTTGAGTGAGGCGACAACGTCATATATGAGGCGACAACGTCTACCGATTCACCGTTTCTGAGGCGACAAGGTACCCCTTATCAATATATATATATATATATATATATATATATATATATATATATATATATATATATATATATATATATATATATATATATATATGTAAAATATTATACGGGAAATAAATATTCTACCTTCGTCTGTGCTGCCATCTTGGGAACGTTTTCGCTGTCTACAGCTCATCAGCCAAGCTCTCAGAACAGACGAAGATGTAGAATATTTCCTCCGTATACCCGAGGCCGTAAGACAGCCATGCAGTCCTTATGGGACTAGCGCAATCTGAGTTAGTTAGAAGCAACCTACCTTGCTCGTTTCGGTACGAAACCGATCTGTGCCTCTACTTTGAGGCCGCGAGATGTCACCTGGTATTTATTGAAAAATACCTACGGCGTCAAACAAGCAGGAAATAATCGCAACTTTCTACTTTTTAAAAAGTATGAAAATAATATGTAAAATATTATACGGGAAATAAATATTCTACCTTCGTCTGTGCTGCCATCTTGGGAACGTTTTCGCTGTCTACAGCTCATCAGCCAAGCTCTCAGAACAGACGAAGATGTAGAATATTTCCTCCGTATACCCGAGGCCGTAAGACAGCCATGCAGTCCTTATGGGACTAGCGCAATCTGAGTTAGTTAGAAGCAACCTACCTTGCTCGTTTCGGTACGAAACCGATCTGTGCCTCTACTTTGAGGCCGCGAGATGTCACCTGGTATTTATTGAAAAATACCTACGGCGTCAAACAAGCAGGAAATAATCGCAACTTTCTACTTTTTAAAAAGTATGAAAATAATATGTAAAATATTATACGGGAAATAAATATTCTACCTTCGTCTGTGCTGCCATCTTGGGAACGTTTTCGCTGTCTACAGCTCATCAGCCAAGCTCTCAGAACAGACGAAGATGTAGAATATTTCCTCCGTATACCCGAGGCCGTAAGACAGCCATGCAGTCCTTATGGGACTAGCGCCTCTTTGATTCTATTCGAAAAATTTTTCCCAGCCCGAAATGGTGGATGTGTGAATTGTTCGTAAGGGGATTTTTCCACATTCTCTATTTCATCTATTTGATTTCGTACGAGTGGTCGTTAAACCAATAACCTTGGATCTTTGGTTCACTGAGTGTGTTTCAAAGATCTACATCTTATATATATATATATATATATATATATATATATATATATATATATATATATATATATATATATATATATATATATGACAAAACAAAAGATGTAGATCTTTGAAACACACTCAGTGATCAAAAGATCCACAGGTACTGGTTTGGACGACCACTCGTACGAAAACAAACAAATGAAATAGAGAATGCGGAAAAATCCCCTTACGAACAATTCACACATCCACTACTTCGGGCTGGGAAAATTTTTTTGAATAGAATCGAAGATCCAAACACCAGCTCTTAGAAATGTGTTTCGCCCTCTTCAACCTCTATGGGTTGAATATAAAATATATAAAATATATATTTTTTATATATATATATATATATATATATATATATATATATATATATATATATATATATATATATAGTGAAAATACCCCTTTTATAAAGGATATAACCTAAAAAAAATAAGTTTAAATTAAACATTATATTAAGCAAAAAAATGACCTTATAATTAGAGATGCTCGATTATCATCCAGTACTTTATAAAAACAGGTAATTTTCTTATTGTTCCATTCCATATTTACAAGCGTTTTGTAGGTCGGACACACCTCCAAATTACCCCGAATTATTAAAGTTTCGTTAAATTCTCTACCTAAAAATTGGTTAAATAAAGCATATATTATTATATTTTTTAATTATACTAACGTCGTGTGGAGGGACTTTCGTCAAGCATAATAAATATGCTAAATACTCATCCTCGTTTGTAAATAAGGTTGGGATGGAACACATGTTTTTCTGTAATCAATATAAAATTAAAAGTAGATTATTTTTTTAATTAAACAAATGTGTTATGTAGTACATCCCGCTTATTACCATTAGTGGTTTAGAAATACCCGCGGTTTAAGGGAAAAATTTAAGGTACTGAAACATTTCTCCAAGCCACCATTAGAATATTCCTGTATATCCCTGAAATATTTTTGCGTGACACAAAGGCTATTTGATTAAGCGGGCCCCCCAGTATTTTAACTTTTTAATATTAGCTCTTTTTAAAAATTTTATTGGATTAAACTCATTTTTTTAATTAAAGATAGAAACCTCAATAATATCACTCTATACACTAAAATTAATATCACCCTAAAAATAAGAATAAGACGAAAAATGAAATATTAAATAAACATAAAATAAAAAAAAATTAACATTCTTCTCAATAGAAGTAATTAACTCTTTAAATAATAAAAACAATCGCTGGTGTGATAAAAATATTTTTAATGATAATTAAAATGCTTATTCAACAAATTATTTACTATAAATATATGCTAATCATTATTTAATTTAGTATAATTTATTTTTATAGTGTAATCATGGCGGTTTTTTTCAAGTTACTAGTAACAGTTAGTTTATGTGTATTAGTGCAATCTGAAAGTTTTCAATTAACAAAACTTAATAAAATAACAAATGAAATTAACATCGAACTTATTTCGCCTAAAAAATCAACATCAGTGGATTACATAAAAAACTTTTATTTGATAAATAACTGCACCAAACTTTACTTAGAAAAAGTTTATGAACTGGAAATGAAAGAAAAATATTACCAATCTCTCCTTAATAATATAACAGACCGAAACACATTTGATAGAAGAGCTATCCAAACAGCTCATCAAAAAGAAGTTCGAAAATTATATGCTCATATGGGAACATTAATTTTAGAATTAGAAGAAACCATACATAAATATATTAATCTTATGATAGAGTTTCGTGAGCAACAGCTTAATATCTCTGAATTGGAAACAGATGTGTCATGGTGTAATTATTTGTTAGATGATTGTGAAAAGGCTAAAAGACAAATTACAAGAAGAAATAAAATGTGTCATAAAAAGTTATTTGAGTGTGTTCAAAATTTTACTAAACCAAAGAGTTCACCAGCACCTTGTTTAATAGATTGTGATAGAGATTGTCAAATAATTTTAGTTAATTAGTAAATTTATATATTTATATAAAGGTAAACATTAAAATTTTTATATTATATGGTGTTAATAGAATAAATATTAAAAATAAATATTAAAAATAATGATTATTATTTTTTAAATTATACTTACTTTATATTGCAGATGTAAACTCAAAAACTAAGTAACACTAAGTTCTCTTGACACCCTACGCCAGCTTTTAAAGAAGTGCGGTAAATCCTTGGTAAATCAAACTTAAAGCGCCATCTGTAAGAAGGAAATGAAACTAAAAATTACTATTTGAAATTGTAAAAATATATTTTTAATATAAAAAAATGGATTATTTAATAATAAAAAATTAAATAAGTTTACTATTATTTTTTTAGTATATTGTACAGTGAATAATTTAAAACCTAAAAGAAATTACTGACAGTTGACAACTGATTTACCCATTTGTTCCATGTCACCTGATTGAATCCAACTTCATATTGAGTGATGAGTGATGTTAGAATAAGGTTATTTTTTAACACATGTGTTAAAATAGGAAAAAAACCTTTTTAAAAGTATATTTGCTTATATTACAAAAGTGTTGAGGATAAGGTGTAAGTACACAATACAGATATAATTATTTCGTTGTTTTTGTCGTATCTAACACTTTTACTACATTGAAAATATAACTAGCAGCAATTGTATGTTAATTAAAGTATAATATACACACACAATACAATATATGGCAATATTCAACATCTTTCAAAAACACACATCTCAAAGGTTTCATACACCTCATACTTTTCATTCTGAGAGTTCATGTTTCCACTCAGTGTAGCAATATGGAATAAATGAATGTTTTCTACAGATTGGTCTTGAATATCAAACTATAAGGTAGTTCTCTAACACTCTATTTATAAACTCTATATGAACACTATAACCAAGATCGTTTGTTATCCACCAACCGACATACATACTAAAATTGTTGTACAGGTTCTGTCTGTTTGCTATATAGATACAAAAATATTAATGTTAACATTTGGTGTATACTAACACCCATTACTTTGGTTTTATTAGTGTTTATATACAACCACCACGCTATTTCCATCTCTAGTTATAACATTTAAAAGTCAAATCCTACTGTTCCTACAGGATTTTACTCTTTTTGTATTACATGGTATACAGCCAACTACAGGAAAACATTTACCTTGTGAATTTAAAACTCGTTGCAAACCCTCAGCACTGTCTGCAAAAATAATGGTATAAATAATATTTTAAGACGTTTGAGTATCCGCATAAATTTTTATTCCTTTTCCAATATTTTTAAAGATAATACCCCTCTTCCTTGTACCAAGCTTCATACCAATTCCGAATTGATTATCGCTCAGGTTTCTCTCACATTCTCTATATACATCTCTGTAGGTTAATTTACAATTTTGAGTAAAATTTAAAAAAAAATGGATTATTAGGTTATTTAATCTGAACTTTGTGCATTTATTTTAAACAGAAAAAATTTAAAAATATGATACAGGTGAGATTAATATAAGACTAAGCTAAAACAAGTTTTTTAATTTAATGAATAGATTTTAAACTACTAGAGGTATTTTCTAAAAATTCCATATACATGATGCTTACGATTAGAAAATACTGAAAAATTCAAATTATGTTGAGGTTTAGTGGTTCCATTTTTATATAGATACTCCATTCCATTTATATCATCGTTTGTTGGCTCATATCCGAAACGATTTAAATAAAATCGGTTCATTATAGAGTTGTAGTTTCGATTATCAGCCAACCCTAAAAAGTGACCAATTTGATGGGCTATTATTAATTGAAGATTAAAACCTGGTGAATTAAATTGATCAATTTCCAAATTCCATGTAACATTTTTTAAAACATTTATTTCACCACACCATATCTCTTGTAAAGTCTCATCCTTTAATTTTATTGTATGTGCTATCTCATTTTTATTATCTTGAATATTAAAAAATAACTCACAGTCACTTGAAGGTAGACATAATCCATTTACTTTATGGTGATGGGATTCAAACACTATAGATAATAATGGTATTTCCTCTGTATTGTTAATTTCTTTAAACTTGATTCCTGTGATCTGCTTCCATGTATTGATTGCTGCATAAATACTTTTTGACATTAATAATGAAGAATTAAATGCACGCCATGTTATAATCTGATTAACCTTATTAAATGGTGTTCTATAAACGTTAAACGACAAACACACATTTAATAAAACAAAATAAAATATTACTTTTGAAAAAAACATTGTATCTTTTTTTTTGTTATTTCGATTTAACTTATTTAAAACAAGGGGTGTTTTTATAGTAAAAGCCTGAGATTTATATAAAACCATATTATGATGAATAAGCAAAAAAAAAAGAATACATAGTAATAATTTTCTGATTAGCCCAAAAATTATGGTTGAAAATAATAATACACTTCTAGGTTATTTTTATAACTATACTCCAAAACTTGTATTTTTTTTTGTTGAAAATAATTGTTTGTTGTTTAAAATTTAGGATTGTGTCACATGTTATTGATAATAATTACAAGACACACAATAGTTGTCTAAAAAAAAGCATAAAAATGGACACCATAGTTGTCTAAAAAAGCATAGATATGCATAAGTCATGGCTCTAGGACCCCATTTTTTTTACCAGTAAGGTTGACAAGACTAATGTTTTTATTAAATTTTAATAGAATTTACAGTGTTATGATTTTTTCGTAAACTAAAATTTTCAGTTTTTGTTTCTTGTAAGTATACATTTATTAGTTGATAGTAACCTATTTTTAGATATAACATGTTAGAATTAAATACCGGAAAAGAAAATGTAGGGAAAACTGGAAAAATTTTATCTTCATGGACAATTTGCAACTTGTTCTACATTCTTCCAAATCTAATGGATTAAGTTGATCATGGCAAGTCATAAATTTAACGAAACTTTAATAATTCGGGGTAATTTGGAGGTGTGTCCGACCTACAAAACGCTTGTAAATATGGAATGGAACAATAAGAAAATTACCTGTTTTTATAAAGTACTGGATGATAATCGAGCATCCCTAATTATAAGGTAATTTTTTTGCTTAATATAATGTTTAATTTAAACTTATTTTTTTTAGGTTATATCCTTTATAAAAGGGGTATTTTCACTATATATATATATATATATATATATATATATATATATATATATATATATATATATATATATATATATATATATATATATAGAAATACTGGATATTAGTGACTGTCGATATAAACAAACAACTAGTTTATTAGGGTTGCAGTCAGAAGGTTGGCCAGGATGTTAAGGAAACACTCTTTTGACTTTTTGTCTAGCTTTCGGAATTGTTTTATTCCTTTTTCAAGACGCTGTAATATATATAAAAAGAATATGTAAATATTTACAAAATATCACAATTCATCAGTGCAACTTACTAGTCGTTGAGATTATTTACAATAAGCTTTGACCCTCAACATTAATAACACAAACATAAAATACAGAAACTAATGGACAGAATACATTCTAAAATTTGGTAAAGGTAGTAAATTTTTATGTTTATTCTATGACATCTTTAGATGGTGTGTTTTAACTCTGACACATAGAGAACAGAAAGAAAAACAATCAGATTAAAATGTAATTAGGTGTTTTTAATATTGAATTTCTTTTCAAAAACCAAGAGGCCCATACTGGGTAATTTTTAATTTTTAAACCTGTCTTAATGGTATGCAACCTGTTATGTACACAGGTGTATTGTGAAGTGTATATGTATAAGTAAATATTTATTTTATTTTTGATGTTTTTCCAGTAAATAACAATAAATGTTGCTCAGTTTATCTATGTCAGATTTTTTATTGATGCAAGACGTACTAGATTTTATGAAACACATTTCCAAGAAAACCCGTTTTGAATGGTTTGTTTCTTTTGCCAAAATACAGGAATCTTCGAAATTAAAATCATGCCTCAAAGTTAATGCATGTTCTGTGAGTGCACATGCATTTATTTTATTGGTTTTTATGTCACTAAGATGTGAGATCACCCTACTGTGGAAATTGCGAGATGATTCCCCGATGTATACGTTGTTACAATTGGAACACGGTATGGAATAAACAACATTCGAAGACTCCTGCATTGTGAAGGGATCCTTTGTTTTAGTGTATAACTTAGATACCGTTTTCACATTTTTAGTTGTAATTTTTAAGCCATTAACATTTTTGAAAATGTTAATTAGCTTAGGTGTCAGAACTGGAATTAGAGATTCACGACTTGACTTGATTTTCAAACTACTTGACTTGACTTGACTTGAAATCAAGACAAGCTCAAGTCAAGTATTATTTTTTGAAATTCAAGTCAAGTCAAGTAGAGTTACACATTAATTACTTGACAAACTCAAGACGTCCATCAAGACTACTTGATTTTTATTTTGAAAAAAACTGCCAAAACGCAATAACAATAAAAATATACGGATGTAACCTTTTATTTAAAAAACCTCTATAAAAATTAAAAACTTAAAAAATGTAAGTTGCATAATTAAAATGATAAATAAAATAACAAAACGAAATATTCTGAATTCTGGTAATAAAACAAAAAATAAAATAAACAATAAAAAAATCACCAAAAATGGAGTGTAACTATCTAAAATAAATCTTTAATGTCTTCATTTGTCATCCACGATTTCAGACACATAAGGCTTCTCACGGAGTTATCGCCTAATCGGTTTTTTTGTTTGGTAAGGGTTAGGGCAGCTCTAGAAAACTGCCTTTCGACTGGAGCTGAAGACGCTTGCGTTGATAAAAAATCTTTGGCCATTGTGGCGAGGTTTGGAAAAATGGATTCATGCCTCTTCCACCATTCTAAAATATTTTCAGTACTGTCAGCTCGTGGGTCAGAAATATATTTGTCGATTTCGTAACGCCAGGCCATATCGTCGTCTGCGTCTGCATTATGGAGAGATTTTCTACTAAACAAACTTAGTAGATCGATTTGATGCTACTGGAAGATGGTGCTACTGGAACAGATGGTTCAGCAGAGTGTTCAGACATTGGCAGAGAGTCAGCCTTAAAATACTGTGCTCTAAAAATATCTTCAAAATATTTAACTGCTTCTAGCTGCAACTCTTTTCCCCCATTTGTTTTGGAGAATGTTTCCACTTTATGTTGGGGGTCTAAAATTAAGACAACACAGTACATCCAGTTGGTTCTCTTATAATGTTTAATGATTTTGTCCCTTGCAGCTTGAATGCTATTTATGATCTTTTCATCGGTTTTGTCTCGATCAGGTTTATTGTCAAGTTCCATAGCCCACGATTCTAGTCTATCCAACATCATATTGATGCCAATTATTACCATAGGCAGAGTAACATATGATTCACCTTCTAAAATTAAGGAAATGCTTTTAAAAACATTAACATACTGGCAAATTCGATCAATTAACGACCATTCTGTGTCGGTTGGCTTCAAAGTTTTTAGATTTTCTACATTATCACAAAGGATATTAAGTGCTTTTCGCATATTTAGACTCCATCTCAACATGTCGAACGTGGAATTCCACCTTGTTATGACATCAAGTTTTGGCATAGTAAATTTTAGGTTTAAGGTGGTGCAAAATTTTTCAAAATCCTTACGTAAGTGTTCAGAGTTTTTTAATTTTTTAGCAAGGGAATGGATTTTTCTTACAGAGGAGGGTGAAACTTGGCTGTCAATTCTGTCATCGTCATCATCCTCTGATATATCTGTCAAAGTGTTGGCCGCCTCTTCAAGCTCAGAATCAAGGATTTTCATAAAATCTCTGGCTCCCAAGTTTAAGATGTGTGCAAAACATACAAAGTGGATATTTTTTGTATCGATGTCATAAATAAATGTTTTTAGTTCTCTGATGAACGTGAAATTACTATTTGTATTGTCGGTAGTAATACCTTGTATGCATTTTGTAACATCGTAAAATTGTAATACTTCGAAAAATAGTTTTGCTATAGCGTTACCAGTATGTTGCCCATATGCTGGCACAAAATCTAACAGGATACAATGAAGTTTCCAATTTTTATCGATAAAGTGGGCGGTAATACCATAGTATCCTTTCATATTAAATGAAGACCATCCATCGATTGTAAACGAGATTTTTGAATTGCATGTCCTCAAAAATGTCTTAATTGTTTGCTGCGCTGATTCAAATGTTTTTAATGTCAAAGATTTCATTTGATTACGACCAGGTAGAGTTGCCTTTGGATTTAAGTATTTGTACATTTTTTCACTTATAGCATCTTCAAAAAAGTTGAAAGGTAGATACTTCTGTGCTATGTATTCCACTAGTAGTTTTTGAAATTTATCTTGTTGGAAATTTTCTGATCTCCTAATGGTCTGCTAAATAAACAAAACTGGAGTTAGTAAAATGCTGTAATAGTAGTAAATGTAGTAAAGTTACAATAAAGCTCACGTATAATTTGTATGTCTCACTTATGGAGGGTAGAGGTAAGGAGAACCATCTCTTATGGATGGGAGAAAAACTGAAAAAAATGTCCGTCAAAAAGTGGCAAATAACAGTTCAAAATGTGACCACAGTGGCGCTAGCTTAGCAATAGTTTAATGTGAACTATGAAGATGTGAACTTAGCAGTTGTAGACGTAGTGAAGTATGCAGAATGAAAATATAACCTACAGAATCATCAGATTGTCAGAGTGACAAGTTGAGTTATTTTATAAAATTTAATTGTATTCGCTTTTGAAATTCAAAACGCTCTCTGGTGGCTGAATTCTGAACCTACTTAATAAGTAATGTCGTAAGTAATAAACTGATCGTACTAGTTCAAAACACTATAAATAAGGCAAAACACTTTTAAGATAACACCCAACAGTGCTTGTCGAAGCTCGGCCAACAAAACAAAAAGGTACACACACTAAATGACAGAAGTAAGCATTACTCACAATCCTCCATCTTTGTACGTTTCGCAGCGCCCTCAACGGTCGTTGAAATCGCGAATAAAGTTTTGCAACAATTTTTGTGATGAGAAAATATAATTACACGGTCCACGTTTAACAGAATTAGAACCCAACGCGGCAGATGCTCACACTCCTTACACAAATGGGGGTAGCAACCATATCCTTTGTGATTGTGGAGAAATTCAACCAAAGTATTTTTGTTTCCCTGTTACCTACTTGAATAAAAACTGATACCATTCCTACAATGGCGCCATCTTATATAATTTGCCTCTATTCCACGGACACTTTTTAATACAGAGATGGTTCTCCTTACCTCAGCCCTCCAAGTGCCGCTCTTAAATGGCAAGGTAAATTATATTTTTGAAATGCCCTGTAAAAAAGTATATGGCATATGGCACATGCTACACCACAATTTTTACTAGATTGCTTAAAGCCTATAGACTTTTATAGATGTACTCAAAATTTGATAAAAAAAGTTTCAAATAAAAAAAACATTAACGAAAAAGAAGATGTGGACATTTTTGGCACACCGTGTAGATTATTTAATTGTGACACAAACGACAAACGACTACATAATTATAGTTAAAATCCTCAGAGTTAAAATCTAATTAATATTTTACCTTCTCAAGCCAATCCGAAACTGAAAGTGTGCTAGTCGAACCTGTAGAGGTATTGGCCTCGAGATTAGTTGGGCTAGATCTACCAAAATGTTCTTTGTAGACTCTAGGGTGTCTAGCTTGCAAATGCCGCCTTAGTGAAGATGTTCCGCAGTTTTTCATTTGCAAAACTGTGTTTTTTGCCGTACATAGGGTACATTTGCCTAGTTTGTCAGTATTTTTATTACTCTTAGGATTTTGCTCGACTATGAAATAGTCCGTAATTTTTTTTGTTTTATTAGATATAGATAGACTTTTATTAACTTTAACTCGTTTCGCCTTTGATGGCGCCGACCCTGCACTTTCTACTTCTGTTTCGGTGTTATCACTGTCATCAAATTCTAACACTTTTTCATCTACGATATATTCTGAGCCGCTGCTTTGAAAGGGTTCCGATTCCATAACGGACACATTACTTAAATCAGACATAACAATTATTTAACGGCCACTGTTTGTCCTTGATCACTTCTACTCTACTAACAGCACGTTGTCGTCGTCATCGAGCAATCGGGGTGCCTGCTTGCTAGAACCTCGATAAATCCGAATCCCCTATTTTAACGTTTCGGCCTCCTTCGGTGTGCATTTCACGGATCGCTATCAAGTAATATCAAGTAGTTTGATTTTTTACTTGATATCAAGTCAAGTAATTCAGTCCGTAAATCAAGTCAAGTCAAATGTCAAATTATCAAAAGCTTGAATTTTCAAGTCAAGTCAAGTATTTAAGAAAAAATTCAAGCTACTTGGCTTGATGAATCCCTAACTGGAATGTAGGGTAAGGAACCAAAAGTTATTTTAGGTGGTATTACTGATGTGTTGTGTGTTAATGTCAATTGTCAATTTGATTTTATCGGTCCCTGAAAACAAAGTAACTGATGTTTTAAACACCTTTAACGCCCAATGTGAACACCTGAAGCTTACAGTTGAGAGGGAGGCTGATAATGTGATCCTTTTTTTGGACATGCTTATTCATCGTGGCAATGATGGCATGCTAAGGACGGAGTGGTATCGTAAGCCTTGTTTTAGTAACCGTTTCATAAATTTTCATTCTCAACATCCATCTAGGATGAAAGCAAATTTGGTTTTGGCCTTAAAAAGTAGGGTTATTAACTTGTCGCACATCGAGTTCAGGGACAAGAGACTAAAAAAGTTGAGATCTATACTACTAGAGAACTCCTATCCCATAGGGCTTTTAAATAAACTCATTTTCGGTTCTCCTTTTAACAATAAATTTTCTGATAAACAAAATTATCATAATAATGAGGTCCGACAATTGACATTGACACACAACACATCAGTAATACCACCTAAAATAACTTTTGGTTCCTTACCCTACATTCCAGTTCTGATACCTAAGCTAATTAACATTTTCAAAAATGTTAATGGCTTAAAAATTACAACTAAAAATGTGAAAACGGTATCTAAGTTATACACTAAAACAAAGGATCCCTTCACAATGCAGGAGTCTTCGAATGTCGTTTATTCCATACCGTGTTCCAATTGTAACAACGTATACATCGGGGAATCATCTCGCAATTTCTACAGTAGGGTGATCTCACATCGTAGTGACATAAAAACCAATAAAATAAATGCATGTGCACTCACAGAACATGCATTAACTTTAAAGTATGATTTTAATTTCGAAGATTCCTGTATTTTGGCAAAAGAAATAAACCATTCAAAACGTGTTTTCTTGGAAATGTGTTTCATAAAATCTAGTACGTCTTGCATCAATAAAAAATCTGACATAGATAAACTGAGCAACATTTATTGTTATTTACTGGAAAAACATCAAAAATAAAATAAATATTTACTTATACATATACACTTCACAATACACCTGTGTACATAACAGGTTGCATACCATTAAGACAGGTTTAAAAATTAAAAATTACCCAGTATGGGCCTCTTGGTTTTTGAAAAGAAATTCAATATTAAAAACACCTAATTGCATTTTAATCTGATTGTTTTTCTTTCTGTTCTCTATGTGTCAGAGTTAAAACACACCATCTAAAGATGTCATAGAATAAACATAAAAATTTTACTATCTTTACCAAATTTTAGAATGTATTTTGTCCATTATTTTCTGTATTTTATCTCGATATTTTAAATCGATCTCAATGTTGTTTCTCTCAAGAAAATCCAATCCCTTGGATCCGACTACAGTAGTGGAACACCCTGTATCTAATAAAAGCGTAAAGGGTTGCGAAAGAATCTGGACCTCCAAGTAAGGTCTGTTATCGAATGGCTTTGAAGCAATGACCGGAGACAATGTTGACGAATGTTTATAGAAATTTTTTACTTTACCTAGCCACTTGCACCAATCAGAGACATTAAAATTTTCTGGAAACTTATTATCGGCCGCAAAGCATGAATGTTCGAGGTTTGAAATTTTATTGTGAACACTCCCACAGAACTGAAGGGTGTTATTTATTCGTTTTTTGGAGGTTTTACACAGTTCGTGCATGTCCTTACCGTAACATCATCTGCGCCGCATCGGAAACAAAAATATCCATCAAATCTCTGTTTACAGTCTTTGAAACCGTGTCCGCGTTTTCGGCAATTAAAACAAACGACCATCTTCGATTTATTTGAAGTAGTTTTACTAATGTTTTTCGCCTCAGAATTTCGCGGAGCGGAGCGATCGTCGTTATTTTTAAAATTTGCTTTTCCGGTAGGAGCATTGGCTTTTCTGGAGGGACCGGGGGACTCATGATTCACATAAGCGACGGAAGTTTTCTTCTTGACACTAGGCACGACCACATTATTCTCCAGTTTACGAATGACAGCAGACAATTCCTCAACAGTATTGGTATCGACTAATGCAATCAACGGAATATATTCAGGAATAATATTTTGCCTCAAGTGTTTCACGATAGTTTTCTCTAAAGGCTGCACCGTCAGCCGTTTTGCCAAAGACATAACCTGTGCCTGAAATAAAGCGAACGACTCATTTTTCTTCTGCTTCCTGGATTTAATCTGGTTCCATAAATCCTCGTCGTAATCTTGGGGAAGAAACGTAGCCTTCAAAAGACCAACCAATTCGTTCCATGAAGAAACGGTACCACGAACACTCCTGAACCACACAGCAGCGCTACCTGTAAATAACTCGACAGCTGATCGGAAAAGAACCTCTTGTCCTACATTACGGGATTCAGCCAGGTCTCTAACTTTTTCTAGGAAAGGGAAAACTCCTTTAGAATCTCCATTAAATTTAATGTTCCAATCGACTAAATTAGTTGGATGCGACACCTGAACGACGGGAGCTGGAATATTTACAACCGGCTGTGAAGGAATTACATTTGAAGAAACTGATGGCCCAACAGGAACGACTTTGTCATCTAATTGCCCTTCTAAAAGTAAACAATCTGCAGAAGCCTCTGCCTTATACTCATCTTTTTCCTCAAACTCAACGGGTAATCTAGCTATTCTACAAGATAAATGCGTAAGGTGAGCCTTTGCCCTACGATAGACCGAATCTCTAACGTCACCTTCGAAATCTCCAATTAAGCTACGGATGCCAACAGCGGTTGCATCTATCTGCTTCTTCTCATCGTTGAATATTAACCTGTTTTCATCTAAATCAATAACGGCATTTTTACTAAGCAATTTACGAAGCATTGTTTTTTTATCACTAAGATTTTTCTTAGTCTTAACCCCTCGTATAAACAATTCATAATCAATTTCGTCATTTTTTAAATATTGAACCACGGAGGATTCCATTTTGAATTATATACTTTCAAAATAATGCAAAAAATTCTAGAAAAAATATTTAAACTCAAAATTTATTGTCAATCTTGAAATGGAAATCTAGCCAGTTATTATTTTATTTTACCTTTGGAATTTTCTCTTTTCATATTTACATGATCTTATCTGCGCATCCATCGAAGTTTTATAAAGAATATAAATTCTCTGTTCAGACACCTTAAGACAACAAGGAGCTACATTTTAAATTAGTGCGGGGAAAATACCATTTATGTGTAAAAACTAAAAAAAGGAATTGCAATGACGTTGCAGAACGTCACTTTTAAGTATTCAATTACAAGGAACAAAAAAACAAAATTTACAGAAACCGCTAGGTACAGTCGCCGTTTTATGAATCAATCTTAGGTTGCGTTAAATAAAAAAGGCATAGACGAATGGGTGCCATATTATCGTTTGATTAACGAAGATAAAATAAAACAAAAAACAAATAGGACAATAGGCGTTATTTTATGAACAGCCCCTGTAGTTGGAGCGCCATTTTATGAAGCACGACAAATTAGATAAACATAATGATATACATAGACTTGACAAAATTCGTGCTACATAATTTATTAATGCTTCGGTAGCTCTAGTCTCAGAGAATTTAGGAAGTGAGTTCTTACAATAATATTTAAGATAAAGAAAAGAAATTTAATTTTTGGGCGCCATTAATATATCAAAATCTATTACTATATATTTATATAAGACTTACAAAAAATTACTTAAAATTGTATCCCTCTGTATAGTAACGGTACTTACCCTTGGTGTCTGAGGTAGTCTGCTTGTCCTCTTACAATAAGGATCAGAGATGGATTGTGCAAAGATAATAATAAGAAATAAGTTTAAAACATAATTATCATTATTTATTCAGGTAGAAAATTGTAAAAAAACTGATCTGATTAGAAAAATAAAGAAATTAAGTCTTTCGCGTTTCGTTAAAAGTTCGAAAAAGAAAAACAGGAATTAAAAAGTTTATCACAAATACCTGGTGAACAATCTGTTGTTGCTGTAGTGCTGGATCGGTTAGCTCTTTAGAGCTCTGGTTGTTGCGACGAACTCACCTTCACTTTACATTTTTAGATTTAAAGTACCATTATGTAACTGTTATTTATATGAAAAATAAAAATTCCATAGTCTTGTTTTATGAACAGAAAGTAACTGCGTATTTAATTATTAGTGATACATTACACTGACTCGATGATAAAACATACTTTGTTTAGACTATTTGTAACGTATGAAAACGCTGTAAACCAGAATAGATATAGCTTTCAAGTTACGTAGTTATGGAAGTGTTCTGAAACTAGATTAGCTGGATTTTCAAGAGAATAAACAGTAAGGCTCAGGGGAGGATTAGGCCAATTTGCATGCCCTAGTAAGACGGTACCTAATGAAATACTTGAATGATAAAG
This sequence comes from Diabrotica virgifera virgifera, assembly GCF_917563875.1. Taxonomy (NCBI): domain Eukaryota; kingdom Metazoa; phylum Arthropoda; class Insecta; order Coleoptera; family Chrysomelidae; genus Diabrotica; species Diabrotica virgifera. Next base: position 77,995,400 of record NC_065451.1, read on the forward strand.
AAAATAAATGAATATAAGGAGTAATGAAAAGAAAGGGAAATCCTGACCAAGAAGATATTCAGAAGTAGTGTTGAGCGCCAGGGAAGGATTTTTTTTAATTCTTCTCCGAGTGACTTATATTGCTGCACCTAAATAATATTTCTAATAGATACTAAAAAATGGTAGGATAATAAAACATATATTTATGTACAACCAAATTTAATGAAATATGCATACCTATACCCCTATATACAAATTTATACACTAGCTAACCAGTACCTGTCGTACTAGAAGGATACGCTCCTGTCGACAATGAGATTTACAGAAAAAAATAAAACACAAAAATTTAATTAATTATACCAAGACAGTTATTTGAAATTACAAGTTATTTACCTAAACAAAAATGTTATATTGATATTGACCACAGTATTGGCTGACAATCCCGTATCTGACCTAAAGTGATAAACCTGAGTACAATATCTAATAACTGAAATAAAGGTTATGAAATAAGGGAATAAACACCTAGATATTGTATAAAACACATTTACACGATGGTTTATAACCTTCAGACTATTATAAATATTAGACAGTTAATAGATTTTAGCAAAGTGAGTTTATATTATTATTAAGGTTGTTTATTTTAAAGTTATTAAAAAACTATTAAAGTTAAAAGATATTATTGAAGAAAAATTGAAAACGTAAATTTTATTATAAAACCTGTTGCTTCTACAAGTGAGAGCTGGTTTCTTCTCCAAAATCCTGCTAGATGAATGGTTGGAGATCCAAGTTATCCTCCAATCTTCCCCAAACCTGGGGGTGTACTGTCATCAACAAGGAGGTACGCTTCTATGACTGGCAAATCAAGATATATTCCATAAAAATAACAAAATGGCCCAAAATTTCCCAAAATTATTTTATTCCATTTCCAAAAAAAAACAAAAGCTGTGACTTGACTTAATCTTCTCCTTCTCCACCAGTGGCTAAAAACAAACCCTTGATCAGCTGGTTGGCCTTGAGCATATATGAAACAGGGCCTCTACAAAAAGGTGTATCACCTTATCAGAACTTGACAAAGAAAAAATCTAAGTAAAAAATGAGGTTTGATGTACATGCTTGAAGTGTCATTGACCTTGAGTATCCTTGACTGGAAAAAGCCTTTTTAAGCGAATATAAAGACGTATTTGAACAAGTAAATATGGATCTGATAATCAAGATTACACTATGGAGTTATTTAAAGGAGAGAATGAGCTTATCATTGATTTCAAACTTGTGGAGTGAAAATGTAATTTCTAGGAATTTTTTTGATCTGTAGAACGTAGATTAGAAGTATTAAAACTGTGATAACTGAAGAATAGCAATGTTTTCAATATAATCTAAACATGGTATTGGAAATGATTTAGACAGTTACTTTTTTTTACACGGAAAAGAAATGAAAAACCATAGCTATGTGACATTCATACATACCCATTGCTTTCCAAAAAACGGAGTTGAAAACAAAAACTCTTCTCTTGAAACACTCCATACCCCAAAACCAAAATAAAACTTCCTCCAACGTAAATTACTCTTCTTATAAATTAATATGTCAACCAAATTTCTATTTCTTATGCAATGGCCACCGGCGGAGATTGAACTGTTGCTTTACCAAAAGCCGAAAACTAAGTGACGGACCGCTGCGGTTGCCGAAATGACAAACACGCCAGCCGGATGCCGGCATCGCCAGGCGAACCAACTTATAAAACCTGAATTTCCCAAAAGTTACAAACATCATCCAAATAGTAAAAATCTAGGCAATACCTACTACACATTGAAGCGTATTTGGTTGACTACTTATTGGAAGTTGCTTACAGGAATAAATATAATATTATCGTAACGATGGCACTCACCGTTACATTCCCCCATTACTCGGAAAAAAAATTGATCTTATGAACAATTTTTTTTCATATATACTTATAAATACTCAACACAAGTATTCATAGAGAAAAATCACACACTGTGGGATCCAACACAGGCGTGAACAAACCAAATAGTAAAAATATAGTACGAACCTAAGAATACTTTATTACTCTAAACTAACCTATCGTAGGACATCGTCCAAACTCGTAGGACCAGTCCTCTGATATATATCCTAAAGACCAAATTGTGTTCAAGTTGATTGAGTAGATTTCTATAACACCCCAAATTATAGTCAACAAGAACACCATAACAACCATATTCATAAATGCGAAACTAACATAACCTATACAGCGACTAACTTATACACACTTACATCTGACTCGATCGATCATACCTAACCGCAAATTATGAGTCATGTAAATGGAGTTGTCTTAATGCCCGATATATCTCATATGGTACCAACATACATAGTTAAGGTTTATTATAATCCTTTAATAAATTCCGTAATTCAGATAAATCCTAATCTAAAAAAAAATGTCGAATGGGACGAGTAATACAAAATTGTTCTATCAATGGACAACAGATTTAAATAGAGCATATCCAAAGTGAACAATTAGTAGATTTCGTAGCCAATTCGCAGTAAGTTAAAACGTAGACCACCGTATAAACCAAAATAAATATAAGAGTTATTGACAAGAAAGGGAAAAATTATTGTAGCAAGCCTTTTATCCTAAATTGATCCGACAGTGGACAACAGATTGATATTGAAGCATATCCAAGGTGGAACAACCAGGCAGATTTAATTGAGCAACGCTACAACCTAGTACTAAATGTACTAATGATGATTACATATTGGGTACCATGAACCTAACTCGACTGATCAGCAGATTTGCATCAGATGCAATGGAAGATCTATCTAAGGGTACCTAATTGAATAGTTGACATAACAGAAGTTAACTTATTCTGGGATTCTCCAACTATAGCTATAGCTACAACAAATTTATAAGGATAGCCAGAAGAAGCTAACTAATATTTCGAAATCATCTCTCATAAAATGAATCAAGAAGTCCCATATCAATAACTCTCATAAATAAATCCAACTAAGGGAATACTAGAGAACAAGTAAATCAATTTCTAAAGAAACTGCAGATTAAGGAAATGTTCCCTAGTTACTCACAGAGAACAGGATATTGATCCTGACTCTAAGGTACATATGAACCCAAAAAAATTTTTTTTTGGTCCTCGGAAAGATGATGCTCGAACAAAATAATCCCCTGGTGAATACAAAAGCTACAATATTTCAATATATCAAAGAAGTTACCATCATTATCAGAATAATAAAATAGTAAAACTTAAAAGGATAGATAAACATACAAGTTAAGACTAAGTCTCTTCAGAATGAATGTAAACTGAAAATCGAATAAGAATGCCTAGTGCATGATTAAAATGATGATTAAACATTCTATCATAAAGATTCAGCATCTGAACTAACTGAGGTATGGCTTGGAACTAGGCAACTGTGAGCAATGAAATCTGCTTCCTATCAGGTGCACAGTCGATAAGCAACAAGTCTCGAACCCACGTATTTGCATAGCCAAGCTAGGCAAACCACTTTCCTAAGAAATGTTCACTACAATAAATAATGAAATGGTTTCATAGTCTTTATCATAAATTTAATCTCAATTAACTTTATCAAAATTTGGACACATGAAGTACAACTTTGGAATAACCGACCTTATCTTGAGATTAAAATATTAGGACAATCTTGTTTAGCTCTATTAGATAGTGGCTCGAACATTTCTTTAATAGGTTCGTATTCGCTGAAATTACTAGAAAATACTGATATTAATGTTATGCCTATTTCTTCTTTACAAGTCTCTACTGCAGATGGTGCTATCCAATCAATTACAGGTAAATTTGATACAGAAATCGTAGTTGCCAATATTCGGAAAATGATTACATTTTATGTTATCCCTTCAGTTAAAAATTCTATAATTCTTGGCATGGATTGCTTAAATGCATTTAATAGTACATTAAATTGTTCAGATTTTTCGTTGTTTATATCTTCCTTTAATGTCTCAACTGTAAGTGCCATTCGTGAGTTCTCTAGCTTGTCTAGTATAGAACAAAACCAGTTAGAGAATATTATCTCTAAATTTTCATCCATTTCTTCCAAAGATAAATTAGGTCGTACACATTTAATATCTCATACTATCGAAGTGAACACTTCAACTCCGTTTAGACAATATCAATATCCCATACCTCAGGCATGGCAAGCAGATTTAGGGAAAGAAATCGATTCAATGCTCTCTCTAAACATTATCGAACATTCGAATTCTTCATATTGTTCGCCATTATGGTTGACGAAAAAGAAGGATGGATCATTCCGAGTCTGTTTTGATGGTCGTAAACTTAATAGTATCACTACTAATAGAGATGCCTTCGATTTATCCAAAGCCTTCTTACAAATTCCGTTAAGTGACGAGAGTAAGAAGTATACTGCTTTCGCTGTCAGTGGTAAAGGGTTATTTCAATTTGTCACAATGCCTTTCGGTCTAGTTTCAGCTCCACAAACAATGTGTCGTCTAACGGACTTGGTTATTGGTCCACAACTTGAACCATTTGTATTTTATTATTTAGATGACATTATAGTTGTTACTCCTGATTTTTCCTCACATATTGGATATTGGAGAAATTATTTTCACGCCTTAAAGAGGCTAATCTCACTGTTAATTTAGAGAAATGTAATTTTTGTCGTCCTAATTTGAAATTCCTAGGACATGTTGTCGATAATCAAGGTTTGAGAACAGACCCTGATAAAGTAACCGCTATTAAGGACTTCCCCATTCCTAAAACTACTACCCAATTACGTAGGATCTTGGGAATGTGTGGTTACTATCGTAGATTTGTGCCTTCTTATTCTACTTTATTATCACCTCTTACTGACCTCCTTAAGAATAGGAAAAATGGCCAGACTATCACCTGGACTCCTGAAACTGATGATGCTTTTCATCGCATTAAAGAAGCTCATACCAGTGCTCCTGTCATGACTTCACCTGATTTCAGTGAACATTTCTACCTCATGACTGATTGTTCAAATACCGCCTCAGGTGGTGTACTCTTTCAGATGAAAGATGGTTCTGAACACCCCATAGCATATACCAGTAAGAAGCTCAATAAGGCTCAGAAAAATTATTCCACTACAGAGCGTGAACTCCTTGCTATTATTCTTGGCTTGGAGGCTTTCCGTTACTATTTAGAAGGTCGTAAGTGTACCCTTATTACTGATCATAGTTCTTTACTCTGTATGCATTCTATGCGTAACCCATCCCAACGTTTGTCTCGATGGATTTGTAAGTTGTCAGCCTTTGATTACAATATCGTCCACCGTAAGGCAAATGGTGTTGTAGTAGCAGATGCTTTGTCTCGAACGTTTGATGTCAACCTTCTTGACTTATCCACTTTAGTTCCGGATACATGGTATCAAAAAATGTTGGAAAAGGTTACTCAAGCACCTGATCAGTATCCTGATTTTAAAGTAAAAAATAATATCCTTTATACGCATGTTGTCAGTTCAGTAGAAGCCTTGTCGAATATGTCTGATTGGAAAATTGTCGTCCCAACAGCAAACAGGGATGAAATTCTTCGTACTTTTCATGATAATGTGACATCTGGTCATTTTGGTTCTTATAAAACATTTAGTAGGATAGCAGAATTATATTATTGGCCTGGCATGCGCAACTATATCAAGAAATATATATCTAGATGTGTAGAGTTTGTGCTACTTGCAAGCCAAGTACTATGCCACAAGCTGGATTAATGGGTACTTTTAGGAACATTGACTTCCCATGGCAGATGATATCCATGGATCTGATTGGACCATATCCTCGTAGCTACAATGGCTATACCTATTGTTTGGTGGTTGTGGACTACTTTACTAAATTTCCACTAGTTTTTCCTCTTCGGAATGCTACTGTCCCTGCCATTGTGATATATTTGGAGGAACAAGTCTTTTTGTTGTTTGGTGTTCCCCAAATTGTGTCTTGTGACAATGGTCCTCAATTTGTGTCTAAGGCTTTTAAGGACCTTCTAACTAAATACAAAGTTCAGAAGATTTTTTATAATGCTGCATACCATCCGCAAGCTAATCATAGTGAGCGAGTGAACCGCAGTATTGTAACAGCCCTTAGATCATACACTTATCCAGATCACAGAGCTTGGGACCAGTATATTCACTCAATAGCTCAAGCCATAAGAACTTCGGTCCATGAAGTTACTCAATGTTCTCCAGCTTATTTGAATTTTGGTAGAAATATTGCTTTGTCTGGCGATTATTTTGGTTTAATTTCGGACAATTCCACAAATCTTCCTCCGATCTCTGAGAAGCTTCATCGTTTAGATGATCTTCAGACTTTGCCTCCAATATTTGCAGACATCAGAAAGAAGTTAAAATCTTCTTACCTTAAGTCACAGAGTCAATATAATTTGAGGAAAAGAGATTTGCGATTCTTTGTTGGTGATCGGGTGTTGAAACGGAATTTCGTTAAGTCTAGTAAAGCCAAATTTTGTCAGAAATATGTCCCATGTGTTGTCAGTAAAGTAATCTCTCCTTTAATATATGAACTAAAAGATAGTTCGTCCAACAGAAAACTTGGTCGATTTCATATAAAGGACTTACTACCAGATAATACTGTCAACGACTTAGCATCTTCGTCGTCAGAAGAAGAAGATTAACTTAACAATACTGATCAAGTTAATTCCTCTTTCTAAATTTTAGAAATACTCGATTGTTCAATGAATAGGTTAATGATTGGATTTTGATTTTAGTCACCAGATAGGGACTCTATGTTTTATCTATTATAGTAATCTTTCTAGCTTTCCATATTCTATGTATCTGAGATTTCATTAGTTTATTATTGAGATTTAGCTTAATTTGGCTTATTATTGAACTGGTATGGAATTGTTAACACCTTGTATGTGATTATGCTTATATATGTCATCACTTGTAGATTAGTGTATCTCCATAATAGGTTTAGATTAGGATTATCTCGTTTTGTATTTGATTTTGTAGTTTCTACTGGAAAGTTATTTCAATGCTTAGCATGATTCCTTGGTACATTAGCTTATTTTTGTCTAAAGAAGTCATCGTGATATTTGTTTGGGTAAATGCAATTTTAGTATACAGTGTGATTCCAAAGTTATACGTCATGTGTCCAAATTTTGATAAAGTTAATTGAGATTAAATTTATGATAAAGACTATGAAACCATTTCATTATTTATTGTAGTGAACATTTCTTAGGAAAGTGGTTTGCCTAGCTTGGCTATGCAAATACGTGGTTTCGAGACTTGTTGCTTATTCTGGTAGACGGCAAAGAAACAGACAAAATTTGCATTCAAAGAGGTGTCAGACAGGGTTGTGTGTTATCCCCAACTTTGTTTAACGTATACTCAGAAATAATTTTTAATGAAGCCTTGGAAGGACAATGTGGAGTTCGAATCGGGGGAGAAACTATTAACATCAGATATGCAGACGACACCGCGATCATGGCTGAAAATATCGAAGATCTTCAATTCCTTATAGATCGAGTCACTAGAGAATGCTCTAATAACGGACTTAACATAAATGCAACAAAGATAAAGTTACTTGTGGTTAGTAAACAAGACGTCGGCCCTATGCAACTAATTGTCAATGATGAATCAATAACAAAAGTTAACCATTTTAAATACCTAGGATGTTGGATAAACGAGACACTAAATCCGGATGAAGAAATTAAAACTCATATAGAAATTGCAAGAGGAGCATTTATGAAACTTAGATCTATTCTGAGCAACTCTCAGCTGAACTTACAACTAAGAATCAAGTTCCTAAAATGTTATGTGTATCCTGTATTACTATATGGATGTGAAACCTGGATCATGAAGGTTAACATGATGAACAAATTAGAAGCCTTTGAGATGTGGTCGTATCGTAGAATGCTCAGAATATCTTGGGTTCAACGCATTTCAAACAGAGAAATCTTAAACAGAGTAGGTCAAGGCGAAGGTGACTTAATGAAGATGATGAAAAAGAGAAAACTTGAATATCTGGGACATATAATGAGAGGTAGCAGATACAGGATGCTGCAGTTAATACTCAATGGAAAGATCGACGGAAAAAGAGGAATTGGTCGAAAGAAATATTCATGGCTCCGAAACCTTCGTCAATGGACTGGCTTATCAGCAGATCAATTGTTACATGCCGCACAAGATCGAGAACGATATCGGCAAATTGTTATGGAAGCTACCCACGCCTAAAAATTTGGGCACGGTTGAATTTGAATATCATCAAAGGCTTGAAATAGAGGTTCAATTTTGGATAATCTAACTTCAAGCTGAGCAAAATCAGGATTATTGTTTGAATTTTCTTGATCTTGATAATTTTTAAATTTTGTTATCTGAGATTTATAATTTCCACGAGTGATATGAAGCCTTTTGAGTTCAGAAACGAGTTCATCGTTTTTTGAAGATTTTGTTGGAAAATTTTGTGATGGAACATTTTGTTCCTGCGACATTTTGAATGATGATAATAATAATTAATAATGTTATGTACAGTTAAGTGTAACCCTATCTTAATATGTGTAAAGTGTAAACCTACCTTAACATCAGTGATGTAAAATAACAAGAATAAGTCCGTAAGTGGACGAAGTAAGATTTAAAAATGGTCCAAATGCTTATTATAATCGATAATGAATTTAAAAAAAGACTAAATATAATAAATGACGCAATATAATGTATGAATTAAGTATGAGTTTAAAATAATGTGATAAATGTATGTAAATTCAGCAAGAAATATGTTATATTTTATTGTATGTATTTTATAACAGTAAAGAAACGTTTGAGAATGAATAAAGTAAATAAATCAAGTCGAAACGAGGATAAAATCATAAAAGAGTTGGCTAAACTGAACGCTTGTGAAGAAGAAGAATATGAAGAAGACGCATCTCCTGGCTGAGGAACCTTAGAGAATGGTACTCCATTACAACTATTCAGAGCAGCAGCCAACGAAGTGACCGTAGCCATTATGATATCCAACCTCAGATAGGAGAGGGAACTTTAAGAAGAAGTGCACTGACCTTTGTTGATTCTCGTTCACATTGATGATCTGCTTCTCGTTTCATCGTCGAAAAATGCCGGTATGGGTAGTCACAGCGATTTTTCGGGTTGCAGCTTGCACAATAACTAATTAATAATTATAATTGCACTGATTTATTAGGTTCGAAGGACCATTTAATTATGTATGAATTAAATATACATAAGAATTGTTATTCCAAAACTTTTAATGAATATAAAATAAAGTTCACAAATTGCATATGTCATCGTCTTGAATGTTGAATGAATAATGCTGATTTTGGGCCATGTGTGTGTAACCAGTTACACAGGCGGTAGGGCCACGCGGAGTGAAGGACGGGCTTGCATCTTCCAACGCCAATATTATTTGTTTTAGGGGGGTGATCGAACAGTTAAACAACTAGTATGATATATACGTCAAAAAATCATAATTTAAAAATAAAAATCAACCTGTTTAAGGATTTTTTCTTAAAGTAAAGGCTTATGAAATTACAAATTTATTCCAAACATTTGCACTCTACTGTATTTATTAACTTATTAAATTTCCTTCTGTAGCCTGCTCGTAATGAATCAATATTTCTCTTTACTGTTTCTTTTGTTGATCAGCATCCACTTCTTTTAATTTTGCCAATAGAATTTCATATGCTTTGTCTTTATTAAGTCGATCGCTGTACTCGGGAACCCTTTAATCTTCGATGCGATCGAAACTGCGATACAGTTATTTCAATTTTGGTTATCTAAATACCTTGAACTGGATATAGTTCACTATTTGCATGAAAATTTTGCTCATAAAATAAAAAATCAAACGAATATGTGAGAACAATATCAAATGGGAAATATGTTGCTCTTAATTGAAATTTGTAACATCTCAGGAACCAAACTTTATGTTTCGAGAACATGGTTTTTGTTGCCTTAGAGTTTTATGCAAAAGGCTCCTTTTTTGCAAGTTGTTGGTGATTTTTTAGCAAATGTAGGAAATGAAACTGTCTCATAGAGGAGTAAGAGAGGTAGACAATAATGCCACAAGATTTTGCTAATTTATTAAATTAAATGTACAACTGGTTCCTCAAAACACTGATACGACTTTTATAAGATTTGATCATTTTGAGCAGTGTATTTGATTATTCTAGCAGAGGACGAAGCTAGTAGGTAATAACTCATCCCAACATGGTGGGTACATAAACTTTGAAAAACACATTTTTTATTAATTTTATTACTTAAAGAAATTACAATTTTTTATTTAAAATTACTTTATTAGGTAGATACCTAACCACTATTACCTAATATTTTATTGAGTTCGAATTTCTTTATTTGAAGCTCCACTTCTAAAATTTCTTTTTTTCTTAATTCATTGTTGAAAAATACTATCTTCTTTTTTCTAATCTTGCTGTTTCAATTTTTTTTTTTGTAAAAGATACGTTTAAGGGTTTCGCTTCATACATTTTTTAATTTTTTATTTTTTGAACGAGCCTGAGACATCTTAGCTGTCTTCTTAGGCATTACAGCAGTTGTCGTGGTGTACTGAATAGTACAGTGGATGTAGATGGTGTACTTAGCAGCACAGTGGAAGTAGAGGGTACATTGGATGTCTGCTGTGTGTCTTCCAATTGTAGATAATCTACTTCCACTTGACTATCTTTTGCAACTATAAAAATAAAAAAAATTCAATTGTTTTAGATGTACCAGATAGTTTTTTCTTTATAAAAAAAAATCTTTCTCGAATTAGGTAGGTAGTTACTTTTATTTATCTACTTTAGCTATCTTAATAGCTAAGTTAATAATCTACCTTAATTTAGAATTGGAATAAATAATTATAATAATTAATTCATACTAATAATATTTATAGATATTAATTCTCATATTTTGAGTTTACTTAAATTTTGTTTACAAAAGATCTTTTTTTGTTAAATGGCTATAGATAGGCACAAGGTCTGGCTATGGGTAGCCGCTTATCACCCTTGTTGTCAGATTTATTATTGATCAACATAGAAATAAATAATATCGTTAGCAATCAAACTTTAAACAATAATACCTTTCAAAAAATCTTAAATTAGCTTAGAACTGTAGGATACAATATCCATTTTAGATGGAAAACTTTCAGATGCCAAAAACATTCTAGATTCACTCAACAACTTACATCCTGATGTACGTACTTTGGAAACAATGGATAAACTTAAGTTTTTCACTCTTTAGAAAACCTACTAGACCGACTATACCATACCTCCCTCTTCTAATCATCAGTTTTAACAGTAGGTGGCTTCTTTCTATTGCTACATCCATAGAATACATAAACCTAGCATTATCAGATAATAGTTTTAAATAGTTAAACTAATGGTCACTCTACATTTGTGGATAACGTGCTGAACAAAAAAACGTTCTAATTCAGAAGTTTTGTACGGATCAAGACCATATACAGGTTATTGTTCAGATAATATTGGAAATATTGATCAGGCTTTATATATATAAATAAATTTAAAATTAGTTACCTTTATTTAAATAAATTAATAAAATAAGCACTCACCAGATGTGAAGAAACCAGATGCACTGTCACAACTGTTGGGTAAAGGTTGGATTTGATTGCCAATCAAATCCATTCATTACTGATTAAGAAATGAATGGGTTAAAATCAAAGTGGTGTAAGTCATATTCTTGAAATGATGTAAGCCCTATTTTATAATCTTGATATTATATACATAGACCTCTTCAGAGAAAAAGTGGTGTGTAAGATTTTACTGTAAATACTTACACCACTTTTCCTGATGAAAAAATGTCTATTTATCAAAGTTATAAAGCAAGACTTCCATCATTTCACAAATATGACTTACACCTCTTTGGCGTTAACACCCTCAAATACTAAACTTCTATTGTCTCAACACTAGGTTAGTTCCCATCATGAAATTAGTTTTATTGGATTATATTTTTATAAAAATATTCCACTCAGAATTAGTGTAATTCGACTGACCTGGTGTTAAGAGCTTTAAATTTAAGTATACCTACTTTGTCCGCAGTTTGGTCTCTCTTCAACTGGTCCAAAACCTTCTGCTCATTATATTTTTGAATCTGCAATGTAATTAATCCATATAGCTCTAAATCAACCGAAAGTTTTATACACTTACATTTTCCTCTGCTACTTTTTGGCGAGTGACCCTTTTTAAATTTAGATATGCAATGTTCAGCTGCTTGGGAGTTCTGGGAAATTCAGCGCTGGTATTAAATTCGAGCGCTATTTTTTCCCAGGTTTCATTTTTTTGGTTGGTAGACATAGTATTGGTACATTTGTTCTCAATTATGTGCTTGTATCTGAAAACAAAAATACAATTAGAAATTTGTTCTATAAGTTAGACAATTATTTTGTACTTACTTTCCAATTATTTCCAACAGCAAACATTTCTCCCTCTCAGTATAATTTTTGCGTGGAGGATTTCCGCTGGTATTGCTCATTTTTAATATATTTTTTTAATTTTATAAATTATGTAATTAGTTACTATGGATTGAAATTTTTTGGTATAAGTTGAAATTTTGAAGGATGACAGCCGATTGTGACAGTATCGATACCAAATCGTATGTCAGATAATCGATTTTCTACGATCAGTTAATTTTAAGATGATCGACGTTTGAGAAACTGGGGAGCCCGGATTGTGTGCACTGTAGATATCTACACGTAGCTGTCTACTGTAGATATCTATTCACGAAGTCGATAGTAGCTTTTGTGCTGATTCTGTGCACGTATCGACAACGTTTCGGGAAGTTTCTGCAAACGAAAAACATTTAGGGATATTTGGTGACATTTAGTATTCTTATATAATATAAACTGCTGTCACTGTCAGTGTGTATTATCAAGGGTATTATTATTGTATATTTTAGATTTTGTTATCATATATTTACGATAATAAAAATGTTGCCCGTAAATGCAGTTAATATACTGGTTGCGGAAGATGCGGAAAGATTGGAGGATATTCGTGCAGAAAACTTAGAACGAAGGGTTATGAGAGAAGGTAGTGATCCATTTGCAATTGAAAATACAAGATTTATCCAACTGTTTAGGCTAAAATAAAGATATGGCTCAGTATGTACTAAACAGGATTCTTCCAGTCTTAAATCAAGGCAACAATCCCGTGGCCATACCCAGTATTCTGAAGTTTTTTGGGGCACTTAGTTTTTATGCTTCAGGTTCTCACCAACGTGTTATAGGTCAAAGTTTTAATCTGTCCATGTCACAACCAAGACGTTACAATTGCCATTATAAATACACTGTCAGACGAATGGGTACGTTTTCCTAGAAGTGCAGAGGAAAAAATTCAAATTAAAGCTAAGTTTATGGAAACAAGACACTTCCCTGGAGTAATTGGTGCTGTAGACTGTACTCATCTTGAAATAGTTTGCCCAATAGAAGATGATCATATATATTTCAACAGAAAGGGATACCATTCCAAAAATTGTCAGATTATATGTTATTTATCTAAGATTTTACAGTGCAATTTATAACATTTATAAAACCAGCGGAAATATAAATATATTAATTTATATAGTTTTTACAATCCTTTTCTAACTAAATCCAAATATTTTTGTCAGTTCTTTATAGAAATTCAAGTCGAATAAAAATTTCTAAACCGCCCCTGAACTGTTTCACAATATTAAATAAGCTGTTATATTCTTAGAAGAAATGCGTGTTTTGAAAATCGAGGTAATTTTCCAAGCGTTCTTCTTGTAGATAAAACTGCGTATTTGTCATGAGAATGTACTAGAATTATGACAGAACCAGAAAGCAATCATTGGCCTATTCAAATGTCAAGTAAAAATCGTGAGTCGTGATTGGCTGCGACGAACGAAAACCCGAAGTTTAGTTCGACATCGATGGGAAGATTTATATTGTATTGCAAAGAACGTGGAGTCTCAAAATAGTTTTTGACCGATAAACATGTCAAAAAGTTAGATTCTAACCGGCATATTTTTGTTCCACAAAAGAATTTCCAAGTTAAATTTGGGATATATTAAAGTTCTTTTGGTGAAGATAATTAATGGTTTGATCATTTAATAGTGTAGCAGTTCTGTTGGTTAGTGAATTTTTGGTTTATACGCTTTTGTAAACTTATGGTATGGCGTATTTAGTCCTTTGTGAAGCCGGTGAGCTGTTATGAAACCTTTATAGCTGGTTATAATAATATTGGTTATGGTTACATGGTAATGGATTAAACCTAAGTTTCCTGGATTAGAAAACTAGAGGTAAATTAGCATTTTCCTGTTTGTTATGGTATAATACCTACATATCCACCATACCAGTGGAATTTTCCAGTCATCCGTCGAGTGACGTATGAGTGATCTGTCAAAACTTTCCGATGGTGAAGTAATGTTGTGACAGATGAATATTTTCAAAGTTTAAGGTATAGTGACTATTTTAATTAAAAATTTAGATTCAAAGATTAAAGTAATTTTTTTTTGATAAATATAAATAATTTTTTTTTTGAATTTAAAAATAAAAATATAACAAGTAAACTTTTGATTGGATCAGAAAGATATTTGCTTCCATCATTATAAAAATGATTGTTAAATCAAAATTGTGATTTAACCATATAAAAATTAATTGAGACATAAATATTTTTGGAATGATATTTGACAAGTGACGTAACTGACAGTTGTTATTTTCAAGTTTCAGTAAAAATAAACATTTTTTCTTTTTAATAATATAAATGCTATATTTTAAATGTGTCAGATATCAAGTCAATAAACAATAAATTTGCTTATTTTTTGGTGCACCATATCTATTTTATAAAAAGTAGATATATTTTAGTCACAGGTAAATATCGCCAATGTAACCTATAAAATCTAATGTTTGTTTTGTTGTTTGACAGGAAAAGTTTTTAATAAATATGTAATTTTATTTGTCCTGTTTATTTATAACTACCTATTAGCAAAATTTTAACCACACATTTAAAAGTATTTTAGAGTATACATATTAAGAAAATATTGGATTGTATAAAAAGAAACTCATGGTAAGGCGCCCTCAAAAAAAATATATCCAGGATCATTTTTATGTAAACACCCTAGGATATCTGTGTAAGTACTCTTATCTCATTTGGTAATAGTAGTTGATACTCCCTAGTTCCTTAAACGAACCTATGACCCGCCACCGCACAACCATGAGCTGCCGCAGCAAGTAGCTTTTAGAAATATCCCCTAATTTTTCTCCAGACCCCTTTCTATTTAAGAAATAGTATTCATCCTACTAGAACTCTTCTTCCACCCCATTTCTAATTGTTACAAATTTATAAAAAATATTTTTTTAGATTTGTGACCATCACCTAAAAATTTTAAATATAAATGCTGGATATGGTGGAGCCTCTCATGATTCCTACATTTGGAGAAACTCTGCAGTAAGAATTGAATTGGAAACATGCTACCAAAGAGGTAAATTACAATTAAAAATGTATGATCATATTAAATGCACCTAAAAACAACAATTTTGGACACTACAATCTACACTATCGATTGTAGATTCTTACTTAAATTAGTTAATATAGAACACAATATTTACTGGTAAATTCTGTGCTCTGTGCGTAAAGTGAGTTAAGTCCAAAAATGGTCGAAATTAGTCAATGCACTGTCTGTATGTTAGAATTTGATATCTACATGTGTGTATAATTTGTCCAGTCCAATTCCATTTCTAAACTGAGATATTCATTTTTCACAAATGAAAAAGAATCTGTGTAAAGCGTGTTAAGTCCTGAACTTAGACGCATGATTATTTAAGAAACAGGAAGACTCAGTGTGTTAAGTCCCACAATTTTGGGACTTAACATACTGTACACTAATGAGTTATTAAGTTTACTCCCTGTGCGCCACGCGACGTTGCAAACTTTAAACGTGTTTATCTCAAAACGGTGTTTTAGGGCTTAACTATCTTTACGCACAGAATTTAGAAAATTAATCAACATTTCTAATAAACATTTTATAATACAGATATTATTTTTATTGTAGGTGACCGAAATTCTTGGCTTCTAGGAGATTCGGGTTATCCTCAAGAGCCGTGGCTAATGACGCCTTTACTAAATCCGTTACCAAACTCTCCTGAGAGCAGATATACTGATTGTCACATACAAACTAGAAATTGTATTGAAAGGTGTATAGGAGTTTTCAAGGGAAGGTTTCAATGCCTTTCAAAAATATTAAAATATACACCAGAAAAGGTAGGGCATATAGCTAATGCATGTGCTATCTTACATAACATATGTACAGCTACTAGACTGAATGCAGACTTTGATGTAGAACCACCACCACCACAAAATTATGATGCTGACAATCAGTATAATGCTGGAAACCTACAGAGAGATGGGAACATAGCCCGCAGAAGTCTGGTTCAAAGATATTTTAATAATATCTAATTTTTTTACTTAATTGCAAAGGACCCCGCAGAAACCTTATGGGAAATGGCTCTCTGTCAAATGCTCTGAAACTTTGGATTCTGGTAGTCCTTGATATGTAGAACAAAAGACTCCATGGGCGCGTAGCTCCAAAAAATCATAGTTCTAAGATATAAGCCTCTGGAGTTATAGGTACAGTGAGGACGTTTGAGTTGAAATAAATTCAATAAATATATATCATACTAGTAACGTCATCCATCTGGGCGTGATGACGCAATCGATGATTTTTTTTAAATAGGAATGGGGGTCGTGTGATAGCTCATTTGAAAGGTAATTCAATTCTATATTCACTAATATAAACATTAACATAATTATTTATACAGGGTGGCCAAAAAAAATTTTTAATTAAATTAATTGAGACAAAAAGAAGAATGTATATAATTTCATTAATTCGAAATCCATTTTACTGCTGTCAGAAAACAGAAAAAAAAATGTTAATTTGTCAACCCCCGCCCTTCCACTTCCCCCACCCCTTATTTTTAAATGAGGAATAGGGGTCGTGTGATAGCTCATTTGAAAGGTAATTCATTTATCTATTCACTAATATAAACATTAACGTAATTATTTATACAGGGTGGCCAAAAATTGTTTTTAATTAAATTAATTGAGACAAAAAGAAGAATGTATATAATTTATTTATTTCGAAATACATTTTACTGCTGTTAGAAAACAGAAAAAAAAGTTAATTTGAAAAATAAACATTGCTTTTCGCTTAAATTAAATGTTCAAACTGCTAAGAGGCAGGTGGGTGGCAGCTTTAATATTGAATTTAAGCGAAAAACAATATTTATTTATCAAATAAACATTTTTTCTGTTTTCTGGCAGCAGTAAAATGTATTTCGAATTAAGTAAATTATATACATTCTTCTTTTTGTCACAATTAATTTAATTAAAAAAAATTGGGCACCCTGTATAAATGATTATGTTAATATTTATATTAGTAAATAGAGAATTAAATAACCTTTCAAATGAGCTATCACACGACCCCTATTCCTATTTAAAAATATCATCGATTGCGTCATCACGCCCAGATGGATGACGTCACTAGTATGATATATATGCCAAAAAATTATAATTTAAAAATAAAAATTGACCTGATTCGTAATTTATCTCCAGAGTCGCCCATTCTCGAGAAAATGAATTTATTCCAACTCGAAACGTCCTCACTATACCTATAACTTCAGAGGCTTATATCTTAGAACTATGATTTTTTGGAGCTACGCGCCCATGGAGTCTTTTGTTCTACACATCAAGGACTACCAGAATCCAAAGTTTGAGAGCATTTGACAGAGAACCATTTCCCATAAAGTTTCTGCGGAGTCGTGTACAATCTGCTCCACACTAACATTTAGGGCCGGTTGTTCAAACGCTAATCAAAAATGATCATTATCAAATCACCAACTGTCAATGTCAACTTTGATTGGGTTGCTGAAAACAGAATTATTGATTACAATTATGAAATTATTTAATCAATTATGTTAATAATTGTTGTTAATTGATTAACTATTCTCATAATTATAATCAATTATGTTTTCAGCAATCTAATCAAAGTTGACACTGACAGTTGGTGACAGTAATTAAATATTTGATAGTGATCATTGTTGCTTAGCGTTCGAACAACCGGCCCTTAGAGTGATAAGTAAATAGTTTATATTTTGTAGTATGTATGTGACGGGTACCATTCAGCAATGGCTCTCCGTACAGTTACTCAAGGAGGTCTTCTGGTCAGATTCGTTTCCATCTCCTATCTTCTAAGGGCTGATCGAATAGGTTTCTTATGAACAGATTGTCATGATCTGATCTTTGTTCTTTGTATTTATTCAGTCTAGACAATATTTTATCTTTTATTAATGGGATTTTTACATTGCTATAAGGTTAGATTTGTTACATATATCATACGAAGTGCCTTGGACTGAAATGACTAATATTTTGGTATTTGATAGCTTGGTACATCCCCAGAGCTCAATCCCATAGGACTTTCTATTGAGCAGCCAGTACATATTTTTAGATTAAGTTGGCTTTTTTTGCTTTTGTGTGTCTTTCATGTCAGTTTCTCATCCAAGTGGAGTCGAAGATATTTAACACAGTTTTTACGGGGATAGGGTTGTTATTTATGGTAACTTGAGGTGATCTGCTTCTTCTTGTAAATGTTATTTGGGCGGATATCAGTATTAACACTTATTTTTCATTTATGTAGCCAGCTAAAAAGGATATCCAGGTGGTATTGCAGCTTCTCAGATGCTCTCGTCAGGTCCACATCTGAGGTTATTATTGCAGTATCATCTG
This sequence comes from Diabrotica virgifera virgifera, assembly GCF_917563875.1. NCBI lineage: Eukaryota > Metazoa > Arthropoda > Insecta > Coleoptera > Chrysomelidae > Diabrotica > Diabrotica virgifera. The sequence continues at coordinate 78,014,084 of NC_065451.1, forward strand.
CAAATGTAGCTGTTATAATAGTGTCGGTTTGTGGGAGTTCTGCAGTAAAATGAGATAAAGGAAAGAAATAGAATAGAAAAAAAACTTTATTCTCAGGATTCACAAGTTTACAAAAATAAAAATGTCAATAGGGAGACTAGTGTCAAATACAATTTATAAATGTTGCTAAAACTACTACACTTAACATAAAAATAACAGTGGCATTTAGTTTAAGATAAGAGCCCTCAGTTACTTGCAGGTCAGCTTGAAGGTATTCTTCCACTTTGTATGGTTCTATGTTTTTGATGTAAAACAACATGGTATTTTTATTTTTTGAATATCGCTGGGGCAATTTTTGACTATCTTAATCAGCCAAAACCTGTAGTTTTATTTAGTGTACTACTTTTTTAGTGTAATAAAACTTCACTGAACAAACAAATCTGGCTCCCAATTTTTTTTTTCAATTGTTGTAATGTTCATATTTGGTTCTTTGGCCAATAAGTTGGCTGACCACTGGTTTATAAGATTGTTTCGTGTATTAGAATTATGGTTTATTACGTGTTTTATGAATTTATGCCTATTTTAAAAAATGAAAAGTAAGCATTCATATAATGTAGGTTCCAGTCATTGTTAGTAGATGAGTTTTTTGAAATTATCTACATATTTCTTGTAGTACTTCTGTGGGGGAGAAGGGTTTTATAGGAGTCGATAATTGGTAGGCAGCATTTAGGAAGTCTTCGATGTCATGATCATTATTGTTTTGTTGGACATCTGTTAGGTATTCTGCAAAAACTTCAGATTTTTCAAGGTTAGATTGAGCCCATGTTCTATCAATTTTTCTTATGGAAGGGATGCTTACGATTGGTTGTTTAAATTTTTTTGTTGCTTTTCCATAACGAGTGATCGTCTGGGGATAACGGTGTACTTTATGAGTGGAAGCTCTCATTTTTTACCCGTTTGTAGCTCTATCGTAAGTCTGTGAGTTAACTTATGTAGGTTTCGTTTGTCTATCGGATTTCTGGTTCTTTGCCAGGTTCGTCTAGCTATTCTTTTTTCATTATTTACCTAATGTGAAGTGGTATGTTTATTTTGTTTTGTTCCGTTTTATGATTCTCGTGAGTAGCTGTACATGAGACATACTGAATATATGTGTTAGGTATTGTAAGGCTTCTGCTATTTCTTTCTCATTTTTTATACAGTGATTGAGACTGATTCTTTCATATAGAATATCTTGGAACAATTGCCAGTTCGTTCCTCTAGTAAAGTCAAGTACATAGTTTAAGTGTTTCTTTTCCCCATATTTCTTGAGTAGCATGTTACCAATTCAATTCTTACTTCAGAATTTCTCCAAATGTAGGAATCATGCTAGGCTTCACCATGTCCAGGATTTGTATTTAATATTTTTGGGTCATGGTCACAAATATAAAAAAAAAATTATACAATTGCACTGTAAAATGTTGGATAAAAACATACAATCTGACAATTTTTGGAATGGAAAGGTGTCACTTTCTATTGAAATATATATGCTCATCTTCTATTGGGCAAACTATTTCAAGATGAGTACAGTCTACAGCACCAATTACTCCAGGGAAGTGTCTTGTTTCCATAAACCTAGCTTTTATTTGATTTTTTCCTCTGCACTTCTAGGAAAATGTACCCATTCATCTGATAATGTGTTTATAATGGCAATTGTAATGTCTTGGATGGCTCTTGAAAGACTTGGTTGTGACATGGGACAGATTAAAACTTTGATCTATAACACATTGGTATGTACCTGTAGCATAAAAACTAAGTACCCCAAAAAACTTCAGACTGCTGAGTATCGCCACGGGATTGTTGCATTGATTTAAGTCTGGAAGAATCCTGTTTAGTATATACTGAGCCATATCTTTATTTGGCCTAAACAGTTGGATAAATCTTTTATTTTGAATTGCAAATGGATCACTACCTTCTCTCATAACCCTTCGTTCTAAGTTTTCTGCACGAATATCCTCCAATATTTCCTCATCTTCCGCAACCAGTATATTAACTGCATTTACGGGCAACATTTTTATTATCGTAAATATATGATAATAAAATCTAAAATATACAATAATAATACCGTTGATAATACACACTGACAGTGACAACAGTTTATATAAGAATATGCAATTATGATAAAGAAAAATATTAAATGTCACCTTCTTCTTCTTTAAGTTCCATCTTCTGTCGAAGGTTGGAAATCATCATGGCAATGCGGACCCTGTTGATTTCCATAAATGTTTTTCGTTCGACTAGTATATTGCCGAGACGTAGTCGATACGTGCATAGAATGCCATCAAAAGCTACTATCGCTTTCGAGAATAAAAAGGTACATATAGATATTGGATATTTTGATTTCCAATTGTCAGTTTCTTCATTGGAACTCCATTTTTCAGAATCGTTGGATTGATGGTGGTCATGTTGCATGAGTTGGCTTGAACTAGGATTTTGGTCTGTATGTATACAATGAGAGCACTGGTGTATGGTTGGTAATAGCCTTGTTGCATTAGTGGTATAATGAAGTCGCTCTACCGAGATTCACTTTGACACATTCGGAATAGGAAGCATACATCATAAAAATTCCTACCTCACACTATTAACTGCTCAAATCAACTTAATCTTTCATTAAAAAAAGAAGAATTATTAGAAATAGTGGGAGTGTATACTAATCTCAAAATTTTCTCAAAAATATTTTTATTTTGTACAATAAATAATTTTCTCATTTTTTATCGATACATTATAATGGTGTAAATAAATAATTATTGATTGACGTAAGGTTTATGTTATTTCTGTCTGTTTATTATTAATAATATTGGCTAAGAGCAGTTACTTGTGGTTGTGTAGTTATTTCCAGTCACGTCTGACAAATGAATTTTCCAAAAAATAAATTACTAACGTCACTAGACAGTTGAGTCTCAGAAAAGCGAATCGACTATAGATGCATATCGACGGCGGAAAGGCAGAGCCTCGTAACTGAAAAATTTGTATAAAATGAGATACTTCGGTTTTCGCTTTAGAATAAGTGCATCGGCACCTATTAAACAGCGGTTACAGCTGGGAAAGCCTTCCGGAAATTTTCCCAGCTGTTACCGCTGTTTAATAGGTACCGATAAACTTATTCTAAAGCGAAACCGAAGTATCTCATTTAATACAAATTTTTCAGTTACGAGGCCCTGCCTTTCCGCCGTCGATATTCGAATTATATTGGCTCATTTGATTTTGATAAATCTGTGACGTCTGTACTGTAGGTTGCATTATGAGCAAGAGTTTGAGTTCATATTTTGTCTGGACCATTTTTGGTTGGAAACATAGTACTCATTAAATTTATTTGCATCCAAATTTTAGATTTAAATTTACTGTGTAAATGTAGTCCAAACAAAAGTTCACACTAATAATTATAATAAGTAAAATAAGTATATTTTTTAAGCAATAAAAATTTATTATTGTATGTTCTTTAATCTGAATTACACCTCCTCTACCCAGGCAAGACACTTGTTGACACAAAATAGACAAGAAGTAGCATTAGACTTAAAAAAATCGTCAGTATGTGATTAATATTTATGATTTTCATAAAATTTAAGTAGATAATGAAATATGTACTTCTAAATTAGTGGATATTTCAAGTTTTCCCATTCATAGAACTTTCAACTATAGGCTGATTGTGTCAACATTGTTGGGAAAACAGAAAATGCTATATAGCACCAAAATAATCAGCTACTAAAATGGGTTTAATAATAAACACCACAAAACGAAGTACATGAAAATAAGCATGCAACTACAAATTAACGAATTTGTATACCTGGAAGCTCTCGTTAATATTGAAAATAACACCATCACAGAATTTGCACAGGCTACAGACGCTATTTTGGACTCAATCTCCCTTAATATTCACTTATATTAAGAAGTACAAAAGTGAAACTACAAAATAATAATACAGTGGAATCCTGATAAGTCGGTCTCCGATAACTCGGAAGTCCGGCTAACCCGGATCGATTTTCATCAGACGAAACAAATATTTTTTCACTTTGACTGAGTTTTTTACCAAGAAATAAACAATACTGTATACAACTATCTAATTTAGATGTATTGTGCATATGTATTTCATGTTTTTGCAACTGTAATGTGTATTTGATTATTATTTATATGTGTTTTATATTAATTTTTACCATATTCTCCGGCTAACCCGGATTTTCGATAACTCTGATCGGCTGCGGTCCCGATTAATCCGACTGATCGAGGTTCCACTGTACACCCAAGAACCCAACATATAGCTCAGACCCGGGACTCGATAACAAAAAGCCATGAAGAAATTTTTTTTTAGTTTTTCACCCCTGTAACTTATTAAAATACACATAGAAGTTTTCAGGGAGTTTCGGCCCTCGGTAATAGCGTAATCTTTCATTCTGCGTTTAAAGTTTTCAAAAATACTTAGTTTTCTCAGGATTCGAAAAAAATTAATCCCATTTAAATAGCATTGAAGCCGAAAGTTCGTACCCATCCCATTAACAGATGAATATCTCAACTCCCTAATGAGACTCAGTTGCACTAAACTCACTCCAAACTTCAGACAGGTTGCACATAATAAAAAGAATGTGTGTGTACTTTGTACGCACGTAAGAAGTTATACTTCTATTACATATTATGTGATTTTAACGAAATTGATATAATGTACTTTAAACAGTTTATTTATATTTTATTTAAATATTAAACTAATTTTAATACTTACTACTTTACAAAAGTTTTTATTAAGACAATACCAAAAATTTAAAAAAATAAAAGAATAAAACGCACACAAACACATTGAAAAATTAGTTGAAAGACTTTTATTTCCTCTATACATTGAAAAATGCCACAAAGAAAAAATGATTTCTGAACGATAATAATTGTTGGCAAAAATTTTAAATACGCATTTTCTGAAAAAAAAAATTATATAATAAATATACTTACAATCATAAAATGCATAAAAAATAAAAACTTGCATCGGGATTCAAACCCGCGAATTTGGGGACGCTTTGATTCGTAATCGAAGCCTAGACTCACTCATCCAATTAGTCATTATTTGTCATGTGGAAAAATAGGTCAACTGAACGTTTTACTGTTTGACAGTTATTCTGAATTTAAATCAAATTATGTAGTTTGATTTTTGTGGAAGAAAATATTAAAATATAACAAAACAGTAAGAAAACAATATATTAGATGAAGATTGGTAGAACTTTTGTTGGTAATCAAATTAAGCATGTAAATCAAAGCATACCTACTAGATAAATAAATCTACGCCAAAAAATCATAATTTAAAAATAAAAATCGGACCTAATTTCGGATTTCTCTCTAAAATCCCCATTCTTGAGAAAATAAATTTATTCCAACCTAATCCAAATGTATAATTACAATATGATTATAATAAAAACTACTTACCAAATTAGAATGAGTCCTTGTCCAAAATAGTCCAAAAGTCCAAAAATATATATGAAAACTATTTAAAAAGGCAGTATAACTATTAACTAACTTTTGTTTGTTGTTTCTTTTCACACAAATTTCAAAACGCAACAACCATAAATAATCAAACCACAGCTTTGCAACAGCCGACATATTGAATAATTTTTGACATGCCATTTGAACATCCAATCAGAACAAAGTTATAATGCGCATGCGCCGGGATCGTAGGTTTTAACATATAAAAATTCACTTTCATATCGCGCGTAAATAAGTATAACTTCAAAAATGTCATTTTTCTCTCTAATAATTTAAGGGGGAAGTCTACTGTGACAAGGAAAAAAACAGGCCGATTTTCCGGATTTTTTTTTTCTAACAAAATATGACTCGTACATTAAATTAAATTAAACCGTCATCTTTATTATATATTCAGTATTTGTAAAAAAAATTTCAAGTCGAAATATTCAAAATTGCCGTCGTGGCACTCCTTCAAGCGCAGGGTCTAGATTCCGTGCACTGTAGATATCTAGACGTCGCTTTCTATCGATGTCAATTTTCGTAAAAATATTTGAATTTTTAGCTTTAATTGAATTATTTTCTAGTTTTGCTAGGTTATACTCTAATTGATGCTGAAGTGACACTTAGTAAAACAAGAAAATAATTGAATTAAAACTAAAAATTCAAATATTATGACATAGATAGAAAGCGATCGGCGCGATGTCAATATATTTGAATTTTTAGTTTTAATTCACATATTTTCTTGTTTTACTAAGTGTCACTTCAGCATCAATTAGAGTATAACCTAGCAAAACTAGAAAATAATTCAATTAAAGCTAAAAATTCAAATATTTTTACGACAATTGACATCGATAGAAAGCGACGTGTAGATATCTACAGTGCACGGAATCTAACCCCAGGTCCGTTTTTTAGGTGCCCAAACGGTGTACATGAAATCTCACGTCTAGGTGATCTGAAACAAAAAACAAAATATGGTTATCATCTACATAGTATTGACACACGTCTGACGGAGCATTTTGTCGATAAAAAATTTTGGGGCCGAGAAAAAAATTCTTGAACTTATTTTCTATTTTTTGCCAAAATTTGATGTTATTATTGTTTATAACAATTAAACAAAAAACGATATCAAAAAAATTCTCCGTTCTCAGACGAGAGTCTGTAGATGATAACCATATTTTGTTTTTGTTTCAGATCACCCAGACGTGAGATTTAATGTACACCGTTTGGGCACCTAAAAAAACGGACCTGCGCTTGAAGGAGTGCCACGACGGCAATTTTGAATATTTCGACTTAAATTTTTTTTAAAAATACTGAATATATAATAAAGATTACGGTTTAATTTAATTTAATGTACGAGTCATATTTTGTTAGAAAAAAAAATCCGGAAAATCGGCCTGTTTTTTCCCTTGTCACAGTAGACTTCCTCCTTAATTTTGTAAAGCCTTATTGTTATACTTACTAATCATTAATTTTGAAATTAAGTAAGCTGTAATATAAAATTGTCATGTGCATTTTTTTATATTCATTTCCTCTTTACTATAATATATTAAGCAGGAGTACTTTTCAGATGTGCATTTAATTAAAATAATTTTCAGAAGTTTGCAACAAACACCTTACATTGAAACTAATGTAGAAAACATAGCATGTTAATTAGCATTTTGTACTATGATTATTTATTTTAAATTCCTCAGTTTCCTTTCTACAAAATTGGAAGATGTCTAAAAACTTCATTAGAATTCAAAATATAAATTCTTAATTTTTAAAATATTCTTAGTAATAATTTACAATACCTACTGCTGTTTTCAAAATATACTGATAATAACATCAAAACAGTACACAATGAATTTATATTTTATTTATTGTACCAGGAAAACTTACAGAAAAGTATACAGTAACCAAAAAACAATCAGATATTATTAGTTTTCCTCTCCATATTAGTCCATGTGTGAGGCCACTTCCGTATGAAACATGTTTCTGACTCGATTTCTTTGCGGATCCCTGTTCAAAAATGTCCCATTTAAACAAATCAGAAGGGTGCCGGGTGAAACAATTTTTTAAGCAAATCCAAAATTACTTTTTTGCCTCAAAAAATGTATTTTTAGGTTTCTTGGGTAATTATAAACAATAAAGGTCTCTTGTCATATTTCTGAAAAGTTGATAGTTTTTGAGTTATAAGCGATTTAAAATTTGAAAAACGAAAATATGCATTTGCGGTGCTTGAAAACTCTCCTAAGTTTTAATAAAATGACAGATCTTTTTTATTTAAGATTACGCAAAAATGCTGAAAACATATTTTCGCTGGCAAAAAAGGTGGTGTTTTGAATTTGTTAAAAAATATATTTAACAATTTCTGCCCAAAAATTTCGCCCGGCGCACAGTGGGGCAGGAGAGCTAAAAAGTTGGCATAAAATGAAAATACTAAATGCAGTATGTTCTGTCGCATTCATTTTAATTAAATAGTACACAATCCTGCGTATGATTTGGCATCATTTTTTTCCCATTAAATCCCCCTCCACCAGTTGCGACGCGTCGCAAAGGGCACATGGTCCCGTGTTAACAATGCATAGACTTACGTTTGATCCACTTATTTCAAGTGAAAAGTTAATTTACTAGTAAAATTGGCTACGGATATTTGATCTTCAGGAAAGTGACAATATTATTACAGATGTGATATAATAATTAAGTAAATATAGTCTATTATAATATATTGTATAAAATTACCTGTACAAAATATCAAAATATTCATTTTTCAAAAATAGCAAGTGATTTGTTAGTGTTCCCAGACTGATCCAACTTTAATTTTGTTTTATTTTGAAAGCTTGAGTATTATTCTTTAAAAAGTCATTTAACTTTTTGCTCATATTTGCTCCTTTTTTCATAATTTTATTTTTTGTGAGGTTATGTTGACCTAATTAAATTGAATAACACTCTATTATAATTTTTCGTTATTTGCATAAGTCAAGCATAATAATTCAAGAAAGTGTAGTAGATGCAAAACAAATTAAGATGTATTCCACTTTTTGTTGATTAGTAGTGATCCATTGATCATAAGCAAAAGAAACATAAAAAGAAAGAAATTAGAACACCTGCCAGTGGAAGCACTGCATATTAGTGCATAATATATATTATGTTCAAATCTCCGAATGTGCAAGATGTTGACGTCACATCTGATGATTCTGATGATGATCTGTAGTTTCAGTTTTTCAATATTTTACCTACAAAATATTATGTTATTCTTATAAATATGCGGTAAATGGTTTTAAAGAACAATTTGGTTAAGCAATTTTTCAAAAATAATGTTAACACAATTGTTTTGAGATATAAATAATATTAGATAATAATAAATAAATAAGATATAAAATAAAAATGACTAAACTTCAAATATCATTTAAATCAATATCGGTAGTAACTACGGACATTCAGCTTTGAAAATTTTGAGCAAAACATTTTTTGAACAAGCCATCCTTCAAGGGAAAATATTTGTAAAGCGAGGCTCAGGAAGAAGAAGAACATCCTGGTTAAACAACTTCAGAACCTGCTTTAACACAACATCTGTGCAGCTTTTTCGCGCTACTGCAGATAAAATAAAGATTGCCATGATGATCGCCAACATTCGTCACGGATAGGCACATTGAGAAGAAGAAGAAAACTTTGAAAAAACATCGTTTTTTTATGTACACACAACTTATATTATTTGAAAAAAAAATTGGCCATAATATATCGACAATGATTTAATGCCAACTTATGGCGTCTCTTGCCCCACTGTGCGGCGCACCCTTCTAATTTGTTTATAGGGGATATTTTTTAACAAGAATCCACAAAGAGACCGAATCAGAACAGTCAAACACAGGCAGCATAAATCAGGACCCCGGAAGTATCATAGGTTTTCGAAACGGACCCTCAGGGAAACTAATTGGTGACCTCTGGCCTAGAGCATGGTATTTGAACGTATAACCACGTACTCTTCACATTCGTGAATTCTCGCATTTAAAATAATGCATTTATTTGAAAAATTTATTTGAAACTATATTATCGATCGCTATGTAAAATCAATAAATGATTTTAAATGCGAGAATTCACGAATGTGAAGAGTACGATACCATGCTCTAGGCTAGGATACCATCCTTTGGTCTCCGTAGTGAATGCACCCTTAATTTGCTTAGGCCCGGTCTTTTCAGCTCCGGATAACTAGTTATCAGGAAGTTTATCAGACAGACAGATCTTACATGCCAGATAAACTTCCCGATAACTAGTTATTCAGAGGTGAAAAGACTGGGCCTTAGAATAATACTGCCGTGTTAAGGTAAAAGGCAGTAAATGACATTTTTGTCAAAAATGAGATATTAATGTATCCTACCTAAGTAGTAACTGCTCTTACTTTTACAAAGGGTTTGGTGCACATTTATAGTCAACTTATACCATAACTAGCAATGGCAAAAAGCAGTAACTAACAAAGTAACTCTCAATGTGATGGTAACAGGCAGTATCCAATGTAATAACTAATTATGTACTGCTGTTTGCCTACACAGAGAATCTGGAACATAATTTTTAATGTGAATGTAAGCGGCAGTATCTACTTAGGAAAGTAGATACTGCTATTTTCCTTCACATTTGTATTCAAAGTTTGTATTATATCATGACATAAGGCAGTATCTTTTCAGATACTGCTATTTGCGTAAACATCACCTGATTTAACATCCGTTAAAATAAACACATGGCATCGCACAGAAAGTGTAATTTGCAGTCCTGCCTGTACTTAGATTTGTTTAGTCTACTGTTTGAAGTACAGTAGGACCCCCATTATCCGGGGCTCTATTAACCGTGGTTCCAATTAACCGGGGTGACAAAAAGCAAATTTTTTATGTTATTTTGTAACGTTACAAACGTCACATCTTTGATATTTTATTTTTAAATAATTATTTTACCTTATTTTCTTTAATATTTCATTAATAATTATCTTCTTCTATTTGGTTTACCCATTTCCCCCTTTAAAAATCGGTTGGCGCCCTCTTTTATTATCCTCTTTTATTTACTATATCTCTTTTTATTTAAATCATCAACTGAACATACTGAACGTACCCCGTATACATTCTTACTCCGTAAGTATCTGTCTCAATACGGAACATGCCCGCCACCTATGTCGCACTGTCATGAAAGTGTCACTTCATCCGTCATCCCTACTCCATGACATAAACTGGAAGGGAAAAATTAATCCTTAAAAAGGCATGTAATTCGAAAAATAAATCATTTTGTTCCATCAAATCATCTTCCTCTTGGGGTGAGTTTACATAAAGTTTTTGTAATAATTTCTTACAGTCATTATATTCCATCCATACCTAGTTTCTTATAACATTTTTTCTAATATTTTTTTATATCTAACCTCCAACAAACTTTGGAAAAACAGCAAAAAACCATAAATGAACTTACACAAGAAATCAGAGAACTAAGAGAAGAACTCAAACATGCACTCTCTCTGAAAACAAATGGGTGAGTTACTTAAGGTAGGACTCTGGAATGCAAATGGACTAGGAAATTATAAAAACGAATTGCAATATTTCCTGTTAGAAAACAATATTGACATAATGCTAATATCAGAGACACATTTAACAAGCAACCACAACCTTAAATTTTATGGATATATAATTTATAATGCACCACACCCTGATGCTGAAAGGCATGCTAGAGCAGGTGCATCTGTTATTATTCGAAAAGGGATTAAACACTATCACCTTGGTAACATAAAAGAGCCACACCTGCAGGCAGCAAGTATTATCATAGAAGATTGGCTTGGACAAGTAGCAATATCTGCAGCATATCTTCCACCAAACTATCCACCGAATAAAGAATCATTTACTAATTATTTTAATACACTGGGTAATAGATTTCTTGCCGGTGCTGACTATAATGCAAAACATGTGAGTTGGGGCTCTCGACTTTCTCCACCAGGTAGAGGTAGAATCCTCTTTCAAGTGATGCAGGAACTACATTTCAAACACTTATCTAGTTACACACCTACTTACTGGCCCACTGACCCTAGTAGACTTCCGGACTGTCTTGACTTCTTTGTAAGCAAAGGTTTTGGAGAAGGCTATCTAAATATTGTACCAAATTATGAAATTGCTTCAGACCATACCCCTGTAATAGCGACGCTAAATTCAAGATTTGTTGAGAAGGAACGTCCAGCCAAACTGCACAATCATAAAACTGACTGGAATGAGTTCAGGGAAGAAATTCATCAAAAAATAAACCTTAATATTTCTCTCAAAACAAAAGATGAACTTGAATTGGCAGTATATGAATTTACTACACTTCTCCAAGAAGCTGCTTGGAATGCCACTCCAAAATGTAAAGATACACAGAATAAAAGAAACAATCCTATTAATATAAGAAATCAAATTAAAGAGAAGATGAGACTAAGAAAGATATGGCAAAACACAAGGCAGCATCAAGACAAAATGAACTACAATAGAGCTGCAAGACAGCTGAAAAATACAATACTACAGCACAAAAACTCACACTTTGGAAGGCAACCAGGAAATTAAAACAACCCAGTAAACACATACCAGCATTAAGAAATCCAGATGGCTCATGGTCGAGAACAGATCAAGAAAAAGCAGAGGCATTTGGAAAATATCTTGAAGAAGTTTTTCAACCTCTGCCCTCTATCAGTGCTGAAGAAGATGAGGCTATCTATGAAAGTCTAGCAACAATCCAACAGCCAAGTGAGCAAATTAAACCAGTATCAAAAAGAGATGTAAAAAATACAACAGCCAAGTGAGCAAATTAAACCAGTATCAAAAAGAGATGTAAAAAAAACTATTCAATATAGATTAAAAACCAAAAAAGCTCCTGGCTATGACCTATCTTAAACAGGAACTACCTTAAAAGAGTTACCAGATAAAGGTGTATTTATGATAACACAACTATTCAACGTCGCAATAAGGCTGAAAATTGTACCAACGCAATGTAAAATTGCTGATATAATAATGATCCATAAACATGGTAAACCACCTCACGAACATACCTCTTATCGTCCTATTAGTCTCTTACCGGTACTAGCTAAACTATTTGAGAAGCTATTAGCGATCAGGCTAATGAAGATAATAACTGATAATAATATTTTTCCGGATCACCAGTTTGGTTTCAGAGAGAAGCATTCAACAATAGAACAAGTTCATAGAGTCGTTGATATAGTAAATAAAACTTTTGAAGAAAAAAAGTACTGTTCTGCACTTTTTCTTGACGTCAGTCAGGCTTTTGATAAAGTCTGGCATGAAGGGTTGCTCTTCAAAATAAAAATGAACGTTCCTGATTCAATGTTTACTATACTAAAATCATATTTAGAAGAAAGGTACTACCGTGTCAAGCATGAAGCAGATACATCGAAAATCTACCCTATACGATCTGGAGTCCCTCAAGGTAGTGTTCTGGGTCCTATATTATATTTAATATTTACACACGACATACCAACAAACGAAAATGTAACGACTACAACATTTGCAGATGACACAGCTATGTTAGTCACAGATGAAAATCCCGCAACAGCTACCGAATCTCTTCAAAGGTATTAGGAACATTGAATTTAAAATTTCGTAAACATTATTGGATACTGGGCAGAACATCGAAGTTGTCTATACGTAACAAACTGTTGGTATACAATACAATACTCAAACCGGTCTGGACCTATGGGATCCAGCTATGGGGTACAGCAGCAAAATCCAACATATCCATAATGGAAAGATTGCAATCCAAAGTGTTACGCTCTATAACAGACGCCCCATGGTTCGTGTCAAACAAAGACATTTATTGTGATCTAGAAGTACCTACGATCAGTGAAGTGATAGTTCAGTGCAGTGTTCGGTACATAAAACGCCTAGAAAGCCATCCAAATGCCCTGGCAATAAACTTGCTTGATAATAGTCAACAAACTCACAGACTAAAACGTAAAAATCCACTGGACCTTATTTATAAATAAGTTTTATACCTCACCGTAATTGTGTTTATATTTTAGATATATGTATTGTTGGTAAATGTAAAATGTATGTTTGTATGTAGCATATTATTGGAATGTCATGTTTGTTCCATGCTAGAGGTCCAGTCATTGGACTGACCTCTCTAACGTCAATTCTTTTTTATTTCAAACCCCAAAGACGCTTATTGTTAGAATTTTTATAACCAACAGATTGCTGAATAAACGTTTTAAAAAAATATCTAACCTTCAAATGTTCAACCATGTGTTTGGTTTATATATTTCTTTTCATCTATTAATATGCGCGTTTAGTAATCAAAATTTTAACTATTCTCCTCATCTAAATTCCATGTAATTTAACCTTGCCATTTACTATTTCTGAATACTATTTGGCAAAGGTACAATTTGGTTTTCTTCTTGATGATTGATATGTGTCTCTATTTTATAGTTTTTGGAAAGAAATCTAACCTTTCTCCCCTCGGGAGCTTCAAGTCATCCACACCGGTGATGGAACTAAGGCTGACACAATGGGGACCATGAAATCTAGGCTGCAACACTCAACATCTTTAGCTGCACTGACCTAGGGCCTCAACATCTGGCCAGGTCAAGAGAAGTCCACAGCAGTACCATTCGACATCAAGAAGTTACCATCAAGCCGAATACCAAAAGCCATAAGTATAATCCAGAATTGTTAGTTTTTGGCAAGAATTTGAATATATTTGTTAATGCAATTTGCTAAGTCATTTTATTTATTATATCTTTATGAACAATAAACATAATTAGTTAAAATATTGTTTTGTTTGCTACCATTCTAAATTTTCAGAGTTCATATCTAAGGTTAGGACAAGACGAACACACACCTGAGTGACTGAGCTAAGCTAAGGGTGTGACGATGGCTATCTGACGATGGCTATCTTAGTTGGTTGAAGTAATATTTTCGAATATTGTTTCAATTAGCTGGGGTAGTCCATCGCTTACTCGTTTCAATTTTTTATTTATGTATTTATTTTTTTAAGTGTCTTATACAATATACATACATACCATAATTTAATATACACATGTAAGTACATACGTATGTGAAAAAACGTTTGTTTTTTAATAAAAAGTGATTTTTCGGATACATTTTCTTAATTATCCTTCTTATCTATCACATTAAGTCAATAAAATAATGTATTTCCATTATCCGGTGTTTTCAATTATCCGTGCACCCCCAAACCCGTCATTACCCCGGATAACGGAGGTTCTACTGTATATGTAAGGTATTGTATTTTGTGGAGTGCACCAAAACTATTCAAATAACATGTTCACCTCCCGGGGTAAATGTTTAGTGTCCTTAGTAACACAGGCAGAAGCATCAGCTCAAGATGGTAGGTATATTTATGTTTTTAAAATTAACGCTTTTTTGTTATAAACGGGTAATATGTCTCTTGAGTCTGTAAGCATTAAGTTTGAAGCAACTTGTACATCTTGCATGAAATGGTTACAGCACAGGAAAAACTGGAAACCGAATTAGTAAGGGGTGTAGACTTGCAGAAAGTTATAATGCTACCAAGGATTCCCGGAACCCAGAAGACATTTTTTACAAGAAGACTTGTTGCTTTTCATCTAACCTTTGCATCAAAGGCAAACAAGAAGAGTAGAAACAGAAGCACTAAAAAAAAACATATCAGTCTTGTGGCATGAAGGAGTGGCTGGAAGAAAGGCAGAAGAAATTGCATCTGCATATTGTAGAGCTTTGTTGAAGAAAGTTGAAGAGTTGGGAAGAAAGAGACGCTGTTAAAGTATTGTATCGGACAGACAATTGTTTAGCCCAAAATAAAAATTGGTGCTTATTTACCATGTCTGTCACAATGGTAAATTCAGAAATGATTGCCACCTCTGAAATTACCCTTAAATATTTTGAGACAGGCCACACCTTCATGAGTGCGAATTCTGTTCATTACGGTGTGGAACAAGCATGAAGATCACAAATGAAGGAAATATTTACGACTTCAACCATTTTATCAAGGCTATATAGAAAAGTCAAATGAAAAAAAAATGAACAGAATTTGTTTAAAACACGAAGATGTTTTAAATTGGCAATCTGAAGATTCAATAGCCAAATAAAATGTCAAAATCTCAAAAAAGTGCACTTAGTGAGTTTTACCTCTAATAGGACGATATTATGTAATTAAATAGGACTTTTTTCTTTTTCTAGTGTGAATTACATTTGATTTTTTATTTAATTACACTACCGCTTTATTCTGCATTTTTGTTTCATTTTTAAAACAATTCTACATTTCTGCTTAAGAAAACAACTTCATTATTAGTGCAAACAGCAGTAACTGCTGAATTTTCAGGCAAAAAACAAGTAACACAATTAATTGTTTGATTTGTTAAAAATAAAGACATATTTTTTAATGTTTTTTGACGTTTTTTGCTTAAAATTAAAGAAATAATATATTAAAAAAATACCAAGTTTCTTGTAAAAGGTATATATTAAAATACCCTAGATAAGGGTCACAATACAAAACGTTTTCGGATTAAGGAATCCATCATCAGTGTTTAAAATCCCTAAAATTAAGTATAACCTAATTAAATGAGATAAAAGTTAAAATTGACAGAGGTTTTCAAGAACAAGAGGTCATACTAACAAAATTTGCATGCCTGAGCCACCAAAATGTATAGGGTAAAAACCCTTTAAATGTAAATAATAAAGATATTTTACATATTTATATAAAATTCATCGGATGTTATAGATAAACCTGGATGTTACCCAGGGCAACACAGGACTCTCCCCACGTGGTTGGAACTTTTTTTGGAGAAAACCTCACATATTGGATTTCAATGGCCAACTGACAAGTGAATTCAAGAGCAACCCGAAATGACATCAAGAACTGTCAATGTAACCTAGTTGTAATATTACTTCAGCCACAACGTTAAAGATCAATTTAAATGTTTTAAGATAAAAAACAGTATCAAATTTACAAATAGTAAAAATAAAAGATGTTCACAAAATATGAAAGATTTTTTTTTTCTTAGAAATAATGCATTAATTAAGTATTCAAAATAGGGAAATGAAATGTTTACGTTACAGGAAGTTATGCAGTCAACAATACCAATAGGTGTTGTATTAGTGGTATGAAATTGTCAATACGATTAGACAAATAATGGTAAAGGCCTTATACTAGGAACACAAAATAGTATGTAATGTGTAAATATGTGTACGATTTTAAGAGTATTGATGAAATGATAATTGTTTAATGACTGATAACTTTCTTGGTAGTCGACCCAACATAAATTGTATAATGATAGAAAAAGTGATATAATAATTGTAAAAATACTGTTTTGTTTTTATCTGATATTTATCTGAAAATGAGACTAAAGTAACTTGATGAAACTGAGTCCTCCAGAGACCTGACATCAAATTGGTTAAAAATGAAATGGTTGTAAAATATGGGGGGGAGTAGGACAGTATGAGAAGTCTGACAGAGTATGTTGTGATATTGGACCATGGAAGATGTGTAGTGTGTTGTTATGAAATAAGAGTTATCTAATCTATAAGCTATGAGATGAGGCTAAGAAGACAGGTGGCTGGAATGAGACTCAATTCTGATGGATGTGGTTATATATGTGATGTAGGAGCTAAATTTTGGAAAATTAAAGCTGGTGTGAAATAATGAGGATGTAAGAGGATGAGGTACAAATGAATATTAAAGAGTTAAAGTAAGATGTTGCTTATCGACAATTGGGAGTGAATTCACTTCTGCAACAATATAATCTGCTATGCAGACTATGCAATACTAATCTCTCAAAGTGAAGATGATTTACAACGTATGCTGCAGCAATTTAATATAACCACTAGAAAATTGAACATGTTAATTTCTCCAAAAAAGACCAAATGCATGGTTGTAGCAGCAAATCTAATAAGGTGTAAATATTTAGAGCTGGAGGGTCAGATAATAGAACAAGTCATGGAGTTTAAATACCTAAGCACTACACTGTCTAGATACGGAAAGCTCGAAACAGAAGTGGAAGATCAAGTGAAGAAAGCAAACAGAGCCACAGGTTGCCTGAATGAAACAATATGGAGACATAAAAATATCGGAAAAGACGTGAAAGGCAGAACTTACAAAACAGACATCAGACCAATAATGACACACATGGCAGAAACGCGACCTGATACAGAAAAGAAAAAAATAATGTTAGAAACAGCAGAGATGAAAACACTTCAAAAAATCGATAGTAAGACACTATGGGATAGAGCTTAAAGTGCAGATATATGACGGAGATACAAGGTGGACAACACTAATAACCGGGTAAAAAACAGAAGAGTAGCATGAAACAACCACATAAGCAAAATGACAACAACTAGAGTAGTATGGCGAGAGACGGATCCCCAATAGGAAGATGATCTGTGGGAAAACCACGAAAACGATGAAATGACAACTTACTGGAGGCCCATTGAAAAACAGAAAGATTCATGTCTACACAAAAAGACGAAGCAGAATTTATTCATTATAGTGTTTCTGCATCAGGTCTGCCATTATTTTTAGGGACTCAGCCATACTTTTTGTATTTTCTTTAATTTCCTTTAAATATTTTGCTGACGATTCACTCAATTCCAATAATTTTTTGGATACTCTCTCCCTGCTTCTTCGAGATGTAGTGGAAACTTGCGCATAAGGTCTTTTTCTTGCCATTCTTGTGTGGGTTCTGGTTTCCGGCTTCACATTTTGTACAGTGCTGGTACCAGGGAGACTTGTACTGCTCGTGCCAGGAATATTTTCCAGACTAACAAGTGTCCCTACACTTGCATTGCTAGTGCCAGTGATAGGGATACCTTCAAGACTATCTGAATCTTCTATGATGTAGTCGTGGTCAGTTGGTGGCTCATCGTATTCTATGTCAAGTTGATTTATGGTTACCTAAAATTATTTCATTTAGCATTAGACACTTTGTAAATGTATTAAACCAGTTCAGCACAAGCAGTGATCACAGGTTAGTAAGAGCTAAAATAACGATATCGATCGAAAAGGAAAGACTCAAAATGATAAATAAGAAACACCCAAAGAAATGGGTAAAACCAACTAATATTCAGGAGTTCGAAAAATATATTAATGATACATTGAAAGATACAACAACAACAGACATTAATATACTGAACAAGCAAATAATCACCAGAATACAACAGGCTCAAACTAAATACTGTCCAACAAACCAAAAAGATGAAAAACTAAGTCAACCTACTAAAACCCTTATAGAACTAAGACGACAGATGAAAGGAGATACAAGTTCCAGCAAAGAAGCGCTAAATCAAATAAATAAGACTATCACAAAGTCAATAAGAAAAGACATAAGAAACTACAATGTAGAAAAAACAAAACAAGCAATAGAGCAAAATAAGAACATGAAAGTTTTGAAGAACGTAAGCGTACAAAAAGGAAAAATAGAAATCAACAAACTAAGAAACAGAACTGGAAAAGAAACTACAAACAGAGATGAAATATTAACAATAGTCGAAGAGTTCTACACAGAGTTATACAAATCAAGAAAAAAAGATGACAATGCGCAACCTCCAATTACAGTAAAAACTGGGGTATTAAATCAAGGATCGGATTTAATGCCCGATATAACAAAATCAGAAATCAAAGAGGCTCTGAAGAAAATGAAAAATAATCGAACCCCAGGTGAAGATGGAATAGTATCAGAAGCACAAAAAATTGGAGGAAATATACTACTTGAAAAAAGTAAACAACTTTTCAATATCTGCTTTCACAACGCCAAACACAAAGCAGGAGACAAACCCAATTTAGAGAATTACAGACCGATTAGCCTCCTCAGCCATTTATATAAGTTATTTACGCGAATAATAGTTAAGAGAATGGAAAGAAAGTTAGAGACTTATCAACCAAGAGAACAGGCAGCATTCCGAAAAAATTACGGAACAAATGACATCTACAAAGTATAAAAACCCTGATAGAGAAAGTAGTGGAATACAATAAACCCCTAGTTCTAGTTTTTATCGATTTTCATAAAGCCTTTGACACAGTTGAACTTAGCAAAATATTACAGGCGCTTAAAGAATGCAGGCTAGATTATAGGTATACAAAATTATTACACAAAATATACTTACAGGCAACAACCACTGTCAAATTACATACTAACAGTAATCTCATAAAAATAGAACGGGGGGTTAGACAAGGAGACCCAATGTCACCTAAACTTTTTAATATGGTCTTAAAACATGTTTTCAAGAGTTTGGATTGGATGACAAAGGAAATACAAATAGATGGAGAATACCTAAACAACTTACGTTTCGCCGATGATATAGTCATAGTAGCTGAGGATCTAGGTATGGCAAGAGAGATGGTACAAGAACTCGTTGTAGCTACAGAAAATGTAGGTTTAAATATAAACATCTCAAAAACAAAAATAATGACAAATTTGGTACCCAACCAGAACATCAGTATTGGTGGGAAGGAAATAGAACTCGTAGATAGATATAAATACCTGGGACATGAAATTACGATTGGCAGGGATAACCAGACTCATGAGCTGAAGAGAAGAATCGGTCTTGGGTGGGCAGCATTTGGAAAACTGAGAGAAACTTTTAAAAATGAGTTACCCACATGTCTAAAGAGAAAGGTATTCGATCAGTGCGTCCTCCCAGTCTTGACGTACGGATCAGAAACACTTACCTTAACTAAAGCCTCGGCTACCAAACTAAGAGTCACGCAGAGAAGAATGGAGCGGTGAATGTTAGGAATAACTCTGCGAGACAAAATCAGAAACGAAGAAATCAGGAGAAAAACAAAGGTGACTGACGTCATCGAGAGGATAGCCAGGTTGAAGTGGAGATGGGCAGGACACGTAGCCAGAATGACAGATGGGCGATGGACGAAGAGGTTATTGGAATGGAGGCCAAGAGAAGACAAGAGAAGCATCGGTCGACCGCCTACAAGATGGACTGACGATTTAAGAAAGGTAAATAAAAACTGGATGAGGGCGGCGCAGGATAGATGGGGTTGGAAACTAGGGGAGGAGGCCTATGTTCAGCAGTGGACTTTTGAGGCTGGATGATGAACTTTGTAAATACTCAGTGCTAATTTATAAATAATTATAGTAATGTAGAATTTGATACTTCTTAACCTTCGGATGGCCAAGGAGCGTAAATTTTGCACCAATGCATGTTTTTATTAAAAAAATTCAGAAATATTTTCAATTTTTACTTCATAATTTTTTTATTTGGCTTTAATATCATTCTAGATGCTCTCATATTTTGTAATAAAAAAATTCCCTGTTTTACGAAAAAAATTTTTTTCTGAATTTAGGGTCAAAGACGAACTCCCTTGGTCTTCCATGTTCCAAATTATATATTAGATGAATACCGTCTATTATGGGGAATTGTTTGTAACAAACATTCCAATATTGAAAAAAATGTTTGTTAAACCTGTGGCAACATAAATTAGTGTATATTTTTAAATTTCTTTAGTTCTATGTTCAGAATGATTGTTCCTGTTTTTTTTCCGTTGTAATTAAAATATGTTCTACTAATGTTTACTTATCATTTATTAATACAATACTAACATTAAAATTACGAATACATTATTTTATTTCTTAAAACAACTTAATTTTTTTTGTTAATTTTCATTTTAGACTGGGGTTATTTTTGACCCCCGTTGGTCATCTGTGTAACAAATAAGGGTTGGTCATCAGAAGGTTAACACATTTCTTATCAGCCATATTTTCAAATAGTGATGAGCGCACTAATAACCAGCAGAATAATGTAAAAGATGGACACCATGTTAAGTTGTGAGATAAAGAGATGAAACTAGTGGAGGTGGAAAATTTAGCGATAAAAACATATAAATTTATATTACACTGATTGTTTCTCACCTTTAGATGTATCAGACGAGTTCGGCAACTAACACTATGACAGTGACAGTTTTAGTTAACATACTCATCTGATACATCTAAAAGGTGGGAAACAATCAGTAAAATGTAAATTTGTACGTTTCTATCACTAAATTTTCCATCTCTACTAGTTTCATCCCTTTTTATATTAAAACTTAATATGTTTGCCATATTTTATCTTTTATTTTTTTTATCTTTCATCTTTTCTAGCTTATCCTACATCCCCCATATCTCATCTATTGTCTCAAAATCACTTCAACTTTTAGGGCTTATCAAAAATGTTGTGCTAAAGACTTTCTAAATATCCCATCCATAAAAATATTGTATTGTTCACTTGTGAGGCTTCACCTAGATTACTGTTCATGTGTTTGGTCTCCACACTATAACACCCATATTCTAGCTATTGAGAGAGTTCAGCACTAGTTCTTAAGATTTGTTGCATTTAAACAAAACCAGAGGGTTGATGAAATTAACTATTCTAATATAGAAAAGTCTCTCAACATAACCTCTCTCCAAATCCGACGCATGCATAAGGATCTCACAATGTTTTATAATATACTACACTCCAATAATTTTGGTCCTCAACTATTGGAGAAAGTTAGCCTCCATGTTCCCAGTAGACAAACGAGGCTAAATCAACCTTTTTACATTATACCCCATCGCACTAACTAAGTACGGACACAACTCCTTCATGTCCAGAACACCTAGGTTTGCTAACCAATATTCGGAAGGCTTAGATTGTTATAGTTTTCCAAATAAATTTAAAGCTCAGCTTAAAAACTGTGTGTGATAACTTGATGTCCTTGTGTTTTCTACATTTTTTGTTAATGTTTGTTATTTAATGTTCCTAGTTTGTATGATTAAAATTTTTATTTAAATTTACTTTAGGTTAGGTTATAAATCTCCTATGATTAATGTTTATACTGTATTTTAATTGGGTGATTGCCCGTTGATAAATAAAATAAAAATAAAATAAAATAAATAAATTTTGCGTTATTTTGCCGGTTATTAGCGCACTCATCACTGTACGTGCTCTAGAGACCACCTGTTAAGTACATTGACTTTGAAATTTATTAGACTCTGCCAATTATTGTACAAGTGCGTATTACCGAAGATTGCCGAACGAAGTGACCCAAGTTCATTCGCCAGGGTTACTGGGTGACGAAAAAGTACATAACGACGAGAATACACACAAAACCAACGCTTCGATGAACGAACATTTTTACTCCTTACATTCAAGTTATTGTAATTTGTTTTAGATCTGTTGTATTAAAATTTACGTGAAATTCTGAAAATTCTTCACCACATCCACAACTATTGGTCCTTCGAACAACGAATCTACAGTGCCAGCAGAATTACAAAAGAAAATAGCAGCTTTATATTCTACGAACCGACGTCGTACTTGACCCGCTGTATCAACCCCAGGAAGCTACATTTACAACACTGAATACTGAATCCTTTTTATAATTTCACATTTTTTCAGTCTCTATTTGATAAATATTTTAAGTACATGAGTTTCAATCTAAATTAATATATTTATTTCGAATAGTGACATATTATTTGACGTTTTACCTACTCTCGTATTCATTGTGAATGTGCTAGCTGATTTTTTATTTTATTCTGACAGATCGTAACTAAACGTTAATAATAATTCTTACGTACATAATAATTGAATTACAAAACATTTATTTCCGTTTTCTGCACTTGAATAAATCATTTCTTTTTATTTAATTACATTCATCGAAGATCAAATATTTATTTCTTTAAACATCAAACACATTTTGATTGTTTATATCTGTATAATAATATACGCCACATACATACATAATATTTAATTATTTTGCATCCTCGTACATTTTGGTCATATTGTCAAAAATGTCAGACCAAAACAAAACAAAGAGAATGGCCACTAAAGGTGCTCTTACACGTTTAACAACATATTTTCGAAGTATAGAAAATAATGAAATTATCGACCTCGTAGATTTAGAAATGCGATTATTCAAAGCCGAAGGGCTTTTAGATGTTTTTAATGAGGTTCAGATGCTTATTGAAACTGATGATCCTGACTGCGAGGAAAATTATGACACATTACATGCCATTGAAAGGCAGACTTTTGAGGACAGATATTTTAAAATAATATCTGACATCAAAAAACTTATTTTATCTAGACGACCTACTGAAACGTCTGATTCACGTAGTGTCAATGGTTCAATAGCAGCTAGACCTACAAATACAAGCAACATTAAGTTACCTCCATTGAATCTAGCTACATTTGATGGATCGTTTGATCAATTCCTCTTCTTTCGCGACAGTTTTAATTCTATTATTAATGATGATACTTCACTTTCCAATGTACAAAAGTTTCATTACTTACGTCTGTCATTACGTGGCATAGCTGCCGACACTATTAAATCTTTGCAAGTCTGCGATGCAAACTACGACATTGCTTGGAGTTTATTGATCGAAAGATTTGAAAATAAACAGTTACTTGTAAACAATCACATTAAAGCTCTCTTTAACCTACCACTAGTCACAAAAGAATCAAATCAAGGTCTCAGACAACTTCTAGACAATACACAAAAACATTTACGTGCTTTAGAAGTTTTAAAACGCCCCACTAAACACTGGGATGATTTGATTATTTATTTGTTAACAACAAAATTTGATAACTCAACAAGACGCTCTTGGGAGTCACAAAATTGTAAAGACAACCTACCAGTTTTAGATGATTTACTGAAATTTTTAAAAGAACGATGTCGTATCTTAGAGTCATTAGATAACTACAATGATAATAAACAGGGTCAAAATTCACCACGATACAAAGGTAATAAGTCTGAAACAAGAGCCTTTGTTTCTAACACAGAGAATAGGTTTAAATGCAACTTTTGTAACAAGGAACATAAAATATATTATTGTCCTGACTTCTTAAAACTAAATCCTAATAATAGGTTAAACAATGCAAAACGTCTACGTTTATGCCTTAATTGTCTTGGCACATGCCATCGTACTAAGGATTATCGTTCTACTGGTTGTAGAAAATGTGGAAAGATCCATCACACTATGTTACACTTCGAGAATTCACAATCCTCAAATTCAGTTTCCACAGAAAACAATTCTTCTCAATCTTCATTACCTTCCAATGTTCCAAACACTGGGCTGCAGTCAAATGAATCTACCTCTACCTCTAACTTCTCTTCAACACATCATATAAGCTCAAGTGTTCACACTGCTATTAAACCGTATATTCTACTCTCAACTGCTGTTGTTAACGTTTTTGACAAGTTCGGCAACTCACATAAATGCAGAGTACTCTTGGACAACGGAAGTCAATCCAACTTTATATCTGAGAAATTTTGTGATATTTTACAACTTTCAAAGGAAAAAATCAACACTTCGATCTCGGGAATTAATCAATTAACTCACAATATTAACTTCCGGACATCACTAACATTTAAATCAGATATTAACAATTTCTCGAAAAAAATATCTTGTCTAATTTTGCCCAACATAACAAGTAATTTACCTTACATACACATCAATCGTTCCCAGCTCAATATTCCAACAAAATTACTTCTAGCTGACCAGAATTTTGAAAAACCTGGTCCAGTAGACCTTCTTATTGGAGCTGACACATTTTGGGATATTTTAAGCGTGGGACAAATCAAACTTGGTCCTGGGTTACCGATCATTCAAAAAACCACTCTTGGTTGGATAATTTCTGGCCCAATTCCAACAAATATTCAACACCACCCCCAACATAATTGTTACTTTTCTTCTACCAGTGAATTAGATTCACAGCTCACAAAGTTTTGGGAACTAGAGGAGTGTCCTAAAACTAAGTTTGTTTCCGAAGAAGACATCTATTGTGAAAATCATTTTAAGCAGCATATTTCTCGCCATTGTGATGGTCGTTTTATCACTACTCTTCCACTAAAGGAATCTCCATCAGTTTTAGGGGATTCTCTAACTACTGCCAAAAAACGTTTTTTAAACTTAGAGAGAAAACTTGAAAATAACATTCAATTGAAATTAGAATATCATGACTTCATACGTGAGTACATTAAACTTGGTCACATGTCCCTAATAAATGACACTAATGATAATTCTGGATTCTTCTTACCTCATCACTGCGTTTTAAAAGAAACTTCAACCACTACAAAGTTAAGAGTTGTATTTGATGGTAGTGCGAAAACTACCACAGGCTACTCATTAAATGACATCATGTATGTCGGCCCTCATTTACAAGATAATTTATTTTACATTTTACTTAGATTTCGTCAACATAAATTCGTACTGGGTGCAGATATAACTAAAATGTATCGTCAGGTTTTCCTTACTCCTGAACAACGTTACCTTCAAAAGATCCTTTGGAGATTTAATAAAAATGATGAAATTTCTGCTTATACACTGAATACTGTTACCTACGGTACTGCATCAGCAGCGTTTCTTGCCATTAGGTCTCTTCATGAAATTGCTCATCGACATATTTCCGAATACCCAAAAATTTCCTCTATAATTTTGCACGATTTTTATGTAGATGATCTATTAACTGGTTGTGACACATCGGAAGAACTCCGAGAAATCAAGGAAACTATTTCATATTTATTATCTTCCTACGGTTTTCCTCTGAGAAAATGGACTACCAATGATTCGTCTCTACAAAATCATTCTGATCCTGATTTTTTGCATTTTGGTTCTGACGAACATAACAAAACACTAGGATTACTTTGGAATCCGTCTTGTGATTCCCTACAATATTCTATAAATATCTCCACAATTAACTTAAAGATTAGCAAAAGACAGATTTTATCCTGTACAACACAAATATTTGATCCTTTGGGGTTACTTTCACCCGTAACAGTTACATCGAAAATTATTCTTAAAGAGCTCTGGAAACTCAAGATCAGTTGGGATGAATCTGTTCCTGAAAGTATTTACACACTTTGGTCGAAATACTACTTCGAACTTACAAAATTAAACACTTTAAAAATACCTAGACATGTACTTTCTTCTAACCCAGTTTCTGTTCAACTTCATGGGTTTTCTGACGCCTCGGAGGCGGCTTACGGTGCATGTATTTACATATGCTGCACAGATACATTTGGAAATTACACTTCAAATCTTTATTGTGCTAAAACTCGAGTTTCTCCTATGAAACTTGTAACCATTCCAAGACTCGAACTTTGTGGGGCATCACTACTTTCTGAACTTGTCGAAAAGGTCACTTCATCTGTAAATGTCTCCTTTAAAAACATTACGTATTGGACTGACTCTAAAATTGTTATTTCATGGATAAACACCTCTCCCCATTTACTTAATACTTTTATAGCAAATCGAGTCTCACAAATACATAAACTGACCAACCCTGAATTTTGGAAATATATTAATACTTATGATAATCCAGCAGATCTACTGTCACGAGGTATAAGTCCTTCTTCGCTCAGTAATTCCCACATATGGTTTCATGGCCCTTCTTGGCTCACTTTGCCTCAAGAAGAATGGCCTCAATATACAAAACATCAAGAAGTTTGTATAACTTCTGAATTACCTGAACTGCGTAACAAAACTCTTGTGTTTCATCACATCAACAACGAATTTACCTTTTACTACAAATATTCTTCATTAAATAAACTAACACGCGTCTTTGCTTATGTCTTAAGATTTAAAGACAATCTGTCGATTCATAAACATTTACGAATAACAGGTCCCTTGACCACAATAGAACTCAATAATTCCCTTTTAACCTTAATTAGGTTCGTACAACGTCAGTCATTTCCATATGATTATGATGCACTTTCCAATTCCAACCAAATTGACAAAAGAAGTAAACTTATTGGCCTAACTCCATTCTTTGATACAACAACAAAATTAATACGCGTTGGCGGTCGTTTACATCATTCGTCATTTGATTTTAACAAGAAAAACCCCATAGTCCTACCTCAGAAAGATCACCTCACGATACTCATTGCTCGCCATGAGCATTTGAAACTTTTACATATTGGTCCTCAAGCACTTCTTGCTTCCTTAAGAGAAAATTACTGGCCAATATCAGGGCGCAATTTGGTTCGAAAAATTGTTCGTGATTGTGTCCGATGTTTTAGATTTAACAATAAACCCGAACAGTATCTTATGGGCAATCTTCCGGAGTCACGAGTTACCCCTTCACGTCCCTTCACGGTTTCTGGTGTCGATTATGCTGGTCCCGTTTTATTACGAGATAGAAAGGGTCGTAATTACAAAACTTCTAAAGCTTATATTGCTCTCTTCATTTGCTTCGCCAGTAAGGCTATACATTTAGAAGTTGTCAGTGATCTCACGACAGAATGCTTCTTAGCGGCATTACGCCGATTCACGGCCCGACGCGGTAAATGCTCCGAAATATTTTCAGATAACGGCAGCACTTTCGTGGGAGCAAATAATGAACTCAGACAATTTTTTAACACAAATGCTGATCACATTATTACAGACCTCTCAATCGACGGTATTCAATGGCATTTCATTACTCCACGTGCTCCCACTTCGGTGGATTATGGGAGTCAAACATTAAATCAGTTAAGCACCACATGAAACGTGTAGTAGGTAATGCAATTTTAACATTTGAAGAATTTACCACGGTTTTATATCAAATAGAGGCTTGTCTCAATTCTAGACCACTCTATCCTCTTTCTAATGACCCAAATGACCCTAACCCTCTTACTCCTGCACACTTATTAATTGGATCTTCATTGACGAGTATTCCACAACAAAACTTAATGGACATTAATGAAAATCGTCTTTCAAGATTCCAAAGGGTGCAACAGATATTACAGCACTTTTGGACAAGATGGTCCAAAGAATATGTATCCCATCTTCAGCAGCGGGTCAAGTGGAAGGAGAATTGCCAACAGCTGATCCAGCCTGGACGCATGGTTCTAGTAAAGGATGATGGACTTCCTCCCTTGAAGTGGCAGTTAGGCAGAATTTTAAAAACTTACACCGGAAGTGACAATATTGTGCGGTCGGTTGTGATAAAGACAAACTCTGGTGAGATTAAACGACCGGTTGTGAAATTATGTGTTCTGCCTAACCAAGATCAATAACTTTTGTTTGAAAACTATAATTAATATGATCTTTGACTTTTTCTTTAAGACTTTTTATTGAAACCCGGTCTTTGGGGTTTCAAGGTGGGGGAGTTTATGTTAAGTACATTGACTTTGAAATTTATTAGACTCTGCCAATTATTGTACAAGTGCGTATTACCGAAGATTGCCGAACGAAGTGACCCAAGTTCATTCGCCAGGGTTACTGGGTGACGAAAAAGTACATAACGACGAGAATACACACAAAACCAACGCTTCGATGAACGAACATTTTTACTCCTTACATTCAAGTTATTGTAATTTGTTTTAGATCTGTTGTATTAAAATTTACGTGAAATTCTGAAAATTCTTCACCACATCCACAACTACCACCATATACGTAGTTTTGTATATAGAAGCTTGTCACTTAATTATTTCATCAAAATTAATGTATATTTAATATACCATTCTTCATATCTGGATCTCGGAGGTAAACTACACTATGTCATTTTAAGCAACTGTGAAGTAGAACACTTTGAATGTCATAAAAATCTGATACATACCATAAATGCACCTGATATAGCCCATAATTATTCGAAAGATAATGTCACCATATTTTAATAATAAATTGACGTGCATAGAAATCGGACCACTTAAAATTTGGTTATTTTTGATGTCTCATATTTCCTAAACCTGTTGGCCGATTTAAGTGAATTTTTTAATATGTTATAGCCTTCTGTAACAATATGGCTGTAATAATATTGTTGCTAAACAGGTATATTTTTATTGTATACCGGGTGTACGAATCAAACTGTGTTTTTTCCTAAAGTTCGCATCACACTGTGGAATATTCTAGGATTTATAAAATACTGAAATTAAAACCTAACTATAGCCTCAGGTTTTATTAACATTCTGTTTTTGGATTCATTCGTTTATGTTAGATAATAAAAAAGTATGGAACTTTAACAACTAGACATGTTCTTCATCAATACACGGCGTTTTTAAATAAGTGGATCAAACTTTAAGGGGTAATTCTGCATGAAAAAATAATGAAAGTTTGCTTTATAAACCTATGTTTGCAAATGTTTCGTTTCCGAGATACGTGATGTTGAATTTTTTCTTAGAAACTGACGATTTATTGCTCTAAAACCAGTTGAGATATGCAAATGAAATTTGGTAGGTTGTAAGAGATAGTTATTGCTGATTTATTGACATAAAACTAGGAATTTTATTTTTTTCATTGGCGTGCATACGGATCATATGACGGGTAATATTACCCGTATGCACGCCAATGGTGAATAAAAAAAGAATGTGTGTGTACTTTGTACGCACGTAAGAAGTTATACTTCTATTATATGATTTCAACGGAATCAATATACTTTAAACAGTTTATTTTTATTTTATTTAAATATTAAACTAATTTTAATACTTACTACTTTCCAAAAATTTTTATTAAAACAATACCAAAAATTAAAAAATAAAAGAATAAAACACACTCAAACACATTGAAAAATGAAACAAAGAAATGATTTCTGAACAATAATTGTTGAGAAAATTTTTAAGTAAATACATATTTTCTGAAAAAAAATATAATATACCTACAATCATAAAATGTATAAAGAAAAAATAAAAATTTGCATTGGGAATTGAACCTGCGTCTATCAGGTTGTTAGAAAAGGTAACTTAACACATTCACGGACACGCTTCACATGTAGACACGTCATATGCAGTCATGTCCGTGAATGTGTTAATCTCAATAATCACATTATCAGCCTTCACTTTTTTCTTATTTGGTATTATGTAATAAAGCTTTTAATTTTAAATATATGTATTTGGAAAATATAATACCAGATGATGGAAAAACGGACATGTCATTAAGAGTTATAAAATGAAGAAGGCTACTAACGTGTATTACTCATTAAATAATACAAATTTTGGGAAATCAGAAAAAGATAACAAAACTAAACTCAGGGTAAGTATATAACAGCATAGTTAATCCGATAATGACATAATATGGTAGATAGAAACCTAACAATTGAACTGGTTTGGAACATAACTTTTGCAAATGGAGCAAAAGAGGCTAAAAAAACAAACATTAAGCCAAAATTGGTAACAAGAAAAGGGAAGGCCGAGGAAGACCTGGATGGACTAAATCCATAATATAGGTGAAAAGAGAGACATGACTATAAGAGATATGAAAAAACTGGCTACCAATAGAAGTGCGTGGAAGAAATGGATAAGAATCGGAGCGGAACCCTATATTCGACGCACTGAAGGGCACAAAGGATTATGAGAAAGAAGAAGTAATAAAATAAAGCGTAAGATTCGGATTGATTTACACTAAATATCTATTAACTTCTTATTATAAAATTTAGAAAACATTGCAAAATAGAAACAAATTTAAAAAAACTGAATATTCGCATTCGCATCTGCATTCGCGAGTGTCGGTAGTATATATTCGCATTCGTATTCGCGAATGTTCAAAAAATGACATTTGTTACATCACTAGTACGTACCTGTTGCTTTTAAAAACTATTTAAAAAGTCACTACAATTATAAACTTGCTTTTTGTCTCTATCCTCGCAACAATAAAACCTAATATACACAACATTTGTTTATCCATAATCTCCATATTATTGAACAATTATTGACAGATAATTTTAACACCCAATCAGATCCCATATAACGTTTGAGCGACTAATACCATACGTGACCATACTGTCGGTGTGCGCATGCACCAGGGAATGTAAAAATTCACCCTTGTGCCTAAAGTATAACTTCAAAAATTCTTAATTGTATGTAAAAAAATGCGCAAAAACTACCTCTCAAAACCTACCAAATTCCATTTGCAAATCTCAAACGGGTTTAGATCAATAAATAAATCGTCAGTTTGTAAGAAAAAATTCAACATTCCGTATCTTGGAAAACTAAGCATTTCAGCACATATGTTTATAAAGCAAACAGTCATTATTTTTTAGAAACACCCTGTGTTTATAAAGAACATGGCTTGTTGTTAAAGTACCTAACTTTTTTACTATTCAGCATAAGGGAATTAAACAAAAACAGAATGTTAACAAAACGTGATGCTATAGTTTGTTTTAATTCAGTATTTTATAGATGCTCGAATATTCCACAGGGTGATGCGAACTTTGAGAAAAAACACAGTTTGGTTCGTATACCCAGTATACAAAAAAAATTTACCTGTTTAGCAACAATATTATTACAGCGATATTGTTAAAGAATCAGGCTATAACATATTAAAAAAATCACCTAAATCAGCCAACAGGTTTAGGAAATACGAGACATCAAAAATGAATAAATTTTTTAGTGGGCCGATTTCTATGCAAGTAAGTTTATATAACCAATTTGTATAATCCTACTAATAAAATAAGTAAATTAAAAAACTTACTCAAAACAACACATGTCGACAGAGTCTAGTTTACCTCCGAAGTCAAGATATATGTATATTTATATATTATATCTTCTAGACCATGTTGGTCTCTTAGTGTGCATTTAAAAAGGCTGTTAATAAATTGAAACGAATAGCGATGGACTACCCCAGCTAATTGAAATAATATTCGAAAATATTACCCCAATCAACTAAGATAGCCATCGTTACACCCTTAGCTTAGCTCAGTCACTCAGGTGTGTGTTCGTCTTGTCCTAACCTCAGATATGAACTATGAAAATTGGAATGGAAGCAAACAAAACAATAATTTTAACTAATCATGTTTATTGTTCATAAAGATATAATAAATAAAATGACTTAGTAAATTGCATTAACAAATGTATTCAAATTCTTGCCAAAAACTAACAATTCTGGATTATACTTATGGCTTTTGGTAGCTGATGGTATCTTCTTGATGTCTTATGGTACTGCTGCTGGTTCTGCAACGGGCTCTGGGGCTGTAGGTGTTGTATTCCACCAGGCCTACGGATGTTGGTCGTTGCAGTCTTGGTAATGCGGTTGCAGCCCTGATGACATGGTCCTCGTTGTTCTATCGCCGACGATTTGAGGATGCTTGCAGCTCCCGGAGGGAGGAAAGTGCTTTTATTCCCAAAAACTATAAAATAGAGACACATATCAATCATCAAGAAGAAAAACCAACGTGTGCCATCTGCCGTTCTAATCGTCAGGAAGAGCAGCAGATGACAATAATAAACTAAATGAAATTTAGATGAGAAGAATAGTTAAAATTTTGATTACTAAACGTGCATATTAATAGATGAAAAGAAATATAGAAACCAAACACATGGTTGAACATTTGGAGGTTAGATATAAAAAATGTTACAAGAAGGAATGGAATGGATGGAATATAATGACTGTAAGAAATTATTAAAAAAACTGTATGTAACTCACCCCAAGAGGAAAATGATTTGTTGAAATAAAATGATTTATTTTTGAAGCTACTCTGCCTTTTAAAACATTTCCACCTCCATTTTGAGAATGAGATATGGGAGTTGTCACTGTCATTAAAATGACATGACAACGAACCTTGGACCGAAATTTGAAATAACGGACATGGAACACGAGAGAATATACATTGTAAATAGGGTTGCCTATTATAAAACGAGCGCCAACGGATTTTTAAAGGGGAAATGGGTAAACCAAATAGAAGAAAATAATGATTAATGAAATATTAAAGGAAATAAGGTAAAATAATTATTTAAAAATAAAATATCAAAGATGTGACGTTTGTAACGTTACAAAATAAATAATTAAATAAAAAGGTATCGCTTCCCATTAAGGCAATACTAATGTTGGTCCCAGAGAACATGTTAAGTAGGTGTTTTAACTTTAAAAATTGTAAGTAAAAGTAGATTTTGATTTTTTAAAGTTACGTCAAAAGCAATATTTATCAACAAGAACGGTTCATTTTTCAATAGTTAATCACTCTAAAAACTCATATATTAACTACATACTTTTCCAAAGCCCATTTCTGGAACACCATCTTCTTCAACCGACTTCTTCCCCATCAGCTCAATCAACCTGTTCTCCAAATCTCACAGTGGAATGTAATTCACTGGTCCCCCACCAGTCTTCTAGATTTCCAGATTTATTTTGGATGCCTTATTTTTTGTTTTGCATTTCCAGTCAACTAACGCCTAAAAATATGCATTTTAAAACAAAAATAGTATAGTTTTAAAAAAGGTTACAATTTTTTCTTATAGAAATTACTATAAACCTTTGTATAAAATTAGCTACAATTTACTAATATTAACTTACTATAAGGCCACAACAACCACATATATCGAAGTATTTAGGCAGACATGGAAGACTTTCACTTTAGTACCTAACTATAGAAAATGGATAGAACTGTCTCAAACATTAAAAAATGAAACTACAAAATTATTAACAGTGTCCATCAAAAACTTCTAGAAATTGGAAAAAGTTTTTATGTTGGTATGCCAAATATTTATTTTTATTCAATTATTTTAACCCTAGAATAAGGGTTATTCGTAAATTTTACGACGCTCAATACATTGGGCATTTTCGCCAACTCTCATTTATTTTAACGATTTCCCCAATTGAGTACCTTCCACATTAGTATTGAGTTTGATAGTGAATCAGACGGTTGTTATAATTTAGAATACTAAGACCATTTTTCAACATAACTAAAAGAAAACTCAACATACTCAACATAACTAAAAGAAAATGATGCAAATATGATCCAGAAAAAGAAGAGGAATACTTGTTTCTACTGTCCAACCAAAAAAAGGCGTAAGACCACCAACTATTGCAAGGAGTGCAAGAAGCCAATTTGCGGAGAACACCGAGAAGATATTTGTATCCTATGTTCCTAAAAATACCCAAAATATGTTTGTTTCATAATTTTAGGCTTTTGTTGTTTTACTTAGAATCTTAATTGTTTTCTATGCCATGAATAAAAAATTCAACGTAAAAAATATAGACTTTTTTCTATGGAGTAATAAAAGTTACGATACCTAGTCCCGTATTTATGTTTGGCAAAAACGGTCCTGTATTCTAGGGTTAAGTTACTTTATTTTCCATGTGTGAGAATTTTTATGTTTGGTTAAAATGAATAATTATTGTTCATTTTTATTCAAATTGTTTTATTTAACGAGACGATTTTTAAAAAATTACGTATTTTTGGACAATTTTAATGCTTTGCACACAGACGCTACCACGTGCTGGCGAGGCACAGACTACATAATAATATATATATTTATTTTAAATAAGTAAACTTGTTTGGAGTAAAATGTATACATTGTTTAAAAAATACTTACTTTTCTCCACTCATCCTTGGATTTTTCCCCAAAACCCAAACTATTTAGTTTGTGGGCAACATTTTGCCAAAGGGCATGCCCTCTTGCTTTCCCATCGGGACCATTGAATTTATTTGTGAGCAACTCTGGATGTTGCTCACAAATATCCAGTAACACTTGCTGGTGCTCTGCACGAACTCTCATTTTTTATATTGTTTACTTTTACAAATTACATAAAAAACACAACACAAACACAGCACAAAGCACAATGTCGCAATGCAATGGCGCAGGTCGTTCGGGTCGTTCCCGCCCGTCGTTTACTTGGCGGAGAACACAAAATACCTTTTTTCAAATACCTTGTCACCTGTAACCTAACCCTCTTTTCTATGGTCCCGTGGCGATTATGCTAAGCTAGAAAGCGATACGTCTCCACACCTCGCTTTCTGGCGAACGCTTTTTTGATGCACGGAATGCCAGTCGTATAGAGAAGAGTCGATTGATAGATATCTACAGTGCACGGAATCCCGAACAGTTGATCAAATCTAACAGCTCGATTAGATGATCGAAGATTTGAATAACGTTTCGGAAACCGGCTGTAAATGTTTTATATTATATAATTTTGTGAATTTTATCATATAGTGAGAATGTAAAACTGAATGATGAATTAACAACTCATAAACCTAACTAAAAGACTTATTTATTTACATAAAATTATTTTGAAACTAATCTACTATACATATAATTAAACTACACTGGGGTGCAAAATTAACCGGACACCTTAAAAATGGGACATTTTTAATGTCTCGAATTTCCTAAACCTGTTGTCGGATTTAAGTGATTTTTTAATATATTATAGCCTTATTATTTAACACATTCACTGCCTACTACTATAGTAAAGTCGCAATAGCGGTGCCGGTTAGAATAAAATCGAAAAAATGTTGTTTAACTACTATAAAAACACTGTTTATTATTATACTTTATTAAAAAAATATAAGTTTTCGTTATATAAGAAAAAACACCTATAGGTGTAGACGGTTCCTCTAATGAAAATTTCATTGCCAGTGCCAAGTATATCTTAGATATACTTTTGATCTATGTGATAATCGTTATTTTGGATACATTTTTATGCTGGACTATTGATATATTTATTTACAATCTTGATCATTTAAGTATTCTAATTCTGTTGCTGCATTCACTGAAGTAGCAGCCCACATATCCCTGACTTCTTTAGCTAGTTGAAAACTAGTTCTTTGTTTTCCTTTTGTATCTTTTTCAGTTTTGCTTTTTTCATCAGGTATACTACTTCTTGCAAGGGAAAATCCATTTCTGTTTGGGTTTCCTCTACACCAGATCTAAAAATTACCATTTTAGTAATAAAAATTCCTACATGCAAAAAAGCGACTTTATGAAGTAAAATAACTCGTGGATTTAGAAATTATATTATGACTTACTTTGCCTTGTGTATTATTTCTTTTTTTCAGGCTGGAATTAATTAAATTTTTGACGTGTTCTTTAAGGCATCTAATAGTAAACCGTTTAGGTTTGTTCACAGACAGACTCTTGGATGTCTCCCCATCTTTCTTCTTCTTCTCGTTGTCCTTATGCCCTATAAGAGCGTCGGACTTTGGTATCACCTATCCATCTTTTACCCATTTCTTCCGCGCCTTCCGGTCTCCTGCCATTTCCTTCATATGTTGCACTGTTTTCCCTCTATTTGTCCCGATTTCCTCGATTTGTTCCATCCACCCCTTTCTAGGTCTGCCCCTTCTTCTTTTCCCCTGTCTTTTGGCATCTGTCACCTTCTTTACTAGTCTGTTCTCGTTCATCCTAGTTATATGTCTAAACCAATTCAGTTTTCTTTTTTCAATTTTTTTCTCTATTAGTTCCTGACTTAGCACGTTTCTGATGTTTTCGTTCCTTTCTCTGTCCATCTTCGTCTTTCCAGCTATTTTTCTCAGCTGCTTCATTTCTGCTGCATTTATGGCACTTTCATGTCTTTTATTTGTGACCCATGTCTCGCTTGCATATAGAAGAGTTGGTACTGTGATTGTATTATATACATGCATTTTTGTTTCCTGGTTGATTTTCCTTTTTCCCAGTATCGTATTATTAATCGCTTAGTATATTTTCGTAGCTTTCTTTGTCCTATTTGCAATTTCTAGGTCTAGCTTTCCGTCATTCGATGTTATCGTGCCCAGGTACTCGTAGGCCGTCACCCTCTCCAATTCTTGTCCTTACAGAGCACTCGTGTTTCGCCTTCAATTTCCTGCTCCTGCTGACCTATTTTCATCGTCTTGCATTTGCTGGTGTTTATTTCTAATTTCATTTTCTCTATTTCCTCAGTCCATACATAAATTAATCGCTGCATCTTTCTCGGGTTGTCTGCTAGGAGAACGACGTCGTCAGCATACAGTAATCCTTATATCATAACTGGTGTTAGGTGCGTGTAGCCTATTATTGTTTTAAGTGGTTTGTTCTTCTTTTTACATCCCCATCTTTCATGATTAAAATATGGGTTTACTCCTCGCACTGTAACAAAAAAAAAAAGAACTTCTGTTGGAGTGAAAGTAAAGAAGATGATAAACAGAAGTAGAAAAGAAAAATATAGCTTATTATAGCTAATGGAACAAAAAATGAAAATAGCTTCTCGTAGGAGAAGCCAAAGTAATAAAATACTACTTTTGCAGTAGTACTTGTATGGGGAATGAAAATTGAAAAAAGTGGGATAAACTGATAATAAAAGTATGAATAGACAGAGGCAAATTGGAAGTAGTTAGGCTAGCGATATATGCAAGAGAACGACAATTTGACACTCAAGGATGGATACGGCCAATTTGCATGCCTGTCAAGGAACAGTAGATCAACGTAGATAGTAAGAATAGATGATCAGAAAATAGATAGAATAAATAGTGTGACCAACTAGCCCGAAAAATCCGGGAGATGGCCCGAATTACGAAGTCGTGTCCCGGCGTCCCAGACAAGGCTTCCGGGCCATCCGAATTTTCAAAGTTTCGGTAAAATTCCATTTTGAAATTTTTAATACATCATTTTTCTAAGAATTCACATCAAATTGAATTGGTGGGACGAAAAAAGTCGACAATTTCTAGACTGTTATACTAATACTACATCCAAAACGCATGCATGCATTTTATTTCGTCGTATTCTAGTTCTACGAAAACTCAAACTCTTGACTTTTTCCGGTTTCTATATTTTAATCATCGTCTTCTGAAAAGACGATTTAAAAACATGAATATCCAATAATGATAATTATATTTTAACCCAAGGTTCAATTTACTTGGAATCCAACGTTAGTTGATTTTCTAATTATTCGTTTTTTGAGAACGATTTCCGGATTTGAAACGTCAAAAACTAACAAAAATGTAATTATTATTACAACGCATTCCATCAAAAAAAATTTTGTCAACATAAAAATAATAAACAATTAATAAAATGATGATATTAGTTTTATATTTAAAAAAAATGGCCCGATTTTCATTGAAAAGTCCCGGATTTTAGGTACATTTTTCAGTCTTGTCCCGAATTCGACTAAATTGGAGTTGGTCACACTAAGAATAAATATAATAATATAGTAAAAATAGAAGAATATAGGAGATAAATAAAATAGACTAAGTTACGGGCGCCAGAAGATGGGATCGACCAATCTCCCAGGTATCTTACACTGCTGTAAAACATATGCCAGATATGCCCATTATGTCTACTTGTGATTTTAATTATTTTTTTCTTATAATTGTTTAATTTAGGGTAAACTAAAATATATTAGACGAAAATAAAATTTATTTTTTTAATAAATTTACAAAATTTTGGGCGTCCTCTATGTAGGACGATGGGCACTTAAGGGTACCTACATTAACTATACACATTTTGTATAGTATACCAAAAAACATTTGACGTGGAGTCGTTTGTCGCATTTTGAACATCTGGTGGTTGTTTTTTCATGGCAATGTGCACAGCGTGTTTGCTTATTTTGAGGAATTACCAAATGATCCATACGATCAAACCTAATGTCTAAACCTTCGGTAGATGACTTATGACCTTTCGAATGTGTTTCTTTTTTTTTATTTTGTAATAATAGCGTAGTGGCTACTCGTCTTCGGAACCTTAACTGATCAAGGTCCCCACCTCTTTGTCTATGCAACTGCCAAGCATTTTGCAGAGCTACATCAATACAGTGTGCTACTAGCGGGAAATACCATTTCTTGCTCCTCAGTGAAATTCTATAAAGGCTCATATTTTGGTCACATCTGTCTACTCCGCCCATGTTTGCATTGTACAAGTTTATCAGATGTGGCTGCGACACCTGAAATATTATAAAATGTCATGAAACTAAGCATGTTGTTGAAAATAAAAAATAAATGCGTTTGTAATAATAATCTAAAAAACTATAACTTACCTGAATATTTGTCCGTTCTTTTCGTGAAAATCTTTTCACCATATGCAGGGGGTTTACGCCTCCTGCATTTGAGCACAGGGTGACAATGCTGTTGTCATGCCACTTCACGACAATAATGTTCTGGTTTTCTGTTTTTTTGAAATCGAAAACGCCTCGAGCTTCGTTTTTGATTGCGTTTGAGTTTGTTAGTGGCCCATTGGGTATGCGATTTTCACGTATTGTTCCGGTAGTGTTGAAAGTTTTCTCTGATAGCAATTCTAATAAAGATAACGTGGAAAAGAAATTATCAAAAAATAGGTGCATCCGTTTATTAGGCCACCTAGTTCTTAAAACGTCAGCATACTCCAAAACAACAGATGGCCCTACTCCATAATCAATATACTTTTCGCTAATATTTGTGGTAGCACCTTAGTAAGGTTCCATCCAATTTACGTAGCCTAATCTACTTGCTCCTACCCAAAGGTTGTAGCCATAGCGAATTGGCTTATTGTGAATAAATTGTTTGCAGCCATGGCGGCCGTAATATGGTACCATGGCTTCGTCAACACAGTGCATTTCCTCACATTTACCAAATTTCAAAAATGCAGCATTGAGGTGATCGAACAATGGCCTAACTTTAGCAAATTTGTCGGATGTATTTATAGTGACGTTGTCAGTTAGGTGAAAATGAGATAAAATATATTCAAATTTATTTCTTGACAAAGCTTCAGAAACCAGTACACTGTCTCTTTCGTTTTCCCAGAACATTCTCCGCCTCGGAACTGGCACATATCCACTGAGTAATAACACTCCAATGAATGCTTTTATCTCAAGTTTTTCTATTTTCATACAATGGTTTTGTTGCCCTGCATATGGATTTGATTCGACAACTATTAGGTCCAATATTTTGTCATAAAAAAAATAAAGAAAACATATCTAAAGGGGTTTGCAGAGGCATTTCTTCTTCATCGTTACTAAATTCTTCACCATCATACACCAAATCTTCGGTTTCCCATTTATAAATCTTTTTTCTCTTTATTGTTTTTGTTCTCTTTGATGACGTTTCATATTCTTCCACTGATGGGGCATCTTTGTCATCTTCTGTATTAGAGAAAATGTTTTGCCTTGTATTATATTTATGAAAATTTATTTCAGCAGGCGCTCTAAGCTGTTTAGCAGGTAGATTATTTATGGTAAGCGTGTCTTTGTCACCAGAATCTTTATCAGTTTGAGAATCCGTGGCATTTTCTGGCGGAGAAATAGTCAATGACTCAACGTGCTCTATCATATCTTCCTCCTCCTCCAGCATAGCCAGTGCATCATTTAGAGGAAAAAAAAACCCCTGGAAGTGTAAATATACATGACATATGCTAAAATGTTAATATATTTTGTATAAAAGCATGTAATTTAAGCAAAAATAAAGTTATGTATGTAGTACTGTTATGTGCCCAACGACCTACATGTAGGACGCTGTGGAAAAGAGGTTCAAAAATGTATTATAGCATATTTGTACATTACTGTTGATCCTATATTGCTAAATATACTTCTTTTTACGATAAAATGCACATATTAAAATATTGTTTATATAGTTTTAAAAATACAAATTTTGCTTACCTTGCGAACGAAACACCATACTCTGCCATTTTCAAATTTACACAATTTTTGATGTTAACTACACAAATATTATGGTGTAACTAAATAGTCGTTTTATATTTTATTACATCGGGTGGCTCCTAGAGATCGATTACCTGTTTTCAGCATTTAGTTACTGGGCAAGAATGAGACAGGATCGGACTTGCTTCAGGCGTTCTATATGTAGGACGTTGGGCATGTCTGGGTTAACTCAGTAAATATAAATATAAGGGAATAAGAATAAATGATTAAGTAAATATTTATTAAAAATAACTACTTAAATTTTCACAATGTCTAAGTTGAAAATTGAATAGTATGTGACTCTAACATGACAAGGTAATACTTTAACAGCATATACAATATAACAACAGTCCTGTTATATGTATGTTACAAAATTTAATACCTCCTACTTACATATAGGGTACAACTCGCATGAGACTACCTGTACTAAATGGTTATAGTACGCTTGCTACGTACAACTAAATTAAATACCGACAAATATAAATAATAATATAAATAAGCAGGCACAAGCCTGACTAAGGGAAATACAACAAAATGAATTAAGCAAAGTTAATGAATACACGTTAAATAAATTTAAGTTAATATAAATACCTGTACCAACGACTTGAATTGACTGAGCAGATGAAATGAAGCAAATTAACGACGACATATCTGGGAAACAAGCAAATGATGTTACACACTAGATTTACATAAATGAAATGAAATCTACCAAAATTAACAATAAAGTATAAAAACCTAAAATAAAAATGTGTACCATTTTTTTTTTATTTTTTTATTTTTTTCGTATTACTCCGTAGAGTAACCAGGTGCATTTTTCAGTTGAAACTTTGCCGGCTGCAGACGGAGGATGTGAATTGCAAGGTGTAGAATTCCTTCCCTTTCGTCTTCACTGCAGCATCCATATGACTTGCAAATTATAGAAGTCTTGGAGGTGTTACCATGAAAATGTACCAATAAGTTTTCAATTTAAAAATCTTTTAGTGATTTTTAATATTTTTCAATATTATTAATTTACTATTAGGATTTAAAACTTGCTTCGTCTTGCTTCGTCTATAAAAACCTAATTTTCGGGGCTTTATCCTTGTGCACAAGTAACTTACTGTAGATACAGTAGTTTGGGAACTTAATACGTTAAAACATTAATACGTTATATAATAGTAAGCTAAATCTTAAAAAAAGTAATTAATAAACATAGTGTATCAACCAAATGTCTGTGATATGAAACACAATAGTTACTCAGTCACAAAACTGATTGTTCCCAAACAAACCCATTCCTCGAACGACTCCAAGAAAAAGTTCGATGCTGCATTCCATGAAACCCAGCACACGGAGGATGCTAACCTGTCCTTCCATTGGTCCAGGTGTAAAACGAAAAAGTTTGAAGCTGGTTCCC
The DNA here is from genome assembly GCF_917563875.1 of Diabrotica virgifera virgifera. Lineage (NCBI taxonomy): Eukaryota > Metazoa > Arthropoda > Insecta > Coleoptera > Chrysomelidae > Diabrotica > Diabrotica virgifera. The sequence goes on from NC_065451.1 coordinate 78,056,122, forward strand.
CAAATGACTAATGGTTGGAAATTGTCCTACCTCTCAGATGGTATTGAGAGGTCCAAGTTTTCACGTGCGTGGCTAAAAAACATAATTCCTGTTTACTTCAATTTCCTAAGTGTACGAAAGAATCAGAGGAAAGAAAAAAAGAAAAAAACTAGGAAAGTGTTTTTAGTATAGATAGTAATGTAAAAAAAACCATTAATCCCACAAAAAATCTCTCATTATTAAATAGTTTTGACCTTGACAAAAGTGTATGTGACAATTTCAGATTACAGGCACATGAGTTTGGAATTTAAATACAGAATAAATATGATTTCTTTAAAATAATTATAGGATACTTATTAATGATGTTGGAAGAATTCAAAAGAAATTTTGATTTTTGTATGACAAAAAAATAAGGTTAGGATTTTCTATGAATGAATGTTACTTATAGATATTGAAATGATTAAAAGATACTAAATTCACTGAATAAATTTACTGGAAGATTTAATAAGAAAGAAATGTCACAGTAAGAACGGCTAAGAACATGGCTGCTATGAGTTATATAAAAAAATTACCATGTGACGACGTTCCAGATTTAGTTCCTTTGCTCCTTATAGACACTCCTGATAAATTTAGCGAACCACATTTCGAACTTCCAATAATTTAACTGAAACTAGGAATTAACCTGTAAACTTGACCTAAATTTGTCACATGCCACCCCGAGAAATTTTCAAGCAAGAGTGAAGTCCGATCTTTTCGACTGTCACAAGGACGGAACACGAAGTAATATTCACCGATACCAACCCACGAAACTAACAGGTAGTTTTAAGTGTGTTTTGGTATAGCGTCATCAAAATAAATATTTTTAAAATATCTTCTAAAAATCTGTACTTTGCACACTGTTGCTCTGAAAATATTTGTAGTGGTTGTGTTAAACCACGTACGTAGATTTTTCAGCCACGAAATCCTCCGCCTTCCTGGTCCTCGCTTTCCCTCTACTTTTCCCTCTAAGACCAGTTGCAGCAGTCCATATCTTTCACTGTTCCTCATGATGTGACCGAGGTATTCGATTTTGGCTGTTTTTATTTTGATTAACAGCTCTTTTTCTTTTTGCATTCTCAGCAAAACACCCTCATTAGTAATGTGGTCGGTATAAGATACCTTCAGAATTCGACGATAAAGCCACATCTCAAAAGCCTCAATTTTCTTGCAGGTGGCTTCTGTGAGAGTCAACGACTCAACTCCGTACAACAGTATAGGAAAGATATAACATCGTAGTAATCTGACTTTTATGGGTATCGGCAAATCATGACATTTGAACAACTTTGTAATTTTTTGAAATGCAGATCTTGCTTTCTCTATCCTACATTTGATTTCTATAGAATGGTCCCAATTTTCGTTGACGTTCGTACCAAGGTACGTATATGTTTTTACTCTGTCTATTTGTTGACCATTCACACTGATTCGTTCAAATTGCTGTTTGTTCTTAGATATAATCATATATTTTGTTTTCTTAGTGTTTAGTGAAAGTCCGTATCTCTGACTGACTTCTGCGATTCTGTTCATTAACTCCTCTAGGGCTTCAGAACTGTCAGCGAATACCACAGTGTCGTCTGCGTATCTTATGTTATTGATACATTCTCCGTTAATTCGAATTCCGGCTTCAACATCATCCACTGCTTCTTAAAAGATTTCCTCAGAGTAGATGTTAAACAGCAGTGGGGATAGTATATATCCCTGACGGACCCCACGTTTGATTTTTATATCGTCGGATTCTCCTGCCTCTGTCCGGATAGAGGATGTTTGATTCCAGTACAGATTGCTGATAATCCTTAAATCACAGGTGTTAATTTCAATATTTATTAATATATAACCATTATTGGTTAATATATACCATCTTATATTTAAAATATAAGAGAAAATAATATTTATAAATGGGGAATTACCAGAAAATTAGAGAAATTTAATTAAGAGATCAAAAGAAAATAATTATAAAAGTAATTAAAATGTTCAAAAAGAATTTCGTCACGTGTCGGACCGTTACAGCACCTCTAATTAACAAAAGGTCATCTTCGCTTGTAAAGCGCAGCCTTTTCGCCTTTTTTAATAAATCTGTGTTCGTATTGTATTTATGAAATACAAATTTTTAAAATAAAATGTCTTCTACCAAATTTCCATTAACCCGAATGTCAAACAGATGGTCAATCAAAACCAAGCCAAGAAAACAAAGACAAAACACCTGTTAACGTACAGAAATAAAATTTCATAACACAGAACTAATGACATAACAGAACTTACATGTCCGAGTCTTGCCGAATTGGTGCGATTCGCTCCTAACGTTACCGTATTTCAAGCCCGCTATCCGACCTACCGTAACGGAGCTCGTTAACGTTAAAATCGTTTCCATTATTCAATTTTCATACTGCGCATGCTCCATTGCTAAAATAACACCGTATTCTCCAAGAAATTACTTGATAACTCTGTAATTACCTAGTGTTGTTTAAATAATCAAAATCTAACACTCACGTACAAGTTGTACGTACAACTTCTGTGCGAATCTGAGTTTATCGTATGTAGAATTATTGCTACAAATAAACTCCATTATTATTATATTACAGTTACCATTAAGTAATACTTAATTTTAAATACAATCAAATTAACAAAATTTAGCTCATTAGTACAAAACAGTGAAAATATTAATTTTAACTTACATTTTCTACTTCTACTCTACTGTCTGCTCTAACTACACTGGCCTTGAGAAAATGGTAGTTCGGGCAGGTTTGATTCGCCTTTTGAAACTACTGTGGCACCTTGCTGCAAAAAGTGGAGTGCATCGGAACACCATAATTTTGGCACACACATCTGCAACCCCTGCTTCAGATGTTTCAATTTTTTTAATTTTCGATAACTCTGCCATATACTGGGTTCGAATTCCTTGTATTTTTTTAATATCTGCCTCCGACAGATTTGTTAGTTGACTTTTGTTGAATTGCCTAGTAATTGTTTGCAGAGCTAAAACTCTCACGTTTCTGTTGTGATATTGTGGGTGAGAATGAGGCGATAAACTACCCCAGATAATTGAAATAATATTCGAGAATAATAGTTCAATCAACTATGATAGCTATCGTCTACCCTAATCAAAAACATGAACAATGAAATTCCAGAATGGAGCAAATAAAACAATAATATTGTTCTGAAGCTATTTCCTTGTGGCATTTGTATGATTAATTATTTATTCTTAAATTGGGGTTGATTTCATGTAATCGAATGAACTCTCTTTCAGTAAGTCGTCCCAGTAACGCAACTCATAAATATTGGCAATATCATTTTAAAGTCTTTTACTTTAAAATGTATAATATATGTCTGAATTGCCAATATAAATGAGTCAGATTAAATAAATTAATAGAAGAATTTTTACTTAGCAACAACATTTTTGTTTATTTTAGTAATATTTTGTATTTTGACAACGGCACCCGATTTGGGCGTCGAAACGTTAATAAAATTATTTTTTTCATTTTAATTGTGTTTAATTTTCCATATAAATAATTAATAAAACAATAATATTTAACTAATCATGTTTATTTTTCATAAAAGACATAATTAATGTATTAAAGAATAATATACAAGACCTTGCCGAAACTTTACAGATCAGAGATTATACTTATCGATGGCACTTGGTATCTGTCTGCGGGTTCTTGGTGTCTTGCTGATGGTTCTGCAACGGGCTCTGGTGACGTGGATGTTCTGGGCCACCAGGTGTAAAGATGTTGGTCGGTTTCTAGGTGTTTATTTACTGCAGCATCGTCGGCGACATTGGGGGCTCCAATTTCAGGGAGTCTTCCCACGAGGTGAAGGGTTGTTCGGTTTATTGTAATTTGTCCAGAAAACTAGAATACATACAAGTATATGAGACACCAAGAAAAAATGAAAGATATCCTTGCCATTCCAAGAAATAATCCAGAAATGTTGCAGAGAGGCAAGGTTAAACAAAATTAATAGCAATAAATAATATTAGTAGTTAAATAGTTGTGGATTACTACATATATATGAAAATAATAGATATAATGTGAAATATAATATGAAAAAATCACCATAAGGTGTGAAACTAGAAAGTAAGGTTAGATAGGAGCATAAAAAGATTACGGATATAGGCTTAGAAAAATGTGTACAATTATTAACACTTACCCCAAATATAAGAACGTCTGTTTGAAAATGTGGCTATGAGGCTAGACATTGCCTTAAGTAGATTTGAAAATTTAATGAAAAAAAATATTCTTCATTTTGACAAAGAGAAAGGGTTTGACTTGACATTGATAGACTTCGTGCGTGGGGCTTAAAATTTGAAATGAGAAACGACAGTGCGAAGTCACTGTCATGAACCACAGAACGATTGGATAAGAATGTGAATGCTGAGATAGAACAAGAATGTTGAGATATGCCTATAAATAACGAAAGAGGGCGCCAACCAATTTTTAACGGGAAAAAAGGTAAAACAAATAGAAGAAGATTATTATTAAAGAAAATAGAATAAAATAATTATGTATTTGAAAATAAAATAGCAAAGATGTGACGTTTGTAACTTTACAAGAAGGCAAATATAAACAAGGATGTTGTTCACATAGCTCAATCAACAAAGTTTCTGCATTTCTAGGCCAGTCATAACCCATTCTTAAAAGAAAATTTTTGTTAATTTTCCATTTTAGAATGCTCTATTGGATAGGGTGTAATAAATAAGAACAAAATTATTTATTCCAAAAGTGTGAATAGTACAATAAATATCTGATGTAAAATAAAAATCTAATTTACTTACCCCTTTTTGTAAGACATTGTTGTTTTAAGTAAATTATACGAAAAACCGGATAATAATAAACAAATCAAGCGTGGGAAATATGTTGATATTTCACAAACAGAAAACAGCTGATCGGCATGTATCCGTCAATCCGTGTCAATCAGTTATTATGACATTTGACATTGCGGAAAAATCAAACTTTCTACAAATTCCCCTAGACTTGCATGAAAACTTTTTTATTTGATACACTGCATTTTTACAATCTACTCTGTATAAAAAGTAATAAGTAAATGGTATGTAAGTCAATTAACATGAGTTGGTACCGTCCAGTGAGAGTTCTGTAAGTATAATTGTGGTAGGTCGTCTGGCCATATTCTCGTTAGTCTTATTTCAGCAAGTGGTTGGGTGAAAAAATTATTTATCAATTCGTTGCTGTGATCAGTGGTGCGATTTTTATATTTTATTGAACGAGTTTTTATTAAGTCCTTGATTAGTGGGATGTCCAGATCATGGTGAAGTGTCTGGTTGGATACGTACCATGGAGCTTTACTTATCATACGGAGTATTATGGACTGGAATGTTTGGAGTATCTTCGTATTTGAAGGTTTACTGCAGCCCCATAGTTCTATTCCGTATGACCAAATTGGTATAAGTATAGTTTGTACAGAAGCAGTTTATTTTCAAAAGATAACTGAGACCTCTTGTTAAATAGCCTGTTCATATTTTTTAGTTTAGGGTCTAATTGTTTACGTTTAGTTTTAATGTGCGTTTTCCATATGAGTTTTTCATCCACATGCAATCCCAAGTATTTGACAACTGTTTTGATGTGAATCGGAGTATTATTTATAGAAACTGGAGGACATGTAGATTTTCTGGTTGTAAAAGTAATTTATACTGATTTGCTGACATTAACATTTATAATCATCACTTGAGCCAGTTTTGTAATTGGTCTAAATTATTTTGTACTTTTTGTGATGCTACATTAGGGTCGACATCCACTGCTAAGATTCTCGTATCATCAGCAAAAGTAGCTAAGAAGGTATCATTTCTAGTTGGAACGTCGGCTGTATGAACACTTGCAGAGAAAATGGCACCAAACCGATAATCGCGCAAGAAGTTGCATGCAATAATCAACTAACGACATACTGCGCCTGCCTTTGGGCAACTTTCTTGCGTCTTGCAGGTATAATTGCTATCTGTAAAGCGGTCGATAGTTCCTGATGTCGGTCTTGCATAAGCAAACGTTTTGGTTACTTCTGTGATGCGCTGTCTCCATTTTTCCCTCCACGGGATTTTAGAGATCGAGAGTAGGCGTCCCTTAAACTTTTCCACCTTTTTTGGATTTCCTTTCCTGAAAATAAAATAACAAAAAAATAATAAAAACGTACATGACAATTCTTAATTACTAATGTTTTGACTATTTTAGGTACTAGGCGACTACCTACTGAGGCGATCAACAATATCAGAAATTGTTCAACAAACATATTAAGCAATTTGGAAACAACTTCATACGTTAGTGCTAGTGCATTAAAGGATATTCTTGAGTTTAATTTTCAGAAAGACGTTTTTTTTCTCTTCTTCTTGAGATTCATTTTTCGTTTTTTTTTTTCTTGAGGTTCCTTTTCTGGAGATTCTTTAAATGGCGTAGATCTTAACTCTTCCGCCCTTGAGCCTTTCGTCTTGTACTTGATTTTATATTTCTGGCCGTACCCTGTGATTTTGGTGACATTAAAAGCAAGGATAATATCGAAAGTGTTATTTTCTGGAAACTCTTTTGAAGTAGATGGCCCTGGCATTGAATCAAAAGTATCTGAGCTCTCACGAGAAGTTGATGGAATTAACGTAGTTTCGCGAAAGTTGACGAACCTGGTTCTGCTCGGAATTTTCATCATTAATTTGATTGTCAGAGTAAGCTCGTTCTTCTGGAATTTCAGTAACCGAAGAGGGGAGGAAGTCTTTATCAGAAAAATATCTGGGTTTATAGGACAAATGCCTGTTATACCCCATTCCACGAATATACGACCATCTTGGATTATCGCGACAACGAATATTTTACTGTACAAAATATGAAGAACGAAAGTAAATTGCAAATTATATTGTTGTTTATTGGAGTAGTTATTAGAGCAAAATACTGTCGTACTTCTTATGTTGCACAGTAAAATATTCGTTGTCGCGATAATCCAAAACAGTCGTATATTCGTGAAATACACCATACTTTAAACCCTTTAACAGCTTTACCAAGTGGCTTACCAACTAATTACCAAAAATATCCATGATGTCATAAAGAGATATTCTTTTAGCTGGATTATTGGTAATCCATTTATCACACTCCCTTGCACGTTGACTCTTTAATGGTCCATAAACACAACAGTCAAGAGGTTACATATGATGGCTTGTATGTGGTGAAAGTGAGATCATTGTAATATTTTTAGATTACGAGACAGACATCCTTTTTCTAGGGAAGAGTACAAATGGGGGACTATAAGAACCAGTAGCCGACAGGGCACACGTAACTGTAACATTAATTCCTCTCTCTGTACTAACTATTCGGCCAACCTGCTTTCGACCTTTTTATGGGATGATATTTCGAAGTGTGGGTGGGCACTGTATTCATACCAGTCTTATCAGCATTGTATATTTGATCAGGGTGCAAATCATACTTTTTCACAACTGCAGACATTAAATAAAAAAACTTGGTCACCTGTATTTTATTAAACCCAGCTGCCCTGGCAACACTCGTAGGTTCTGGTGCTAGCAACGACAAATTTTAGTGCCTTTTTTAAAATGGTATAGCCAATCTATGCCAGCCATTTTATATCTTTGTTAAAAGGATGTTAATTTGCATTCTTTCGGCGACTTGATAAACAATTGATCTAATTTTTATGGCAGTCAGACCATAAAATTTTGCTCTCATATCCAAAATATGATTTACCAGCTCCAGCTCAGGCAACCCGTTTCGAGGCTTACATTATTTGCCTCATCATCAGGCCCAGTATCTACAGTCTTCCACAAATTACAAACTATAAGATATCAGTAATAGTATTCTACAGCCAAAGATATTCATGAATGTCACCAGCCCCATTAAACAGCAGACTAGTTTAGTAGCTCTTAATATGTTAATATGTGGATTATTATATATAGGGTAAACCACCCAGTTATTGGCACTTTAAGGAAAAAAGTTGTTTAAACATTAGATTTGCTAATATAGGTAACATCATAGGGGGATATTCTGAATTTTTTTATACATACATATATTCGGTTTCATAACGTCTTACGACGTTGTCCGACTCCCAAACGCCACTGTATTCTGTCCTGAGTTAGGTCTTCATTTAGATTTAGAGCGCTAATCGCTTTCCTAACTCCTCGATTCCCGCTCTGTGGTGGTCTTCCTCGTTTTTTCTTCTCTGGGGGTTGCCACATCATAGTTTTTTTAGGCAATCTTTCGTCCCCCATTCGGCTCACGTGCCCATACCATATGAGCTGTTTTCTTTCAATATCCTCAACTATAGTGCCCTCTACACCCATTTGTTGTTTTATTACTTCATTCCTTATTCTTTCGGCTCTTGATATTCTCATCGATCTTCTGATGGCATCCATTTCCGTGGCTTCGACCTTTTTCTTATATTTCACCGTTATTCTCCATGTCTCGGCTCCATAAAGTAGGCTAGTTTTAACCATTGTCTCATATATGTTCCATTTTCTTTTCTTTGATATTTCTTTACTCCATAGAACTCCGTTTAGACATGCTATAGCTCTTCGTGCTTGTATGATTCGATGTTCTATTTCTCGTTCGTCTTTTCCCTACGGTCGAAGATGACGCCCAGGTATTTATATTCGTCACATGGATTTATTTTTTGATTATCTTCGATATCGAGTTGTTCTGCTTCAGCGCCAATTGAGAGGTATTTTGTCTTTTCTAAATTAATATTTAATCCCCATTTCTGGTATTCTTCAATTAGTTTTCTAGGCATATATTCCATGTCGTCTTTGTCATTTGAGATCACCACCTGATCATCTGCAAACTGTAAAGTATATATGCAATCCTGATCGTTCAATTGTATACCCATTCCTTTAACTTTCCTTTTCTTTTCCTTTAACTTTAAGACAAAATATATTATCTGTACATGAACGACCTGCTCTAAATCCTCCTTGTTCTTCGTCTTCAGACGATTGATAATCTTCCTCTATCAGGTCCCGTAGTATTCGACCATATAGCCGACTCATTGAACTTGTGACCGATATCCCTCTATAGTTTTTACATTTTCTCCTGTCACCTTTTTTATATATTGGATTCATATATGCTGTTTTCCATTCATCTGGCGTTGAATGGCCATTAATATATTCGTTAAATATCCCAGTGATCATTCTGTGTAATTTCTCTGGGCCATTCTTTATTAGTTCCGTAGTTACTCCCTCTGGTCCGCTTGCTTTCCCATTCTTCATCCCTGCTGTAGCTTTTTGAACTCTGTTGATATCTATGGTAATATGCTCTCCCCGAATTTCGATTCTTGATGAATTCATATCTTCTTTAAATTCGTCTCTGTTCTCATTTAATAGATGTTTGTAGTAATGTGTCCAATCTTCGGGATTTATGGGATTTAGAATCACTTTCTCGTTAGTCGGCTTCTTAACAGAGTTTATAAACTTCCACGCCTCAGTGCATTGTCGTCCTCCAATATAAGATTCTATCTCTCTGCATTTTCTGTCCCATGTCTCATTTTTGGAGGTCATAATTATCTTTCTAGTTCTCTTCTTCATTTCATTATATCGGTCTTTGTCTGCGTCACATTTTGTACTCAACCATTTATGGTATACTCTTTTCTTTTCTGTTACCGCTTTTTCGACGTGTTCATTCCACCACAGCTTGTTACTAATTTTATTTTGTTTGATTCCTAAGACCTCCTGTGCTGTTTGATGAATAGTTGATACAAGAATAAAAAACCGCTAAACGCCGTAAAAATGAGTGGCGCATAAAATATTCCAGCTACAAAAGATCTGATATGAATATTACGTGGCGCGAAAATGGATTTTCATTTGATGCAAAACAAAATTCTAGTTTTATTTTAAAAGATTTTTCCATAATATTTGCTAAATTTGAAGTAAACGCGCCACAAAAGAGTAACTTTGATACAGTTTGAATTTTGAAACTCTTTTGTGGCGCGTTTACTTCAAATTTAGCAAATATTATGGAAAAATCTTTTAAAATAAAACTAGAATTTTGTTTTGCATCAAATGAAAATCCATTTTCGCGCCACGTAATATTCATATCAGATCTTTTGTAGCTGGAATATTTTATGCGCCACTCATTTTTACGGCGTTTAGCGGTTTTTTATTCTTGTATCAGGAGTTTTTCAAAGTTATTTATAAATTAAATGTATGAAGTTGAATGCAATGTTCCTCTATTACACGTCAAGCTTTATAAATGGTCACCTTTGTTGCATTATCTCCCAAATGATCTAGTGTCCATCGAATGTACACTAGATTTTTTTTTATTCGAAATAGATTGAAAAAAAATTGAGATGGCCGGTAAATGAAGTCGGATTGCCCGTTACCAGATCAAATTTAGCGTCGTAACCACTACAACTACACAAACCATTTCGGGAATAATCGTAAATTGGATTATACTTTTGTAGCTTAAAAACTTCTAAACGGCTTAACCGATTTTGATCAGTAAACATGAGTTTGAAACGTATTGACCAGTAGTATCTGATGGATCTAAGGTCAAGTATGAAAATTGAAGCTACTACAGGAATTATTGAGCTTGAGAAACCGTTTTTCCCACAGGAAATAGATTTTATCATACTTATGAAGCCTATAATCTAAAAAATTCAAATTTTCCGGGATATGAGGTATACACCGTTAAATTCGTCCGGTGTACTTCTATAAACGCTAAGTTATTGGCGCAATTTGTAGGTTGAAATGTTGAGTAATTGTCGAAAAACCAAAATTTTCAAAGTTTAGTTTTTCAGTTTTTCGGCTATACTGAGCCGTGTGTATGTCTGATTCTGACGGCTTATACACCATTTGAAAGCTTAAGTCAACACTATTAATTTGATGTATTTGCGGTTCTCCTGGCTCTTCTTGATCCGAATATATATACCCCCAAAACATATGCCGTTTTGTACCTACCAAGTCCTATAGCTGGCTTATGGGTGGTCAAAAGTCACAAACTACACCGGTTCTAAATCGGCCCTGACCCCCTCTTCAAACACAGAGGAAAAATATCAAATCGGTTTAACTTTCAAACACACATACATATATATCCACAAACATTTTCCCTTTTTTAAATAAAAATTAAGTCACATTTCTAAGCTCTATAACTTTTGAATGGTATAACCGATTTTCAAAATTAGACATGCGTTGGAAAGGTAATGATCAGTACTGTTAGAAGCCGCAAAGGTCGGACTTAAATTTTTGAAGTTTTTGGGAGTTTTGGGGGCCAGAACGAAAAACAGACCTAAATAGGAAGGGCCGTAAAATCGACACCCTTGGACCAAAATGGATGGTTGACATATGAATGGGTGAGTCTTTTTCTGAACTTGAAGATGGGAGTTGGCACAATTTTCAATTCAGTCAGATTTAGAAAATTGAAAATTTCGTGTATATAATAGTGTCGCGTGTAGGGGGGCGTATTTCTGCGCCACTGGCGAGAACTGCCGTTCTCTGGTAATTTTTTCGATATAAAACTAACAGCTTCGATAACCAATAAATCGAAAACTATTAATTTTATCAAAAAAATGTATAATGAACATTTTTTGCTTATAATTAATATTTTTACCAGCATTTGCGGTCAAAATATAATAAAAAATTTCCACCCTCGAGATGAGGTGGCAACAACCCCATGGTAAAAGCGTCTTTCGGCATCATATAGATTTTGATCCTTGGTGGCTACTTATTGTCAAATTTTCAAGCAAATCTATCCATTCTGTAAAAATTGCGAAGTGAAAAATTTCAGTTCCTGGACTAATTATACTTTTGGAGCTCTATAACTTCTGAACGGTTTACCTGATGTTGATCACTAAACATGAATTTGAAACGTATTGACAAGTAGTATCTGACCAGCATCCAAGATCGAGTATGATAACTGAACGTATTACAGGAATTATTGAGCTTGAAAAACCGTTTTTCCCATAAGAAATAGATTTGATTATACTTATGAAGCCTATAACTTAAAAATTCGAATTTTCCCAGATATGAGGTATACACCGTTAGACGCGTCCTGAGTCCTTCTACAAACGCTCAGTTATTGGTGCAATTCGTAGGTTGAAATTTTGAGTAATTGTCGAAAAACCAAAATTTTCAAAGTTTAATTTTTCAGTTTTTTGGCTATGGCGAGCAGTGTGTATGTCTCAGCTTGATCGCTTAGGCGCCACTTGAAAGCTTAACTCAACCCTATTGATTTGGTGTATTTGAGGTTTTCCTGTCTTTCCTTGAACCTAAGATATATACGCCCAAAAAATATGCTATTTTGTATCTACCTAGTCCTCTAGCTGGCTTACGGGTAGTCAGAAGTCAAAAATTAGACCGGTTCTGAATCGGCCCTCACACCTTCTTGAAACACAGAAAAAAAAATTCAGATCGGTGTAACTTTTCCACACACATACATACATACATACATACATATCCACAAACATTTTCCATTTTTTAAATAAAAATTGAGTCATATTTCTGAGCTCGATAACTTTTGAATGGTATAACCGATTTTCAAAATTAAACATGCGTTGGAAAGGTAATGATCTGTGCTATCAGAAGCCGCAAAGGTCGGGCTTAAATTTTTGAAATTTTTGGGAGTTTTGGGGACGAGAACGAAAAACAGGCTTTAAATGGGAAGAGCCGTAAAATCCACACCCTTGGACCAAAATGGAGAGGTAACATATGGATGGACGAGTCTTTTCCTAAACTTTAAGATGGGATTTGGCCCAATTTTCAATTCAGTCAGGTTTAGAAAATCGAAAATTTCGTGTATATATAGTGTCGCTTGTAGGGGTGTTGTGCGCCACTGGTGAGAACTGTCGTTCTCTGTGGATTATGTTCTCATATATGTATTTGGTATTTGTTAGTGTTTCGTCAAGTTTGGAGTCCATTCGAGTCTTATATAGTGTACGGGTGCTCTCATTAATTAAACTGGACAGATTGTATTGAGGAAGTTCAATTCTTTCTAAAAGCTGTTCGTCTTGGCTTGGTGAGACACTTTCGTTTAATCTATATGGGAAAACAATTTTCGCCCTGACCATGTGGTGATCTGATCCGCATACTGCTCCTCTCATAGCTCTAATATCACTAATGAGTCACAATCATGATTTTTTTATAATTTATTAGTATTACCGAACACAAATTAAATGTCATTTTGTTATAAATATTGAGAAAAATAATGCAAAAATAGGTTATTTTAGACATTATACACATTTCCTAATTATTGGCAGTTATATCCTCGTTATTGGCATGTAGTAATTGGCAGTGTACTCAATCATTGGCATAATTTTTATATCAAAATATTGATTGAGCTTGGAAACAAAACTAAAACATAAGTATTTACGTACAAAGTGTCAATTATTTATATATTTTTTAAAAGCAAATTTTACAAAAACAATATTCTTTATACAAGTTGTTTAAGACAAGTTTTACAAACAAAATATTCTTTATATAAATCATATTTTTCAAGACATCCCTTGTAAAATGTTCTGGAACACTTCTGGCATTTAACTCCAAACCTAATCAGGGAAAAATTTCCAATACATGTAAAGCATATACCCCTATTCATAAAAATATTGTTTTTAGGTGGTGAGCAGGGTTCTGGAACTTCTAGATCAAATCCCAATACTGATAGATTTCTAACGTGCTTTTGGAATTTACCTATTTCCATATTTTTTTCATGGGGCTGTCGATCGTCTTCTTTATTTGAAAGCTTGTTTACTTTTAAGTCCTCTAAAATACTAGGTTTCTGCTGAAATAAAGATGTTTCTTTGAGTACCTTATTCTAAGTATTTCGTTTAACACTTTTTCCTTTCAAGGAATTTTCTTTACTTCTCAGAAATCGTTTTGCTTTATTTTCTAACTTTGTTCGCTCCTTTTCATTTTTTTCGTGTTCCTTTTCCTCTAGTTCTCTTTTATAAACCGAAGAAGAAATTACAAAACTTGATCTTTAGATATTACGTATTCCCTTACGTTCGGGAGTTTTGGCCCAAGGCAAACAATCTTCCATGTTACTGCTCTTATTTATAGAGTTTTGACTAGTGGAGGGAACTGAATCAAAAGTTGAAATGGCAGCGGATCCTGGGATTGTTTCTTGAGTATTTTCTGAGTAAAGTACTAAACTTTGTGCCACTTTTGTATTTTGTTCAGGAACTTCTTCCAAAAGAACAACAGGTACAGATTCTATATCGTAAGTTAAAGTCATCGCTGCTCTGTCTTCTACTACAGGCATATCTTCCAAAAACATTTCATCTATTACAATTTGTGAATTATCGCCTTCTTCATTATTTGGATTATTTGGATGTAAAATGTTAAATAGATTAAGTAGTACCCTAAAACTTTTGCTAGTGTTATCGGAGTTTCTATTTTTTCTGGCTTATTTTAAGAGCTGTAAAGTATCTTCATCGCATATGTTGCAAAAATCAGTCAAATTGATTGATTCTGTTGTGGTTTCGCAAAATTTATCTGCGGTATATTTTTTTTTTTTGACTGAGGTGGAACGCTCTTAGCAGACTAGGGAAGGTGTCCCTAGTACTGTTGGACTCGGACAGGAAAGGAGAACACGCTAGGGCGCACCAACCACAGTATGGCCCGTGCGTCCCGCATGCCGCCTACCAACTAAAACCACCCCCTCTTCCGACCCGGAATATCCCTGGACGTGCTCCTTAGGGAGCGATGCATGGGGATATCCCGAGCTGTCTAAAAGAAAGTAATTAGAAGCATTGGGTAATTTAAGGGTCTATTTTCCAGCCTAGAAACGGTAGGACTAAATAGAGAAAAGTCTGATTCCTGCACGGAGGAAGGTGGGCCAACCCCTGCCTGAAAACGGCAGGGCTTGGGTGACTGTTCTGTAGTGTGGCGGATAGAATGAGCCCTAGAAGAATTAGGGTCATATTTCTCTGACGCGGATTATTTTTTTTATTATTTCTTATTTTGCTTTTTTTTTAATTTTTTTATTTTTTATATATATTTTTTATTTTATAACTATTGTGTTAACCCGCCTTACCCATTCTGCTCCAGTCGTTCCAACTCTGATTTTCTCTTAATTATACCGGTTATAATGTCAATTATGGCCTCGAAATCCGCCCTGTTTCCGATCGCAAAATTAATAATATTGTTAGGGCCGATGTCGCCAAACCTACTACCAGTGGTGTAGTGGCAAAATTTTCAGTGTGGGAACGCTAAATACTGACTTACAATCCAATTCTGAGGGGTACCCCCTCCCCCCACATAAAGAGCGGGGGGTCCGGTTCGGGGGGCCTGTAGCCTATGGAATGGATGATAAAATTTTCACAGGGAAGAAGAAAAAATATAAGATGTAACATGTTTTTATGTATACGTTTACTAACAAATTCAAACAAAGATTAAAAACTGAACATATTCAATAAAATTTTATAATGTATTTACAAATAAATGGCAAATGCATCTTCTTCCTCTTTGTCAGGTTGGAGGTTGGCTTGTCGAGTTCTAGTATCATCAGCTGTACGGTGTCGTCTTAACCATGCCTTGACGTAATTCTCTGGTTTCCAACTTGGTCCATTCAACTTGATAAACATCAATGCTGATACGTGCTCGATGGTCAGTTTTGACCGTGTTGACGATATAATAATATTCATGTGACTGAAGCCACGTTCACACTCTGCTGAACTGCAAGGAATAAGCTTTGTGCAGTTTATCAGTGGGTTTAAGTCCTTCGGAATCGTAGTGCTGTTTTCCAGGTAATCTCTGAAGCTGTTCTTAATTTTGTTGGCATTCAACCTAAATCTTGTACAGAGATGTTCGATTTCTTGTTCACCGTATCCAACATATTTCTCTGGAGGCCAGTTGTTACTTTCAAGTACTTTCAGTTCTGAAAGGAGAGATTCATACTCTTTTTCATAATCATAATTGTTCCCTGTGGCTTTATTAGATGGTTCGTTACTGCTTCTTGTTGTGAAAAGTCTCCGTTTTAGGTTGTTAATAACACTTGATAGCAACTGCTGGTCATTAATAGCAGTTATTTTGTTGCTACTTGTTAAGGGAACATGACAAAAATTACCAGTGATTGCAGCTCTCCTGGCCTCAAGGGTCTTAGTTCCAGGTTTTTCTTTAAGGCACTCGAAAAAAGCAATTGACCTTCTTATGAGTTTGTCTGCATAAACAACAGTTGCCTCCCTATTTTGAAGACATTCTGAAACCATTGTTAATTCAGCTAATATGTCATACATTATCGCCAAATCTGACAGAAACTGAGTTGATGTCAAGCGCCTAATCAACCCACCGTACATTGCTCGTTCGGTTGTTGTTCTGTTCTTGTCTTCTTGGGCCTTCTTAAAATGGGAGTACAATGCTTGATATCCATACCAAACGGCCATAACAGTTTTAAATGAACTGGAAACCCATCTCGTGCCCAAAATGCGACCAACTTTCTGTAGTTGCAAATCAAGCTCACTAGCACACTCGGCTAGTTCTCTTTGGTTTTTAGGCGATTTACTATACAGAGTGTACAGTTTGTCCATAAACATTTGAAAATGGTTAATAGCCCCAACGTCATTGATAGAGGCACTCACAGCTAACTCTATCCTATGGTTCATGCAATGCCAAGGAACAATGTTGGGAAACTGTTGTAGTAGCTTTTCTACGACGCCAGATTTTTTACCTAACATGATAACCTCACTAACAAACAAAATAAAGAGAACAGTCAAATCAGCGCGTCACCACTCACCATTTGCCAAACGAACGAGAGTAGCGTCTAGCGGGACTGCCGAGGTGCCGAGTGCCAACTGCATAAGTATGGTGTGGGTATTGACCCCTTCCCTCCTACTCGCTCCCCTCTTTCTCTGTCGCACGTGAAAGAGGGAGGGGGCTAAACTGCGCCCCGGATACCGGCTAGCACCGCGCCGACGATGACACGACGGCAAAGTTGTGACAACGAACTTCCTACTTAATCTTAATCTAAGAAAACAATTAGAATATTGAAATTCGGGTAGGTATGGTGCATGGGTGCGGGCTGATGCCTCAAATCAATATATGCACTCACCCACTCACACATTTTTTAAGATATTATTTTATCTACTTGCGTAAGTGATTTTAATTTTATTTGTTAGGGTGAAGTGGGGTAGATGTAATCTCGGGGAAAGTGTAATCAGGCATTCTATAATATTTTTTTTTTTTAGTAAATTAAACCAGTGTGGGAACGCCGTTCCCACGCGTTCCCGCTCCACTACACCCCTGCCTACTACGAAGCCTGACCTGCTCGTGAGCTAAGACGCTGCACTGGAAAACGCAGTGTTCTGCGTCTTCCCTCACGCGACAGTATATTTTTTACCTAGGCATTTGCTGTAGTCAATACTATCCGCGTTCCAAGGATAGAGACCACACACTCTAAAACCACTTATGATAGCCGATGGTTTAAGAGTATCTACCGCTTCTTTTAAAATTGGAGCAAAGTTACTCTTACTTAGTTGTTCAAATGGATTTTGTCTCTTCCAATTCAACAAAGCTGTTTTCCAAGCATTTTTAAGTGGCTTGAAACTAGAGACGTCGGCGGGTTGAAGAATTTTAGTGGCATTTGGATATAATGCCACTAAGATTACTTCGAGTTCTGTACATAGTTGACTTAGTTGGTATGTTAAATGTGTTTTGTGCCCGTCTACAAACATTATAATTGGAAATGTAACATGTTCTTTTACTAAATAAGGATATAATATCTTATAGATAAAGATATATAGTCATGAAAAACATCTGCTTGCATCCAACCTTTTTCACTAGTAGTAATACTCCATCCATCTGGAACACCTTCTGCGATGCTTTTGGGTAATCTTTTATAAGCATAAACGATCATCGGTGGCGTTGTAACTCCCGCAGCAGAAAATGTAAACATGACGGTAATATTTGTTTTCGATGGGCTCTATCTGATAAACATTTTTGCCACCTTTTGGTGCAAGAACCCTACCTTCTTTCGGACAAAGGGTAAAATAAGTTTCATCTCCGTTATAAACTCTGCTAGGATCAGAAAGAATGTCAAAGTAGTTCTTTTCCATTAAATATTCTTGTATATTATTAAACCACTTTCTGATATCATTTTCTGACACGTTTCCACTGGCATTGCTTAGAGCTTCAGGAATTTTATTTGTTAAATTAGGGTGTCTTCTTAAAAACGATTGATACCAATGATCCCCAGGAAGATTGTTTTTAAATGGATTTGGTCGGGGGTTCTGATCCAAAAATGACTTAACAGAAGCTTGGATGTCCTCTTTTCTTTTGGGAAACCCTTTTCTGTGACAATCTGCTACCCATTTTTCTAATACAGATTCTTCTGAAATACTTAAATAAGTATTTGGACCATGTGCTACTTTTTTTTAATTTTTCGCTTAGTCTTAAATTGCAGAGTAGCTATGGGTACCCATATTTAACTGCTGCCCTCGCCTTTGGCATGCCATTAATTATTTCCCGTAAAGCCTCTTGAAGCATTTCTTCATTATAGTTTTTTGTATATTTGCTTTTCTTTTGTACTCTAGGCATTTTTTTTCTTCCTGAAATTAAAGGTGCCAATCACTAAATGTAAATAAACACCTCGGCTACCTAATTATTGGCACCACTGCCAATCAGTAGCATTTGCTATAATATGACATCCAATTGTTGGCATTAACAAAAATAATTATGCTTTTGTAGAAAATAAGCATAAAAACGAGAAAACGGTACAATGTAATCTATTGATTAACCTGATATATCATTCTAGTTATCACAGCCAATATTACAATTATAAACTTACCTCTAACACCCATGATGCTTTACTGAAATCGGGTAAAATGTAAGGATAACTTAACGTCTTACCTTCACTCTCGAATAGTTGGCGGGATATTGACGATTATAGTAGGCTCCGCCCTACCATAAATAATACATGTTGCCAGATAATTATAAAAGTGGCAGTAATTATTTACAGTGAATTTCTCCTTAATTATTTAAAAATAAAGTGTCCACTGCCAATAATTGGGCTAGTGCCAACAATTGGGTGGTTTACCCTATTAGGAAATATAAATTAGTTTTTTATGTGTTTTCTTAAATTTTTCTTATGTCTTCTATTATAGATACAGTTGTAAAAATATTTTTTTGGTTGCCGGAGAAGATTTTCTGTTTAATTTCTTTCATTTTGGAGATTATGCTCTCATATCTCCCTCTGTTTAATTGCTCTGCTGTCAGATCTATTTTTTAAAACTTATCAAATGTTGATCGCAGTTTATTTTTTGTAGCGCTACCTGAAAATCGCTCTCGATTTTTCTAAGTATGACCTGCCAACCGGCGCTCTCTTTTTCTATGACAGCTATCTGGTTTTCCTTCCATCCTGCTTCCTTTTCCATCCTTGATTTTACCCCCTCCTCTCTTCCTCATTAACACCGTTCTTGTGAACGGATGCTAATAATGATGAGAAAGAGGAGGATGTCGATGTCGACGTCGACGGCAATGTCGTTGCCGACGCAAACTTGCCTTGTTTACTGGCATTTCTAAAGTTGTTAGAAATTCTTCCGGGGTATGGAAACCAATGCTATTATATGTTTGGACAATCAATCTGAAAAATAGAAAGTAATAGTATAGTAATAAAAAAATATATTAAAATATAAAGATAGAAGTAAGTAGCAGATCAGAATACCACAACAGTAATAATAAAAAAGAGAACAAAAAAAAAACAAAATATCAAACAGAACAATTGCTGAAAGCAAGATATATAAGCAACTTATGGCTATAAAATTAACAATCCTCCAACATACGGCTAAAAGATATTTCTTTAACCAATGAAAAAATTGAATGTGACTAAATAAATCATATATTATGTTGTGTAGGTATAAATTATTATATTATACTATGAAGACTACTTACTGCATTCCTTGTCTCGTCGAAATATAGGTTTGGTTTCAGATCCGGTAGAAGTTCTCTATTTTCTGCTTTTTAATTTGGACATTTTGCACAATTTTGGCTTTTTTGTCCATAATAACCAAGCCAATGTTACGTCATCTTTGATATCCTATCATTTATTATTAGCATTATTAATTGTTGAATCTTGTCGTGTGACACCCCAAATTAATGGATTTTATATAGCGAATTATGTTGTGATGTCCGTGTTAAGAAATGTCATATACAAGGCTTCTTTGGCATTCTATCATATGTTTTATTTAATCATATAAATTGATGCTTATACAATTATGAGTCACTCAATTTTTGTCTGGAAACAAGGATGGTGGTTTTTTAATGTGTGTGCTATTGCTACATTTCATAGTAGCAATAGAAGCCTTTTGCGAAAATGATGCACGAGCTTTTTCAACGATATGGGTATGTAAATACCAGTTATATAGCAGGTTTTAATACAACGCTCATATATTTCCATGAACAATATAATTTATATGTGGGTGGTACACAAAACGATGAAACCATAGCATTAATACAAAAACCTCGATGTCAAACTGGCGAAAACAATGACTCTCACATGGTACTTGACTGGAATCACAGCCTCCTAAATTTTACAAGCCGTGAACTAAGGAAGGCAATACCGCAACAGCTGTTTAAGGTAGTCCGATAGTCCCATTGTTTACATTGTCAGCACAGCAAAATAATGAGTTATTTATCGCGAAAACAAATTTAAAAAAAAATCCTTTAAATAAAAATAAACGACATTTCTAATAAAAGAGAATTATCGAAAACGTATTTTAACTTTTATTTTGACAAAGGACATTAAGAATATGTATGTATAATATAACAATAACCTAGAAGTTATTAACTAGAATCCTAGTGAAATTTAAAAATTAAAATAAGATCAGTGAAAGGAGTAACACGTTAAATTTAATTATTTTGTGATTTGAAGAATACCACAATGATCTTACTACATAATAATCATCTTATTACATGGCATTTAGAAGTTGTTGAATACTTTTGCATGGTATGGGTATATAAAATGAGGAATTTATGGACAATGTATTATTAGGGGAGTAAATATTCAGTTATCGACTACCCAATGACACCATGGCAGAATCCTCAGCCAGCAGTTGAAGTGCTGTATAATTAATAATTGCTTTAAGAATTGTTAGTGAAAGAACAACATTTCCTATTGTTTTGACATGTGGAATGAGATGCAGGTTACCTTTTGTTCAAAAAATAATAAAGGCTAGTTCAGATTTACTAGGCAGAAAGTTAATACATAAAAGGCTAGGTAGTTAATATATAAAAATAAAAACATTTATTGCCCTAATAACATTTATAATACATTCACTTAAGATATTTCATTTCTTCACCGATGTTCCACTGTTGCACGCTCTCGTTTGAACTGCTTCTGTTGTGGATCCCTGAGTCTTCATGTCTTGGTCATCTGGACCTCATCTTCTGTTGCAGTAGTTAATAGAGAAAACCTTGAAATACTAGCAAATGAAGATGCTATTGATATTGATTTAGAACACACTGTGGCAGTACATTTTCAACCAGGAGCAAATCGAGTACAACAAAATTCTGTGTGTGTGCGTGTTTGTTTTAAAATATAATTCACCATAAGGTTAATGTTGACAATTTTATTTTACTTGACTGCAGTTTGTTAAAAGTTTATACATAAAAACATACATTATATTGGTGTCTGATTTTATTATTCTCAGTGTGTTAATAAATTTATAAACACATATTGTATTAGTATTTTAAATGACAAAAATAACAATAGGATAATAGAGCTTTTCAACGATTCTCATTTGTTTCGAGCTTCCGTCATGTGTCGTATATTTATATTATTATTTATATGGGTTATACGACATATGACAGAAGCGTGACATTAACATCACAATAGTTTTGGCTAATTGTATAATATTATTGTTGGCAGCAAATCCAGTAATTTGATGTGAGTGATAGTGAACTCCGGGATTTACATATATTTCATCCTCAAGTAAATTGACTACTTTTTCTCGATCATTAAAATTTGATGCTACATATGACCCCTTTATTTTATCTTTATCAGTATTTTCTATCACTCTGTCAATTTCACGACATATTTTAGTAATTTTAAAATTATTGTCATTGAGGCTTTCAAAACAAAAAGAATACCTGGAGAGCAGATTTTCTAGTTGTGACCAGCCAGCGCGATAATTTACAGTCAAATGGTAACATCCATTTTAAATCCTGTGGTGACAGTGGGCTGTCCTTCATATATACAGATACAAGTAATTCCTTCTTTATATTAATGTTTGAAATAACTTGTATGCACTCATCACTGCAGTGACTGTCAATATTTAATAAGTAAAAAAATCCTTTCTTCTACTTTTATCTGCCCGTTTTTAACTCGATCTTCTCACTAACATGTTGTACAAGTTAATTGAAATCCACGATAAGGTCTTCGTTTTCAAATTCCTTTACATTATATTCTTCCCGGAGACTTATTTCAGCACGTCTAGTTTCAGAATTTTTTCTTGTTGGTGGTTTTGGGTTAGATAAATATGAAGGTTGATTTTCAAAAATCCTTGAGGTTGCGTTCTCTTTTAACTTCGGGTATGTCAAATTTCGGTAAAGAACAGTACCATTTTTATCAATAAATGACTCAGTTTCAATATGTCCGTCGAATCAAAATGTTTTTTACGTACCATTGAACTAGCAGTTGCTGTAAAATTTTCACGGTTAATAGATCTAACCCACTGATTACGAAGGTGATCGTTTTTGGGAAAAGAGAATCTACTTTGGGCCTGTTCATATTTTAAAGTTGTTGCATAATTTGATTTTCAATTTGGTACAGTGCAGTGTCTCGGCATCTCTAATTTAAAAAATGTGTTATAATAAAGAATATAAAAGAAAAATGAATTAATTGTACCTGTACCAATGAATTAATTAACACTTATCGAGTTGGGGTTTGTAGTTATTAAAGGGATGTTGTGGTTGTGAATTTGACAGTTTGTACTATACCTTATTATTAGTAATCACACAAACATTACAATATACATACATAAGAGGTACATACTTTTTCATTTTTAATCAAATAACTCACCAATAATACACTAAAAATTAACAAAATTAGCATAAACTCCCCCTGTAAACCAAGTTAATATGGACTACCATCGGAATAGCTTCAACGTTGCCAATTTTTTTATTTCACGGCTTGTAAGCTTTAGGATGCTGTGCTGGAATTCAACTAATTTCATTTTTAATTGACTATAGCTGATAATATGAGAGTGCACAAATCAACAGCATGTCGCATCATCAAGAAAATATCTCTTGCTATATCCAGGTTATGGCCAGTTTTTATAAAGATGCCAACAACAGCAGAGGAGCGCCGGCGTGTTAAATCTGGATTTTACGCATTGACTAATTTTTCCAACGTGATATGTGCTGGTGATTGTACACGCATCAAAATTCAGTCAGTTGGAGGTCCAAGAGCAGAACTGTTCAGGAATAGAAAAGGATACTTTTCTTTAAATACTCAAGCTGTATGTGATGCACAGCTGAGGATTCAAGATATCATTTGTAGATGGCCTGGTTCTGTGCATGACATAACACATGATTTGAGAGTGGTGTGTATGGGAATGACTTTCTCTTGGAAGATAGTGGATGCCCATGTCGAGCTTACCTTTTGACTCCATTTTTGCAACCCAGAATAAATGGTGAGGAAGCCTACAATAGAGCACAGGTAGCCACAAGAAATCCTATAGAAAGGTGTTTTGGAGTTTTAAAAAGGCGTTTTCCTTGCCTATCTATGGGGTTACGGGAAAACTTAGATACAGCAATGAACATTGTTGTAGCCTGTGCTCGTATTATAGCTCTCAATTATAATGACAATATTGAGGATATGATAGATATTGAAGCTGCTATTCCTGAGGAAATGCATGAGATTGCTGGAAGAAATGAGCATGCAACTGTACGTTTATCTCTAGTAGCAACGCATTTTAATAGGTGGGTGCATAAACATTGAAAACACATTTTGTTTTAATACTATTATTATTTATTTTTTATATTCTAAATTTTACTAATTTTCAGCATTTTGACTATTTAATTTAGCGTATTCTATTTTTTTATTTTTAGTTCTAATTCTAGAAGCTCTTGTTTTTTTAATTCATTTTGAAGATGAATTTACTTCGATTTTCAAATAATTTGCCGCCCTTTTCTATCACTGCACATTCCAATTTTTTTTATAAAATAGTCGTTTTAAACTCTCACTTCCTAGTTTTTTTATTTTTTCTTTTAGGTGACCTCTTTTCTTTGTATTGCGCCGCAGAGCATTTGTAGGTGGTCCAGCCGATATACATGAAAGAGCTGATGTGGATGGTACATCATAAGTGGATAGTACAGCAGATGTGGATGTAGATGGTAGATTGCCACTGTGTACAGTGCAGCTGATGTGGATGGTACAGCATAAGTGGATGATACAGCAGATGTGGATGTAGATGGTAGGTTGCCCACTGTGTACACTAGTGGAGCATTGGTTTATAGACACATCCCTATTGTCCATTTCGGTGTAGTCATTAACCTCCGCTTCAACATCTTGTGTAGCTATAAAAAATAAAAAACATCCATTGTTTTAAATAAGTTTAAAAGTTAATTACTTAATTTAAAATGAGCTAACTTTATTTAAATAATTGAATAAAAGTGAGTCACCACATTTAAAGTAAGCAGATGCACTGTTGCAACTGTTAGATAAAGGTTGGATTTGGTTGCCAATTAAACCCAACATTGGGGTACGGAATATGCAGATGATATCTGCTGGGTATCACATACAATAGATAACATGTGGAACAAGGTAAGGAAGCTGGATGGAAAGTCGGCTGAAGTTGGTCTTAATATTAACACTAAAAGACATGGCAAACAAGAAGAAATAAAACAGGTTAAAGAATTCTGCTATCTTGGCAGTATAATTAATGCAATAGGTGGGAGTCCAGGCAAACAAACATGAAAAAGGGAAAGTATAAACAGGCCTTTGAAATCCTCTCAAGCATCAATACTACTATATGGGAGTGAGGCATGGACAATGACAGAAAGAAATGCAAGAAAAATCCAAGTTTTTGTAAATATAATTTACTATTTTATTAGGAAATAAGCTACAATTTAAGTTGGGAATAAAAATGACATTTCGACTTCCACTTCGGAAATCATTATTGAAATACAAAATATTAATAAATTATACAAATTTTGTTTATGTTGCTTGGTAAAAAAATTCTTCGGATAATTTAATTTAATTTGACTTATTCCGACATATATTATACATTTTAAAGTAGACGACCAAATTATATTGCCAATATTTATTTACTTCAAAATGTACACTATATGTCTGAATTTTCAATGTCAGATTAGATTCAATTATTTGAAGATTTTTACCAAGCAACATCAACAAAGTCTGTTTATCTCATTAATATTTTGTATTTTAATTATTTTATTATATTGGCCCAAAACCATAACGAAGGAAGAATTGTGGAGGAAAACTAAACTGAAACCAATCAGAACAACAATAAAGAGAAACAGATGGAACTGGTTGGGTCACACATTGAGGAAAGAAAATACAGACATAACAAACAAGCACTCAAATGGAATGCAATAGGACAAAAAGCGGAGGGCAACCAACCAAAACATGGAGAAGCAGAATTGAAGGTGACTACAAAAGCATGAAAAAAACACCTGGGGAGACGTAGCAGTCATTGCCAGAACTGGAGAAGCTTTATGGATGCCCTATGCTCTTTCACGGAGTAACAGGATTGGATATACTACTACACACTCTGTAGTAGATAATGAAGTGCTGTCATGTCAAAATTAGATACAGCTATGAACATTGCTGTGGCCTGTGCTGTATTGCATAATACAGTTCACAATGATAATATTGATGATATGATAGATGTTGAAGCTTCCATTCCTGAGGAGCTGCATGAGATTGCTGGAAGAAATAAGAATAAAACTGCGTTCATCTCTAGTAACTGCTAATTGTTTTAATCTAAATTTTATTACTTAATTCAGAATTACCCATACTAAAATCGCACAGTAGCGCACCTATTTATCAACAAGAATAAATGTTATAAATAAGTATAATCAACGACACACTTTTTTCTGTTACTTCCAACTTAATGCGTTAAAAAGAAATCGAAAAACTGTGCACTGAAAAAAGTCTCTGAGAAGCACCATATACGGAGCACTTCCAAATTATGATTTTCAATGTATATGCATTGTAAATCCCAAATAATGATTTACAAAGTTTATACATTGTAAATCATGTCCTTGGAGTGCTCCTTGTAACATTCAACATTTCTTGGTTTGTTTATTTCTAGTGCATCTTTATTGTGATTTTAGTATACTTAGTTACGTTTATTTATAAAATTGATTAAAATAGGGACTCACCACATGCAAAGTAAGAAGATGCACTGTCGCAACTGTTCGGTAAAGGCTGGATTTGGTTCCCACTCAAACCCAACATTTGCGCTCCTACCTCCGTTAAACGGGGCTTAAATGTGCCACCGCCTGTTGCAAGTATATCTTTCTGAAAATAATTCACCATTTATTAGTTCATTACTGATTAAGAAATACTGTACTATATTTACAATCAAGATGCACTAGAAATAAACAAACCAAGACACGTTAACTGTTACAAGGAGCACTTCTGAATCATGATTTACATTGTAACTCCCAAATGATTTACAAAGTTTATACATTTTAAATCATGATTCAGGAGTGCTCCTTGTAATAGTTAACGTATCTTGGTTTGTTTATTTCTAGTGCATCTTGTTTGCGATTGTAGTATAATGTCTATCCTTAACACTAACTAGGTGGGCTACTTCAAATGAATTTCAATGTATTACATTTTTATAAAAACATCCCACTCAGAACTAGTGTAATTTTATTGACATGCATTCACATGCATTAACTTTAAGTACACCTACTTTGTCTGCCATCTCATCCTTCTTTAGCTGTTTCAAAACCTTTTGGTCAGTATATTTTTTAATCTGAAATGTAATTAATTAATTTATCTGTAAATAAATGGAAATATTTTTACACTTACATTTTCATTTGCTCTATTTTGATGAGTTACTCTTTTTAAATTCAAACACGCCGTGTTCAACTGCTTTGCAGTTCTGGGAGATTGGGAGCTCGCATTAAATTCTAATGTAACTTTTTCCCAGACTGAATTTTTTTCGTTTGTCCATGCAGCATTTGTAGTTTTGTTTTCAATGATATGTTTGTATGTAAAAACCGTAACATTAAATATTTCTTCTGAAACTACTATAATTTTATACTTACTTTTTAATTATGCCTAACAGCAAACATTTCTATCTCCCTGTCTAATTTTTTCTAGGCTCTTTCTTTTCTAATTTTTCTATATTGCTCATTATTATTAATAATAAACTTCACGTTATCTGTTATCAAATTTTAGATAATAAAAGCTTTGATAAAAGTTTGGTTAGTGGCTAATAATATTTGAAATATTGAAGGATGACAGCCGATTGTGACAGTATCGATACCAAATCGTATGTCAGATAATCAATTTTCTAGGATCATGTAATTTTAAAATTATTATTTAGCGTTTCAGAAACTGGTCACTGGTTAACAGTTGATCAAATCTAACAGCTCGATTATATGATCGGAGATTTGAATAACGTTTCGGAAACCGGCTGTTCGATGTTGATGTTGGTTTGGTCATTCTTGCTTCTTCAGTGTCATGATGTTTTATCTGTAAAAAATATTAGAATTAGTTTTCTTGTTTACTTATATTTGTCATATGTTATTAAGTTTATTGTGATTGAACGAAAATATACTAATGACAAAAATGTTTTTTGATTCTTGATTGCATTCTGTAAAATATCTTACCCCAAATAAAGCACTAGGATAATTTAAAACTTCTATTTCAATGTTCTAAGTCAGGGGTTCCCAACCTTCTAGCAACTTCGTACCACCTGAAGTATCCTATTTTCTTATAAACATATTGACTATCAGAAACATGTCCATGTTTACTAATTTTTATTTAAAAGTATAAACAGATATACATTTTTTAATAAAATTTTAACAATAAAAGAAAAATAGAACAGTAATTATGCTCATTATAATTTATTACTCATAGCTATACAAAAACATAGTGCAGTGCTATAAAATTATTGGTACAAACTATTATCCAAAAATAATACAAATCACAGTTTGCCTGTGATTAAAGTGGCAATTGCAGGAGTAATTTTATTGAACTTAATTTTATTCTTAAGTCCTCTTCAACACTTGTTAGTCTGTTTCTATTTTTATTTTTTATACACAAAAAGTCAGAAAAACCAGTCTCACACAAGTAACTAGTGACAAATGGCTAAAACAGCATAGCTTGCCGGAAGGGCATTAGATACTCGGATTTACGTCTCCGTCTCATCCAGAAGTCAATTAAGGATTTCTCTTTAAAACTGTCTGTCATAGAACCAAAGAATATATACTCTCCTAGAAGAAGAGTTTAAATGGAACAGATGGTCACGTTTATTTGTCCCTTGAAAATACCGTAGTCATTGTCAGGCCACATGCACCTACAGTAGGTGCACAAACTCCTATGCTGAAACGTTACAGGGCAGTACCCTCCTATTAACGTTTAGGTTCTTTGATAAAACTCTCTTCTGTTAAGTCGATGAATGTTTCCTGTAAATCCAACTCATTTGGTGAGGTTTTCTGATCCACTCAAGTTTGGAATAATCTTCAGAGAAATATTTATTAAAACTTTCTGGAAGAGATTCCAAGTGAATAAGGATTATAATATAATTATCAGCAACCACATCTGCTATTGGAGATATTTCGTTTTCTTCAAAAAACGATGACAGCGTAGAAAGCAGTACCCGACCCGACAAACCGCACGGACACTTTTGCAGACCAGCTGTAACAAAAATAAGAAAACTTCTGTTGGAGTGAAAGTAAAAAGAAAGATATACTCAAACAGAAGTAAGGAAAAAAATAGAAAAGACTTGGTAACTAAATAGTTGTGGCTGAAAAGAACTGGTATAAAAATGAAGAGAGAGAGTGGGGTGTGTAGAAAGGGTGAAGTGACTTCTACGTTGAGAAGCCGAAGTAAGAAAAATAAAAAAATACTACTTTAGTCCAGTAGTACTGAAGAAAGGGGGATTAGAAGGGATAGAAGTAGAAGTGGGAAGAGACAGAGGCAAACTGAATAGAGTTGGCTAGCTATAGATGCAAGAGAGCAACTTGACACTCAAGGATGGATACGGCTCGTTTGCATGCCTGTCGAAGAACAGTAGCTCTATATAGATAGTAATGATGACTAAAAGATGAAATAATAAAATAAGAATAATGTACTGAAACTGAATGAAGATGGATAATTGCTAAAGACGAACAAAATAAATAAAACTAACAAATCATGGGCGCCATGAAAATGATCTTCGATCATTCTCCCAGGTATCTTATACTGCTGTCAAATATTAAATATATCAAACCTGTAATAATGAACATAAAGGAGTAGTAAAATTCATGATATACAAAATAAATAAATATTTATTAAAATAACTACTAGATTTTTAACAATCTCTGAGTTAGACAAGCATATATCATGTAATTCTAAAATGACATAAGTTATACAAGAAGCTATATATATTTTAAAGATAACAACAATAATGTTATCTGTTATAAACTTAAATACCTCTTACATATATATAGGGCACAAAATTACATAAGTCTTCTACCAAATGGTTATAGTACGCCTGCTACGTACAACTAAAGGAAACTGACAAAGATGAAAATGGTCAAACCGGCAAACAGGTGTATGTTCTCAAAGAAATTGAAAGTGTGTAAAAAAAACTTTTAATAATCAGCTAAGTACTTTCAGCACATAACGTGCCATCATCAGAGCTTCCTAAAAGGACATTTAAGATAAGAGATTTTTTATAAACAAAAGATTGAAAAAACTTACGTCCTCTTATAAATCCTTCATAGAAGAGTAATTGTTAAAACTCACATGATAAATCATGGATACTGGGCAAAAGCCACAGATATTGGGTATAAAACCCTTAAAATTAAAAGTTATCACATCTAAATTCTTTTTTTATTTTAAAATTACAACATGGCTGCGTCAAACCGTTGTGAGTTCACGTGAACAGCTGAGCGCTGTCATTCATTCAAATGATAAAGAAGGAACCACTAATTTATGCGCCCTCTATATTGGTATGTAAATAAAAATTAATTAAATTGAAAATGGCTAAAAGGCCATGTGTTGGTTAAATTAATTCTAAGTGAAGATACTAAATTTTTTTATAAAGTTAAATTTTCAAAATTACAAATATTAATATTGAAGTGAAATGTTAACGTGTACGTAAGTTATCAAAAATTCTTTTAAAAACAAACCGTTATGGTTTGACCAAGTGTAGAAAAGAAGTTAGATGAAAACAAACCAAGGAGAAGTCTCATTTGTCAAGTTCAGAGTTCAAAAGCTGTTATTTTATAAAATTAACAAATTTACCAAAAGATTAAGTCAAATCTCAAATATTCTACTTATATGTAATCAATGAAAGAAAACTCAAGAATACCGAAAAAGTAATGTTCAAAATACCTACAGCAATTGTTGGGTATACTGTATACTAAACCAAAATTATTAAAGAAATTTCTTAAAGATAGGATCAAATTTACAATTTAATTGAATCTGAGTGTTAACACAGTTTTGAGGATTTCTTTTCATTTCTCTACTTATTTCTAGATCTTCTAGTAGATTCATTTTAGTATAGTTATTATTTGGTATGCTATGTAGGATCCTACTGTCTCTTTGGGGACTAAAGCTGTGTTTCGATGCATGCAAATGATGACCAAAACTAGATTTATCGATCTTTGAAAGATGTTCTTTAATACGTGTATCCAACGGTCGCATCGTTCTACCCACGTAGGTCACAGGGCAGTCACCACATGACAATTTATATATATGCCACTTTTAGAAGTTTTTTTTTTTAATTCTGTCTTTAGTATGAGAAAAAATAGACCTGATGTTTTCCTTACATTTAAATGAGAGTTTTAAGTTAGGAATGTTATTTAAGATTTTGGCTATATTGTCTGAAGGATAACCTATGTATGATATAGATCTATACATAACTTCTGAATTGGAATTGTCAGGAGTAGCATTATAAGCTAGAGATCTATTCCTTTTATTCCTTAATTTGTTGAGTATGTTGTCAACCAAAGTAGGGGAGTA
This sequence comes from Diabrotica virgifera virgifera, assembly GCF_917563875.1. Taxonomy (NCBI): domain Eukaryota; kingdom Metazoa; phylum Arthropoda; class Insecta; order Coleoptera; family Chrysomelidae; genus Diabrotica; species Diabrotica virgifera. The sequence goes on from NC_065451.1 coordinate 78,087,198, forward strand.
ACCATTACTATATGCAAGTTGTTTAATAATATCTAATTCAGAAGTAAAATTTGTGTCTGATAATGGTAAGCTAAGTAAACGGTGGATATAGCAATAAAAAGATGCCATCTTCTGTTGAAAAGGATGATTAGAAGATCTAGGGATAGTGTGGTCAGTCTGAGTTGGTTTTCTAAAGACTGAAAAACTTAATTTGTTCTCTATTCTAGTCAATGTTAGGTCTAGAAAATTAATAGAATTGTTAGACTCTGTTTCTAAAGTGAATGTTATGGCTGGATGTAAATTATTGAGTGAAACTAGAATATTTTCTGCATCAGAGGAATTTCCATCTATAATAGCTAACACATCATCCACATATCTGAACCAATACAAGATTTTTTGTAAAGGATTATGAACTGAAGAATGATTGTCAAAGATATTACACTCAAGGTTATTTAAGAACAAATCTGCTAGTACAGGTGATAAGGGATTTCCCATTGCAAGGCCTTGTGCCTGTCTATAAATAATATTGTTGAAAGAAAAGAAATCTTGTGACAAACATAATTTAAGTAAACCCAACATGTGGGAAATTGTACCTCTATTAGTGTTACTTTTAATAAGTAAATTCTCCACTATAGGAATGGTTTCATCTCTTGGTACGTTCGTAAACAAATTACTTACATCGAAAGAAACTAGAAAGAAGTCTCTAGGTAAATTTAAAACTGACAATTTATTTACTAGATCAGTAGAATTTTTAACAGAATAATTAGGTTGCAAAGATATTGAAGATTGTAAAATAGTATTAATGAATTTAGACAATGCAACAACTGGAGTGTTATAAAAACTAACCACTGGTCTCATAGGAACATTAGGTTTATGAATCTTTGGCAAACCATATAGTCTAGGTATTTGAGGATTTGACAAAATGAAGGTTTTTTCTTTCATCTTATGTACTAGAAGGAAATCTTTATGTGTAGATAAGGTAGCTTTTAAGTTGGTAACTAATTTATTTAAAGGACTTCTATCTAAAACGTCAAAGTTGTTATTTCTTAAAAATTCTTCCGTTTTTTGAATGTAATCACTATGATGCATGATAATAAGGCAGTTACCTTTATCAGCTTTAGTAACGATAAGGTTATTACTATTCAATTTGGTAGATATTTGTCTAATCAGATGTAGTTGTTTAAAACATTTGATTTTAATGTTATTGACATTATTATTAAATTTGTTAAGATCTTTTAGTAAAGAAAGGAAACAATTACTTTTCAAGTTGGTTTTAGAAATGTAATCTAAAGGTAAACTTTCTATAACTGTGTCTATGTCAACTGAAAATTCTTCAACCATTTTATTGTTAAATGGTACTAAAGTAGAGAATTTTAATCCGTTAGACAAAAAATCAAGTTCTTTATTAGAAAAGGAGCAATTTGATAAGTTGACTGTACGTTTGTGAAATCTAAACCTAAAGGAACCCATCAATCTATCAGTGTTTTGACTATTACTATTAAGATTATTTTTCTTTTTTAACAAATTGTGTAATTTATTGTTTAATCTATTGAATTTAGAATGTTTAATGTACTCTAGATTGTCTAAATGATTAGCTATGGAATCTCTGAAATTATCAAATGACACCTCTCTTACAATGTTATCATAAAGTATTTTAAGCTGGACGTTAATATTATCTAATTGAGCATGATGTTTACATAGTTCATTTTGAAGAAATTTCCTTTCTGTTTGTAATTTAAAGTTTAAAGTAGCAGTGAAAGGTACCTTACATTTTGCAAAAGTTGGTGTTACTTTGAATTTGATGCATTTGTGAATGAACCAGATGTCGATGTTCAACAATTCTCTCTTCTTTGACAGTCTAAGGTATTTATTAAAGTCCACTACCATACTGTAGATAATGAATTGAAACAGACTGTATGACTTGTACACACTTCTAAAAAAGGTCAAACCGGCAAACAGGTGTATGTTCTCAAAGAAATTGAAAGTGTGTAAAAAAAACTTTTAATAATCAGCTAAGTACTTTCAGCACATAACGTGCCATCATCAGAGCTTCCTAAAAGGACATTTAAGATAAGAGATTTTTTATAAACAAAAGATTGAAAAAACTTACGTCCTCTTATAAATCCTTCATAGAAGAGTAATTGTTAAAACTCACATGATAAATCATGGATACTGGGCAAAAGCCACAGATATTGGGTATAAAACCCTTAAAATTAAAAGTTATCACATCTAAATTCTTTTTTTATTTTAAAATTACAACATGGCTGCGTCAAACCGTTGTGAGTTCACGTGAACAGCTGAGCGCTGTCATTCATTCAAATGATAAAGAAGGAACCACTAATTTATGCGCCCTCTATATTGGTATGTAAATAAAAATTAATTAAATTGAAAATGGCTAAAAGGCCATGTGTTGGTTAAATTAATTCTAAGTGAAGATACTAAATTTTTTTATAAAGTTAAATTTTCAAAATTACAAATATTAATATTGAAGTGAAATGTTAACGTGTACGTAAGTTATCAAAAATTCTTTTAAAAACAAACCGTTATGGTTTGACCAAGTGTAGAAAAGAAGTTAGATGAAAACAAACCAAGGAGAAGTCTCATTTGTCAAGTTCAGAGTTCAAAAGCTGTTATTTTATAAAATTAACAAATTTACCAAAAGATTAAGTCAAATCTCAAATATTCTACTTATATGTAATCAATGAAAGAAAACTCAAGAATACCGAAAAAGTAATGTTCAAAATACCTACAGCAATTGTTGGGTATACTGTATACTAAACCAAAATTATTAAAGAAATTTCTTAAAGATAGGATCAAATTTACAATTTAATTGAATCTGAGTGTTAACACAGTTTTGAGGATTTCTTTTCATTTCTCTACTTATTTCTAGATCTTCTAGTAGATTCATTTTAGTATAGTTATTATTTGGTATGCTATGTAGGATCCTACTGTCTCTTTGGGGACTAAAGCTGTGTTTCGATGCATGCAAATGATGACCAAAACTAGATTTATCGATCTTTGAAAGATGTTCTTTAATACGTGTATCCAACGGTCGCATCGTTCTACCCACGTAGGTCACAGGGCAGTCACCACATGACAATTTATATATATGCCACTTTTAGAAGTTTTTTTTTTTAATTCTGTCTTTAGTATGAGAAAAAATAGACCTGATGTTTTCCTTACATTTAAATGAGAGTTTTAAGTTAGGAATGTTATTTAAGATTTTGGCTATATTGTCTGAAGGATAACCTATGTATGATATAGATCTATACATAACTTCTGAATTGGAATTGTCAGGAGTAGCATTATAAGCTAGAGATCTATTCCTTTTATTCCTTAATTTGTTGAGTATGTTGTCAACCAAAGTAGGGGAGTAACCATTACTATATGCAAGTTGTTTAATAATATCTAATTCAGAAGTAAAATTTGTGTCTGATAATGGTAAGCTAAGTAAACGGTGGATATAGCAATAAAAAGATGCCATCTTCTGTTGAAAAGGATGATTAGAAGATCTAGGGATAGTGTGGTCAGTCTGAGTTGGTTTTCTAAAGACTGAAAAACTTAATTTGTTCTCTATTCTAGTCAATGTTAGGTCTAGAAAATTAATAGAATTGTTAGACTCTGTTTCTAAAGTGAATGTTATGGCTGGATGTAAATTATTGAGTGAAACTAGAATATTTTCTGCATCAGAGGAATTTCCATCTATAATAGCTAACACATCATCCACATATCTGAACCAATACAAGATTTTTTGTAAAGGATTATGAACTGAAGAATGATTGTCAAAGATATTACACTCAAGGTTATTTAAGAACAAATCTGCTAGTACAGGTGATAAGGGATTTCCCATTGCAAGGCCTTGTGCCTGTCTATAAATAATATTGTTGAAAGAAAAGAAATCTTGTGACAAACATAATTTAAGTAAACCCAACATGTGGGAAATTGTACCTCTATTAGTGTTACTTTTAATAAGTAAATTCTCCACTATAGGAATGGTTTCATCTCTTGGTACGTTCGTAAACAAATTACTTACATCGAAAGAAACTAGAAAGAAGTCTCTAGGTAAATTTAAAACTGACAATTTATTTACTAGATCAGTAGAATTTTTAACAGAATAATTAGGTTGCAAAGATATTGAAGATTGTAAAATAGTATTAATGAATTTAGACAATGCAACAACTGGAGTGTTATAAAAACTAACCACTGGTCTCATAGGAACATTAGGTTTATGAATCTTTGGCAAACCATATAGTCTAGGTATTTGAGGATTTGACAAAATGAAGGTTTTTTCTTTCATCTTATGTACTAGAAGGAAATCTTTATGTGTAGATAAGGTAGCTTTTAAGTTGGTAACTAATTTATTTAAAGGACTTCTATCTAAAACGTCAAAGTTGTTATTTCTTAAAAATTCTTCCGTTTTTTGAATGTAATCACTATGATGCATGATAATAAGGCAGTTACCTTTATCAGCTTTAGTAACGATAAGGTTATTACTATTCAATTTGGTAGATATTTGTCTAATCAGATGTAGTTGTTTAAAACATTTGATTTTAATGTTATTGACATTATTATTAAATTTGTTAAGATCTTTTAGTAAAGAAAGGAAACAATTACTTTTCAAGTTGGTTTTAGAAATGTAATCTAAAGGTAAACTTTCTATAACTGTGTCTATGTCAACTGAAAATTCTTCAACCATTTTATTGTTAAATGGTACTAAAGTAGAGAATTTTAATCCGTTAGACAAAAAATCAAGTTCTTTATTAGAAAAGGAGCAATTTGATAAGTTGACTGTACGTTTGTGAAATCTAAACCTAAAGGAACCCATCAATCTATCAGTGTTTTGACTATTACTATTAAGATTATTTTTCTTTTTTAACAAATTGTGTAATTTATTGTTTAATCTATTGAATTTAGAATGTTTAATGTACTCTAGATTGTCTAAATGATTAGCTATGGAATCTCTGAAATTATCAAATGACACCTCTCTTACAATGTTATCATAAAGTATTTTAAGCTGGACGTTAATATTATCTAATTGAGCATGATGTTTACATAGTTCATTTTGAAGAAATTTCCTTTCTGTTTGTAATTTAAAGTTTAAAGTAGCAGTGAAAGGTACCTTACATTTTGCAAAAGTTGGTGTTACTTTGAATTTGATGCATTTGTGAATGAACCAGATGTCGATGTTCAACAATTCTCTCTTCTTTGACAGTCTAAGGTATTTATTAAAGTCCACTACCATACTGTAGATAATGAATTGAAACAGACTGTATGACTTGTACACACTTCTAAAAAAGGTCAAACCGGCAAACAGGTGTATGTTCTCAAAGAAATTGAAAGTGTGTAAAAAAAACTTTTAATAATCAGCTAAGTACTTTCAGCACATAACGTGCCATCATCAGAGCTTCCTAAAAGGACATTTAAGATAAGAGATTTTTTATAAACAAAAGATTGAAAAAACTTACGTCCTCTTATAAATCCTTCATAGAAGAGTAATTGTTAAAACTCACATGATAAATCATGGATACTGGGCAAAAGCCACAGATATTGGGTATAAAACCCTTAAAATTAAAAGTTATCACATCTAAATTCTTTTTTTATTTTAAAATTACAACATGGCTGCGTCAAACCGTTGTGAGTTCACGTGAACAGCTGAGCGCTGTCATTCATTCAAATGATAAAGAAGGAACCACTAATTTATGCGCCCTCTATATTGGTATGTAAATAAAAATTAATTAAATTGAAAATGGCTAAAAGGCCATGTGTTGGTTAAATTAATTCTAAGTGAAGATACTAAATTTTTTTATAAAGTTAAATTTTCAAAATTACAAATATTAATATTGAAGTGAAATGTTAACGTGTACGTAAGTTATCAAAAATTCTTTTAAAAACAAACCGTTATGGTTTGACCAAGTGTAGAAAAGAAGTTAGATGAAAACAAACCAAGGAGAAGTCTCATTTGTCAAGTTCAGAGTTCAAAAGCTGTTATTTTATAAAATTAACAAATTTACCAAAAGATTAAGTCAAATCTCAAATATTCTACTTATATGTAATCAATGAAAGAAAACTCAAGAATACCGAAAAAGTAATGTTCAAAATACCTACAGCAATTGTTGGGTATACTGTATACTAAACCAAAATTATTAAAGAAATTTCTTAAAGATAGGATCAAATTTACAATTTAATTGAATCTGAGTGTTAACACAGTTTTGAGGATTTCTTTTCATTTCTCTACTTATTTCTAGATCTTCTAGTAGATTCATTTTAGTATAGTTATTATTTGGTATGCTATGTAGGATCCTACTGTCTCTTTGGGGACTAAAGCTGTGTTTCGATGCATGCAAATGATGACCAAAACTAGATTTATCGATCTTTGAAAGATGTTCTTTAATACGTGTATCCAACGGTCGCATCGTTCTACCCACGTAGGTCACAGGGCAGTCACCACATGACAATTTATATATGCCACTTTTAGAAGTTTTTTTAATTCTGTCTTTAGTATGAGAAAAAATAGACCTGATGTTTTCCTTACATTTAAATGAGAGTTTTAAGTTAGGAATGTTATTTAAGATTTTGGCTATATTGTCTGAAGGATAACCTATGTATGATATAGATCTATACATAACTTCTGAATTGGAATTGTCAGGAGTAGCATTATAAGCTAGAGATCTATTCCTTTTATTCCTTAATTTGTTGAGTATGTTGTCAACCAAAGTAGGGGAGTAACCATTACTATATGCAAGTTGTTTAATAATATCTAATTCAGAAGTAAAATTTGTGTCTGATAATGGTAAGCTAAGTAAACGGTGGATATAGCAATAAAAAGATGCCATCTTCTGTTGAAAAGGATGATTAGAAGATCTAGGGATAGTGTGGTCAGTCTGAGTTGGTTTTCTAAAGACTGAAAAACTTAATTTGTTCTCTATTCTAGTCAATGTTAGGTCTAGAAAATTAATAGAATTGTTAGACTCTGTTTCTAAAGTGAATGTTATGGCTGGATGTAAATTATTGAGTGAAACTAGAATATTTTCTGCATCAGAGGAATTTCCATCTATAATAGCTAACACATCATCCACATATCTGAACCAATACAAGATTTTTTGTAAAGGATTATGAACTGAAGAATGATTGTCAAAGATATTACACTCAAGGTTATTTAAGAACAAATCTGCTAGTACAGGTGATAAGGGATTTCCCATTGCAAGGCCTTGTGCCTGTCTATAAATAATATTGTTGAAAGAAAAGAAATCTTGTGACAAACATAATTTAAGTAAACCCAACATGTGGGAAATTGTACCTCTATTAGTGTTACTTTTAATAAGTAAATTCTCCACTATAGGAATGGTTTCATCTCTTGGTACGTTCGTAAACAAATTACTTACATCGAAAGAAACTAGAAAGAAGTCTCTAGGTAAATTTAAAACTGACAATTTATTTACTAGATCAGTAGAATTTTTAACAGAATAATTAGGTTGCAAAGATATTGAAGATTGTAAAATAGTATTAATGAATTTAGACAATGCAACAACTGGAGTGTTATAAAAACTAACCACTGGTCTCATAGGAACATTAGGTTTATGAATCTTTGGCAAACCATATAGTCTAGGTATTTGAGGATTTGACAAAATGAAGGTTTTTTCTTTCATCTTATGTACTAGAAGGAAATCTTTATGTGTAGATAAGGTAGCTTTTAAGTTGGTAACTAATTTATTTAAAGGACTTCTATCTAAAACGTCAAAGTTGTTATTTCTTAAAAATTCTTCCGTTTTTTGAATGTAATCACTATGATGCATGATAATAAGGCAGTTACCTTTATCAGCTTTAGTAACGATAAGGTTATTACTATTCAATTTGGTAGATATTTGTCTAATCAGATGTAGTTGTTTAAAACATTTGATTTTAATGTTATTGACATTATTATTAAATTTGTTAAGATCTTTTAGTAAAGAAAGGAAACAATTACTTTTCAAGTTGGTTTTAGAAATGTAATCTAAAGGTAAACTTTCTATAACTGTGTCTATGTCAACTGAAAATTCTTCAACCATTTTATTGTTAAATGGTACTAAAGTAGAGAATTTTAATCCGTTAGACAAAAAATCAAGTTCTTTATTAGAAAAGGAGCAATTTGATAAGTTGACTGTACGTTTGTGAAATCTAAACCTAAAGGAACCCATCAATCTATCAGTGTTTTGACTATTACTATTAAGATTATTTTTCTTTTTTAACAAATTGTGTAATTTATTGTTTAATCTATTGAATTTAGAATGTTTAATGTACTCTAGATTGTCTAAATGATTAGCTATGGAATCTCTGAAATTATCAAATGACACCTCTCTTACAATGTTATCATAAAGTATTTTAAGCTGGACGTTAATATTATCTAATTGAGCATGATGTTTACATAGTTCATTTTGAAGAAATTTCCTTTCTGTTTGTAATTTAAAGTTTAAAGTAGCAGTGAAAGGTACCTTACATTTTGCAAAAGTTGGTGTTACTTTGAATTTGATGCATTTGTGAATGAACCAGATGTCGATGTTCAACAATTCTCTCTTCTTTGACAGTCTAAGGTATTTATTAAAGTCCACTACCATACTGTAGATAATGAATTGAAACAGACTGTATGACTTGTACACACTTCTAAAAAAGGTCAAACCGGCAAACAGGTGTATGTTCTCAAAGAAATTGAAAGTGTGTAAAAAAAACTTTTAATAATCAGCTAAGTACTTTCAGCACATAACGTGCCATCATCAGAGCTTCCTAAAAGGACATTTAAGATAAGAGATTTTTTATAAACAAAAGATTGAAAAAACTTACGTCCTCTTATAAATCCTTCATAGAAGAGTAATTGTTAAAACTCACATGATAAATCATGGATACTGGGCAAAAGCCACAGATATTGGGTATAAAACCCTTAAAATTAAAAGTTATCACATCTAAATTCTTTTTTTATTTTAAAATTACAACATGGCTGCGTCAAACCGTTGTGAGTTCACGTGAACAGCTGAGCGCTGTCATTCATTCAAATGATAAAGAAGGAACCACTAATTTATGCGTCCTCTATATTGGTATGTAAATAAAAATTAATTAAATTGAAAATGGCTAAAAGGCCATGTGTTGGTTAAATTAATTCTAAGTGAAGATACTAAATTTTTTTATAAAGTTAAATTTTCAAAATTACAAATATTAATATTGAAGTGAAATGTTAACGTGTACGTAAGTTATCAAAAATTCTTTTAAAAACAAACCGTTATGGTTTGACCAAGTGTAGAAAAGAAGTTAGATGAAAACAAACCAAGGAGAAGTCTCATTTGTCAAGTTCAGAGTTCAAAAGCTGTTATTTTATAAAATTAACAAATTTACCAAAAGATTAAGTCAAATCTCAAATATTCTACTTATATGTAATCAATGAAAGAAAACTCAAGAATACCGAAAAAGTAATGTTCAAAATACCTACAGCAATTGTTGGGTATACTGTATACTAAACCAAAATTATTAAAGAAATTTCTTAAAGATAGGATCAAATTTACAATTTAATTGAATCTGAGTGTTAACACAGTTTTGAGGATTTCTTTTCATTTCTCTACTTATTTCTAGATCTTCTAGTAGATTCATTTTAGTATAGTTATTATTTGGTATGCTATGTAGGATCCTACTGTCTCTTTGGGGACTAAAGCTGTGTTTCGATGCATGCAAATGATGACCAAAACTAGATTTATCGATCTTTGAAAGATGTTCTTTAATACGTGTATCCAACGGTCGCATCGTTCTACCCACGTAGGTCACAGGGCAGTCACCACATGACAATTTATATATGCCACTTTTAGAAGTTTTTTTAATTCTGTCTTTAGTATGAGAAAAAATAGACCTGATGTTTTCCTTACATTTAAATGAGAGTTTTAAGTTAGGAATGTTATTTAAGATTTTGGCTATATTGTCTGAAGGATAACCTATGTATGATATAGATCTATACATAACTTCTGAATTGGAATTGTCAGGAGTAGCATTATAAGCTAGAGATCTATTCCTTTTATTCCTTAATTTGTTGAGTATGTTGTCAACCAAAGTAGGGGAGTAACCATTACTATATGCAAGTTGTTTAATAATATCTAATTCAGAAGTAAAATTTGTGTCTGATAATGGTAAGCTAAGTAAACGGTGGATATAGCAATAAAAAGATGCCATCTTCTGTTGAAAAGGATGATTAGAAGATCTAGGGATAGTGTGGTCAGTCTGAGTTGGTTTTCTAAAGACTGAAAAACTTAATTTGTTCTCTATTCTAGTCAATGTTAGGTCTAGAAAATTAATAGAATTGTTAGACTCTGTTTCTAAAGTGAATGTTATGGCTGGATGTAAATTATTGAGTGAAACTAGAATATTTTCTGCATCAGAGGAATTTCCATCTATAATAGCTAACACATCATCCACATATCTGAACCAATACAAGATTTTTTGTAAAGGATTATGAACTGAAGAATGATTGTCAAAGATATTACACTCAAGGTTATTTAAGAACAAATCTGCTAGTACAGGTGATAAGGGATTTCCCATTGCAAGGCCTTGTGCCTGTCTATAAATAATATTGTTGAAAGAAAAGAAATCTTGTGACAAACATAATTTAAAACATAAAAATACTACAAATAAATAGGCCCAAGCCTCACTAAGGGAAAATACAATAATGAATAAATAAAGTTAAATATACAATTGACTAAAGTAGAAATGAAGTTGAGATAAATACCGACGATGACCTAAATTAACCAAACAAACGGAATAAAGCGAATAACAGTAAAATATTTGGGAAACAAGCTAGTAATATTAAAAAATAAATTTACCCGAATTACATAAATCAATATCAAAGCACTAATAAAGTATTAAAAACCTAATTTTCTCTAGGCTTATTCCTGTGCACAAGAAGTTACCGTAGATACAAAGTTTGGGAACCAAATAATCTAATATACAAATATGTCAAAAAAACCAAAGGTAACCTAAATCTGGAAAAAAACATAGTGTATTTAACAGATAGTCTGAAATATAAAAAAAAAACCAATAGTTACTAAAACACCTCACTAAATGTTCCCAAACTAGGTTGCGGTTGCATCCTAGAAAATGATGCACCAGGATGGTGCGACTCCATGACTCCTGTAGGCCCAGGTGCCAAGACGAAAATTGAGCTGGAACGCTCCCATCGCTTGCTCCCAAATAGACATACACCCAGTGGTGACTTGGCCGTGGCTGCAGTGGTTTCCCTAGGTGGTCAAAGGGCTACGGTTTCATGTTAGGGTTTCTTCCAAATGGCTAAAAACATTCCCAGTTTTATTTCCCATTTTAAACATGAGCAAAAAGTAAAGGGAAGAAGAAATACTTTTTAGAAGCAATAGTATAGAAAAACCGGCCATTAAAAATGGAACAAAAAACCAATCTCAGGTAACCTTGAACTATTTTAAGTGTGAAGACATGAATAAATGGCATTGAAATGATTTATTTGAGGAAATATCTGTAAAAATATATTGAATTTATAAAATATTGGATGTTCAATAAATTTAAAACCTACAGAGAAATGGTAATTATTTCCAATATTAATTTGAGGACTTCCAAAAATGTTTGGTTATGTAAAACCAAAAACCCCATTAATATAAAGATCGATATAAAGATAATATAAAGATCGAAATCATCTACACCCTTCCCTTAATAGATTGACTAAGAAAGTTTAAGAATGGGACTAATATTTTAAATATTCCACAACAAAAAACACATGACAATGGCTAATTACAAAAAATTATTACAAAAAAAATAAATCTCACCGAATGATTCCTATTAGGCTCCAACAGGAGTTGTCTCACACATGTCTCCCTAAGTCCAGACAACCCTTGCTGGTAACTTTTTACTTTAAAAACTGGATCGATGTTATAAAATAGGGTGTATGGAACTCATCCGCCATTCCATGGTACCAATACCAAGTACCAAACCAACCCACTTAGCAGCCACAAACCAAGTGACGAACGAGAGACGTTTCTCCGCCAAGGTGAACGTCAAATTCTCTCAGAACTCGAAATAATTCTCGATAGGTGAAGTACGTTCCATCACCGAGGTATGACGTCACCTCAGCAGTCCTATACGAGAAATTAGAGAATTTAAATGGAGACCGAGGGAAAATAATTATAATAATAATTAAAGAGCTAATTTTGTAACGTGACCGTTACAATCCCCTTCTACTCGGGAAAAAAATTTTATCCATAAAATTTTTTTTCTAAACTTCAAAATATTAACAACTAAATTTACAATAGTCTAACAATCCACGTTGATTCGCAAGATTACCACTAAGCATAAACTAAGGTTCAAGGAAAAATAAATACATATAGGACTCAAACTCATGCTAAAATGTTACTATGTTACTCTCTGTTACCAATATTAATGAATTGCTTCAAAAACCAAACAAACTAAATATTGTACTAAAGTTCATACTAATAACTAAGTGTCGAATTGGGCACTAAACCCAAAATTGAGCTATCCATGGACATCAGATTTATAAAGGATATATCCAAGGACGGAACAACCAGGAAAAGGTGTGAGCCAATTCGAACCATATCAAAAGTAAATGTACCCAAGTGAATAAAAAAAAAATCAGTAACTAAAATAAGTAAAGAATTGAACACTTAATCCAAAATTGAACTAACAATGGACACCAGATTCATAATAGTATATCCAGAGAAGAACAATCAGGAAGATTTATGGAACAACTCTCACTATTGCCAAATAATACCAATAATAAACATACCAAAGGAATCCAAAACTCAATAACCAAAATAGATGTGGAATCGGACACTTAATCCAAAGTCGGACTATCAGTGGACACCAGATTCATAAAAGGCATATCCAAAGAAGAACGACCAGGAAAATTTATGGACCAATTCACACCAATACTAAACCACATAAACAGATCAGGTCTACGTACACCCACATCCGGTGATACGAACCTATCCAACCAAATACACAAAATAAATGAAGAATCGGACACTTATCCAGAATCGGACTATCAATGGACACCAGATTTATTTAAGAGTATATCCAAAAAAGAACGATCAGGCAAATTTATGGACCAATTCTTACTAATGCTAAATAAACTAAATTATTGGATCCAATGGTAACTAATACTGAACAAAATAAATAAATTAGGTCTACATACACCCTCATCCGGTAATATGAACCTATCTAAACTAAGTAATCCAAAATAAGTCAGGAAAAAAAATTACTAACAGACTAAGTAACAGAGAGGTAATCAAACTAAATCAAAGGTAAGATAAATACTTAAAGTGTATTGACTAAAGTATTCTAGAAAATACATAACTTAATTCGTGCTGGTATTCGCGAACTATAGCATGTTGCTACAACAGATGTATGAGAATAACCAGACTCAGATAAGGTACTAATATAAGAATAAGTAAGGAAGAAAACAGAATGAATGGTGAACTTACAAGGTCTATGGCACTATGATAAATAATAGGAAGAAAAAAAAATATGATAAGTGATAGGGAAAAAAAATTGACGAGAACAGGCAACCAATTTTAATTAAAACTGCAGATTCATGCGCTCTCACATACGTGGAATTATTCAGGAAATATTCCAGAATTTGAGTAGCAAGACTAATGCCTAAGGAAAGAAGTGGGAATATACTCAAATGAACAACTCATCTGTCTAAACACTCCAAATACTGACTTAACGAACCTACTATGTATAGGGATGGCCTAAGCATTGATTTATAAACAAGTGCGCAAGATATTTATCCATGTTTACTCATCAACTCAAAGTACAAACATACTATGAAGTAAAAGACCTAATATGAACTAAATACTTCCCTATCTAATGGTAAAAATGTAACTGGAATAATTGGACTAATTACAGAAGAATGGTTAGGAAATGTGGCCAACATTTCCTGACCAGAAATATTATGATGAAAAAAAAAAACATCTGCGTACTCAGCCATGAAAGACATAGATCACGAAGTCAATCGAACAGCAGTGATCAGTTGCTGAGCAACAACCTCGAACCCACGCATTCACAAATCAGAGTATCAACAGAGTAATGACAAACTAGTCCAAAAGAAGAAATCAATACATACATCATCCATACATACCTACCTCATTCATACATACATACATTATCCATACCTACATACATCATCCATACATACATACATTATGCATACAACCACATACCATGCATACATTCAGACTTAGAGACTTAAGAATCCGTACATACCTCAAACTTCCAAACTAATTCCAGAATCATAGTGTGTAGGATATAAGGATATAAATTATTATAAAGTGTTTAAGATATTGGAGACAAATGTTAATAGAGTAACCCAATAACAAATTATAAACCACAACATCTTTACACTATGGCAAATCCAAGAACAAGATATAGAAATAATATAAAAAAAATAGTAAGTAATCAAATATTCAAAATATAACACATAAATTGAGATATAGTAGTGTACATTATGATAAGTTCCATAGTTCCATACAAAATATCAATATTAAACCAACGTACTTGTCTGAGCTTACATATTGAAAAGTGAACCATTAATAATGCAACAAAATGATAAGCTCATAAACGAGAGTACTACATAATAATTAAATTAATAAATAATAAATTAAAAGTCATCGACAACAAAGCCAAAAGATGAAATCGAGTAATGTAGGTACCTGCACTACCTGATGATTAAAAACATTAGATTAAAATATAACAATAAAAATTGAGCTAAAGGCAAACCAAAGAAGAGATTGGCTCAACCACTGTTAAGTCAATCTTCTTCTGAGTATTGTTCTAAAACTTAATAGACAAATAAGGACTATTATCAATGCTTGTTAGCTAACAAAAAATTTATATTTACATCTCAACCCAAAGCATCTGATTTATATAAGCATTATATTATGGTATCCACACTGGTATAATATTATTATCAACATTAACAAACTAGAAGGTGAGATGGATAATGGGACTACTTTACTATACAATTTATCATTGTAATGTTTAACACTACCAATTAAAGAAAATAAATTTGGATGACCATCTGTAATCATCCGAACCATGCGAATTCAACGTATCATGTATAGAAGCTAATGTTGTGGACCGATATTGCTTTGTGGTGTGTGCCTGTCTTACCAAACAACCCAAATATCAAAAATAACAAATATAAAATATAATCTAAAGTTTGTAAGACAAAGATACATATGGAGAAAATATTAGCGACACACCAACAAATCAAAATGCCAGCAAAATATATAAATAATCAAATCAATAAATTAAATAAAATACCTAAATACTGAAAATAATTTCTAGTTAGGTGTAAAATATAACCACACTAGAAAAAAAATATATGCATATAGTCAATAATTAATTGTACGTGCAAACATACTACCATTGGTAGAAGGAATCAAAATTTATACTAATAGAACATACTGTCAGTTATGTATACTCAGTTTAAATACACAAATAAGTTTCTAATAAAAATATAAAATCCAAACTAAGATATGAGCTGTACCACTAACTAAAAATGAGGTATCGAAAATAAACTAATCAAAAACCAAAAGCAGCAAAAGTCTACCTGTTTAGTATTCGTAAAGTTTTAAAGACCAAAAATAAATCAGAAGTAACATGTATACAAAGATATCAAAAAGTTAATAAAACAGAAAATTCCAATAAAAGAAAATTGAACTAAAAGAACTACTGTCTTAGAACCAAAAACGGTTGGCACCACGCATTGGGCAGCCAGTGTAACAAAAATAAGAAAACTTCTGTTGGAGTGAAAGTAAAAAGAAAGATATACTCCAACAGAAGTAAGGAAAAAAATAGAAAAGACTTGGTAACTAAATAGTTGTAGCTGAAAAGAACTGGTATAAAAATGAAGAGAGAGAGTGGGGTGTGTAGAAAGGGTGAAGTGACTTCTACGTTGAGAAGCCGAAGTAAGAAAAATAAAAAAAATACTACTTTAGTGCAGTAGTACTGAAGAAAGGGGGATTAGAAGGGATAGAAGTAGAAGTGGGAAGAGACAGAGGCATACTGAATAGAGTTGGCTAGCTATAGATGCAAGAGAGCAACTTGACACTCAAGGATGGATACGGCTCGTTTGCATGCCTGTCGAAGAACAGTAGCTCTATATAGATAGTAATGATGACTAAAAGATGAAATAATAAAATAAGAATAATGTACTGAAACTGAATGAAGATGGATAATTGCTAAAGACGAACAAAATAAATAAAACTAACAAATCATGGGCGCCATGAAAATGATCTTCGATCATTCTCCCAGGTATCTTATACTGCTGTCAAATATTAAATATATCAAACCTGTAATAATGAACATAAAGGAGTAGTAAAATTCATGATATACAAAATAAATAAATATTTATTAAAATAACTACTAGATTTTTAACAATCTCTGAGTTAGACAAGCATATATCATGTAATTCTAAAATGACATAAGTTATACAAGAAGCTATATATATTTTAAAGATAACAACAATAATGTTATCTGTTATAAACTTAAATACCTCTTACATATATATAGGGTACAAAATTACATAAGTCTTCTACCAAATGGTTATAGTACGCCTGCTACGTACAACTAAAGGAAACTGACAAAGATGAAAATACTACAAATAAATAGGCCCAAGCCTCACTAAGGGAAAATACAATAATGAATAAATAAAGTTAAATATACAATTGACTAAAGTAGAAATGAAGTTGAGATAAATACCGACGATGACCTAAATTAACCAAACAAACGGAATAAAGCGAATAACAGTAAAATATTTGGGAAACAAGCTAGTAATATTAAAAAATAAATTTACCCGAATTACATAAATCAATATCAAAGCACTAATAAAGTATTAAAAACCTAATTTTCTCTAGGCTTATTCCTGTGCACAAGAAGTTACCGTAGATACAAAGTTTGGGAACCAAATAATCTAATATACAAATATGTCAAAAAAACCAAAGGTAACCTAAATCTGGAAAAAAACATAGTGTATTTAACAGATAGTCTGAAATATAAAAAAAAAACAATAGTTACTAAAACACCTCACTAAATGTTCCCAAACGAGGTTGCGGTTGCATCCTAGAAAATGATGCACCAGGATGGTGCGACCCCATGACTCCTGTAGGCCCAGGTGCCAAGACGAAAATTGAGCTGGAACGCTCCCATCGCTTGCTCCCAAATAGACATACACCCAGTGGTGACTTGGCCGTGGCTGCAGTGGTTTCCCTAGGTGGTCAAAGGGCTACGGTTTCATGTTAGGGTTTCTTCCAAATGGCTAAAAACATTCCCAGTTTTATTTCCCATTTTAAACATGAGCAAAAAGTAAAGGGAAGAAGAAATACTTTTTAGAAGCAATAGTATAGAAAAACCGGCCATTAAAAATGGAACAAAAAACCAATCTCAGGTAACCTTGAACTATTTTAAGTGTGAAGACATGAATAAATGGCATTGAAATGATTTATTTGAGGAAATATCTGTAAAAATATATTGAATTTATAAAATATTGGATGTTCAATAAATTTAAAACCTACAGAGAAATGGTAATTATTTCCAATATTAATTTGAGGACTTCCAAAAATGTTTGGTTATGTAAAACCAAAAACCCCATTAATATAAAGATCGATATAAAGATAATATAAAGATCGAAATCATCTACACCCTTCCCTTAATAGATTGACTAAGAAAGTTTAAGAATGGGACTAATATTTTAAATATTCCACAACAGAAAACACATGACAATGGCTAATTACAAAAAATTATTACAAAAAAATAAATCTCACCGAATGATTCCTATTAGGCTCCAACAGGAGTTGTCTCACACATGTCTCCCTAACTCCAGACAACCCTTGCTGGTAACTTTTTACTTTAAAAACTGGATCGATGTTATAAAATAGGGTGTATGGAACTCATCCGCCATTCCATGGTACCAATACCAAGTACCAAACCAACCCACTTAGCAGCCACAAACCAAGTGACGAACGAGAGACGTTTCTCCGCCAAGGTGAACGTCAAATTCTCTCAGAACACGAAATAATTCTCGATAGGTGAAGTACGTTCCATCACCGAGGTATGACGTCACCTCAGCAGTCCTATACGAGAAATTAGAGAATTTAAATGGAGACCGAGGGAAAATAATTATAATAATAATTAAAGAGCTAATTTTGTAACGTGACCGTTTGTTTCACCAACGCGACACGTACCACCTGAAAGATTCCCGCGTACCACCAGTGGTACGCGTACCGTCAGTTGGGAACCCCTGTTCTAAGTCATTGCAGATGCCTAAAAAGATAAAAATCAAAGGTCAAACTCATTATTATCCACTTCTAGTTCAAGGGGAATAATATTTGCTATCTCCATTACCTCAGGAGAAGGAGATGGTATTTTAGGACCGCCTCCAGTTTTATATAACTCCCTTCTCAACTGCGACATTTTCTTTTTACAATTTATTATGGCCAACTTCCACTGATTCATTGTTTCTTGCCCCTTGTTATAACATTGGCAGAATTAAACCTTAGCCCTTTAAGGCGCAAACATTTTTTTGCGTCGTTCAAAGTTTATATTACGAACGAAAAGGTGTAAAACATTTCAAACAAAGGACATCACATTTTTTGCATATCATGTGAGATCGCTTTGGTTTCTTCTCTGTATTCTACAGAATGCACATCGTCGAGAGTTACCTTTTACATAAAAATGTTCACCAACCATCGAACTTCTAACTACAGGATCAGTAGACATCTTTCGTGTTTCAATCTTGTTTTTTTACGAAATATCGCTACAGGACCCCTTTGTTTTCTACTCGAAAAATTTATCTCGTCATTGGCAAAGAAGCTGCGGTATGCCAAATGCGGCATAGGCTTGCGTGAATTTCTTTTCATTTCAAGATTATACAATATAACAGTATGGTGCAAATGAAAGGAATAAATCCGTTATTTCGTAAACCGGCGACGATAAGGAAAAATCCCAAAACAGGTCGATTTTTATTGTTATATTATGATATTTTGGCATATAAGTTATAGTAGTGACGTCATCCATCTAGGCATGATGACGTAATCGATGATTTTTTTTAAATAGGAATAGGAGTCGCGTGCTAGCTCATTTAAAAGGTTATTTAATTCTCTATTCAGTAATATAAACATTTACATAATTATTTATACAGGGTGTCAAAAACAAATTTATTAAATTATTTGACAAAACAAAGAAGAATATGTATTATGTAATTTATATAATTCAAAACACATTGTACATAATTCAAAACACATTTTACTGTTGCCCGAAATCAGAACAAAATGTTTATTTCACACATACACATTGCTTTTCGATTAAATTCTATGTTCAAGCCAGCTTCCGCCAGCCACCTGCTTCTTGGAAGTTTGAACATTTACTTTAAGCGAAAAGGAATGTTTATTTGTGAAAAAAACATTTTTTTCTGATATATGACAGCAATAAAATGTATTTTTAATTAAATAAATTACATACATTCTTTTTTTTGTCAAATAATTTAATTAAATTTTTTTTGGACACCCTGTATAAGTAATAATGTAAATGGTTATATTACTCGATAGAGAATTAAATAACCTTTTAAATGAGATAGCAAGCGACCCCTATTCTCATTTAAAAAAATCATCGATTACGTCATCATGCCCAAATAGATGACGTCACTAGTATGACATATCTGCCAAAAAATTGTATTTTAAAAAAATCGACCTGTTTCGGGATTTTTCCTTAAAGTCTCCATCTTACGAAATAACGAATTTATTCCTTTCACTTGCACCATACTGTATATCTGTTTACTACCAGCCCGATCAAGGAACACAAAATTTTACGAAAACCTCCAAAAAAATATAGGAAGGGTGAAAATGTTGGTCTTATATTGTATAAGAAAAAGTTTACAATTCTACATCGCCTTCCATTTTGCAAAAATTGCAAAATACGGGGTGAAAATATTCTCTAGGGGGTGAAAAAAATACGTTCAAATTAAGTCCGGAATTGGATATAATGACTAATTCTAAACAACTTTTGTTCTATAGAGTTTTTTTACAAAGTCAATTCGATTTTCGAAAGTCGCAATTTTCGAGTTATTTGCTAGTGAATGTTTATTTTTAACAAAAAAAAACCTGTTTTTGGACGGTTTTTCGAAGATAACTAATAAAGTATTTTAGCGAAAAAAAATTGTCTAAATATACAGGGTGTCCCGGAAAATAGTGCGTTCCTTTAAGGTATGGAGAGAGTACACAATTTGGAACAAAAAAGTCCTATACCATAATTTTCTAAAGTTAACCGTTTCCAAAAAAAAGTTAACATTGTTTTCCATATACCTGTATTTTAATGTTTGGAAATTTTAATAAACTGGCAACATCGTACGCACTACGGAATAATAACAGATAATAAGAACTCGTTTGTGATTGTGATTTACTTTACAGTATTTAAAATAATCCAACCTAATAGTAGGTACTTATGTATTTACTAGTTGTTTACTAAAATTATTTTCTTTTGAAATGTATCGAAATACCTATTGCATAATTTTAAACGAATTACACATCTTTTAACATAAAAACACATCTTTTAACTGAACTAGTATTATGTATTTAGTAAGGTTTAAATGTGTTAAATGCTGATTATTGCTGAGGGCTTTAACTGAATTACATAGTTTTAATAGTTTACAGTGGAACTTAAATACACCAGATAATGTCTCAGTAATTTGTTTACTTGTGAACTGAAATAACTAAGTTGTACTTGCTTGAAAATAATTATTATAACGAATAGATGTTTCAAGTAACCTTTCACAAACACCATTCATACGACGAGAAATACCGGCAAAACATTTTGAAAGAAATTAATTATAGTATGCCTCTCCATTTAGTGATCTGCCATAAATAATCAACGTAATAACATAATAGGTAATACATTCACGATTCGAAAACATTTTCGGCATTGACACTAAACAGGATTCTTTAAAACTATCTGTTTACTATCTATCTTCTATCTATAAGAGTTTTTTGTTCTACATGGTGCCTTCTACCTATACCTTTAAGGAACGCACTATTTTCCGGGACACCCTGTATAGTGAAAATATAGCTTGTAAAAAATTGAAAAAAAATGGTGAATGCGTGAGGTCTGCAGACACAGTAGAAGCAGAGTTGCAGCTAATGAAAAGCAGGTTCTTCTTCGTCAAATTCTAAATCGGATATTTCAATGTGAAATAACCAAAAAAACTGAGCATTTTTCTGGGAAAATTCATTACAACTTTTTTGAAGTGTTAAAAAAAGGTTTATTTTTGTTTTTAAAAAAACTTCTAATATTAAAAGTAAGTGAGTTACGCTCAAAATATTGTTGGTCACTTTTATTTTTTGGTAAAAAAATGGCGAAAATCACCCCCTAATTAGCTTCTCAAATAAAATTAATCGTTACCGATTAACAAGTTACTTTATTTATGTATTATTTATATTATCTATAAGTTTCATTGGTTTAAAGGGCTCAATTTTGAAAAAAAATGGGGTTTAAAATAAAACATTTTCTTTTACTTTGAAAAAAATCGGAATTGTTTATGGAATTAACTTAACACATTGCTGGACACTCCCGATTTGCGAATCGGTCAAAACTTGGCACACGGATATTTGAGGATCTAAGAGTAATATTTAAAAATTGCTTTAGGGGTGTGTCAAGTAGTAAATAATATAGTGTTTTTTGCAAAAAAAACACCGACGGTGGTAACCGTCCCTGTCCCACTATGCAGATATTATCTGCGTAACAGGACATGACGGTTACTACCGTCCGCATATTTATAACACAAAATCATTTATTCTAATAAAATAACATAAAATAAAAATAAAATACAAGAAATAAAATACAAAAAATAAAATACAAAATACATTTACGCTTTTACACTTGCGTATGCCACAACTCAAAACAAAGTCCTGGACACAGTGGGGGATGTTCAGCACATGTTTTGCACCTGTAGCTGGTCTCTCTCCTCCTTGCGTCTTTTGTGCACTGCTTGCAGCGCAGAAAATACTTATTTCGGCTATAATTCTGTGGACGAGGTATAGTTTCCTGAAAATGTTGTACAGGCAAATTTTCAGGAGCACCGGGAAGAGCCGGATGTTCGTGTGGTGTATGTTGTGGAGAAAACTTGATCAACGTTCTTGCATCCTTTATTTTAGGGTCGAGTCCTAACAGGCTTTGGATAAGTAAATCTCTGAAATCGATAAATCTGATTGTTGCTGCCGGGTTGGGACTGTTAATCTTTTTGAACAAAAAAAATGCATTCCAGACAGCTATATCTAATAGATGAAATATGATCTTTTTATACCAGAAAATTGTTTTCCTGGGGCATGAAAAGTATGAAATCATTTGATCACACCTGTCTATCCCAGACATATATTTGTTATAATCAAAAACTTCTATGGGTTTTATTTTTTCTTGTTCTCTTCGGTTTTTGCATCTTATTAGTTTTGGGTGATGCGAAGTGGTAATCGCAAGCACTTCGCGATTATCTCTCCATTTTGAAATGTATACTTTTCCTTGCCTTTTCCACGTATGATCTCCTTTTCTTAGTTTTGCTTTAGTTACTAAAGCAGGATTTCCTCGCCTGTCTCTTCTAAGAGTACCCGTCACGTGAGTTTTATATCGAAGAAGTCGATTAGCTAGTGATATGCTGTTATAGTAATTATCCATATACAGATGGTACCCCTTGTTCATGTATGGTTGCATTAGTTTTACAACAACTGCCTCAGTTTTGGACATAACTTCATCGGGCGAGTTCTCCCCTTGCCCTTTGTATATATCTATGTTTAGGACATAACCATGTGCACTACAGAGTTCATAAAATTTTATGCCAGATTTAGTTTTTTCATTTTTCATGTATGTTCTGACAGCTAATCGTCCTCGAAATAAAAGTAATGATTCATCTAGAGATAATTGTTGGGGAGGCTTATAACAAGATTGAAAATTTCTAATGCACAAGTCTAAAATATTTCTTACCTTCGCTAATCTATCGGCCTCAGTAGGAATTTCCTGCTTCTTATGCGCTGAAAAGCAGCGTAAAATTTGTTCAAAACGCCTACCAGACATGGTTATAGGAAATATCGGAAAATAGTTTAATGGTTTTAGGCTAAAAAGTCTTCGTATATCGCAATTTTTCGTTTGCCCCCGTAATAAACATAAGCCTAAAAATTTATGTAACTCCTGCTTATCAATAGGCTTGTAAATCCTACTTCGAGAGTATCTGGTTTTAGGGCGAACCTGCTGACAAAGTGTCTCTCCGTAGTTGTTGGTACAATCAAGTAAAAGAGTCATAATTTCATCATCCCATAGCTTACTAAATATTTCATGTGGTGTATGAATATCGCCTTCAATTGTAATTTGCTCTCTTAAAGGTTCTTCACAGAAAACATCAATGTCGGCAACATCACTATGCCATCCAATATCCGGTTCTTGAATACTATTATTTGGTTCGTGTGAACCACCTGGCTCTTGTAAATTATCATCCGTAGTTTGCTCTGAGTCATCACTTTCAGGAGTTTCACTGTTTCTATTATCAACATCCGAATCTAAAAGATTACCTTCATCACTTTCTGGTCTGAAACTCTCATCACTTGCTGAATACGACTCTGCTTCATCATCTGTATTTACGTCTTCATACAACCGCAATAGGCGGTTTTCTTCTTTAGGATCCATACCTAAAATATATTCTTATAAAATATATTTTCGTATAATATTAATTAACAACTTACCTCAAACAATACAAAAAACACGGTAAAAACAGTATCCAAACGTACGCGCTACGAAAAAAAGAGGAACACTACTTGTATTTGTAACGGTCTACAAGCTACTGCCCACGCACTGGCTAACAAACAGCTATTTCAGAACTAGCAAGCCTGAAATGTATGCAACCAATTTTACAATCTGTTTACAGGGACACATTAAGTAATTCTGTGTAAAGTTTACATAGTTTGCGAGACGGTTGTCACCGTAATATCTTTCTGAACAGAGGACGGGTATAGCAGGGGTGTCGCAGCACGCAGGACGGTTGTAGCAGGTGTGTCCAGCAATGTGTTAAAAATTATTAGTAATACCAAAAATCTCAAAGAGTAATAAAATGTACCTTTTGCTTTTCTGAATATTTTTGATTTTTTGTTTTCTTCTTAGACAAAAATTGGTTACATATATGCTGTTCCAAATTTGCCTAAACTCGTGATTAGTTACTCGCTCAAGCCATTTTAACTACATCTTGTTCAAAAAGAAGCACTTTGAACCTATGAAACTTACAGATCATTTAAATAATACATAGACAAAGTAAGTTGTGAAGTGGTAATGATAAATTTTATTTGTGATGCTAATTAGGGGGTGATTTTCGTGATTTTTTACCAAAAAATAAAAGGGACCAACAATATTTTGAGCATAACTCACTTACTTTTAATGTTACAAATTTTAAAAAAATAAACCTTTTTTAAACACCTTAAAAAAGTTAAAATGAATTTTCCCCCGAAAAGTGCTTTGTATTTGGGTTATTTCACATTGAAATATTCAATTTGGAATTTGACGAAGAAGAACCTACTTTTCATTAGTTGGAACTCTGCTTCTACTGGGTCTACAGACCTCATGTATATGTTACGGTAACAGTAGTGGTAACTGTGTAAAATTACCGGTAATTGTATACAATTACCAGAACCGACGGTAAATGTAAGAAATTATTTTCATTATCTACTTTTACCGGTAATTGTATACAATTACCAAGGACCAGCGGTAAAAGTAAGTAAAATGATGAAATCAAAACAATAAACAATAAAAACTACCAACAGCTATTTAAGAAGTGTGATTTTTATTGAACTGAATTAAAAACAAGAGACACTGTGTTTAACCTGAATTGAGCTTTTTTGCCTGAACTAATACTACTACTTTACTTACTATTTGTTGTGACGTGGCAAACTCCCATGGAACTTGGAATTACCATTCCAAACGCTAAGCGATAAAGGCGTTTTTCTAACATTCTCGCCCAATGAAATGTTTAATTTTGAAACCATGTTGGCAATCATCATTGCTATTCTCACTTTTGACACTACAGTCCGAAAGAGTGCTCATTCTCTGAGATTTCTCAGCCAGGACATTTTTTTCCTACCTATGCTGCGCCTTCCTTGAATCTTTCCCTGCAAATTGACTGTTGCTATACAACTGTGGCAGTCGTCCTTCTTTAGTACCTAATTCGTATAATTCATTGTAAACAATCACGAAAACAGATAATCATTTCTAAAATGACTTCGTGCCCTGCCAACATCTGGCACTCTATATTTTATCGTATCACCGACATTACGAGGGGAAATTTTCAAGTTTGATGTTTTAAGCATTTTCTTCGCTTGCTTTTCAAGACGTTCCTTTGCACGTGTCTGTTTAATTGCAACAGAATCTCGCCTCTCTGAAATTTGATTAGAAAATAGTTCTTTTGAATCGCATTAGATTCATTCAATGATGGTTGCTAAAGTTTTTCTGGTCCTTGTTCTATTAGAAGCTCATGTGGTTCATTCACTTCTGCGTCTTCACGTTCTTCAGAATCAGGACCTAACTAGTTTTCTTCTACTTCCAAATCTTGTTGTCGAAGTCTTTTCTATAGCATCTTCTGGCAGTGATGAAGTTTTATAACCAATTTTGGCAGGAACCCCAAATATAGCTTCATACGGACTGCACTTGATGCCAGACGGGTAACCTCTGTTCTTTGCGAACTGTACAGATCGAAGACCCTCTGACAACTTGTTTGCTTGGTTGCTTTGCAACCAGAAACTTAGTATATTTTCAATGTCCTTATTCGCACGTTCAACAGATCCTTGTGACTGACTGTGTATTGGCTTACCGTGCACTATCTTCAAATATTTCCACATGAAGCACAGTTCTTCTATAATTATGTTGGAGAATTCCCGTCCATTGTCGCTTTGAAGAATGCTAGGAGTTTTAAAGGCACACAATATATCAAGAACAACTTTTTTTTTTATTAACCCCACGTTTATTACAATCTATCTATACAATCTAAACCTAAATGTTTAGGTAGATAAGAGACAATAAGTAATAGGACTGACAATAATTAGGAATGACATGTAGGGAGGCATCCAGTGATGCACCCCTTTTTTAAAACTTAGCCTACAACACTGACTATTTCTGACACAAACTTAAACACATTAATTTAGTACCTATTGTTCACTTAACTCTAACGGAACTTTTCGTTTTAACCTACGAACAGTATGCGGTTTATTCACTAAATTTTTTGCTAACACGTTTGGATGCACTTTAAGTTTCTCTGTATGTTTTTTCGCGCACTTTTTGATGTCATCTTTGACGTATGGTTGTCCGGCGTCCCGATGGATGGCTTCATTGGTTATGAACCACGGAACTCCTAGTATTGATCTCAATATTTTGGACTGAAATCTTTGTATGATTTCAATGTTGGAATGTGCAGCGGTTCCCCATAATTCTATCCCATAAGTCCACACTGGTTTTAGGATGGATTTGTAGATTAATATTTTATTTTCAGTTGATAGTTTTGATTTTTTGCCCAACAGCCAATATATGGTTCTTAACTTATGACCCAGTTGTTTTCGCTTAGTAAATATATGCTTCCTCCAGTTTAATCTTCTGTCCAAGTACATACCTAGATATTTGACTTCATCCCCTTGTGGGATTCCTTTACCGTGTAAGTATACAGCCGGACATGTTTCCCTACGTGTGGTAAATGTTAGGTGTAGCGATTTGTTTTCATTAATTTTGACTCTCCATTTTGTCATCCATTGTTGAATTTTATTTAGATTATTTTGTAAGATTTCTGAGGCTATTTTGGGATTTTTGTTCGATGATAGTATTGCCGTATCATCCGCAAATGTGGCTGTAGTGATATGTGTATCTGTCGGTAAGTCAGCAGTGAATATAAGGTATAATATAGGTCCTAGTACACTTCCTTGGGGCACCCCAGCGAGAATTTGTTGTATGTTTGTGTATTCATTCTCATACTTTACCTGGAAGTTTCTGTTGGTGATATATGACTTTAAGAGTATATAGTAATTTGTAGGTAAATTCTGTTTTAGTTTACATAATATGCCTTTATGCCAGACTTTATCAAATGCCTGACTTACGTCCAGAAATACCGCCGAGCAGTACCTATTATTTTCAAAGTCCTCGTTGATTCTCTCTACAATTATATGTACCTGTTGTATTGTTGAATGTTGTTTTATAAACCCAAATTGGTGTGGTGGTATTAGTTTTTTGTTTTCTAGTATAGACATTAGCTTAGTAAGTGTCAGCTTTTCAAAAACTTTGGATACCACTGGAAGAATACTAATAGGACGGTAGGACTGTACACTTTCTGGTTCTTTTCCTGGTTTTAGTATCATTGTTATTTGTGCTAGTTTCCATTGTGATGGGAAATGACCTAGTCTCATTATAGAGTTAAATAACTGTGTCAGAAATTGGAAGCCTTTCTCTGGGAGTTGCTGAAGAGTTTTTCCTGTAATCAGGTCGTATCCTGGAGCCTTTTTTGGATCGATGTTGTGTTGTATAATATTTTTTACCTCATTTTTTGTGAATCTTTTTTCAGGAAGTTCTAGTTGATAAGGTTTTGTGAGTATCGAAATAATTTCTTCTTCAGTTTGTAGTGAGTAATTTCCCTCATTTGGTGTAAAGACTTTCTTAAGGTGTGTCGCAAATGTTTCGGCCTTTTCTAGAGGACTTCTCGCCCATTGTCCTGTTTGTGTTCTTAGTGGTGGGACTGTATAGTTCTGCCTTCGTAGAGTCCTTGTAGCCTTCCATAATGAGTAGTCAGTGGCTTGAGTTGCATCTAGTTTTTGTAGGTATTCCTGAAAGCTGGCATTTTTTTCTGCTATTATCAATTTTTTTAGGTCTTTTTGTGCTTTATTGAGGTTTGTTTTACTTTGAGGTGATCTTGATAATTGCCATTGTTTTCTGAGTCTTCTTTTCTCAATTATTTTTTCATGTATTGTATTGGAACAGTGTTTGTTCATATGTCGATTTGTAGGTAATGGTGTTGAGTTCCATGCTGCTTCCTGTAAAACTGTGTTAAAATGTTCTACTGCTTGTTCGATTTGTTTATCGGTCTTTAGTGGGATGTCTAAATTGATTTGATTATTTACTTGATATCTAAAATAACTCCAATTTGTTTTGTTGTTGTGTAATATACAGCTCCTTTCTATTTTTGTTATGTTTTTGCTTACAGTTATGATAACAGGTGAATGGTCAGAGGATAAATCGTAACAAGACTTTGGTTTAAAGTATTTTTCATTTATTCCTCTCACTGTAGCAAAATCGAGGAGATCTGGAATTTTCGCAGGGTCTGTAGGCCAGTATGTTGGCTCCCTTGTGGTTACTATGTTCAGATTATCTATTTGTATTTCTTTTTGTAGTTCACGGCCTTTGGTATTAATAAGTCTAGATCCCCACATTAGATGTTTTGAATTGTAGTCTCCGCCACAAATAAACCTAGGTCCAAGTGTATCAAAAAAGGTTTTAAATTCTGGTTGTTTAATTGAATGTTTTGGTGGACAATATATAGCTGAAAAAGTTATAGGTCCTGTCCAGTCTTCTACAACCACATTTGTGGCCTGAATATGTGCTTTTTGATAGTGAGTTGTCTGGTAATGTTTGATGTTGTTTCTTATAATGATTGCTGTCCCACCATGTGCAGTTCCATCTGGATGTGTTGTGTGATATATTTTATAGTTGTGAAATTTTATGAAACTTTTTTTCGTGAAGTGTGTTTCTGAAATCAGTATTATCTCTAATTGGTGATTAACTATAAATGCATACAACTCATGTTTGTGTTGTGTCAAGCCATTAGCATTCCATATGACAAATTTTAGTGTACTAGCCATTAGTTCATTTTTGAGACAAGTGTTGTTAATAAGTTTAGCATGGTGCTCATTTGTTCCATAAGCCCTTTCATCATATCTTTAACTCCTGCATGTCATTTGCCTGAGTGACCATTGTAATATCTTGTTGGTTGGTATTTACCATTTGAGCATATGTAGGTCTTTGTGTTGTACTTATATTTGTTGTAGCCACTGGGAGCTGTTGGTTTTGTAGTTGATTCGGTGACTCTTTCTTTCTTAAGGTTGGAAATCTTGCTTCTTGCAGTTGTTTATGTACACTGCATCCTCTGTAATTCGCTGGGTGGTTATTACCGCAAAGTACACACTTTACTAGATCAGATCTAATTTTGTTAGGGCAATCAGCTGTTTTGTGATTTAGAGCACATTTTACACACCTGTATTGATGATAGCAGAAATTTTTTGTGTGACCATATCTTTGACATCTGGTACATTGTACTAATTCTCTTTTTAGCCTTGGGGCTTCGACATCAATTTTTGCGTTGAGTAAATATTCCATCTTATAAATTTCTTTATTATTTTCTTGCATTTTTAAGTCCACAAAAAATAGTGGTAGGGGTTTTTTTGTAATTCTTTGTAGTATATTCGTTATTTGTAGAACTATATGTCCTTGGCTCTCTATTTCTTTTTTGATTTCTTGTATATTCACTGTAGGATGAAGATGGCGAATCACTACTCTAAAGGGTTTGTCTTGCTTCTTACGATATGTATGATATTCGGTTTTTTTCTCATCAAGTGCTTTTATTATACTGTCGTATATTTCAATTGTTTGGGCCTGTACCTTGACTTGTTCTTCATTCAACACTCTGATTAAATGTTTATCTTTGGCTATAGTGTTTAGTAGTTCGTTTAATGGTTGGATGTTTTTAACACCGGCAATAAATATTGGTGGGGGCTTCTCTTCCTGTTTTCTTTCCTCTTCAGTATCTGCTTCTTGTGCCTCTTCATTAATTAATACATTAAATTTATTTGCTGTCGGCGTGTTGAGCCAGTAGTTATCTATTTTGGTTTGTTTAAGTTTGGAATGTTGTTCCGGACTGGTTCTCCCACGTTTTTTATTTGGAACTATTTGCCATTCTTCATCATTTGCTTTGGATGTGGTTGGGAGTTGATATTGTGGTAATGTACTTTGGACTGAATATTGGTATTGAGGTTGATATAACTGCATTGGCTGGTTTGGCTGGCTTGGAGCGAAATTTTGCTGAATTTGTGATGCAGGATGTGGTCCCATTTGCATTTGTTGTGGAAAATATCCTAGTTGTTGAACTGTTAAGTTTTGGTCGCTGAGGTTCATTTGGCTAGATGTTGGACATTGAGAGTATGGAAATGGATACTGATTATATCCGTTCGACATTTTGATTTAAATATTAATATTAGTATAAGGTGTTACCTTGATTGGTGGATTCCAATAAAATTCACAACACATTTTTGACACAATCGCCAGCACTAATATTAATATACTTTATTTTTATTATTTAATTTGTTTTGAAATAATTAATTTGGTTAATTTAAATATATAAAATATGTTTTGTACCACAACACCAGATTTATTTTTAATATTTCAAGTCCATTAAGGTATAATTAGCTTTAAATGGTAAATTGATAACAGTAATTGTTTTATCTACAACCGTCCTCGATCAAGTTTGGACAATATATCAACAAGAACTAATGCAACTTCTTCTGCACCTTTAGTTTTCGACGGCCATAATTGTAAGTTTTGTGTGATACCAAGTGATCTTGGTAGACAAAAATGAACTTTAATTAATTATCTGCTTGTGCTTGCACATCTATCAAATCTATTTGACATCTACTATTCATTTCTTTTTGACCGTATAGGTTTCATTACTAAACCTTTTTTGGGAACGTTAGATTTTTTCTGTCAAGTATCACACAGGTCCAAATACCTATATCGTTATGATTTATACAGCTATGTATTGTGTCATTCCGCTTGCGTGCCGATCGTTATAATTTGAATTTCTTACTTTCACCAAGATCGTCTGGAAAATGTATACAGTTATCGGTAAAAGTGAGAAATAAAGGGTTTTTAAAGAATATTTCCTACATTTACCGTTGACTGGTAATTGTATACAATTACTGGTAATTGTGTACAATTACCAGATTATCTACTTTTACCGTAACATATACATAATTTTTTTTTTCAATTTTTATGAGCTATGAAAAATTGCATACAATTACCGGTAATTGTATACAATTACCAGATTATCTACTTTTACCGTAACATATACACCATTTTTTTTTCAATTTTTTATGAGCTATATTTTTGCTAAGAATATTTTTTTTCGCTAAAATACTTACTTTTTGAGTTATCTCCGAAAAACCGTTCAAAAACATGTTTTATTTTGTTAAACATGAACATATTCACTAGCAAATAACTCGAAAAGTTTTGACTTAGTGAAAAACTATAGAACAAAAGTTGTTTAGAATCAGTCATTTTATCCAATTCCGGTCTTATTTTGAATGTATTTTTTTACCTTTTTTTTGTAAAATGGTGGGGATGTAGAATTGTAAACTTTTTCTTATATAATAATGGACAATTTCAACTACCTATTCCCAAATTTTCATCCTTCCTTTTTTTTGGGTCAGATTGTTTTTTGATCGGGCTATACTGTAGCATTTACAATGTAGTACCGTAGTTTCATCCAGAATTTTCTGGATTTTCAAGAGATATCGTAGCAAGAAAGCATCTGATCGAATCTGTCGATGCCTGCCATAAACCGATTGTAATGACAAACTGCTCTTGGGCATTCAATTTCTTCCCGTACTCTAGCTTTATTAGTACGCTTTACAGTTCCTTTCTCAGCAGGATTATGCATATTGCTGACCACCACCACACATTTTTTCCTCTATCTCTTCCATTTTACCACAGATATGTCTCCAGTTTGAGCAAAGTTGGAATGTGCAAGTTGTATATCCTTGTCACTTCGTAAAACCTCTTTTGGGTAATATTTTCGGTTAATTCTAAATGTCCCCCTGCCAAATAATTGTCTCTTAGATAGTTCTTGTAGAAAGGGAATACCGCTAAAAAAACTGGCGAAGTAAAAGCAATAACCTGCATTCCAAGCATCTTTTGAAAAGGATAGAACAAACTTTTCCCCTAATGAGTAGTTGTCGCTTTCAGTGGACTTACCTTGGTACACTTCAAACGAATACATATATCTCGTTTCAGCACATGCAGCAACCCAAACTTGGAAACCTCGCTTAGTTGGTTTTAGAGGCATATCGCCTGGTGAGAACAATAGTGGCGAAACTTCAAAATGAACATTTAGAGATAATCTTATTTGAAGTTTTGATGAAACTGCTGAATAGTATAACTGACTAATAGGTAATAATTTTGCAGAATTTTTCTAATAATATGCTTTCTAAGTATTTAAATCAATTAGTGGAAGTAATTTTATTTAAAGAAAAATTGTATTTATTTTAGATTTTTTTTCTCCGTTACGTCAATATTGCATTATCGAGGATGTTTAATTTGATGTTTCGCCACTATACTTTACTACTACTACGCTACAACAGTTTGGTTTTTGCATAAAATAACATATTTTATTGTGCAAACCAAAAATTTATTCACAAAATGAAACTAAAGTACAAAAGAAGTACATAGAAAAATAACAAAATAAGATATGAAGTAATAATTATTAACATTATCTCTGTTAACAAGAAAACGATAAACATGATAAAAAATGAAAGTAAGCAGAAGGACTATGAATAGTAAAATCAAATTCATTATTTCACTTATGTTTCATATTTCAAGCTACTAAAGAACTGATTGTGTGCGGTAGGAATTGATTTATTTTGTAAGGGACTTTGCAAGTCATCAAACTTTTTTTAGAAATGGATATTGGTTCTCAATAGAGTGGAACCAAAGAATACTGATCCAAAGTGCATAGTTGCTTTCTTGATTTTCTATTTCTAAGTAAAGGCGGATTTTCACAGGTCCGATGTCCGATGATACGATGATACGATAGAAATTTCAGCGAATTTCATTGGATGAAAAGTGACAATTGGGGTTTTCGTACGGAATTAAAAAGTTATCGGAAGAACTTAAAAATATTTTAGCTTTTGCAGGAAAATCGGATGAATTTTGACACTGTTGACATATTCTATCTTGAACGTCTTGAACTTTAACCTTACTTTTGTGAAGTGTTTATGTTTTTGATACATATTTAAAATGGAACAACAAAATCGTAATTATATGAATGTGATGAATACAGTGTTGCTTTTGGGTATTCTACACTATGTGAGGCAACAATGACGAGAACGTATCCGACGTCGCCCAAAAGGATTTTGGGTAAGACCAATTTTTCAAAACAGAAAAAATCAAGGGGCTTACCACAATCTTCTTCAAGAAATGCGCCTTCATGATCCTCAAAATATTTTAATTTTCTAAGAATGTCAAGCGAAACTTTTCAAGAACTGCTAAGAATTGTAGGTCCAAAATTAACAAAAATATACCATACTGGTGAGCCAATATCAACAGGCGAGAGACTTGCATTTACATTAAGGTAAATTGTATTGTTATATTCTACATATTATATGTACCGGGTGTCCCAATAAGAATGGCTCTCGGCCATATCTCAGGAACCGTTTACAGTAGAGCTTTGAAATAAAAAATTTTATAACAAAAGTTGTTTCAGGAAAAGCCTGGAAATTATTTTCATAATTGTGGGTCCACCGCTAGAGGGCGTAATTGAATATCAAAAATTAAAAAATCTAAATTTTACAAAATTTTCCTAATGAAGGGGCACTGGAAATCCGATTATTGTATTCTTCATAAAATTCTGCGCATATTTGATTTAACAAGTTTAACTCTACTTTTGCAAATAAGAGGTGGGGGTGAGTGGGAACCTTGTTATGAAAAAATGGCTGTAAGTCCGGTTCTGCTAAATCAAATTTTGAAAACTGAGTCTTGTTGAAGACATATCTTTTTCTTCAATATAAGCGTGATAATTTTGAACCATCCTAATAAGTAATAAGCCAGCTGGGAGGCTTATTTAATTTTTTTTTCAGAAATCTAGTTTTCTTTGGAAAATATTAAATACAAGTATGCATTTTTAATCATACTTTATAAAATTAGATTAAATTAGCAATAGAATAGCGAAAACCGCATGTCGATACCTTTTTTATATCTCAAGATATCTCGAGAAACGTGTAAATTTTATACATAACTGTTACTATCACCGGTAAACTAAGTTAATGAAAAGTAGTGTGCTGTGGAAAAAAACAAAATAACATTTTCCAGATGTCAACGTATAAAAATATAATTAATTAAAACAATAATATAAAGAGAAACAATACTATTAAAATTAAATATAACAAAGAACAAAAAGAACTATAATATACTTAGTGCCGACCTAAATATTCAAATTGTTGCCCATGATACACTACTCTAGAATACATTAAACAGAGACTACTAAACGCCATTCAAAGCATATCGAGAGCAGAAATTGAGACTGCTGTTCAATCTACTCTTGAAAGAGTAAATGTTTGCAACGAAAATGATGAGCAACAATTTGAACATTTATGTCATCACTAAATAGTCGTTTTTATTTCTTTGTAATAGGGCTTTTCAACGCTTCTCATTTGTTTCGAGCCTCTGTCATATGCCGTATAATCCGTGTATAATATTAATATACGAGATATGAACGAGGCTCGAAACAAATGAGAAGCGTTGAAAAGACCTAATATACGTTGACAGCTGGAAAATGTTTCTTTGTTGTTTCCATAGCACACTACTTTTCCTAAACTTCGTTTACCGGTGACAGTAATAGTTATGTTTTTAAATTTACACGTTTTGTAAGATATCTCGAGATAGAAAAAAGGTATTAACATGCGGTTTTCGCTATTCTGTTGCTAATTTTGTCTAATTTTGTAATATGGTATTAAAAATGAATGTTTGCATTTAATATTTTCCAAAGAAAACTAGATTTCTGAAAAAAATTAAATAACGCCTTCTAACTGGCATATTACTCAGTAAGTTGGTTCGAAATCATAAATTTTACATTGACGAAAAAGATCTGTCTTCAACAAGACCAAGTTTGCAGAATTTGGTTAAGCAGAACCGGACTCACAGCCAGTTTTTCATAACAAGGTTCCCACTCACCCCCACCTCTTGTTTCCAAAGGTAGACCTAAACTTGTTAAATCAAATATGCGTAGAATTTTATGAAGAATACGACGATCGGATTTCCAGTGCCACTTCTATAATTTTGTAAAATTTAGATTTTTAATTTTTGATATTCAATTACGCCCTCTAGCGGTGGTCCCACAATTATGAAAATAATTTCCAGGCTTTTCCTGAGGCAACTTTTGTTATAAAATTTTTTATTTCAAAGCTCTACTATAAACGGTTCCTGAGATATGGCCGAGAGCCATTGTTATTGGGACACCCGGTACTTACACAAATATTTTAGATTTTTAGCCAGTGGAGATAGTATGGTCTCTATTTTGTATTCATTCCGTATTGGAACTGCAACAGTGACTCATATTATTAGAGAAACTTGTAAAGTTATTTGGGATTGTTTAAATGAAGAAGTATTGCTTAAACCGACTCCAGAAGCTTGGCTATAAATTGAAAACGGTTTTTTAGATAAATGGCATTTGCCACATTGTGTAGGGGCATTGGATGGCAAACATGTTATTATTCGGGTAAGGATATCTATTTGTAAATTAGAACATCTTTTAAACATTTGTGTTATGTTGTTACAGGCTTACAACCTCGGAGGTAAACTATACTATGTCATTTCGAGCAATTGTATTTAGTCTGTGTTTGCAACAAAGTTTTGAGCAATTAGTATGTGATTTTCAATGCGAAATAAGCCACAACTCTACCAAAAAAATGATTTTAAAAACGTTTTGACGCCCAAGTCAGGTGTCGTTGTCAAAATACAAAATAATATTAAGTTAAACAAAAATGTTGTTGCTTAGTAAAAAATTCTTCTAATATAATTTATTTAATCTGACTCATTTATATCGGCAATTCAGACATGTATTAGATATACATTTTAAAGTAGAAGACTTTAAAATGATATTTCCAATATTGATGAGTTGCGTTCCTGGATCTTCTTTCTATTGACTTCCTCTTTCAGTATGGGTAACCATATCCTACCGAGGAATTTACGACACAATTGGTTTCATTTAGAGACACCCGACTTGGGCGTCAAAACGTTAATAAAATCACTTTTTTTGGTAAAATTGTGGCTTATTTCCCATTGAAAATAGTTGATTATAAAAATGCCACAAGGAAATAGCTTCAGAACAACAATTAGTATGTGAATAAAAATCTGATATATCCCACAGTTGGTTGAAAGACAATATAACCATATTTTCATGATAATATATAATCAATTTGTATAATATAAGATAAGTGGACTAAAGTAACTTGTTCAAAATAACACAATGTCGACATAGTGTAGTTTATCTCCGAGGTACAGAAATATCACTACACCTTTTACAGTTCCAAAAATATACAAATTCTAGTCAATGTTAAGAGATCAAAAACTTTAAAAATAAATGATCAAAATTTTAAGGTTTTATTCAAAAATAAAATTACACATTTTATACAAAAAAATATAAATGGATTTTTTATAAGAAGTCTTTTGCTCCTTCAAAATCCACATTTAGTAGCTTTATTTCCAAACATGTCCTTTCCTTTTGAGGCATGTGGTTTAGCAATTCCGATATCCTGGAGCATATCGGGTTAACCGGTGCTGGTGTTGGTGCTGGTATTGTGGGTGC
Source organism: Diabrotica virgifera virgifera (assembly GCF_917563875.1). Lineage (NCBI taxonomy): Eukaryota > Metazoa > Arthropoda > Insecta > Coleoptera > Chrysomelidae > Diabrotica > Diabrotica virgifera. The sequence continues at coordinate 78,123,844 of NC_065451.1, forward strand.
AGGTGCATTTATTTTCTGTAGCGTGTCTATCAGAGCTACCTCAATATCACCTTTACTCTGCTTGACAGTATTACATAATGCTGCCTCAGTATCAGCAGGTAAAGGATGATTTATTGGTCGAACTTTATTGTTGGTACGAAACATTTGATACCGTTGGTTTATAGCCAATGGTATCATTTAAAACTGATAAACAATCAAAATACACCCACTTCTTTTTCTTCTTGCCGCTAGATCCACTAGGTGTCTACTCGCCTTTCAGTCAGATATATGTGTCCCGGAGATTTCTCCATTTTTTTTTGTAAGGACCTCTATTGAGAAATCAGGATTGCTCCCACACTCTTGAAAAATTTCGGTCCAGAGCTTCTCTCTGACACTCTTGGACCTTTCTTGGAGTGTCATTCTGCAATCCCATAATGCAGGTCTTGCCTGCACGCACTGAATCAATTGTTCCTCCAAAGGCACTTCCACTTCCGCATGGGTCACTTCATATTCAATTTCCTAAAACAATTCAAATACTACAATAGTTACAAACTTTTAGGTACTTCTAACAATAACTCACGTTTTGATCCTCTTCAAATATATAATTTAGCGAATCCATGATAAATGATAATCTAAACAAGAATGAAAATAAAATCAAAATAAAACTATGTTCCTGTTCACTATCCAACAGCAAACAAACATTTGACATTTGTATCAATCCACGGAATAATCTGACACATGACACAAATATGTCAAAAAATTTCGGATACGACAATCAAATATAATCGTACGAAACAATTTCTTATTTCGTGTCTTCGGATATCGGATCTGTGAAAATCCACCTTAAGACCGGTTGAAACTGAGTTTCTGTGTAAGAAGTTGTTTAAAAAAAACACACAAACAAAAAAGACCACACAGACAAAAGTGCACATTCGACACTATTGCACATTGCACTACATTTTTAAAGATAATAGTTCAATGTTCAAATAAGTGGAAGCATGGCGTAATTAGAGATTCGCCAGTGTTGATATAAATTTTCGTTGCGTTCCCAAAGAAGACAATTTAAGAACTGACATTTAACTATACCATATAATCCAATACTATATTAAACTATAACAATATGATCGAATAAAGTTTATTTATAAATCTACATTAACTTATATACAATAACAAAAACTACAGTTAAACAATAACAATTCTTAATTCTAATGTCTGATTAGTGATTAAAATAAGTAAGAGTGAACATTATATTTTAGATTTTAAAAGTTAGCTGCATAATAATTGCAAACTGACTTAATGAAGTCTAATTTAGTAATGTTTTGATTAACGTAATATTCATTTATCCTATTTTCAATAAAATCAACTTTTCTTTTTGCCGTTTTATCAAGTTTTTTTTCGAATCTATGTGCAGTTATAATTTTCACATATATTTCTGCTTGAAAATTTAACGAAATGTCTGTAAATTTAAATATGTCAGGATGTGATTTATACAAACATTCGTTAAATTTCGAGTGAAATGATTCACATGCGTTTGTAGTAAATATAAGAGATGATGAATTTGAAGTCCACATGTAAGGTGGAAATGTTGAATCATCCGTTAAATAATTATCAACTAGGTAATCACAAAATTGTAAAACTCTGTCATCTTCTGGCATAATATTAAAAAATTATGAGAAAAAAGTCACAAACATCATTTGGATCTAAATAAGGAATGCCGAAAAACAATTTTAAATATTTTCCAATAACAGTTTGATTTTTATATTCCGAGGACAAACCTAAATTTTGAATTTTTCGGTACCAATTTTGTGTTGGGTCACACTAACTTGGCTGCATTTTGAATTGCTATTGCAAAATCAGAAATTATTCGCATCGGTTTGAAATTTAAATTCAAATCTGTACATATGTTATTAATGTATCAAAAGTACTTTTGTACGATTGCTGTGATTTATTTGTTAAGAAACAAAATACTAGAGGAACATAAAAACCATTTTTGTAGCCATGTATAGTAAACATCTGACAAAAATATTTAGAATAGTATTGAAAAGTTTCATCTACATACAAAGAATCTACATTACACAAAAAGTAAAGATTTGTGAAACAACTAAAAATTGCAGAATTATTTTTCGTCGATAATAAAAAGTTTTCACCTGTATTTGTTTTCAAATTTAAGTTCACTAACACTTGTAGAACTTCTTCCTGTGACTTGGGCAATGATGGTGTGGATTTTCGTCTTGCAGCATAGATATTTCTTCGAACGCAAGGAATGTCTTTCGTCGTCAGCGGTAAATTGCTGAAATTTTCCTTCCTTAATTCCTTGTGGACAATCTTTAAAGGTCTTTCAGATATATCTTTTACAGCTTTTCTCTTTGTAGAATTACTAAAAATTTGCCGGTCAACATGGATATCTGGAGCATGATTATGCTCCAACGATGCTTTTTCAAGAATAACGTAATTTTCACCACCTTCCTTTATGTACAGTTTTTGTTGACACCCTTTTTTGATACATCACCATCTAACTTTTCCATCTTTGGAGACATGGGCCTTTGGATATTTTTATTCATTAATTATTAATAAAAGATCTCCCCTTTGACTAAAAATAGTCGTTGGATTCGCCATTTAAAAGTTAAACACTAACGGACAAAACTATACCGTAATACTTGCAACTGAAGTGAATAACTGAAAATATTTATATTCTTACTTTCAACTATAATCAAATTTGGAATTTCCGGTCATTAAGACTTAATCTCCAACTTTCTCGGCGATGGGGCAGCAGGTACTTGGGATTAATGGGCCCAGGTAGTTCGTGGGACAGTTAGATAAGGCCGCCCTAAAGACATGTAGGCGCCCTCTAGTAATAAGGAAATTAAATATCGGTTCGCCAATATTGCACATAAGAGGGCATATTTAGATGTCGGTTGATGGACTTAACTCGAAAACGTTGATTTTCGGGTTTCGCCAATATTGTTCACACTAGGCGATATATTGCTTCATGCTTGACCTACTTTTAAAGCCAACCATACTTTCATCGATGGATATATTTTGAGAAGGCACATAATTCTGTTTGAAATTATTGTTTTGATATTATCAATCAGTGGACGTATTTTGTATAGTTTGTCAAAATTGGTTTGACCTCTTTTGGCATTTTTTTATTACCATTTATGTGGATGAATCGTAATATTTGAAGGAACCGCTTTTGAGACATCACCTCTCAAATTCTCACTACCCTAAAAATTTTATCACTTGACCAGTATAATTTGGTAGGAATGAAATCCAATTATGACGAGCAGCCCAAATAATGCATTGAGCTCCTGAACGTTCAAATTTAGTGTCATCCCATGCTGCTGGGCATATAAATTAGACTGTTCTACTATGTGCTGCAGCATATTTTGACCAAAAAGCTGGTGGAAGATGGACATTGGAGAGTTGACTTTGACTGGTGTAGTACCCCTGCTTCGTTCAGAAAATGCATTTTGTGAAAACAAGAGAGGATATGAATCACCGTCATCAGCAGGAATATTACCACCATCGTCGTCATCATCTAATGGCATCTCGTAATCATCAGAGTGACATATTTTTTTACTGAAATATTGATAAGTCGGGTCCTTCAAAGAATCATCAGAGTCAAATGTTGTAGCTTCCTCAAACTCATTGCTAGGTCCTGGCCTATTGGCAAAAGAATACTTTCAGAGGTACCATTGGCTGAGGCTAAAAAAATAACAACAGTAAGTAGGTATGTCTACTATCAATATATTCATACTTACACGAAGTGGCATCCACATTTGAGCGTGTGCATGTAGCATTTGTTACATTGTATATTATAGCATCCTCTGCATCACCGTTACCACCATCTTCTGAGTCTATGGCTTGGTCATCAGTTATAATACCATTAATCTGGGAGTTTATTGGGATCTAGCTCTTGTAGCTTGTCAATCCTGATGCTGGACATTCTAAAACAGAAGCTTCATTTACTATAACAAAAAATTAATGTTGCGATTATTAATAGTGCTTTATAATTATCATTTTGTTTAATAATTGCTATCATTATTATACACACAATATAAATAATTGCCAGTTTCAAATCAATTAAAATGTTGGCAGTATGAACTGGATGAATAACATCTCAGCCGAAACTTTATATATACTAATTTAGGAACTTATTTCATACATACAGTGAGGACGTTTGAATTGGAACAAGTTCATTTTCTTGAGAATGATCGGTTTTGGAGATAAATCCCGAAACATATCGATTTTTATTTTTAAATTATTATGTTTTGTCATATATATCATACTAGTGACGTCATCCATTTGGGCGTGATGACGTAATCGATGATTTTTTTAAATGAAAATAGGGATCGTGTGATAGCTCATTTAAAAGGTTATTTCAGTATCTATTCAGTAATGTAAACATTAACATAATTGGTGTTAAACACCGAAACCGGTCGCCCACATTTTACAACTACATTTTAAATAAATAAAATCTAAAAAGTCTGTGAGTAGTAGACTTATTACCTACCCTACATAAATAATATTAACATAATTGTTTATACAGGGTGTCCAAAAAAAATTTTTTTGATTAAATTAATTGAGACAAAAATAAGAATGTATGTAATTTATTTAACTAAAAATATATTTTACTGCTGTTAGAAAACAAAACAATGTTTATTTGAAAAATTAAAATCGCTTTTCGCTTTTTTAGCTAAAAACAATATTTATATGTCAAATAAACATTTTTTCCTGTTTTCTGACAACAGTAAAATGTATTTCAAATTAAATAAATTACATACATTCTTCTTTTTCTCTGAATTAACTTAATTAAAAAAAAATTTGGCACCCTGTATTAATGATTATGTTAATGTTTATATTACTCAATCGAGAATTAAATAACCTTTCATGTGAGCTATCTCACGACCCCTAATCCCATTTAAAAAAATCATCGATTACGTCATTCCGCCCAGACGGATGACGTCACTAGTATAATATATATGCCAAAACATTGTAATTTAAAAATAAAAATCGACCTATTTTGAGATTTATCTCTAGAATCGCCCATTCTCTAGAAAATGAATTTATTCCAATTCAAACGTCCTTACTGTATAATGTTTAGTTTATCAAAATAAACTTTTAACAAAGAATTTTGTTAACACTACTAATTTAAAAATTAAAACAAAAATAAAAGCACTCGTAACATAAAATTTTTGCTATCTAACAATATCTTATTCTATTTCACTAATAAGCTGCATTCCGTTTACTTTACGTAATGTGATAGTGATAACGTTCTGCATATGATATTGTAGCGGTTTACTCTAACAACTTACAAATATGATGAAATGAGCGGTTCGTATTTATATACGACGTTATTTATTTATATGATTTTACACTGCGAATTCTAGCTTATAACTTAACTACTCATAAAAATTCGCTTCCTTATATATTGAATGAGTTATTCTGGAACAATCCACGCTCATCTCTAGCCATTCGCTCGTCACGACTAGCGCCGTACATTATGGAACACTCTTTACCCCTCACAGCAACGCCTCGGTCCTTCGATAGCGACATTCCAACATGTTTCGAGTTGTGAACCGAACCGTACGGGGGTCGGTCAAGAGTTCTCTTTCGTTACAATATAAAATAATTAAAGATTTCCAAATAGGCAAATAACTTTTTTTGGCATATTTTATTCCTTCTGGTAATTCGTTTGTTAACCTTTTCACAATCATCTAACAAATAACTACATCCTGCAGCATCTGTTTCCACTTCAGAGTTATTAACCTGTTGTTCCCGAAACTCTATCATAAGATTAATACATTTTTATTTAGATTTTTTTCTTTCTTCAGTTTTATTTTTTTGTGGTGGCTTCTAATTCAAAAATTGGTGTCCCCATATGAGCATATAATTTCGAACTTCTTTTTGATGTGCTTTTTCAATTGCTCTTCCGTCGAACGTGTTTCGGTCTGTTATGTTATTAAGAGACTGGTAATATTTTTCTTTGATTTCAAATTCGTAAACTTTTTCTGAATAAAGTTTGGTACAGTTATTTGTCAAATAAAATTTTTTAATATAATCGACCGATGTTGATTTTTGAGGTGGAATGACCTCGACATTAATTTCATTCTGTGTTGTTTCATTTTTTGTTTTATTAATTTTTGTTATTTGCACACTTTCGAATTGCACTAACGCACATAAACCAGCTATAACTATTAACTTAAAAAAACTGTCATGATTAAACTTTTAAAATACACACATCAAAATAGTCTAGCTAGGGGAACCTATAATAGCTTTAACCTTTAACTACACGCGCTGGCGTATTTTGTACTCCAGATATAAGAATTCTACTGCAAATATATTTAAAAATTTAATTTTTGACCTTGTTTATCTCTCTAACCTATCACTGAAATGTGCTTTACAATTTGGTTATAGTTTCGTTATGATCGGCGTTCTGGAAAGATCGTAATTTACAGTTTATTATGTGTTGTTTCCGGTGGTCGACAATATACGCCACGATTATATTAATATAAGTAGTAATATAAGTACATATTTCAATTGTTTTTTAGTCTTTATGGCACAAAATATATTTTTCTTTATAAACAATACTTTTTCTCCTGTAAAAAATCACATTTAAAAAAAATTTTTATTAGTAATTTTATTTATCATGGAATCCAGTTATTCCATGATTCCAGTTATAAATCCCAATTGGCTTACTGAGAAGGAACTCCAAGTATTCACTGACGCCGAATAAGGTTTATAAAAAAACAACTAAGTGTATTTTTTCAACAAAAAATAAACAAATCCGCTATTTTTAAGTGTATTTTCTTGTGGCGTATAAAGTACGCCACGCGTTCGTGTGTAGTTATGTTATAACTTGATGCGCGGGTAGTTAAAGGTTAAATCAATGTTAGGCGCAAATATAAAAATAAATTTATGTTTTTACCTTTTTTGTTTTGTCGATTACTCGAATAAGAATGACTATAAAAAACTTACCAAAACTTCAATATGCTATGCTTTGTCTATAAGATAACAATATTTCTCTATTGGTACCTGATTTTCGATGTATACGTGGATTTTTATTTAGTTTTGCAATTTCCAATAATGTAGAGACATCATTTAAACCGAAAAGCAGTGGCGTGCTATCAGGATGCTTTAAGCTGGTAGAAGACAAAGAGACGTTGCTGAGGTCCTCCACATGAACTGAAATGTCATTAGTCGTTTGTTGTTAAGGTTGCAAGAAACTGGTGATGTTGCTGAACGTCGTAGAGGCCGTACAAGGATAACCAGCCAGATTGAAGACCATTTTATTAGGTTGCAGGATTTGCGAGATCTCACTGTAACTGCATCACAATTACAAATGAGCATGCAAGAGACAAATCAGGTGTTTGTAAGTGGCTAAATCATTAGAAATAGACTGCATGAAATAGGGTTAACTGCTCGAAGACCTGTAAGAGTATCTGTGTTATCAGAGGAAATCGGACTCGTGGACTTCAGTGGGCACAAGAATACGTAAGTTGGGTTAGACGTGAGTGGGCCTCTACTTTGTACACAGATGAGTCCCGGTATGGATTTGCACCAGATACAAGACGGACATGAATTTGGAGACGAACTGGCAGTGGTAAACGATTGGCTACCGTGCGCCTTGCTGTTCATAGACAGCAAGGCGGCAGTATAATTGTATGAGGTGGCGACATTCTTGGTGGAAGAACCAATCTCGTTTGTCTGAAACGGTTTCTAATGTAACAGACTACCGCGATATTATTCTCGAACCTATTATTGTACCCTTTGCATAACAAGCTGTTCCACAATTTCAATTAATGCGCTAGAATGCGCGACTGCATGCTGCCAATTTCAATTAATGCACGAGAATGCGCGTCCGCACACTGCCAGGGTCGTGTATAGGACATATCGTTATCATGTATAGGACATATTGGACAGATTATAGCCAAATGCCAGAGAATTTAATATTTAGTTAGAATAATTTATTTTAAATTTAATTTATAAAAACGTATTTACAAAAAAAAATAAAACGTGACATTTATCAGGTTTTACCTCGTTGAATTGGTATAAAATTTGATTTTATTTGTTGTGGAAAAATATTTTCTTGGCACATCTTCATCAAATCTGTTTCCTTTGCTTCACTTATTGGAAGGGTACTTTTATATAACTTTGGTAAATTGCCAGGAGTTGGTAAATCTATGGTTGTTTTTTGGGATGAAATCTGTTTTTGTCTGTTAGGGCGTAGAGTAGGAGTTTTTTTAATTCAAACCAATATCTTCTGATATTTTTATTAAGTGGTTACCATTTTCCGCATTGTCTTCTTTAGAATATCATCCAGTAGAATCACTGTTAGCTACAGCATTCATTATATCATCTGAGGATATACACATTGTTTTTGTAAAAATTTTTTGGCACACTGGAATTTATTCATGGTAAGCTAATGGAAAGAAACAGTTCTTATTAAATGTGCGTTCCTTTCTTTGGGAAGTTTTAGGGACAAGTCTAGTCCTAATTAGTTTGACAGTAGTTCAACTGAAACGAGGAGCTGCTACGTTTGGTCTATATACATATAAATGAAAGCAAAACAAAATATATGCATAAGGTCGAATCAACATGAGTGCACTAGGTCGAATCAACATGAGAATCTGAAGGTTGCTACCCCCACTCCTCAGCTAACGCACAAGAAGGGGTAACAAGGGGTGTGACCGGCCAGCTATTACCTTGTCAGGCAGCGGGATGGGTCGTGGGCCTTAGACGACCAAAAGAAAACCATAAATCACGGGCGCCAGTCGGATCCTCGACGGTATAACCCCTAGGCAACAGTGATCTTACTTATGAACCGACAAGAAAAAGAATATACCTAAATGATCGAATGCTACAACTGCTACGCTATTAAACACAAATACATCAAAATAAAAACTAAGAAAATATATGGGTGACTCTCTTATGTTGCTTTTATCTATGCAAGAAATTATATAACACAATCAATTAAATCAAATAAACAGTAAATTAATAATAAAAAAAACATTCATATAGACCTGGGCATATGAGTAAGTAGTTGTGTTTTTAAAATCATAAATAATAAATTCGGGATAGACCTTCCATTTCCCATTACACATTTTCAAATTACATTTCAGGTTGTTAAAATAAATTTATACACATAGTTCGCTTTATTACCCTGTATATGTATTATCTGAGCAAGTTACGGCTATTTCAAAATAAAACTTAAAAAGAAATTTATATAAATTGAACAAAATATAAATAATCACCTTTTTTTACAAGCTTAACGTTTTACAAACGATTACCTACTTGCCGATGGTATGATACTTTTTACATATATATATATATATATATATATATATATATATATATATATATATATATATATATACATATATATATATATATATATATATATATATATATATATATATATATATATATATATATATATATATATATATATATATATATATATGAGATAGTCAGGTCTATCGTATTTGCAGTCGACTACAACAAATATTTACCGCGCAAAAATTCAGAATACCCGCAGAACAGCCCATCTACGGCATTCTCACATGACACAGTACTATTCCTATTTATACTAAAATACCCTAGAAGTATTTCCAACATTACTAAGATAAGGGACATTATGGAAGAACTCGCGTAGCGAGAATTCCTTTCTCCTTTAGTAAAACAATCCCCATGAACAAATACAATAAGACAACAAAGTAACGGTACTTCAAGCAACGCCAAAAGTCCATCTGTTTTCCAATTAACGAAATAGATCCACACCAGAGGTAGGAATTATAGTTAACAACACCTGCGTTTTGGGTTTTTGACCTCAAGGTGACACCAAGGTATGAAATAATTAATTATTAATTTACAAATATCAATGTTGTGATGGATATACAGGGTGGAGTGTCGTAGTACGATTTTGAAACGTAACAAGGTAGACAACCATACCAACGAATAGGCCTCCATTTTTCCCTACCTAGGCTCAATAATAAATAACAACATCAGTCAAGAAATAGAAGCACAGATTTTTGGCAGGTAATAAGTGCTTTTATGCACACAAAGACTAAAGGTGCGATTCCGATAATGACTGCAGACGGCAACTGCAGGCGGCAGTTAGAGTTGTCACCGTAACGACGTCATTACGTTGCATTATTAATTTGTATATTTATTAGCAACTGCTGTTCGGCAGAACGTCAGTTGCTAAGAAATATACAAATTAATAGTGCAAAGTAATGATGTCGTCCTGGCGACAACTGCAACTGCCGCCTGTAGCTGTAGTCTGCCGTCGATGTCGGAATCGTACCTTTAATGAAAAGTAAGATACTGAATCGTGAGTCTAAGCTCAGAATCTACAAAACAGTAATTAGACCAGTGGTCACATATGGATGTGAAACGTGAACCCTCTCAACCACTGATGAAAATCAACAGAATATTTGAGAGCAAAATACTAAGGAACATATTTGGAGCAACCCAATGTTTCGTGGAGAATTAAAATGGAGCACAACACAAGCTAGATGAACTAATGCAGAGCGCAGATATTGTTAGATTTGTAAAGTCACAAAGACTAAACTAGCTTGGTCACCTAGAAAGAATGCCAGATAATCGAGATGTAAAAGTAATCCAGAGATGGAAGCCCCAAGGGAACAGAACAAGAGGAAGGCCCCTAAAAGATGGATGATGACGTACAGAGGGATTTTAAAAACATAAACATCAGGCAGTGGCGAGGGAAAGTATCCGACAGGGCAGAATGGATGAACATTGTTAAACAGACCAAGACTCACAAAGGGTTGTAGCGCCATTAGAAGAAGATTATTAAAAACTAACACGAACATGTAACTTGAGCAAAAGTTTATGTGCATTTAAGATATTCAATCTGTTCTTTTTTAAAACCAGCACGAGCTGAAAAAATACTTTGCCACGTTATTTCTCATTGTATTTGCACCAAAAGAAGCATTATTAGTTCCAAGTCTAGAGCATGTCTCCAATATTGAGCCGTCTACCTATTGTCTCCACTTGCCCAAGAAATCGTCATTGCAAATATAGTTTGATGGACAATATCGCCGTTTTGCAGGCCCCGGCATTCTTATAAAATTATGCAAGCAGGTTGTTGCCTTTACTATATTAATTGTAGTGGGAGGTGCAGAACAGATTGTGCGCAAATAGATTCTCCATCTTGCAAACATTATACCAAATGTATTTTCAATTATTCGCGATTGAAAACAAAGTATCTGACCTCTGGCGGAATAAATTTAAACTACTATAAGTGGTATCGAAATCGAAATGATTGGAGAAGCTTATTGAAGGAGGCCAAGGCTCGATTTGGGCTGTAGTGCCATTGGATGGATGGATAAGTGGTATAAACAAACCAGACAGCTGTTAATTTCAATGGAGTTTGGTCGTTACTAAAAGTTTTTAGTACTTTCCATATAAATTTCAGCATTATGAGTGCATTAAAATATCATAAATCAAATCGGTCTTGTTCTGTTCAGTGCCAATCAAGATCATCGGAAGATATTTCCCTGTTTCTCTTTCCTAAGCTGAAAAAGTTGCAGAAAAAATGGACTGATCTTTTGACTGACCTTTTGCTGTGAGGAGACGAAAAACCCATGAATCAGGTATCTGACACTGGAGTCCTAGCTCATCTTGAAAGCAAATGAACTATAGTATAGTTCATTATCTTTCAAGATGAGCGAAGACGCCAGTTTCAGACACCTAATTCGTGGGTTTTTCGTGTCGTCACAGCTTGTCATTGGTTGGAAATTAATTTATAACATAAAATAAATTAATTTCTAACCAATGACAAGCTGTGAGAACACGGAAAACCCACGAATCAGGTGTCTGAAACTGACATCTTAGCTCATCTTGAAAGAGAATGAACTATAGTAGGTAATATTTGTTTTAATTACAATTCATTGTTTAGATTTAACCACTGTTGGTAAGAAATATTTAAAATATACTAGCTTTAAGGCATTTAACATTTCACCTACAAATTCTTCGTCATATGGTATTTCTATAACAAAAATACTGTCATCAAACGATGAGTACACACAAAAATCACATTTTGATAATTTGAGTAAGAAAATTCCAAGCTGGATTTGTCCATAATATTGGTGACTCGATTTCAAATAAAATTCTTGTGGAAATTAGTTCTCCTGCAAAACATTTCATAGTTTTAGTAGCCTCTGCAGCAGTTAGCTTTTGTCCTATTACAGGACACTTAATTTCTATAAGGCAGTCCTTATACACAATGCCATCAGGACTAAAACCAAGCCACGGTAGTTTTGGATTTACAACAAGCCCCACATTTTCAATTTTGTTGTTAAAACTGGCTGAATATTTTTGTTTTGCCAAATGTTCAGTTTTTACACCATATAATGTTGCTTGGTTTCCTGTAAAAGATGAGTATAAAATTTTATTTATTTTTTCAAACCATTCACTATCGGTGTGGCTGTTTTTGTGGAACGCGTACAAACTATAACATATTGACCCTGTTATTCTTAATTTCCTCTGATGTTTCCATAATTCATTGGATTGGCCTAATGTTTTACTGAACAAATCAACAGCATCTTCTATTGATAAAAGTATTTTTTTTTGTACAATACTTGTTCTTCTTCGATGAGAAGTGGCATCTTTTGGAAATAAGAACATTTTAAATCCACATTAATAACGGCATGAATTAGTGATGCTTGCAGTAGATCATCTGCTACATACTCATCGGAAAATGCATTTCTTCTATTTAAATGAAGGCAAGCTTCTACAGTTGAATGAGCTGTAAAAAAATATTTGTTGAAAATAAAATTACACATCAAAAATGTAACAAACCTTTTATTAAATTTAAAGCACAAGTTTGCAAAACTTCCTTGCTTGGACCACTTTTGTCGGCAGAATCTTCTGTTTTTTTACATGGCAAAAGTTTTCCATAGGTTCATCCTTGTACAACTCTTTTGAATGTGTTTTCAATTTGCCACACTTTTGTAGCAAATCAGTACAACCCAAATCATCTAGATTTGTTATTTTCTCAATACAAAGTAAAAATAATATGAATATAATAACCTAGGTAGATAAGGTAAGGAAATACTTGAGTTTTGTAAAACAATTTACTTATACTTACACACCTGTTCACCTATAATAATCCTGCAATAATGTGTTTGCATTTTTTTCCTGCTCCTGCTTTACATGTACAAGCACATTTTATTGTTTTTTGTGTACCTTCACCACTCACTTTAATCTCTATTTCGTGGGGTGGATCATGGATTTTACTACTTTGCAAACAAAGAGCAAATATTTCAACTGTAGTGGTGGATTTTGATTTAATGCCACAAACAAATATGTGGTTGGCATCGAAAACTGCTTCCCCTTCAATTAGTGGTCACTTTGCATCACCACAATACTCAAAAATGTCACTAACGCTTATTTCCATTTTTAAAAGATGAAATAACTTGCACTTTTTACTCTCAAACCAAATAAAACAAGCAAAGTCAATGGTAAACATTAAACTGTCATGTTTGTTTATACCATTTATATCGGCCATGACACTACGATCGACCTGCCCCCTACATTCCGTTTCAATCGCGAATTCTCCTAGCTCTTACTAATCGATAATAATTGAAGACTGACTTAACCACATTTAGTTTCTTGCCAGCATATGGTCGCATTAAATTTTCTCTAAGGGGAAAAGCAGCATCACCAACAAAAAATGATTAAGTTTAATGGTAGTTCCAGGCAGTTCTTTCGATGATGGAAGGGGAATATTTCCATTTGTTAAATTTCTGCCAAACACAGATTTTGTAAAAACACCTCCATTGCCAATGGATCCATAAGCTCCTTTGTCGACAAATGTAAAATTGTAATCAGCATCACATACTCCGAGTAAAACTATGCTGAAAAAAAAACCTTTATAGTTGTAATAGAGAGAACCACTCTTTGCTGGAGCAATTATTTTTATGTTTTCCATCAATGCCGCCAACACAGTTGGGCATATTCCACAAACTTAAAAATCTTGCGCTAGCTCTTGCAACTTTTCTTTTGTTGGTTCTGGTATAACAATAGGCTGCCAAACTTGCCACAAAACTTCTAGGCCCTCATGGATCACAGTACATACTGTAAGTTTACCCAAATGGTAGCCATTTGCTATAGAAAAATAGGAATCTCCAGTAGTCAAAAATCTGAAAATGAAGTTAGTTAACAATTCGGAAAGACGAAATTTATTTATATATAAATTACCTTAATGTAATGGCACCCCTTTGACTTGCAGTTAATGCTTTTCTAATACTGTTTTTGGTTAAATGAGGTCCTACCATGTTTAGAAGAGATTCAAATAAGGTTGGTGTCATCCTTGTTTAAGTAAAAAACCACTCTGCATCATACAACCTCATTTTATTTACAAGACTGTTAAATTCTCCTTTCTTCTCTCTATCTTGATTGATAGGTCTTACCCACTTATTTCCTTTTTATTTCTGGTTTATTTGCTTTTTTAATTTTTCTCAACAATAAAAGGGTAAACAGGTCACCAGTCAAAACAGCTGCATCCATATTTTTGTTAGATCAAAGAATACCGTTGGTGTATTCTGTAGTTAGATAGATGCACAAAAATTTCCAATACAAAATATTTAAAATATTTTTTATATTTATATCAATCAACCTAAATAACGTTTTGACATTTGACATTGGACAGTCAAAATACTTGTTTTGTTACGTAAAATTTAAGTCTATTGTGAAACCCTTCATAAAATTATCTCTCAATTACGGTTTACGAAATGATAATGATTTATGTTCACCTTATAGTTACGTCCATTATGAACAAGCGCTTAGATCGAATGATTCAATAGTATTCTTCACAGAATAATACAATTTGAACACCTAAATAGGTATAACACCAATGGAGCGAATATTAGGTTTTTTTGCTGTGCGTGGCTTGCGAGATCATGCGACTGCTCTAAAAGAGAGTTTGCAGCGAACTGGGTGGTTGAAACTGGAAAACTGGCGGCAAATTTCCAATTTCAGCGGCTTTAAGAATAGGTATGCCACGTCTAGGATCTAGTATCGGTTTGTTTGTTTAACTAATATTATTTTATACAGGGTGAAACCTAATTTTACCAACTTCTTTAATCTGATCAAACAAATCATCTAGATCTGAGGATATACATAGTCAGAACTTCTGCTTTGGTATTAAATGACTTATCACGTTTGTCTGTATCCGGAATGAGCTACAAACCATATAACTCGAAATGTCTTTCAACCGCTATGAGTTTATTTAAAACCTAAGATATAATATATGAGATTACGTTTGGTTTAACTTCTGAAAAAAAAGTGCAAAATCTTTATAATTCCGCTTGGTGGAAAATCGGTATGTTTGCGCATGCCGCTCTTTGTTTGGCAGATGTGTCCACATTTTTCACATGTAGAAAGCGATAGGGTGGGGGATGAGAGGCTGTAGGAATCACTCTCAGCCTCATGGGTAATTTGTCTTCCTTCATCCCCCGTGGCAGTCTCGTCATTTGACAGTGTCGAGTCTTGTTGGCCTTTTGAGTTTGACATGGTGAATTATTATCGTCGTGGATTGTAAGGTTTATGAGGTTTGTGCCTAAAGGTATCTCTGTGGGATCTGCTAAGCGTCTAAGCTTCTTTGTCCGTCCTTCCGGGCCACCTCGCGACACTATGACCTGTTAAAAGACTAGTGCCAGGACGCAGCGCCGGTTCGTCTCTCCGACTTCTGTTACTCTGGTACCTGTTCGGTAAAGATAGGCTTCTTGGGCCGTTTGGAAGTTAAAGAGTAATGACGAAGGATGGTTTCTAGCAAGAAGAAGAAGACTAGTCAATTGGCCCTCTAATCGACTATAACTGCCCGATGGTACGGATCTTATGGCCTTTCACCAGTCGGTTCTTTAAATTATTGAATTAAAGCAAAGGATGTTTCGGAATGTTGCTATATGATTGATTTAGGTAGAGCTTTGAGAAACGACGCGTAGGTGGATGGATAAGCCACTTCGCCTGGCGGTCTTGTTGAGTTGAATCCGGTGCATGTGAAGGTTAAATTATCTTGAACAGATGGAGTTTTAGAGAGCGTGTTTTGGAGCCTCTATGGCCCGATTAGAGTGGTTATGGCACCGTTTGTGGGGTACTTAAGTCGAGATAGTGTGCGTGGAGGGCTGTGCCCTCCTAGTTGTCTGGCGGTATGGCTGGAGACTCCTTATAAGGAGCTCAGAGTAACTTGCCTATAGGAATGGGACCTTATGTACACTAGAGCACCACTTGGTCGTGCCAGTGTCACGAGTGTAACCCCAAGAGTCTTGTCGACTGTTGTTAATGGATGAAAGGGGGCCCCTGCTAGGCAGTTGTTGGTTGTAGTGAAGAGAATTAGGTGTACAAACGGAGAAGCGAAACACGTGGAGCCGTTATAGGTTAGGTCGCGGAATTATAGGTTAGCTTTGATAAATCCCAGAAAAAGAATACTTACTGGTATCCCACAGGATGCACTCCACGTCTCTAGGCACAAGAACTTATCACCTCACTGTTCGCACTGTTTTCACTATTAATTTCCTGTTTTTCGATGAAACTTCGCGGTTTGCTGTTTGTAGCACGACAAACGCATGTGCTCGTTATAACGACCAACAAGCAACCGTTTAGCCCAGACTTCAGTTGTTCTACACAATCTTGTTTTTCCTTTGTGACCAGCAAAACGTTTTCTAGAGATAAGCTGTTTACATATTGGACACTTTACAATATCAGACTTGTTTTTTGCTTAATTGTTTGGAACATATTTCAAAGCAGTTACTGCTTCCATAGATAAATTGCTGCAGTTTCTTCACCTATATCTTCCATCTTTGGTCTATTGTCTTTGTTTTCTGCAATATTTTTAGTGATAATATTCGTAGAAGTTGCTTCTTCCATAGATGACCATGTTTAGCACACCATTATTTCCGCTTTATTGTTATTACATGTGTATTGATGTGCTTTGTTTTAAGGAATTATTAAAATCTGAAAACTTTTTGTCTGGAAATGTGGTAGAATCTATGTAAAGTTCTTGTGTGTTCCTTGATAAATGCCGCATTGGGCAACTTTCTCTGAGATGACGGTTTACTGAGCTGTTGGATAAACATCGTTTTACACATTAGGGACATTCCATTTTTTGACACTATCTCTAAATTTGGTTAGTAGGAAACTAAATGTTATTCAATATAAGTACGTTATATGCTTTTTAAAATAACTAACAAATTGACTTAATGGATTAACCAGAATGTTTCTTATGCCCACTATTATTTTTTTTAGTTTGCAACTCCTTAACCATACTACTAATTTTTTTAAGTTGAAAACTTATTAGGTACACTACTAATTTTTCATCAATTTCTGAAATCTCTTCAACTGTTGTATTAAAATATTTATTATAGGATAAGGTAAGAAACTAAGTTGTATCCACTGTAAGTACGTTATATATTTTAAAATAACTAAAGGATAAAGAACATGATGTAGCTAACCTACATGTAATAGAGACATTATGGTTATATACACTATTAATATTGAAAGTGAAGAGAAAATGTTAACTCGTCAGAAAATAAAATGTTCTTTAAAACACTTTGGTCAGCATTTTACTTTTTCATCATCTCTTCTCAAAATACCATTTATCTAGTATTGTCCTCGGGAAAAAGTTCTTGAGTTGTTTGAACTTTATAGCATCGATATCCATGTCTTTTTAAAATACCTCGAACAGTACTTTGGCTTAAGTTTACTTGCTCAGCAATTTCCCTGCTTGAACACGGTTGACTGGCTTCAACAGCACCACAAACATTAATTTCTTTATTTATACGTTGTTCACTCTGTTGACGAATAGGTGGTTCACCAAGATTGTTACACTTGTGGCAGTTTTGAATACATCCACATTTGCCAATTTTTGAATTATTCTCTCAACTGTGGAAATCGAATAAGCCATCCTATTCGCAAAACGAACAACGAATAAATTATCTGCTATATCTCGAATCGAGCGACCTCCAAAATACCAAGTTAAAATTTGAATTTTTTCTTCAATTTCATACATTTTAATGTATTTACGAAATTATTTTATTTTCACGCTATGGAGTTACAGCCTAGTAACACTGCTAAGTGCGAAAGCTAGACTAACATGACTAACGACTGACGAGTCAAAAGTCAGAAAACCGCTTCCTTTAGACTTGCATTTCCGCACAGCCCCAATAATTATAACCAAACTGACTACAAGCACAAGCCGATTGCATATCCTCTAGCCTTCTTCGCATACGCGGTAAGAATATATTATTATAAGTTAATGGATATGTACGTAACATATATAATTTCACCTAAAATACAGCAAAATTTTAATAATTTTTAATAATATTTTATATAATATAATCAGTGATGCGTTAGATAATTATATGAAACTTCGTAAAAAGTCATATAATAGATTGAAATCTTTACCATTTATAAAAACAACTTATTATTTACATAAAATCTTGAATAATACTGCCAACCAACATTTATAAAAATATTCATTCATTCACTAATAGAGAAAAACTTTTAAATAGAAAGTTGTAGTATATTTTAAAAAAGCCACAAGTTGAGCTACGGCAAGTTTAATTTCGTCAATTTGTTGCTGCAAAGCAGCCTGCGTGGACAATTCGATGTAAATATCAGGATCGAATTGTTTTGTCATGCCTCTTTGTCCGCTTCTTCTCGATAGACGGTGGTAAATAAATGTTTGAGTGTGGAGTAAAAATATGTTTTTTTTTGACAGCTACTGAGTACTGACTAAAATAGTCCCTTTGGCTAATTTATAATCTCGTCAAAATATACAATTCATCAATAAGTTGCATGATAACAGCAACGAACTCTGAAATCTTTTGAAAGCTTACAACTACGGTTTATTAAGGAAGCTATCGCAATATGTACTAGGAATTACAATTGGAAATACCACGACTTGGCAATTTATTTAGGTTGCGAAAGGTTTACTGGACTCTAATAATTAAAATACACTCACCGGCACAAAATTACGCCACGAAAAATTTTTGATTAAGTTTGACAATTTATAACTTTATTATTTTTGCTCCGATTTTCAAGATTCTTGCACCAGTTTGTAGGTACGTGTATTGGTATCGTTTGGTATGATTCCGGTAAAAAAAATTTTTCTTGCATGGCATTATACAGGGGTGAATGGAAGCGTTGTATTTTCTCCTAACTTTAACAAATTCTGTGGAAAAATGGAATAGCTGATTTTGTTTCATAGTCCTCTCATAGTATCCCGGAGGCATCACTAAAATTGTGTTTTATGAATTATCTGAATATCTCTTTTCTTGTAAGAGCTGTACCATTTTTTGTAAATAAAAACACTGATTGACTCATAAAATAGAGGTTGGATTGATAAGATTATAATGGCTCGCATGCAGCCCAGATCTCAATCCTATTGAGCATTTATGGGATGAATTTAAAAAAAGCTATTCGCCGTTATCCTACGCCTCCAGAAAATTTGCCACAGCTATGGCCTTGGTAGAGGAATATCGGGCTATTCCCCAGGCAAGAATAACACATCTTTATTCGATGCTAAACAGATTGTGAGCAGTCGTTGCTGCAAGAGGTGGACATCCCGCTATTGAACTGTTTTGTTTTGTTGTTAATTTTAGTGCGTTTCATATTTTTAATTAAATAAACTTTCAAAGCAGTGTTTTTATTTACAGCTCTTACAAAAAAATAGAGATTCGGATAATGCCAAAAACAAAACCTTAGTAATACCTCCAGGATATTACAAAAGGAGTATGAAATAAAATTAGCCCAATAATAACAAACAACGTTAATACATGTACAGTTACGGTCAATGAATAGTTTACACTTTAATTTTTATATTCTAATACTGTAAAATTCCAGTGTCGTACGGATTTGATAATGTCAAAGTCAAAAAATCTCAAAAAGTCAATGCTTGTCAAAAATTTCGTGAGTATTGAAAAATAAAATAAGAAACTAAACCATACTAAGACCATAATCCATTTTATTAAAAAAAACTTCTTTCTATATTTTCCAATTTTGTAAAATTTATTTTTATTATTTTGATTTTTTTAATTTAATCAACCTATTCTAGGTACACCACTGGCAACGTCACTTTGACGGCAAATAGTGCGTTTAAACGAGGTACAAATTTAAAAAATCGGCTCCTAGATAAGAAAGCCTGTAAACTATTCACTGGCCGTAACTGTACCTACAAACTGATGCAGAATCTTGAAAATCAGAGCACAAATAATAAATTTATAGATTGTCAAATTTAATCAAAAATTTTGGGTGGCGGAATTTTGTGCCGGTTAGTGTATTACTCGATATATTTTCCCAATGTTTGAATTATACACGGTGAAACTATAAAAATTTAAAAAGTTAAGAATAATGTGAGATTACAAATTAAGGGTTTAATTTGAGATTGAACATATTGGTCACTTAAAAGAAACAGACAACCAATAGAAAATGTTTAAACACATAAATATAAAATAATAATATAACAATAATCATAACACTAATTCACTCGGTTTTTGAATTATTATCTCACCTGAGCAGTGCTACCTATAACTTGAATATTTATAAGTTATAATTCAGCTATACTATCTAATTCAAATCTAAGCTCATTAAGTGAAACTGGTCTAGGAGACATAGTGCTATTCAGGTTCTCTGGTGCTCAGAGGTTCTCGTAAGGCTTCTACTTCTAATGTCGGTGCTTTCTGGTGTTCGTTTTATTTTTTCTTTTCTCCACACTTCAAATTCGATCGTCGATCTTGTACGGAACTGGGGAACAGCTATTCAGGTCGCTAAGGGTCGTCTCCTTCGAAGCTCCAATCCAATTAACGTCCTTTTGATGTTGTTTTGTCGAAGGAAAAAATGGACAATTCGATGTTAATATCAGGATCGAATTGTTTTATAATGCCCCTTTGTCGGCTTCTTCTCGATCGACGATGGTAAATAAATGTTTGAGTGTGGACTAAAAATGTGGTTTTATTGGCAGCTACTTAGTATTACACTATAGAGGTTGTTCAGGTAACTTTCTATAATATGCGATCCAAAATATTCCCTTTGGATAATTTATATTCTCGTCAAAATACACAATTCATCAAAAAGTTGCATGACAACAGCAATAAATTTTGAAATCTTTTGAAAGCTTACAGTTTATCGAGGAAGCTATTGCAAGATGTTCTAGGAAGTACAATTGGAAATACCACGATTTGTCAATATATTTAGGTTGCAATAGGTTCACTGGACTCTAATAATTAAAATATTACTCGATATATTTTCCCAATGTTTCAATTGTACACGGTAATACTATGTATAAAAGTTTAAGAAGTTAAGAATAATGGGAGATTACAAATTAAGGGATTAATTTGAGATTGAACATATTGGCCACTTGAAAGAAACAGACCATCAATAGAAAATGTTTAAACACATAAATATAAAATAATAATATAACAATAATCATAACACTAATTCACTCGGTTTTTGAATTATTATCTCACCTGAGCAGTGCTACCTATAACTTGAATATTTATAAGTTATAATTCAGCTATACTATCTAATTCAAATCTAAGCTCATTAAGTGAAACTGATCTAGGAGACATACTGCTATTCAGGTTCTCTGGAGAGGTTCTCGTAACGCTTCTACTTCTAATTTCGGTGCTTGCTGGTCTTCGTTTTATTTTTTCTTTTCTCCACACATCGAATTCGATCTTCGATCTTGTACGGAATTGGGGAACAGCTATTCAGGTCGCTAAGGGTCGTCTCCTTCGAAGTTCCAGTCCAATTAACACCCTTTTGATGTTGTTTTGTCGAAGATCCAAATGGACAATTTGATGTAAATATCAGGATCGAATTGTTTTGTAATACCCCTTTGTCTGCTTCTTCTCGATCGACGATGGTAAATAAATGTTTGAGTGTGGAGTAAAAATACTGAGTATTACACTATAGATGTTGTTCAGGTAACTTTCTATAATAGACTGCGACCCAAAATAGTCCCGTTGGCTAATTTATAATATCAAAATATACAATTCATCAATAAGTTGCATGACAACAGCAAAAAACTTTGAAATCTTTTGAAAGCTTACAACTGCAGTTTATTGAGGAGGCTATTGCAACATGTACTAGGAAGTACAATTGGAAATACCACGATTTGGTAATTTATTTAGGTTGCAAAAGGTTCACTGGACTCTAATAATTAAAATATTACTCTATATATTTTCCCAATGTTTCAATTATACACGGTGAAACTATAAAAGTTAGTTAAGAATAATGGGAGATTACAAATTAAGGAGTTAATGTGAGATTGAACATATTGGCCACTTAAAAGAAACAGACAACCAATAGAAAATGTTTAAACACATATAAATATAAAATAATAATATAATAACAATAATCATAACACTAATTCACTCGGTTTTTGAATTATTATCTCACCTGAGCAGTGCTACCTATAAGTTGACTGTTTAGAAGTTATGATTCAGCTAAACTATCTAATTCAAATCTAAGCTCATTAAGTGAAACTGGTCTAGGAGACATAAATGTTCATAAATGAAGACTATCCAAAACACATACAAATTCAAAGAAATGAACTTCGCAAATATCAAAAAGAAGCAAGAGAGAAAGGTCAAAATGCAGGCATTCGTTATAACAAATTGCTCCTAAATGGCGAATTATTCACTTTGAGTCAATTGCAAACCCTATCGCAAGAGAATGAAGCTATAGTTATAGAAGATCAGAAGAAGAATGGAGCTAGAAAATATGGTGATAGATCCCTCTCCGAGGAAGAGTTATCAATGGGCTCTACTACAGAAAGATCAACGAAAATAACGAAAACAGCGTACTCAAAAAACAAGTAACTAAAGCAAGTTGGACGGAGTCAAAGAAAAAAGAAAATAGGACGAAAACAGCAATGGAAGAAGACACTACCGAAAACCGAAGAGAGAAAGAAATACTCACTGTCGGTGCGGACGCCTGCAGCGTACTTAATAGTAGTAACAGTAATGTTAAGGTGGTTAATCATTATTATGGCGACGGCGTCCGCATTGAGGGTGAAAATAGTAATAGTTATAGGTACAATAAGAAAAATGATGATTTTTTTATGAGAACATTTGATAATTTTGATTTTGTTTTTAATAGTGATGTAGACTTTAATTTTAAGAATAGGGGTAAAGATAACAGAATTGTAAAGGTAGGTCAGGAAAACGAGCAAACTGCAATAATAAACCAAGATATAACTCCTCATACTTGTAATGTTAGGGAAAGTCAGGGCAATAATAGAGCAAAGAGTATTGGACAGGAGCGTCATCATCGGGTGACCGCTGGGGGCACATCGGGGGATTTTCCCAGCTCTAGTCAAATTAAGGCAAAAAATCAAAATTCAACAAGTAAGGCTGAAATAAAAAGTGGCCACGATGGCGACATAGAGATTGAATGTACGGAAGAGACTAGAAAACAGGATAAAACAAACAAAAAGGTGAATAAGTACAACAGGAAAAAGAAAAATAAGAAAAAGGGAAAAGTTTTAATTGGAACTTGGAATATAAGAACATTGGGAGAAATAGGAGAACTACAAAACCTTATTGAACAAATAAAAACCTACAAAATAGATATTTTAGCGTTGCAGGAAATGAGATGGAAGACCGAAGATATCTGGGAATATGGAAAATATCTAATATGTCATGGTAATTCAAGAGGTGGACAAGGTGGGATGGGCTTCATAATAAGTGAAAGATACAAACATGCGGTAAAAAGCTTTACTAATATAAATGAAAGGATAGCTATTCTGAAAATGAAAGGCAAGTTCTTTGATATTAATTTCATTAATGTGCACGCACCTACAGAGGACAAAGAAGCAGAAGAAAAAGAAAATTTTTATGCCAGATTAGACCAAGAAGTGTCAAATATAAACAATTATAGCGTTAAAATACTTTTAGGAGATTTAAACGCAAAAATAGGAAGAGAGGAATTATATCAGGGAACAATAGGTGCACATAGCCTGCACGAAATAAGTAATGACAACGGGCAAAGAATCATAGATTTTGCAACAGACAAAAAAATGGTGATAAGCAGTACAAAATTTCCACATAAAAATATCCACAAAGAAACATGGGTTTCTCCCGACATGAAAACAAGAAACCAGATCGACCACGTCTTAATAGACGCAAGACATGCTTCAGACATTTCAGATGTGAGAAGTCATAGAGGGGCAAACAGCAGCTCCGATCACCACCTTGTGCTAATTAAATATAAACAAAAAATTACCGCCAAAGAAACAGAGAAAGGTGAAAAAAAGATCAAATACGCTTCAGATATATTGGCCTCTAATGAAGAAAAGAGAGCAAGATATGAAACGAAAATAGAGAACATAATTGAACAATATGATCAAGTAAATGAAAATCAGGTCAGAAATATCGAAGATAAATGGAATGTCTTAAAAGAAGCAGTGATAGCAGCTGCAAAAGAAGTAGTGGGGGAAAGCAAAGAACCTAGCCAAAAAATATGGTATGACAAAGACTGCCAGAGACTAATGGAACAAAAAAACCAAGCTAGGCTTAAAATGCTGAACAACAGTACGGAAGAAACCAAAGAGGAATATACTACAAGAAGACGACAATTAAAAAAACATCTAAGATTTAAAAAGAGGAAACACAATAAAAATAAGATTGAAAGGCTAGAAGAACATGAACAAAAACGTGAAATAAAACTATTTTATAAGGAAATAAATCTTGAAAAAAAAGGTTTCCAACCAAGAACAAAATTATGCAAAGACAAAAATGGGGTCTTAATAGCAGACGAAAAAGGAGTGCTAAAACGGTGGAGAGAACATTTTAATGAACTGTTGAATAAACAAAATCAACGTTACGAAATAGAAGAGCCAAGATTAGTAGGAGAGACTGAAATAGACCAATATGCACCAACAGAAGCAGAAATAAAAGAGGTAATAAAAAAAATGAAAAATAACAAAGCCCCAGGATGCGACACAATAACTGTAGAAATGTTAAAATATGGAGGACATAGAATACAGAGTGAAATATCAAACTTAATACTAGAAATATGGACCACAGAAATAATGCCGGAACAATGGAAAATTGCAGTGATATGCCCTATACATAAGAAGGGAGATAAGCTAGATTGCAATAATCACCGGGGAATATCACTACTAAATGTTGGATACAAAATATTTAGTAAAATATTGGAAGGAAGACTAAATAATATAATGGAACAAACAACAGGGGATTATCAAGGAGGATTCAGGAAAGGCAGGTCAACTATAGACCAAATATTTACAGTAAGGCAAACGCTGGAAAAATTCTACGAGCGGAATACCGAACTACATCATCTATTTGTAGATTTCAAACAAGCGTATGACTCAATAATTAGAAAGGAATTATATAGCGCAATGCAAAAGTTAAATGTACCAAAAAAACTAATCAGATTAGTAAAACTATGCCTAACCAACACCAAAGCAAAAGTAAGGATCCAAAATCAACTGTCCGATGAGTTTAACATTAATGAAGGTCTAACACAAGGGGATGCACTGTCAACAACACTTTTTAACCTTGCGTTGGAACAAGTAATCAGGAAAACTCCTATAGATAGGGATGGTACAATATTTACAAAGCTCAATCAGGTCGTTGCCTACGCAGATGATATAGACATAATCAGCTGGACATTAAAAGACCTAGAAAAAATTTATACATATTTTAAAGAAGCGGCACAGACTATGGGTCTAGAAGTTAATGTCTCAAAGACAAAGTACATGATAACAACTCGGGAAAAAGTACAAACGAAAAGCAACATATCTCTGAGCGGGCAAATATTTGAAAGAGTGGACCGTTTCAAATATTTAGGATCAACAATAACAGAAGGAAATAAAAACAGTGATGAGGTAACAGCAAGAATTTCTCTTGGAAACAAATGCTTCTACAGCCTACAAAATATCATAAAGTCAAAATCACTATCTATTAATTCAAAAGTAAAAATATACACAACAATAATGAGACCTGTAGTAATGTATGCATCAGAAACATGGACCTTGACTAGTGAACAAGAAGAACAACTTCTTAGATGGGAAAGAAAAATCTTAAGGAAAATATATGGACCTATACAGGAGAATGGAGAATGGCGTATAAGAATGAACCACGAAATAAATAGAGTGTTTAACAGACCGACTATCACAAAAGAAATACGAAGTAAACGACTAAGTTGGTTAGGACACGTAGAAAGGATGGATGATAAGAGAAATACAAAAAAAAGTACTTAGAAAAGAATTAAATGGGAAGAGACCGAGAGGTAGGCCTAGAAAGAGATGGATTGATGGTATTAACCAGGATTTGAAAGACCTAGGAATACGAGAATGGGAAAAACAAGCAAAGGAAAGAAAAGCATGGGCAGCTATAGTCAAACAAGCAAAACACACATAACGCCGAAAAGACCTCCTCAAAAAAAAAAAAAGGAAAGTAATATTTTAGATAAATATCGTTTAGAACTTTTGAGGAGTTGTGCGTGTGGCTGGCCTCCACACCATGTAAAACTTTAGAGCCTAGAAACCCCAACGGGCGACCATGGCCCTCCATGGGCTGTCAGCGGTCACCGATGATGATGATGATCTAATTCAAATCTAAGCTCATTAAGTGAAACTGGTCTAGGAGACATAGTGCTCTTCAGGTTATCTGGTGCTCAGAGGTTCTCGTAAGGCTTCTACTTCTAATTTCGGTGCTTTCTGGTCTTCGTTTTATTTTTTCTTTTCTCCACACTTCGAATTCGATCGTTGATCTTGCACGGAATTGGGGAACAGCTATTCAGGTCGCTAAGGGTCGTCTCCTTCGAAGCTCCAATCCAATTAACACCCTTTTGATGTTGTTTTGTCGAAGGACCAAGTGGACAATTCGAGTGTAAATATCAGGATCGAATTGTTTTGTAATACCCCTTTGTCTGCTTCTTCCCGATCAACGATTGTAAATAAATGTTTGAGTGTGGAGTAAAATATGGTTTTATTGACAGGTACTGAGTAGTACACTATAGATGTTGTTCAGGTAACTGTCTGTAATAGACTGCGACCCAAAATAGTCCCTTTGGCTAATTTATAATCTCATCAAAATATACAATTCATTAATAAGTTGCATGATAACAGCAAAAAACTTTGAAATCTTTTGAAAGCTTACAACTACAGTTTATTGAGGACGCTATTGCAACATGTACTAGGAAGTACAATTGGAAATAACAACAGTTTGGCAATTTATTTAGGCTGCAAAAGTAAAAAATAGTAATTTTTAAATTTTTCCAGTAAATAAATTTTGCAATTTATCTACTGGAGTCTAATAATTAAAATATTACTCGATATATTTTCCCAATATTTCAATTATACACGGTGAAACTATAAAAGTTTAAGAAGTTAAGAATAATGTGAGATTACAAATTAAGGATGAGTGTGAGATTGAACACTGCGAAAGGTCCAAAATGGCCGTTTTTGCCGTTGCATTATTTATTGTAAAAATAACTTTTTTATTCTTTAAGACCTTAAAAGGCCTTCTATTTAAAAGTTTTTCTCTAAAATGAATGACTATTTTCATAAATATTAGTTGTCGGTAATAATCAATATTTCATGTAAATAATAAGTTGCTTTTATAAATTATATAACGATCTGCAACGAATATGACTGAAGGAGTTAATGTACCTATATTATAAAGAATTATTAAAATTTTGATGTATTTTAGGTGAAATTATGTTTTAAGTATATATCCATAAACTTATAATAATCTACTCTTACGACGTATGCGTACAAGGCTAGAGGATATGCAATCGGCTTGTGCTTGTAGGCAATTTGGATATAATCGTTGGGGCTGTGCGGACACGCAAGTTTCCTTTAGACAAGCCACAAGACTCTTTCCTTTTCTCAGCAGTCAGACGGTTATTTTGGGCAGTGTTGCCAATCGCATTTCTATAGATATTTCTCTCAAACAAGGTATAATAACGTTTAACCATAAAATGTTTATAGGAAAGAAAGAAAATAACTTGAAAAACAATAAGTTTATTTTTGTTATTAGTCTGTTGTAGTAGATTGGTAGTTACACTGAAAAATATATGATAAGTTCAGCTACACATGTAATAAATGCTATGTTCCGAAATTTTCTCGCTGAATCTGTATACTGTATACCATGAACGAAAGGGTTAAAAATATTCACAGTTCTAAGTTTAATTAAATAACACTATAAACATCACACAAGTACGTACAAAAGCTATTAAAGAAAAAATTATATTTATATAATTAAATAGGTACCACACGAAAATACATGCAAACTCACTATGATACATAAATGAAATGTGATTCGAAAGGATTACTGAATCCACATTTGTTAAAACTGCATATTAAGAGATTTTTGGGGGTGTTTATTTTCTTTACATGGGAGTTTGTATTTGTTACTTTTGTTACGCTTTTGTATATAATCAGTTACAGTATTCGTGATTTTATACTAAGTAGATACCTCTTCAGCATCTCTAGAGACTGCGCATGAATTGGTCAAGCGTTTCTCGTGTTTATAGTCTACTTTTCTTTAAACTGGATATAGTATAATGATGATTAAAAATAAATATATGCTAGAGGAAGTCGTGCTTAATGAAAGAAATTCTTGATGTTGATCTTTCATTTTTCACATCATAAAAATTCAATCAATATCTTTTCGTCAGTACTGGTGAAATCTTTTGAAGTTCACTTATTTCTATACTGCTTATTGTATGCTTGTCATTCGATTTTTAAACATAAAACCGAGACCAACGTAATGATTATTAACAATAAACTTGTAAGATATCTACTTCTTGAATTTTTCGAACAAAACTTGATAAACCTGAAACTGGATACAAAAAACAATACAAAACAACATAAACAATATTTAATATTAACAATACTTAAGGGAGTACATCACTACATTTTTTATACATTAGATCAAGATTTTGAATGCTATTCGCCCTTTTTTTAAACACATTAGGCTATTTCTGCCTTTTAATCCTGTTATCTTGTCTTTTATTGTTTACATATTAGTGTGTATCTGATAACATGGACCAAACTTAAAATTGCATCTTCGGCAAAAAGGCTTTTGTGACAGCCTGAAAATAAAACCCCTCTCCTTAATAACCAAAACTCCATTTATATGTTATGTCTTCTATATCATTTCTAGGTGATTGGAAATAATTATATGGGGAAACATTTTCCCCGATTCTAACTCAGTCTCTTCCGATATAGACTTAGATCCCATCCTAGCTGGTTGGTGTATTAAGAAAACAAGAAAAAATATATGACATTTGTATACAAAAATATGCGCTCTTTTCGAGCATAGTGTCAAATTAAGGTATTACCATTAAAAAATGATAATGACGTCACAACTCGAACAGTGATGACGTCAACTATAAAGGACAGACAGGACGATAAAATCGACCTGTCTGAGCTTTTTTTACACAATAGGCAATCTCTTCTAAGATTGCAGGGCCGGTATTTAACTTGAACCTTTCAAATAGACACTAATATATAACTTTACATTTCCTTGCTTAAAATCGTGTTTGTTTTTATTGGTCTCGTCCTTTCCAGTAAATTTTTAAGTGGGACATAAGTTTCTGCAAATAAATTACGGTATTTATATAACAATATCTAGCTGTATAAAATATAGCCAACTGAATCACGGTACACGTACAGACGGTATGCAGAGGCGCATCTCTCTCGCTGTTGTGACGTCACGCGTGAGGAGAATGATTTGTAAATGCATACCATTTTTAGGAGATACATTCCAGTTTTATCGAATTTAAAATGATAGCGTCTGATTTTTTCATTAAAAATGATTATAAGAGAAAATACTTTAGTATGTATTAGTATGTACTAGTATGTACTATTTGATTAGTATGTACTATATGTTAAAAATGTATTTGAAAATTATTTTCGAGGAAACACGTCCAAAAATAATAAGCTTTGATTGTTAATTGAAGAATACCATAAATACTTTTTTGCAGTATTGTCTTAATAACCTGATGAAATGTTTTCTCTTTTAAATTACCAGGTTATTAAAAAATATTTTCAAGAAAAGAAAACATTGATGTTATAAATAATACTATTATAGTTATATGGTCCTACCAGAAAAAGGAAGAAAAAAATGCAGACATTTTATAGAATAAAGTGGAACCCCGATAAGTGGGCCTCTGATAACCCAGAAGTCCGGCTGTCCGGCTAACCCGGACCAATTTTCATCAGGCAAAACAAACACTTTTTCACTTTGACTGAATTTTTTACCAAGAAATAAACAATACTGTACGTAATTTAGATGTACTGTGCACATGTATTTCATGTTTTTGCAATAATAATGGAGTTTATCAGTAAGTATACAGTACTTTATTAATTTTTACAATATTCTCCCGCTAACCCGGATTTTCAATAACCCGGAACGGCCACGGTCCCGATTAATCCGATTTATCGAAGTTCCACTGTAATTTATTGCAAGAGAACAAAAAAAAAATAATATGCTATTATATTTTAAAATTGGTTAATTTTGACATTTTCTTCTCTAGGCTCCTTTGAGCATTTTTAAACTAATTTTTCTATTTAACTCTCGTAGCCTAATATAACTTGGAGTTTTAGCGAAGTAAAGGACAACTTCGTAAGGCACTGATATGTAGTTGTTATTTGTGACATTGTTTTATCAGCTAATTTGTGAAAAATGTTCTCCTCCTTAGATAAAGAGTTACCATGCAACTTATGGAACTCCGTCTCCAGTTTCAGAGCCACTTCCCACAAATCATCATTTGGATGTAAAAGAGAACCTCAAGAGACAGCTTATATCCAGTCACGGACTCTATTCATGTCTCTATTAATGTTGAAATTAATTGTTCATCACATCTTGAAAGCTGTGATTCCTCAGTAATCGTCTCTATGTTCTTTTTATGTGCTAATGTACAACTTGAAATACTGTTTGATGATTTTATAATATCTTCCACCTCTTCTCTACGTCTTCTTTTTGTGATTCTCAGTGTTCTTTTCTCAGATTTTCGCTTTAGGTCAGTATTTGATGAGCCTCCAGGTAAGTTTATAGTAGGTACTGAACCTTGTAGAGATTCATCAGCCTTTAAATGACGAGCATTCTTTGGAGAGTAATTCAAAAGCCTTTGTTTTAGAGGAATTTCATAATGTTTTTCTTCAAAATGTATTGAGCAAATCGTTACCGAAAAAAGTTAAAGCACGTTAAAGTTACTTATAGGTACATAAAATATATTATTATAGATATAAATATTTATTTAATTCAGCTCTTTTTTGATACCTTCTTATTACTTTTTTTGATATTTATATCAATTTCTTATAAATACGCATTTTAGAATTAATTACAAACTTAACATTTTTTAAATTAATTTTATCTTCTCAGCGACAAGCGATTATCCATTGTTTCGACAAATTATCTGTCTTTGGAAAGCTGAAGTATTTTATTTTCATTCCTTTTGTACTTTGATTACAGTTTTTGCAATTATATAAAGCATAATTCGGCATTGTAAATTTATGCTAGATACCAAAAACAATACAAATACTAAATTGAATATTAATACGTTCAATAATGTCTAATAATTAAAAGTAACAAAATATATTCTCCGCTCCGTAAAACTATCAGGTGTAAAGAATTTCACAAATGCATGTAAAAATGTATCTGCAAGTCAAGTGGCAAGTGTGTGGGTTCCTCGAAGCTGACGTCGTGCGCGAAACGGACGGAATTAGGCGCCAAAATCGGCATACCGTCTGTACGTGTACCGTGAACTGAATGACCACTTTTCAATATTTTTTATCAG
The DNA here is from genome assembly GCF_917563875.1 of Diabrotica virgifera virgifera. Lineage (NCBI taxonomy): Eukaryota > Metazoa > Arthropoda > Insecta > Coleoptera > Chrysomelidae > Diabrotica > Diabrotica virgifera. The sequence continues at coordinate 78,155,626 of NC_065451.1, forward strand.
CAGTAATGAATACTTTTTCGCTTTAAAAATTTTTGCCATTTGAATGGACATTAATAGATTAGTTCCCAAGTTAAAAATGTCATGATGATCGGAGTACCTTCTATTACCCGCGCTACGTGTGTGCGTAGTTGGCTTTAAAACTGTGTGCCTAGCTGGCTATAAAATATATATGTAGTTTAAACTTACTGAATACAAAGGTCTTGATCCTTCCTGATATCTTTTTATGACATCTTTCATGACTTTAAATTTAATATTTTTTGAGCTGGTGTCCGTCGAATAGGGTTTGTTGATCTCGTTCTTTCCAGTAAATTTTTAAGTGGGACACAAGTTTCTAAAAATAAATTACGGTAATTATATAACAATATCTAGCTGTATAAAATTTAGCCAACTGAATGGTCATTTTTCGATATTTTTTAACTGCAGTAATGAATACTTTTTCGCTTTAGAAGATTTTGCCGTTTGAATCGATATTAATAGAGTAGTTCCCAAGTTAAAAATGTCATGATGATCGGAGTACCTTCCACTACCCATGTTACCTGTGTGCCTAGTTGGCTGCAAAACTGTGCCTAGTAATGTATTAAATGATATACAAGACCTTGCCGAAACCTGAATGAACAGAATCGTTTTATTTTTGTATGTCCACTTAATTAAATATTGGTGTGTGATGGATTTTATTTTAAGTATAGTGAAAGCATAGACACACATAGAAAACATAAATTTATTTTTTTGTTATCCGCAGCAATTATCCGAGTAAAAAATAACTTGTAAATCACTATCGTCAATTTCTAATGCCTTCTTGATTAAATATTTGAAAACACACGTTGCTATTTCGTTAGCTCCTCTTAGTGCTTTGACTTCATTCCAAACAAAACATTCGCAATGATCTTTTGCCAATTCATTTATTGTAAAATTACATATATTTAACTTGCATACTTGTCTTATAATTATAGGCTGGATTATATGCACTAAAAAATGATCAAAAATGCATGAAATATGCTTTTAAAAAGTAACTCAATATGCCTGTATTATATGAAATATGCATTTTAGAAAAAATATTTTGCAATTTTCACGGCTTCAGATTTGGTGGGAAATAAAATTATAGTATAACGTAGAGAGTGATTATTTATTACTACGTTTAATAAAAAATATAAATGAAAATTCACAAGAATATATCCTCGTTCCTGCTACAATATACACATAATCATAAGTGTTCAATATTTTCTTAAAGTAATGCTATACCTTCAATCATTTAACATGTGATCTTTTAACATCGCAAGATGCCATATTGGTGCCAATCTAAAGTTTGACACTAGCGAGGGATCCGTATTAATAACTTCGTCAAAGCTTACATTGATTATGTTATTTATTGATCGCAATAAAGAACATCCTTCATTTCTATTTAAAACTTCACTAAAGTTATCTTTATTTTTTTTTCAATTGTCCCAGCAAAATTTATTATTCTATCATTTACAAATAATTTTTAAGCCTCTAGTTTTATAATAGAGTTTACAGTTATGTCAAAATTTGACAAAATTTTATTTAGGACAGTTCATTCTAAACAAAATTATCACTATTTTTTACATTTCTGAACAGCAATATGTACAACAACAAGGATTAAAATTTGATATAACATTTTTGACACAAATATAATTATTTGTAAGAAATATGCTAACTCACTATGACACATAAATGAAATGTGATTCGAAAGGATTACTGAATCCACATTTGTTAAAACTGCATATTAAGAGATTTTTTGGAGGTGTTGACTTTCTTTACATGGGAGTTTCTATTTGTTACTTTTGTTACGCTTTTGTATATAATCATTTACAGTATTCGTGATTTTATACTGCGCATGAATTGGTCAAGCGTTTCTTGTGTTTATAGTCTACTTTTATTTAAACTGAATATAGTATAATGATGATTAAAAACAAATATATGCTAGAGAAAGTCGTGCTTGATGAAAGAAATTCTTGATGTTGATCTTTCATTTTTCACATCATAAAAAATTCAATCAATATATTTTCGTCAGTACTGGTGAAGTCTTTTGAAGTTAACTTATTTCTATACTGCTTATTGTATGATTATCATTAGATTTTTAAACAAAAACCGATACCAACGTAATGATTATTAAAAATAAACTTGTAATATATTTACTTCTTGACTTTTTCGAACAAAACTTGATAAACCTGAAACTGGATACAAAAAACAATACAAAACAATATAAACAATATTAACAATACTTACGGGAGTACAGCACTACATTTTTTATACATTAGATCAAGATTTTGAATGCTATTCGCCCTTTTTTTAAACACAATAGGCTATTTCTGCCTTTTAATCCTGTTATCTTGTCTTATTGTTTATATTAGTGTTGATCCGATAACATGGACCAAACTTAAAATTGCATCTTCGGCAAAAAGGCTTTTGTGACAGCCTGAAAATAAAACCCCTGAGGCCAGCTCTCCTTAATAACTAAAAATCCATTTATATGTTATGTCTCCTATATCATTTCTAGGTGATTGGAAATAATTATATGGGGAAACATTTTCCCCGATTCTAAATCAGTCTCTTCCGATATAGACTTAGATCCCATCCTAGCTGGTTGGTGTATTAAGAAAACAAGAAAAAATATATGACATTTGTATACAAAAATATGCTCTTTTTTCGAACATAGTGTCAAATTAAGGTATTACCGTAACAATTTTTCTCAATGACAATTTTCGATATTGTGAAATATAAAGGTACTTTACTCTTGAGCGAAATTCATATTTTTTGACATACCTAGTATATCGTTGATAAAATTTGATATCTTATGATTGCGTCTTAGGTTTTAGACTATGACACTTTATATTGCACTTGCACTTTATAAAGAATAACTTTTTTCGTAAAATGGATATTAAAAAAGATTTCTATATAGTTCCAAGTTACGCACACACTGTATATGCACTTTAGAAAAAATATTTTGCAATTTTCACGGATTTAGATTGGGTGGGAAATAAAATTATAGTATAACGTAGAGAGTGATTATTTATTACTACATTTAATAAAAAATATAAATGAAAATTCACAAGAATATATCCTTGTTCCTGCTATTACAATATACATATAATCATAAATGTTCAATATTTTCTAAAGTAATGATATGCCTTCAATCATTTAACATGCGTTGATATGAGGAAATCGATCTTTTAACATCACAAGATGCCATATTGGTGCCAATCTAAAGTTTGACACTAGCGAGGGATCCGTATTAATAACTTCGCCAAAGCTTCCATTGATTGTGTTATTTATTGATCGCAATAAAGAACAGCCTTCATTTCTGTTTAAAACTTCACTAAAGCTATCTTTTTTTCAATTGTCCAATTGTCAAATTTATTATTCTCTCTTTGATAGAATCAGCAATGTACATTCTATCATTTACAAATAATTTTTGAGCCTCTAGTTTTATAATAGAATTTACAGTTATGTCAAAATTTGACAAAATTTTATTTAGGACAGTTCATTCTAAACAAAATTATCACTAAATTTTTTTGACGACATTTATGAACAGCAATATGTACAACAAGGATTAACTTCCCACATCTAGCCAACACTGGTTCCAGTTGCAAAGAGATATCGAGAAGCATCTTCGTACATATTTCTACTCGCAATGGTTCTTTTAAAAATACGTTCTTTACATTGTTGATTAAATTGGTTACATTTGTAAATTCGAGTCTAACTTTCTCTGCAACTTTGTTTAAACGTGTTTAAACTCTGTACATGCGCTAAGCATGTGCCATGAATCAAATTCGGAAAAAAAATCTTCCGACGAGTAGTATCTTTAATCATCTAGGAAGCGACGTCGCTAACTAATAGCAAGTTTTTTTCGGAAGGTACTTAATTCGCTAAAAAGAAATTTGTCAAAGATTCATTAACAAATCGAGCAATGGTATGAATAAAAACAAGAACTTATTATCTAAATATGTATAGAAAACTATTTTATTTATGTGATATTTTCAATTACATCAAAAAATATGCAGAAATAGGCTCTTAATCAAGTAAATATGAATAGCAAGCAAGCAATCAATTTGATTAAACCCGGCCGTGAGACTTGCTAACCCCTAAGAAAGTACGTTTGGGTGTAACAATTCATAGGAGCGAGGTGGTGTACTAAGACAAGAATCACTCCACCGCGCTCCAATGCTCCGGGCCATCCCTTTCCCCCCTATAGCACGCTGATGCGCGATAGGGGCACAACTATCAGCCAAATGCTCTTCACGTGGGAATCCTGGGTAATAGAATTCCAACGTGGTGCCATAACCAATTTGCAAATCAGGCCAGCGTGAAGCGCTATATGCCTGTTATCTTCTTGTGACTTGTCCGCGGTACTAAAATTGCTTGTTTGGGCCCCAGGCCTCTAAACCGAGTTGAGGTCGGTTCAGAGCCCTGGATCGGGAGTTGTCTTCTGTCGCTTTTCCTGGACTTCATGTTTTTAACTGACTCGCAGGTTATCTCGTATTCTTCTACGAGGTAGTTGGTAACATCGGTGTCTTTGATGCTTGACGGTAGCCCTCTCAGAACCAGCCTCCGTTTGATGTCTTCCTCTAGTGGGAAGGCGATCGATTGGATGGGTTTGATGTCTGCATTATAGGCTTCTTTAATTTTGATCATCATCCGGTAATCGTCTGGATTTTTGGCCTGGATGAATGTTTCCCGTCCGTTCCTTGACAGCTTATTACTCGTGATGACCCTGGAGTTTTGGGCTATCGTCAGTATCGGTCCGGTCTCGTTGACGCTCTTCAGTTTTATCACTGGAGGCTTTCCTAAGTATTTGGGGATATTGGCTGCGGTTGGAATCTCGCCAGTGTCAATTTCTTCTTGTTGAGCATCACCACTCTGACGACTACGGTTGTCGTCGTCTTTTTGGGGAGTGACGGGAAGGCTTCGCGGTTTTGGGTTTCGCGGGCTGCGGTTTTATTTCTTTGGCTGGGGTTGCTTTGGGTTGTTGTTCCCTTTGGATCGGTTTGGGGGTCTTTTTCTCCTCTGGTCGTGTCCTCTATACGGCACCCATTGTCCTGTCGTGGCATCCTGTTGTTTGTTCTAGGATGTGTGGCTTCATGGCTTCCGCTGCCTGCTCTCCCATGCGTCTGTCTTTTTCTGTTGATGCATCTGATCAAACTTGCTGTCTATGTGACTCATGATTTTTTGTTGCGTTTTCTTCATTGCTTCCTTAAGTTCCTCAATCTTTGTTTGTAGACGGGCTATCTCCTCATCTTTTTGCTGTAGTTGCTTCCTCAGTGATGCTATCTCACTAGCACCGTCTTCGCTACGAAGACGTTGTTGGTTATGCGAGCTCTTTTGGTCGATTGGGACTTCGATTTGGCCTAGATAGATTCTTCATCTGTCGTCAAGGACACTTCGTTTTTCATCTTTGTTTCATGTTTCACGTTTCATGTGAAATCAAATACACACCTTACATTGTCATTCCAGACAAAACACAGTGAGTATCTTGAATGGGGCGAAGCCGGTTTTGCTTATTCTACTAACTTAGTCTTGGATGTAGCCTCCCAGAGAATCCAATAAAAATAAATTCCCTCGGTTTAACTACATACAAGAATAAGCCGTTGCCTCTATTGAGTTTACCTAGGAGTGTAGAGCGTTCGTCCCGCTTGTCCTGTCTTACTCACGGCATATGAATAGCATATGCATTTATAAAGATACCCAAAAATATGCTGCATGTATTATGCACATGCATTTTGCATACAGGGTACCGAGAAAATATGAAAACCTATGGAAAACCTGTACAATTTCTCTGAAAATATATTACGAAAATATATTATTACGATATTGTAATTTTGAAATTAGATAAAATAATAAACAAATTAATTATGATCCACTTAGCAAATTAAAACAAAAAGATTATTTAAGAAATTTTATTTCAGACACCAGATTAATAAATGTATGCTTTTCTTATCTCAGGGTTCTTAATTGAGTTCAAAAAATACCTTTCCTTTTAATAGTGTTTCAGAAAAAAGAGGAACTGAAGGAAATAAATAAAAGAAATTATTGGCAATAAAATCAACATATAATGACCAAATACCTTGTAGATTTTCATACATTAAATAAATACCTTATAAATAAATGTTTCCCTAAAGAAATCTGTTGCATGTACAATTAACAACAAAAAATTTTAAAATAAAAATAGTTCATCACTGTCCCTTTTCTACAATTTTTCTCTGTACTTTTTGAAACTGGTGTGCTTTAATTAGTTCCCTATCCAACAAACTATTTCCTTGGTTCTGCTTATAAAAACAAAACTGTAGACCGTTCCCTATCGAACAAAATCCTTCCCTGGTTCTGCTTATAAAAAACAAAAACTGTAGACAACTCCAGTTTATTGTTTCGAGTGGGACCAAAATTCTCCTTAGCTATGCTTCGCCCAAGACTAGTAAATTTTTCTACTTACAAATACTTCAACCTTTTTATACTGCAACTCACAGCTTTCAAAACTTTTATTTGCACTACTTATCACAACAATACAATTTTCTTTTGCCCGTTTTTATTAAACCCACTTGTCGGCACCCTGTTTCGATTCGATCTTTTTTTTGTTGAAGTCAAACAGCAACTCCCATCTTCCTTTCCTTCAAAATCATTTCCGTCTCTCCATCCCTTCCATAATTTTTGATTAACCAATCAAATCATTCTTTCTTTCACATTCAAACAAACAAACCAAATTCTCAAAACTCAAATACTTTTCAATTCTCATACTTGTGTACAAATCCTGCGAGACAAAGGCCTTATTACTTTCTACTAATACCTCTTAATGACCTGCTTAGTGATAACAGAAAAATAATCCTTGAAAAAAGTAGGTAGATAAGTCATCTTTCAATGCAACATATTATTTACTTAAACTATTCATAAAATCTACTGGTTTACATAATTTGGAAATCCCACTTCAAAAATAAATCTAAAATTTATAGTCTCTTTTACACTACACCAACACAATAAATTTAAACCGTAAATCTAGACATAATATAACTATAACAAAATTTTACAAATTTCTTCTCTTCTTTTTCTCTATACTTTGGTGGCTTGCATGTAGATTCTAAGATTGCACTGATGATGATCGGTCAACCGATCGAAAACTAGTTATGTCTTTGATGTAGCCCTGTATAGGGATTTTAACAAATATACCTTTTATAAAGGATTTTATGATTTTTCTTTATATGCCATTTCAGATCATAATAGTATATATTTATGACATTCTAGGATCATGGATGAGATGATATTCTGCATTTTCTAGAGAACATTTGAAATTTATGTGACGGCGTCGTTTAGCGCATCGCCGCCATCTTGATTTTTTTTAATGGCAACCTAGGTCGAGTGATCTATCATAGAAAATCTTATTTTTTTCCTATTTTCAACAGTAACAAAAACGTACCATATTACTAATGTAATACACAATGTCACTAATATGATACAAGAAAAAATTACAAAGACACAATACATGTAATTGTTGAACAATTTATATTAATTTTGAAAAGTAGCAATTATTAATTAAAATGAAAAAAAAAACTATTTTTTACAAAAGGTGCTCAAAGTGTTTTCCTTCTGTTTCTTGACAATACTACAGTCTATCTTGAAAGTTTCGAATGGAATCATTTTTATAGTTCTATAATAGTTAAACATTTCTTGAGAAATTGACTGCATTTCAAGACGTATGTGATAATTTAAATTAGTTTGGTCTGTTTACATAGACCCGGTCCTTAAGATAAAAAAGCCCCATAAAAAATCAAGAGCGATCAAGTCGGGAGATCTTGCCGGCCATTCAAATACACCTCTTCGACCAATCAATCTCTGGCGGAAAACAGTGTTCAAATGTTGCCTAACAATTTTATGATAGTGTGCAGGTGCGTCATTCTGTTGAAACGGACCTATCAAAAAACGAAAATACGGAAATTCATCAATAAAAAACGGACCTATCAAATGTTTTTTTACATTAACATTTTCTGGATATTGTGTGTGAGTCTCATCGATCCAGTGTGGATTGGACTCTGACCAGTATCGACAATTGTGTCTGTTAACAGTGCCGTTCAAGCAGAATGTCGCTTTATCAATAAATACTAGGGAATCTAAAAAATCGTTTTGACCAACAACTTTCTCTAAAACCTTTTCACAAAACTCTTCTATCCAAAGCATCTTCTGTTAATTCTTTTTGAATTTTATAAGGGTGAAACTTATTTTTATGTAAAATTGTTTGTACTGACCTCCTGCTAATATTATGATTTCTAGATAGTTCATACGTAGATGTCTTCGGATTTTGTTGAAGATCTAGAAGGACATCTACAGTCTCATCTCCATCAGTTGCAGTTTTTGGTCTGCCAGATTTTGGGCGATCCCGAACACTACCGGTTTCATTAAATTTATTATAAAATTTTAGAAACCGGTGATCTATTTATAGGAGGTCTTTCAGGATCTAAACTGTTAAAGAGTTGACTTACTTCCTCATAAGTACGTTTTCTATAACGTTAACCATTTAACATTAGTATCTGTGTCAGAAATAAGTGTGTATACTGCCCTTTTGGTCCAAATTAATTAAAACTCTGTTGTTCAGCTAACATTATAATTACATGGAACAAACGGTGATTCAAACATAATTGTTTACAATAACATCACATTCCCTTTCTCAAGTATCTAATAATAACTCTAATACTAAATTCACCTACACTTCATTTATATCCGACATAATATCAATACATCACGTTTCTAATTCACGGTCAAGTGCCATTGTCTTTGCATCGGGCTAATACCCTATATTATGTTTTGATAAAGTTTTTATTTAAAACTTAAAACACATTTTATATAGATTCTCCCCACTATACTACATCTCTCCGTTTTATTAAAAATACATATTTCTCTCCGTGTTTTAAAATGATATATATCCATCATCGCCTTTTAGGAGATAGACCTGATATCACTTATATATTTAAGGTCCTATATCGGTCGCCATAAGACACTTAACTTAACAAAAATCATATTATACACAAAAGTTCATATGTTCCCTATGCTAAACTGGTATTTTATAAAACTAGAAATAATTGTTTATAATTGTCACTAAACCACGTACTATTCCTTCGTGTCTTTTAGTCCTTTTTTTTTCGTTTACTAATTCCCTTTCTTTCGTAAAACAATGAATAAAATTTATCCTAATTTTTAACATAGTCTAGTCTTTTTAGTGTACTACACTAATTTATGTCATATAAGCAGTGAATAATATAATTAATATTACCTAAACTTCTTAGTAAAAATATAAAGTTACTTTATTAATTCCAATTTCAGTCTTTCGATTAATTACTATTCATCCCTTCTTTTATAATACTTAATAATAAAAAATGTATGTCTCTTGCTAGAATAAATATCAATAAATGTCTCTAATCATATAAAGTTTAAAGAAAAAAAAATTTTTTTGGTGTCCTGTTTTTCTAATCCTAACACTTACTGTATGAGATTGTCTATTCATATTCAAATATTTCCATTATATCACGCGAAACTAACCTGAATTCATTATCTACATTTAAAATTTTTAAGTTATTTATAATTTACATTACTTTAGTTAGAGATTTCAAAAAAAATACAAGCCTAATTCTTAGATTTAGTTTAGTAATTAGCTACTTATTTGATTAGTATCTTCTTAATTTTGCTTGTTTTCTTACAATTTTTATGTATCTTCTTTCATTTTTCCCACATATTTTAATAAAAATTCTCTTTTTTTTTCTTCTTGTCTGGTACTACAACTATATATTTCTTCATTTTTTTTATCACTTCTACCGTGTACATAATTTATCTTCATATACATATTTCATATAACAAACTATATCATTTATAATCTAATTAATTATTATCATAATATTGATTAATAATTGATTATAACAATCATAGTAAGGGTCATTCCATTTCAAATCACTCAAGTTTAGAGCAAAAAAAAATTTTGTACCTCTGATTTGTCTGAAAATTGGTATATAGCTTCTGCGGGACGTAAGAATAAGATATTTAAGGTCAAAAAATCGTTTTCCTTTTTTCTCAAAATGTTATTTTATGCGATTTTACAGTGATTTGGTGTTTATTTATACAAATTTGCATTTTCTATCGTAAAGTATCAGTGGAAAACATAATATTTTAATAGAAGGTACTCAAAAATGTCATTATATGGCATTATAACAAGTTACTTTGATTCAAAACAAGCTTTTGATCAAATTTTATAGTGTAGAAAACGTTAAAATACCGTTTTTTACATTTTTCTCCATTCCCAAAATACATCATAATCGATTTGGCTGAAAATTTGCCCACAGATAGACAAAACATAGGACTTTAAGTGGTGAGAAGGATTTAAATTATATTCTTCTTCTTCTTAAGGTGCCTATCCATTCCGGATGTTGGCGATCAGCATGGCTATCCTGAATTATATTACAATACCAAAAAAGTTACATGCAATATTATAGTCAAAAATATAGGCGTCTACTGTAAGTACAATTAACTCGAAAATATCGACCTCACGACAAAAATTGTTAAACAGAAATTGTAATAATTGTAAATACGATTTATTTGGAATAATTTCAGTTCCTACCATTTTTGTCGAAAAGTTAAAAATGCCGGAGATATTGAGCAAAACAAGTTCTTTAAAATCAAGATGGCGGTTAACGTAACGGAGGAATTCATTCGTGATTTTAAAGGGTACCCCCCGTTAAGATAGGCAAAATGCCCTCACTCCCAGAATTCAACTTTTTAAATTTTTTTACGTTCTATATGATTAAAAAATAAGACTCAGCGAAATTTTAGCCCGCCAACCCCCTACCCCCTCCCCCTCCCCCCACCATCAAAAACGTAATTTTTTCGAAATTAATTTTTTTAGCTGGGTTGCAATTAATTTAAAAATTTTAAAAAATTCATAAGCATAGCTGAGGCTTTTACACAAGATGTATATTTTTTATAGATCCGTACGGTTAGTGTACATAACCTCAAAAAAATTTTTAACTTTTTTAAAGCTTATAACTTTTTCTTGGAGGGGACTGCAGGTCCAATTTTTTTTGCATTTTGTGTATTTTATCAAAAGCTATCTCTCTGATTTTTTTCAGATTTTTTCGTTAGGTGCGCCATCTTGAAAAATCCGGAAAACTGTTTTTTAGGGGGGTTTTTGGGGATTTTCTTTATGTTACAGACTTCAAAATAGGTCAACTCAAGGTTTTTTTATAGATTATATATAATTTTAAAGTTTTTTAAGGGTTTTTGCGGGGTTAATCATATTTTTTGAGACTGATATCGCCTAAATAAATTTTTTCATTTTTTTACATTATATGTAATTAAAAAAGAAGGTTCATGGCAATCTTAGCCCCCCAACTTCGTCCCCCCCCCACCACCAAAAACGTAATTTATTCCTTTTTAATTTTTTTAGACCGGCAACTAATTTAAAAATTTCAAAAAATCACATGCATAGTTCAAGCTTTTACAAAAGTCTATTTCCTGTAGACTTGTATGTTGAGTGTACATAACCTCAAATATTTTTTTAACAAATAACTTTTTTTGGGGATAGCTGCAGATCCAATTCTTTTTTATTTTGTTTATTTTATCAAAAACTGTAATTATTTTTGATTTTTTTTAGATATTTCTGTGAGGTGCGCCGCGTTCAAAGCCGCGAGAAACTATTTTTAGGGGTTTTTAGGGATTTTCCCCTTTTTATAGACTTTAAAATATATCAAATATTTTGCAATTATAGCAATATTTTGTATTAAATAAAGATGTAATTTTGGCACACACACACATACTCGTACAATCCCAGCCTCAGGGGATATGTGTGTTCCAATGGATCAGTGGGACCCACATTTCCGAAGATCAAACCGGTCACACTTCGTAATGGAGTGGTACCTATCTGACCCCCCAAGCTATACCACCACCCCTCCCCATCGCAGGACATAACAAATGGGGAGGCTTTGTACTGAACGTTATTTTGGTGCCCTGGGTAATGGGACATCCTCTGTATTACTTTATGTGGGTAAGCCACCTGATTTTAGGGGTAGCTAGAAGAGCTTTTCTCCCCATTAATGACTTAATGAATTAATTTATTAATTAAATTAAATGAATTAGCTTTTTATTACTTGACTTTGGACTTGTGTCCTAAAAATGTGTGTTCCCGACAGCGAGGCACCGACCTAGGTCGGTGTCCCGCTGTCTGGACTGTGTGTGCTCGGTCACTCAGCCGTCGAATTGGCAAAATAAATTTTGCTCTCCTCCACGGCTGAGCGCCCGAAAGGTGTGGCCATCAAGCCCACGTCTGTCGGTACGTGATCTCGATGCTCAACTTCCGCGGCTATGGTCCATTTGACCGACCTGAAAGGTATTTAGTGCCTGAAGGGCGACTTGTCTATGTTTGCACACAGAACACCATAAAAAGAATTAAGGAAAGTCTTACACTTTACACGTATTAGTCTTCGTCGCTATCTTCGTCTATTACTGGTATAATATTCGTATTATCGAATAGTTTTGTAAGATGTTCTGCTGGTTTGATAATTTTTGCCAAATATCTTCCATGCGATAAATAATATATTAAGGCAGCCACATGAGAACAACAACCTATGGTTCTGTTGCCGTTTGCGCAACTACAGCAGTATCGCTTAATACTTTCCAAACCATCTACGTTTGGCTCATAATGTAAATAACACTTATAGGTTTTGCTGTTGATGTGCCGTGATTTTACTTCAAACCTAATAATTTCTCGCTGTTCTTTAAAATAACTTAAATTTAAGTCATCGTGTTCTTGGATCATTTCTGCTAAATAAGATATTGCCTGGTGTAGTTGGTACGATCCAGTAAAGAATATTTTCAACTCTTCAGTTGACAACTCAGGAAAGTCGGTTATTTGTTCCGAAGAGAATTTTTGAAAAGGTACAATCTTCCTGTTCCAGTTTTTTTCTTCGACTTGAGTAGCGAGAGTATTTTTTAAATCTTTCGTTTGTTCGATTCTTGCTATAATGTTGTCAGTATCGCTTTTATCGGAATTTAATCTTTTCTCGAATAAATTGTATAGAAAGCAGGCAATTTGGCAATATAGTTGCGCATTGTGCAACAAAGAATTATGAAGCTGGTGATGTAAAAGCTTCCATTTTTGAGCAATCATTCCATGTACTGCCTCAACAACCCACCTGACCTTAGTAACTAGCCTAGAAGCATTAGATTCTTCAACTGAAAGTTGGTTTCTTTTTCCTTTTAGGCTGGCATTACTTCTTTGAAACCTTTGCTTTCTAGGAGAGGTACGACGTCTCGGAAACCTCTATCTAACACAAATATGTCACGTTTCTTCAATATGCTTTGAAAACCAGTTGGATGCTCCAATATTTTTTGCAATATTTGAGCGTCGTTTTGTGTAGCGTTAAAAGGCCCCTCTACATTAACTACGTAACCATTTGTAGTGGTTATAGTGAACGGTTTACAAAGTGATTGTCTTTTTTGGCAAGAATAAGATTTGCGCTGATAAATATTGTTGGCACTCTTTTGGTGTCGCAAGTATGTACCAACGCAAATTATGGCTAGATGATCTTCTAAATCGTATAACTTACTTGCTATAGAAGACACTTGGTTGACAAAGAATTCCCGTGAATGAGCCTTATATCCAAAATGATATGGCAATACTTTTTGGAAACACTGAAGGACTGAATTAATATTTTTTTGAACATTTTTTTCTTCAATTTCAAGTATTGCAGCAATACATGCGTCTGAGTTTCCAGTTCTCAATTTAATCAGAAATGTGACCAATGCTTGTGAAATAGTCCTGTTTTCAGATTCTCTCATGGAAGAAGACATCATTTCTCTGACATAGCCGATATTATCCCAAGTGAGACCTGTCAAGGATTTAATTTTTTCATCGGACAACTTCTAATCTTTTATTTTATCATGCAAACTAACATTTGTGCCTCGTGCTAATTTGTCTAAAAAATGGCCTAATTCGGATGTTTCTATAGCACATTCATATGATTGTGACCTTATTTCAGACAATTCTTTATGATAAAATCTGTATTTGATTATATGCTTTTTACAGCATCTATTTCTCCTTGGAACGAAAATTCTTTTTTCTACAAAAACTTGCAAGCGAGCATTCAAAGGCACATCTTGAAGATTTTCACGTGATTTGCATATAAAACAGTAACTATGGCTTATTAAAGTTCTAGGATATGGCAGTGTCACAATTTCAGTGGGTACTTTGTTGAGAGGTAAATACAGTGATCTAGAAGAATCTGATATTTGACTCGATTCAATATTCTCTGAACCATCTTCATACGACGCAGTGTTTTGTGATATCGATTGTTCTTGATCAGAAAACGATAGGTTTTCTACTGCAAATTTTCTATATTAAAATTTGGACTTGCATCATCTGAATAGTGGCTTGTATTTTCAGAATCTTTACTTTCATATTGCGCACATTGACTTTTACCTTGCGATTGAGGTTCTGCTGGTTCTGCTGCAGTTTGAACACGTTTTTGTAGACGTAATTTTGAACGACACATAAAAACATAAAAATTCTCCAGTTAAAGCAAAAATGTTATATTCGGTGCAAAACTGTTCTGCTTGCTCTCGAGTTTTAATTTCCAAATGGCTTTTTATTTTTTACGTAAAAACTGATGACAATTTAAGCATCGATCTTCATTTGTTTTACTTTTTTTAGCTGCAGGCTCTTCAAAAGTAGACATTTTACTGCAAAAAAATATTTTATTATATTGTAAATAATTGTAAATAACATTGTCATGATATTTAAATTTGAAAATAAAACTATTTTATTTATTTATTTAAAAAAAATGTTTAGAGAAGTGACCGAAGACATAGTTTTTTTAATTGTAATTTCATTACAAAAAGTGCTGTGAAAATTGTAAAATAATATAATATCTCTTTTGACCCTTACTGAAATTTTTAAATTAACTTTATTAATAAAGGTATGTTAAGTTTACTTAACAGAAAATCTTTTATGTTTATTTAAAATATTTGTGCATTCAAATATTGTATGTATTAATTTACTAGAAGATGCTAGAAGTAAGTAACTGAGCAAGATTGAATATAAAAGTATTATTCAAACGATTGAAAAGTATACATAACCTAAAACAATCAAATATTTTTTTCGTTTTGAGAGTGATTTCCGTGATGGAAATTGAAATGTCGAGACATCATTTTAACTAAAAATATAATTTTCATTACACCAACAAATTGTGGCTAAATCCCATATAAACATACATAAAAATACTTAAAAATTAAACATGCCACAAGACAACAGTTTCAGAACATTAAATATAATGTAAAATGTAATAGAATCAGTTCAATTATTGTATTTCAGTTATGTTGAATAAACTAATTTTAATTATGATTTGAATGAAGAAATATTTATGAACTATTGAAAGTTGATTAAACATTATATGATAATACATACCTACATACTATAATATGTCAAATATTTCAAACATAACTTACCTACACTGTATAAAAACAACTTTATTTAACCACTTAAAATCTTGTCTATTTAATACAAAACTAATAAAATTCTTCTATCTATTAATGCGATATTAACTTTCTTTACACAAAATGTATTTACTTTAAATAGGTATAAAAAGACTACATACAGAATGACTCAAGATGTACACTCTTGTCGTGTTTCTGTATACGATAAAGATCTAGAACAAACATGACTTGTTAGACGGTGAATGACTTAACCAGTCGGAAGCCGGCAAGCCACATTCTAACTTCAAACTGGTCAGACGGCGAACTGAACGGTTTTCAGGTCGACACGCAGACGCCACCCAAAAGGAATTTTATATTTTCAACGCTTCTCATTTGTTTCGAGCTTCTTTCATGTTGTGTAATCCGTGTGTCCGTGTATAATATTAATATACATCTAACAAAAGCTCGAAACAAATGAGAAGCGTTGAAAAGTCCTATTAGCGGAACTATACTATTAGGAGCTTTATAATTTAGTCTTTAAGATTTTTCTTAGTTTTTCGCATGTTTCTAGAAATCTCTAAGCTTTTATGAGTATGAGAAATACATCGTTTCAGTTATAAAATGTTTGATAACATGCATACAATAATATTATGTATAAATTATAAAAACCTTGATTTTGACATATTTAAAATTTAAAAGTATGGTATATAAAAAAATTATTTATACCTACACCAAAAATCCCTAAAAAAATAAATAGTTTTTTGGGATGTTGAATGCAGCGCACTTAACAGAAAAAGCTACAACCAATCAGAAATATAGTTTTTGATAAAATACACAAAATAAAAATAGGGATAAAAATTGGATCTGCAGCTATCCCCAAAAAAGTTATTTGTTAAAAAAATATTTGAGGTTATATACACCCAACATACAAGTCTACAGGAAATAGACTTTTGTAAAAGCTTGAACTATGCATGTGATTTTTTTGAAATTTTTAAATTAGTTGCCGGCCTTAAAAAATTAAAAAGGAATAAATTACGTTTTTGGTGGTGGGGGGGGGGGGGACGAACGTGGGGGCTAAGATTGCCATGAACCTTCTTTTTAATTACGTATAATGTAAAAAAATGAAAAAATTTATTTAGGCGATATTGGTCTCAAAAATATGATTAACCCCGCAAAAACCCTTAAAAAAAATTGTTTTTGGGGGGTTTAAAGGTGTTTAATCCAATTTTTAAATGACGTTGAAAACTTAGTTACTTTAAATTATATATAATCTATAAGAAAAATCTTGAGTTGACCTATTTTGAAGTCTCTAAAATAAAGAAAATCCCCAAAAACCCCCTAAAAACACAGTTTTCCGGATTTTTTAAGATGGCGCACCTAACGGAAAAATCTGAAAAAAATCAGAGAGATAGCTTTTGATAAAATACACAAAATGCAAAAAAAATTGGACCTGCAGCCCCCTCCAAGAAAAAGTTATAAGGTTTAAAAAAGTTAAAAAAAATTTTGAGGTTATGTACACTAACCGTACGGATCTATAAAAAATAGACATGTTGTGTAAAAGCCTCAGCTATGCTTATGAATTTTTTTAAATTATTAAATTAATTGCAACCCAGCTAAAAAAAATAATTTCGAAAAAATTACGTTTTTGATGGTGGGGGGAGGGGGGTAGGGGGTCGGCGGGCTAAAATTTCGCTGAGTCTTATTTTTTAATCATATAGAACGTAAAAAAATTTAAAAAGTTGAATTCTGGGAGTGAGGCCATTTTGCCTATCTTAACGGGGGGTACCCTTTAGGCTACTATTGACTCCCCTAAAGATCAGAAAAATTAAATTTTGGGCAGCTCGGCATTTAAGGTCAAATGCTATCCCGACTGGACTAATATATACTTTTGAGGCTGATATTACTGCATGTAACTTTTTTGGTATTGTAATATAATTCAAATCCTTTCGGCATTCAAGGTCAAATGCTATCCCGACTGGACTAATATATACTTTTTAGTCTAATATTACTGCATGTAACTTTTTTGGTATTGTAATTCAAATCCTTCTCACCACTTAAAGTCCTATCTTTTGGCTATCTGTGGGCAAATTTTTAGCCAAATCGATGATGATGTATGAAAATGTAAAAAAACGGTATTTTAACGTTTTTCACACTATAAAATTTGATCAAAAACTTGTTTTGGTTAAAAATAACTTGTTATAATGCCATATAATGACATTTTTGAGTCCTTTCTATTAAAATAATATGTTTTTCATTGATACTTTATGACAGAAAATGTAAATTTGTTTAAATAAACATCAAATCACTGTAAAATCACATAAAATAACATTTTGAGAAAAAAAGATTTTTTGACCTTAAATATCTTATTTTTACGTCCCGCAGAAGCTATATACCAATTTTCAGACAAATCGGAGATCCAAAATTTTGTGCCTGAGTGATTTGACATTGAATGTACCGTAATCATTTCATATACTAGCCACGAAACCTCTGCGTTTTACCTAAATAAAAGCGGGTATACTTCGTTGGATATATCAAATTCTTCTACATATTTCACAACCTCAATCCCTTGCTTTGAATCCATTGTTTAATCACGAATAATCATGAATAAAAGAGGTACCATTCAAAACACGGAGTGGGTCCCTAATAAGCTTTCAAGCTTCTATAAATCACTTAGTACCTTCTTAATTCGACAATAGTGGGTTTCTTATTCTGCCCTGCTTAGGAAGAAAGCCTTAACTCCAATTTACTTGAAACGGAGATATTCAATAAAACGTGAAATATACTTTTTCACAACCTTTTTTCTCTAAAATGTACGTTTAAAGGCCTTAATAATTTAATAAAAATAAATAAAAAACAAGTTTTGTTAAAAAAAATTGTTTTTGGCTTTTTTTGGGCATAAAAATGGCACTTACGGCCTTGTTACCTCCAAACAGTAGTGCAAACCGTAACATAAAAACCTTAACTCCCATGGTGGCTCATTATGTATTTTACTTTAAAACTAAAAAAACATTTAGGGTTTAAAAAAGGTAAACACCCAGGAGTTTTTGCAAAATTTATTCATAGAATGTTACTCAAAATATACTTAGAGACGGACTATTTAAGAAAGAACACATTTTACTATTTTTAATTGAAATCTAAAACTACATTTAATAGTCTTGTTTGAAAATGTTTGTTATAATATAATGCTTTCTTAAAAAGTTAAATAGTGCTTATTTGCTAATTGAAATATACACAAACGTATTTCAACAAAAAAAAAATCATAATATTTAGCTTGAGTTAGAGTGAAACTATTGTAATTAGGCCTATAAAATTCAAGGTATGCTACATTAAAAATACAGGATTATAAGTTATTAGAATAAAACAACTTTAGCAAGAATTTGTGTCAACATTAAAAATGAATAAAATTTTGAGACCTGTATCTATATAATATAACAATGCGTTCATAAAAAAGTTTAAGCCAAAACAAAAAAATATGTTTTACAGTTAGGAACACACACACCCTTTTCTCAACTAGGGATGTCGTCTGAAACACACAAGTCTGGAACATCACTTTCAGGCAAGTCCAACCAAAAACGTTTCCTATTTTCAGGCATCAAGGGAAGCAGTTTTGTAATAATATCTTGTTTCTTCGCCGAGCAGATGCCTCGAGGTGCAGTTCGGAAAATAGGGGGGCTCTTCGCCTTTTCAGCTCCCTTTTTGGTCATAAAGTCTAGTTCCTGAAGGGGGCAATATTCATCGTAGCAAAGTCTGTACAACAATGTATCTTTGCCACGTTCGGCTTTGATGTACACTAAATCATTCAGGTAGGGTCGATTCACAAATTTATTCAGCTTGTAGTTAGAGACACAAGAAGGCCATACTGCAAAATCTTCATGCTGCATTGATTTGACCACTGTTTTCCCAGAACAAGTTGCTCCAACAGCATTCTCAAAGTCTGAAAAGTCATATACTTTGCCATGGCGACTGAGAGACAACTCTACTTGATGGTGAAAAGAATCGGCCGACATAAATGTGTGCCCTGGTTCAAAAAAGTACAGTTCAATGGTTTGAGCGGCTGACTCCGAAGAGTTAATAATGTGAACAAGGTAGGTCATCAGGCACCAATTCTTGTTTTGTGCGGAGCAGTTGTCAAGCCAGAGTGTTATGAGGGGAACATCTCTGAAATATTTGAAAAATGTATCAAAGGAACTAATTATGTCCTCCTTCTTTCGTCCACATATGGCCTCATGCCATATTACTGCAATTGGCCTACCATTTTTGCAGTTAGTGCCAAGGGGCACAAAACTTTCATTAAATGCAACTATGCGTTTAGTAAAAACGGTAGTTTTGAAACCTTCCATCCTAGGCAACATAATAACTTTTTGCAAGTCACATGAATAATATGTGGTCTTTATCTATATTAGTGTTTGCATGGGTTTTGTAGAGGTTTCTTGCATCATTACTGCTTGCAATATGATCAGACCACTCGTTGCAAGTACTACATTCGGAGTTTAAATTTTCTTTGCTGTGGTCACTGTTATGGTTAATAAAGACTTCACAAGTTTCACATTCTTTGTTTCCCAATTTGGTAAACGATATATTCATTTCTTTTAAAATAGCCCTATACAAATCATAGGAGCATTTCAAGTTCGGATGTCTGGCCACAAAGTTTTGATGCATGTTATTTATGGTGATATCACTAGGGAGGTAGCGCCTCAGTGGAGCGTGTTCTCTGCGGTAGTGTGCAATGGATGGGTTGTATGACTCTATATGTGCTTTTACAACTTCTCGGTCAATTTTTGTTGGCGGAGTACATTTCCCTCGACCATCAGGAGCAATATTTGTTGGATCTTTGTTAACACACAAGACATTGTGAAGAACTGTGTCGTTGTTTTTAGAGTAGCCTAAAGTAGTCAAAAAAAATGTCTTACACACCTGGACATTTTCTTCATTTTGGTTTGTTAGATAATACTTGAATGAAAACTTTTTTGACGAACTTTCACTGCCTCTTCGCCTCTTATCCCCATGCCTAGTTGTCGAAATCAACATAAAGTTTCTTCTCTCTAGCCAACTTTTTGCGCAATACACAGAATTGATTTGTTTTCTTCTTACTTCTGGAATATTTTCAATGCATTTCAGTCTACAAGCTTGGCAAGGAGGATACAAGTCATGTTTTTTAATATATTTATCTTTTTTCTGTTCATGTTTTTCTTGTTTGCTTAAAACTGACTTTTTTCTAATTCTTGGTGTCCCTTTTTTAGTTACCTCTCGGGTGTCTTCCGGTTGTATATTTTCAGCAGGTTGGTCTTCGCTTTCTGGCAATAAGTTAATAGGCTGAACAATCCCTACGCCTAGTGTAACAAAAAGAAGATGAAAACTTCTGTTGGAGTGAAAGTAAAAAGATAGATATATTCCAACAGAAGTAAGGAAAAAAAAAAAGAAAAGACTAGGTAACTAAAAATGAAGAGAGATGGGCTGTAAAGAAAAGGTGAAGTGGCTTCTACGTTGAGAAGCCGCAATAGGAAAAATAAAAAAAAATACTACTAAGTGCAGTAGTACTGAAGAAAGGGGAATTAGAAGGGATAGAAGTAGGAGTGGGAAGAGACCGAGGCAAACTTAATAGAGTTGGCTAGCTATAGATGCAAGAGAGCAACTTGACACTCAAGGATGGATACGGCTCGTTTGCATGCCTGTCGAAGAACAGTAGCTCTATATAGATAGTAATGATGACTAGAAGATGAAATAATAAAATAAAAATAATGTACTGAAAATGAATGGAGATGAATAATGACTAAAAACGAACAAAATAAATAAAACTAACTAATCATGGGCGCCATGAAAATGATCTTCGATCATTTTCCCAGGTATCTTACACTGCTTTCAAATATTAAATATATTAAACCTGTAATAATGAACATAAAGGAATAATAAAATAATTGATATACAAAATAAATACATAGTTATTAAAAATAACTACTAGATTTTTGACAATCTCTGAGTTACACAAAGTGTATATCATGTGACTCTAAAATGACATAAGTTATACAAAAAG
The DNA here is from genome assembly GCF_917563875.1 of Diabrotica virgifera virgifera. NCBI lineage: Eukaryota > Metazoa > Arthropoda > Insecta > Coleoptera > Chrysomelidae > Diabrotica > Diabrotica virgifera. Next base: position 78,177,107 of record NC_065451.1, read on the forward strand.
TTATCTCTAAGATAACAACAATAATGTTATCTGTTACAAAATTACAGGTATAAGTACCTCTCACTAACATATAGGGTACAAAATTACATAAGTCTTCTACCAAATGGTTATAGTACGCCTGCTACGTACAACTAAAGGAAACTGACAAAGATGAAAATACTACAAATAAATAGGCCCAAGCCTCACTAAGGGAAAATACAGTAATGAATAAATAAAGTTAAATATACAATTGACTAAAGTAGAAATGAAGTTGAGATAAATACCGACGATGACCTAAATTAACCGAACAAAATGGAATAAAGCGAATAACAGTAAAATATTTGGGAAACAAGCTAGTAATATTAAAAAATAAATTTACCCGAATTACATAAACCAATATCAAAGCAATAGTAAAGTATTAAAAACCTAATTTTCTCTAGGCTTATTCCTGTGCACAAGAAGTTACCGTAGATACAAAGTTTGGGAACCAAATAATCTAATATACAAATATGTCAAAAAAAAAACCAGAGGTAACCTAAATCTGGAAAAAAAACATAGTGTATTTAACAGATAGTCTGAAATATAAAAAAACCAATAGTTACTAAAACACCTCACTAAATGTTCCCAAACATGACTCCTGTAGGCCCCATGACTCCTGTAGGCCCAGGTGCCAAGACGAAAATTGAGCTGGAACGCTCCCATAGCTTGCTCCCAAATAAACATACTCCCAATGGTGACTTGGCCGTGGCTGCAGTGGTTTCCCTAGGTGGTCAAAGGGCTACGGTTTCATGTTAGGGTTTCTTCCAAATGGCTAAAAACATTCCCAGTTTTATTTCCCATTTTAAACATGAGCAAAAAGTAAAGGGAAGAAGAAATACTTTTTAGAAGCAATAGTATAGAAAAACCGGCCATTAAAAATGGAACAAAAAACCAATCTCAGGTAACCTTGAACTATTTTAAGTGTGAAGACATGAATAAATGACATTGAAATGATTTATTTGAGGAAATATCTGTAAAAATATATTGAATTTATAAAATATTGGATGTTCAATAAATTTAAAACCTACAGAGAAATGGTAATTATTTCCAATATTAATTTGAGGACTTCAAAAATGTTTGGTTATGTAAAACCAAAAACCCCATTAATATAAAGATCCATATAAAGATAATATAAAGATCGAAATCATCTACACCCTTCCCTTAATAGATTGACTAAGAAAGTTTAACAATGGGACTAATATTTTAAATATTCCACAACAAAAAACACATGACGATGGCTAATTAAAAAATTATTACAAAAAAAATAAATCTCACCGAATGATTCCTATTAGGCTCCAACAGGAGTTTCACACACATGTCTCCCTAACTCCAGACAACCCTTGCTGGTAACTTTTTACTTTAAAAACTGGATCGATGTTATAAAATAGGGTGTATGGAACTCATCCGCCATTTCATGGTACCAGTACCAAGTACCAAACCAACCCACTTAGCAGTCACAAATCAAGTGACGAACGAGAGAAGTTTCTCCGCCAAGGTGAACGTCAAATTCTCTCGGAACACGAAATAATTCTCGATAGGTGGAGTACGTTCCATCACCGAGGTATGACGTCACCTCAGTAGTCCTATACGAGAAATTAGAGAATTTAAATGGAGACCGAGGGAAAATAATTATAATAATAATTAAAGAGCTAATTTCGTAACGTGACCGTTACAATCCCCTTCTACTCGGGAAAAAAATTTTATCCATAAAATTGTTTTCCTAAATATCAAAATATTAACAATTAAATTTGCAATAGTCTAACAATCCACGTTGATTCGCAAGATTACCACTAAGCATAAACTAAGGTTCAAGGAAAAATAAATAAATATATGACTCAAACTCATGCTAAAATGTTACTATGTTAGTCTCTGCTACCAAATATTGACATAATATTGCTTAAAAGTCAAAACAGAACTAAATATTGCACTAAAGTTCATAATAATGCTAAGTGTCGAACTGGGCACCAAAACCAAAATTGAACTATCCATGGACATCAGATTTATAAAGGGTATATCCAAGGACGGAACAACCAGGAAAAGGTGTGAGCCAATTCGAACCATCACAAGTAAATCTACCAAAGTGAAATTAAAAAAAAATCAGTAACTAAAATAAGTAAAGAATTGAACACTTTATCCAAAACTGAACTAACAATGGACACCAGATTCATAATAGTATATCCAGAGAAGAACAATCAGGAAGATTTATGGAACAATTCTCGCTAATGCCAAATAATACCAATGCTGAACATACCAAAGGAATCCAAAACTAAATAACCAAAATAAATGTGGAATCGGACACTTAATCCAAAGCCGGACTATCAGTGGACACCAGATTCATAAAAGGCATATCCAAAGAAGAACGACCAGGCAAATTTATGGACCAATTCACACCAATACTAATCCACATAAACAGATCAGGTCTACGTACACCCACATCCGGTAATACGAACCTATCCAACCAAATACACAAAATAAATGAAGAATCGGACACTTATCCAGAATCGGACTATCAATGGACACCAGATTTATATTAGAGTATATCCAAAGGAGAACGATCAGGAAAATTTATGGACCAATTCTTACTAATACTAAATAAACTAAATTATTGGATCCAATGGTAACTAATACTGAACAAAATAAATAAATTATGTCTACATACACCCTCATCCGGTAATATGAACCTATCAGCGTTGAAGCCGAAGTAGGGAAACAAAAAAATACTACTTTGCAGTAGTACTGAAGAAAGGGGGATTAGAAGGGATAGAAGTAGAAGTGGGAAGAGACAGAGGCAAACTGAATAGAGTTGGCTAGCTATAGATGCAAGAGAGCAACTTGACACTCAAGGATGGATACGGCTCGTTTGCATGCCTGTCGAAGAACAGTAGCTCTATATAGATAGTAATGATGACTAAAAGGTGAAATAATAAAATAAGAATAATGTACTGAAACTGAATGAAGATGGATAATTGCTAAAGACGAACAAGATAAATAAATCTAACAAATCATGGGCGCCATGAAAATGATCTTCGATCATTCTCCCAGGTATCTTATACTGCTGTCAAATATTAAATATATCAAACCTGTAATAACAAACATAAAGGAATAATAAAATTCATGATATACAAAATAAACAAATATTTATTAAAATAACTACTAGATTTTTAACAATCTCTGAGTTAGACAAGCATATATCATGTAACTCTAAAATGACATAAGTTATACAAGAAGCTATATATATTTTAAAGATAACAACAATAATGTTATCTGTTATAAACTTAAATACCTCTTACATATATATAGGGTACAACTCACATGAGTCTTCTACCAAATGGTTATAGTACGCCTGCTACGTACAACTAAAGGAAACTGACAAAGATGAAAATACTACAAATAAATAGGCCCAAGCCTCACTAAGGGAAAATACAATAATGAAGTACGCAAGTTAAATATACAAGGAATGAAATAGAAATGAAGTTGAGATAAATACCGACGATGACATAAATTAACCGAACAAATGGAATAAAGCAAATAACAATAAAATATTTGGGAAACAAGCAAGTAATATTACAAAATAAATTTACCCGAATTACATAAACCAATATCAAAGCAATAATAAAGTATTAAAAACCTAATTTTCTAGGCTTATTAACTTGTGCACAAGTAACTTACCATAGATCGTAAATAAGTTTGGGAACCTAATACACTAATATTGAAATATGTTATAATAAAAACCAAAGTTAAGCTAAATTGAAAAGAAATATTACATTAACCAAATGTCTGAAATATAAACACTATAGTTACTCAAATCCACACAAACTTAAATGTTTCCAAACAAATCCAAATGACTCCTAAAAGTCCGCTACTGCATCCCAAAATGAGCACCTGGACGGTACGAAATGGTACCTCCTGTAGGTCCAGGTGTAGAATGAAAAGGAGCCGGAATGCCCCCAAATAGTTTGTTCCCAAAATTACTCCCTTGAAAACTTAGACCTCCCAGTACCATCGGAGAGGTAGGACAATTTCCAACCACAAGTCATCATGGGTAGTAATTTTGGGAACAAACTATTTGGGGGCATTCCGGCTCCTTTTCATTCTACACCTGGACCTACAGGAGGTACCATTTCGTACCGTCCAGGTGCTCATTTTGGGATGCAGTAGCGGACTTTTAGGAGTCATTTGGATTTGTTTGGAAACATTTAAGTTTGTGTGGATTTGAGTAACTATAGTGTTTATATTTCAGACATTTGGTTAATGTAATATTTCTTTTCAATTTAGCTTAACTTTGGTTTTTATTATAACATATTTCAATATTAGTGTATTAGGTTCCCAAACTTATTTACGATCTATGGTAAGTTACTTGTGCTTAAGTTAATAAGCCTAGAAAATTAGGTTTTTAATACTTTATTATTGCTTTGATATTGGTTTATGTAATTCGGGTAAATTTATTTTGTAATATTACTTGCTTGTTTCCCAAATATTTTATTGTTATTTGCTTTATTCCATTTGTTCGGTTAATTTATGTCATCGTCGGTATTTATCTCAACTTCATTTCTATTTCATTCCTTGTATATTTAACTTGCGTACTTCATTATTGTATTTTCCCTTAGTGAGGCTTGGGCCTATTTATTTGTAGTATTTTCATCTTTGTCAGTTTCCTTTAGTTGTACGTAGCAGGCGTACTATAACCATTTGGTAGAAGACTCATGTGAGTTGTACCCTATATATATGTAAGAGGTATTTAAGTTTATAACAGATAACATTATTGTTGTTATCTTTAAAATATATATAGCTTCTTGTATAACTTATGTCATTTTAGAGTTACATGATATATGCTTGTCTAACTCAGAGATTGTTAAAAATCTAGTAATTTTAATAAATATTTGTTTATTGTGTATATCATGAATTTTATTATTCCTCTATGTTTGTTATTACAGGTTTGATATATTTAATATTTGACAGCAGTATAAGATACCTGGGAGAATGATCGAAGATCATTTTCATGGCGCCCATGATTTGTTAGATTTATTTATCTTGTTCGTCTTTAGCAATTATCCATCTTCATTCAGTTTCAGTACATTATTCTTATTTTATTATTTCACCTTTTAGTCATCATTAATATCTATATAGAGCTACTGTTCTTCGACAGGCATGCAAACGAGCCGTATCCATCCTTGAGTGTCAAGTTGCTCTCTTGCATCTATAGCTAGCCAACTCTATTCAGTTTGCCTCTGTCTCTTCCCACTTCTACTTCTATCCCTTCTAATCCCCCTTTCTTCAGTACTACTGCAAAGTAGTATTTTTTTGTTTCCCTACTTCGGCTTCAACGCTGAAGCCCCTTCATTTTTATTTTCATAATAGCCCCAACTATTTAACTATTTAGTTATATTTTGTTACCAAGTCTTTTCATTATTTTTTCCTTACTTCTGTTGGAGTATATCTTTCTTTTTACTTTCACTCCAACAGAAGTTTTCTTATTTTTGTTACACTAGGCCATCCTGAACGTCGAGGTCATGGGAACCTGAATTATTGTCGAAATTAGTAAGTTGAACTGGTGAAAGCTGAGATAAAAACCATAACTGTTGTCGTGCTCCTCACTATTATTACAATCAAAGTTAACAGGAGTAGTTGTTGAAGTTGACATAATAGCTGCTAGCGGCAACGGATCGTCAGGATCATCTTCGTTTCGATTTTTTACATCCTTCACTAAACTCAAAATATAACTTGATCTTGAACTACACATGTCCAATGTCACGTTGTAAATTAATTTATGTCACAAGTTACAAAAAAAGCGTAAAACTTTCATACAACCCACGACACCATAACAAAACACTCTTCTTGAATAATTGAGGTTAGTAACTAAGTAATCAATGTCAAAATAATATACCTAATAATGGAGGGAAACAGCTGAGCATAAAAGAAACACCTGTTAGTTTTAGTGAAAAACAGCATCAAAAGCCACTTGTAAAGAAACTCATCAGAGAAAAGAAAACCTTAACTCCACTGGCAAGTGGATATAAGGCTTTCTTTTATCTGATGTAAGTTAAGGCGTGGTTCCAATTTCTCTCGCAATAATAGAAATTTGAAGTAAAGAAGCCTTAAGTCAAAAACGACTGTAACTTGAGGCTTTCTTTATTCAAAAGTTGCAGTTGAGGCTTTGTTCACTAGAATGGCAGACAATTTAGGACATAAGGTATATTTCATTAGCGTTTTTCTCATTGAAGAAGTGGAGCTACCGCTTTCTAACCTCAAAAAAAGGTAGAAAACCACCTATAAAACCCTAATATGACCTTATCTCAATTTTTTTTTGGACTTAAGGTATTTTTTCCTAGTAGGGCAGTATTGTCTCAAATTGCCTCATAATATTCAGCTTATATTATTGTTAGTTCTTCCTCTAATCTATATAATTCTTCTCAAAATTCCTTATCTCGACTCATTAGGTCGGTTCATTAAAAAATATGTCTCTGGCTAATAATAACTCTAATACTAAATTCACCTACACTTCATTTAAACCCGACATAATATCAATACATCACGTTTCTAATTCACGGTAAGTGTCATTGTCTTTGTATCGGGCTAATACCCTATACTATATTATATTTTGATAAAGTTCTTTAAAACCTAAATAGTTATTTTCCTAAAAAGTGCAGAAAGTCATTCTTTTCCGCACGCGACTGCAGTTTGCCGAACGACGCGAAGCGGGAGTTGAAAGAGAAGTTGTTAGTTATTTAAGTGAGTTATAACAGGGAAAATGAAGAAATAATAAGAACACATATTTCTCAATGTAATTTTAATGAAAAATATTTTTTAATGTATAACGCATATTTTCAAAAAAATATTTTATAAAAAGTGTCCGTGGCCGGTATTACCCAGCTTGGCGGGGTAATGCCAGCCGTCTTCACATACAAAAATCGCAAATAAACCTTTTTTCTTTTGTTGTGCCTGTACATGCCTTATGGGCCCACTGTCAGCACATTACACATCTTAACCAAATTTCATTATTTTTTCCAAATTCTCCGCACAATATACATATTTCTTCATTGATATCTAAGTCTCTATCATCGTCATTGTCTTCTTCATAGTCTTCTCCCTCAAATTCTTTATAACTAACAGCTTTTTTTGCGATCTGGTTTCTGTTTCAGTATTGTTGAACCCGTTTCTTGCGTCATCCATTTTTTTTTAACTTTATCAACTTTTTCTCTCATTATCTTATCTTGTTTATTGTTGTATTTCCTTTCCAACTCTTCTTTTAGCGGCGTTGAGGTGAAAATAATGGAATGTTGTTTTTTGACATTTTCTTTTTGGTTTTTGATTTGCATTCGAGCAAGACGGAATAGGAATGATGTCGTTAAAAGTAAAACTTCTGACCAGTTCCTGACTTTCATCCCAAATAATCTGTTTCTCAGGAGTTCTAGCCTCATTTTCTATTTGAGGCTCACATGGTGGCTCAACAAATTCAAGCTCTAGGGCTTCTGCGGGAGCAAATTCTTCGTTGGAAAATACATCGGGGTTGAAGGGAAATAATCCTGTCTGTTTAAAGCCTTTAATGGCCTTTTCCGGGGTAGCTACTCTACTGAACGCCATGTTAAATAACTCGGCAATATCCCCAGGATGACTCGTCAAGAATTTGGAACATTCCGAATTAAAAGCTGCCTTCAAGGGTGCATAGAAGATCACATCCAAGGGCTGAAGGCGGTGGGATGAGTGTGGAGAAATTGTCAAAGCTATAATCCCATTTTCTTTGCAAAAATTGTACGCTGATAATGTGCAGTGAGTAATATGATAATCCATAATCAAAAGAACGGGATCTTCTTTGGAACATTTTATGAATAACTGGAAATGTTTTAGCCACATAATAAATAGAGCTTCTGTGATCCATCCATTTTTTGAGCAACCGTAGATGGCACCTGGAGGACCATTTCGCTGAAGATGTACTGCCATCCTTTGGCGAGCAAATATGAACATGGGTACGTAACATGGGAATGTAAGTACCCGAAGCATTGAAAGCACACATTGCAGTAGTGTTTTTCCCCCGCTCCCAGCTTGTGACGAAACCGACCCGTTTCTGCCCTCGTTCTGTGAATATTTTTGGTGGGCACTGCACCGTTTCGTCACAATTGTATATTTTATTAGGTGGAAAGTTAAATTTTTCGATGAGTTTAGATAAATTATCGAAAAAAATCGTTACCTCTTGACGATTAAATGCCTTAATTCGGTTGATACTGGTTCCTTCGAGTTTTCTTAAGGTAATATTGTGTCTAGACGTGAATCCAGCTGCCCAGTCCTTGCCAGCCAATTGTGTTTCTTGATTGAATGGGACGCTGATATTGTTGGATTGTGCATAGTCATATGCACATCTCCAAACTTGAATGGGTGTTAAGCCATAAAAATGTTTAGCCAGCTTTTTAATTTGGTTGGCCAGTTCAATCTCGGCTTCTTTTGAAAAGACTGGCTTACGTCCCAATGAAGGTCCAGAAATAACGGCGTCATTCTTCATTCGGTCTTGTATAGTTGATCTTGGTATCCCAAATCTCACTGCTGCTTGTCTCACGGACACACCATTTTGGATAGCACGTAGTGCTCCTTGCAAATGCTCCTTCGACCAGGAAGCTTTTTCCGTTTTTCTTTTATAATGCCGTGGCATCTGCAGATAACAAAAAAGTAGATTACCTAATAGTTGTGACATTTTCTATATGTGGAGAAATACCGGCCACAGCCCATGTGGCCGATATTACCCCATTTACTGTGGCTGGTATAACCCCAAAATGACATAAGGTAATTTATTTGTGCTGGTATTTTTTCTCACAACTACACGTGCAAAATATATTACAATTATTTAAATATACTTAGTAATCTATGAATTTACGTATTAGTTTATCAATTGCTAGTAACCAAATCGTCAATACTTATGTTTGATAATGCCAGTTCCTTATAGCGACACGAGCAAAACACGTTTGTTCACGATAACGATCGGTACATACACACAAGTCGGGATTAAGCTGAAGACTGCGTCTGTTGTCCTTGAAACCAAGCTACCAATGAAAACGCCGCTCGGTTATATAAGGTTAGACTCGGAATAGTTGGCGGCCGGGATTACTCCACTGACCGTAATTCCCCCGCTTTACCCTACTTGTGTTGCCTGAATCTCAGTAAAATTGAAAATAGACTTTGTTGAATTACTAGCCCACTATGTTGCAAATTATTAAGAGATAAGCCTGTAGTAGTAGGTGATGATCCATCGAAAACAAAAGTTTTGACGTTAAGCTGCCTTGCTTAAACACGCCATGATGAGGTAAGTAATAAGTTACTTTGTTAGCTTCCAGCTCTTTGACCTTTTCCATATGCCCGAATGATTCGTATTCATGGATGAATGCTTTGTACATATCCATTAATTGTTTATCCTTACTTAGTCTTCTCTCAAGAGACATGAATCTTTTCCTGGCAATTTCTAACGACTCGCCCATTCTTTCAGGAGAATCCTTGAATGGTATTGAAACTCTAAACCTTCCGTTGATATCTCGTTCCGTAGTATTTTGAAATGTTCTTTACAAAATGTATTTTCATCCGAATTAGTGGATAGAGGTGATAAGTCTTCTACTTCCCAGAATTTCATTAACAAATCTTGGACATTGTCTACATCTGTATGTAGGAATTTGTTTGTAAGTTGATAGGTCCCGATACAACCCATCCCAATTTAGTCTTTTGTAAAATAGGATTGTTTTTGCCTAAACTTACTTGACCAACGGAAAGTATATTCCAAAACAAATCAGAACCAATTAATAAATCAATTTCGCCTGCTTTATAAAATGTTGGATCAGCTAAAGTTATATATTCTGGAATTGAAAGATTTGATATGTCAATATCTACTGAAGGTAAACTTCTACTTATTATATCCACTACGAAAAATATTTATTGCATGTATAGTCAGTATGAATAGAATCTAAGGATATAGCACACTTAGAATTTATATTTGAAGATTCATTATTGAAGCCTTTAACTGAAATATTAACCTTTTTTCTTTTGAGTTTTAATTTATCACAAAGAAATCCTGTAATAAAACTGGATTGCGCTCCGTTGTCCAATAATGCCCTTGCAATATGCATATTGCCTTCTGAATCCGCAACCTTAACATATGCAGTTGATAAAAATACATGATTAACAGAACTACATGCAGATAGTACTATTTCGCTTTCGTTGGTTTTATGCTCATCTTCAGTATGATGTGCATCACTATTTGATTGATTTTGTTTAGATGAACCTTGTTCACTATGTAATAATGTGTGGTGCTTTTTATGACATCTCTTGCATGTTCCACGCTGACACATTTTACCATAGTGACCCTTTCTTGAACAATTTATACTGAGTTTAACATCCTTGCCTTTTTGTCGCGATCAAGGACGGATAAATTTAAAAATTGTTCGCAATTTTGCACAGAATGGTTACCTCCTCATACGATGCATGATCGGCTGTCACTCGTATTATCCATTGAAAGAAATCCCCTAGAAACCTTTCGTTTCTCCGTCTTATTTTGCTGTATCATTTTAGGCGTATCAGCCCTGGCCTTTAGAAAAGATTTTATATTTTCGAATTTAGGATTTGGTTTCCTGAGGGATATAATCTGGCGGAATAAATATATGAGCACCGAAAGCAAAGTCCGCATTTATAAGACATGTGTTAGACCCGTACTGACCTACGCAGCTGAGACAAGGGCCGAGACAACAAAGACCAAACAGATAATGAGAACAACAGAGATGAAAACCCTAAGATCCATAAGAGGTATGACACTCAGAGATAGAGTAGGAAACGAAGACACATTGAGAGAGCTAGGCTTTCAGGACGTAGTGAGATGGACAAGAGCGCGACAACGCATGTGGAGGGACCACGTAGATCGGATGGACCCTGAACGTATGTCGCATTGGGCGAAAACACAGAAGCCCAACACCAAGCGACCCATAGGAAGACCTAAAAAACGATGGTACGAGAGTTGGAGCTCCGGATCGCAGCAAAGACTGTAACAGAAGAAACAGGACATAGTCCTATTACAAAAAGAAGAAGAAGAAGAATTTAGGATCATCTAAGTCCGCCTTAACATTTTCCCATTCTCTTAAGGTAACACTGTCCAATTTGGAGGTTATTAAATAAAATAATAGCGTGTCCCAGTGCGAGACAGGTTGATTCAACTGATAGAGTGGTCGGATATTTTTTGAGAAATCATCGATTAGCTTTCTCAAACCACCTGCAGATTCCTTACGTACCGATTCGCTATTGAATAACTCCTTAATATGATTATGAATTAACAATTTGTTATTGTCATATCGCTCTAACAATGCATTCCACGCTATAGTATAATTTGCAGACGATATTTCCAAACATTTAATAACTAAGGCAGCATCACCTTGTAAAGATGCTCTTAAGTAGTGTAATTTTTGCACGTCACTTAGTACTAGTATAGTACATTATTTTCATGAATTAATGAACGAAATATGTCACGGAACTCAAGCCAACTTGAATATGGCCCGTCATATTTATTCAAATTGATAGTAGGCAGACGTACATCACGTAAGGCTAAGCCTGTATTTGAAGATTCAACATTTAAGCTATGACTGCTATTAGAACTGTCAGTAGTTTGTGTTTAATTAAAAAATCTTTAGCACTGGAGACCTGATTATAAACATCATCATCAAATGTATTTCTTGTTTCGAATTCGTCTTCTAATAAGTCTTCCTCAACCATAGACTCAATTGTACTTTGTATATCGTTAAATTCTGTTTTTATTTCGTTTAATGAACTACTCCTATCATCTAACTCAATTAAGTCAGCATTAACAACAACTTCCTTTGATTTCCACTTTAGCAAAAATTTGGAAAAATTTGTTAATTTCGCCCTAACTGAACCTCTTTTACGTTTGTAGGAAGCTATGTCCGTCATATTGATATTTAAAATAAAAAATATTTAATATTCCCTAATACAAATATTGTAGTGTGAACGTGCCTTTAGCTTCACAAGTGTGGACGCACCTTAAATCAGTCATATTGAGTTTTAAAATAAAAATATTTAATATTCTCGAACATAAAATGTAGTGTGAACGTGCCTTTAGCTTAATACGTGTGGACGCACCTTAAACCAGTCATATTGAGTTTTAAAATAAAAAATATTATTTAATATTCCCTTATACAAAATGTAGTGTGAACGTGTCTTTAGCTTAATAGTGTGTACGCAGCGTAAATCTATTAAATAAGATCGATAACAATTCCAAATCAACAAGTCAATAAATAAATGTATTCAAGGTTAAAATAGGATAATATTACTCACAGTTTGTAGTTTGTTCCAACTTCGCTTGTTTCGTCTAACCTGATTTTCAAGCTTGTTCTGTTTCCATTGGACATGTAAAATAAAAATGCGGGTACAATACCTTGCTTTCGTCACTATAAAACTTCTTAAAAATCATATATTTCTTCAAACCACGCTAGCTCTGCTACGAAATATGTCGTTGAATTAATCTTTTTATGACGAATTGTCATTTCTAAATGAAACTTTATTGTTGTTACGAACGAAACAACTTAATATTTGTTACAATAAATTAAAGCGTCAACACCACCTTTCAGAGCATCTGATTGGTAATTACTGTAGTACATATCTGTGAGATTTTTTCCCATCTATATACTCACGACTTATCTTTTGTCTCAGGTAGTGGGATTCTATCCTAGGAATGGAGCCTCTATGATTTTTTATTCGCTGAATAATATCGGAGCCAATAATGCATACTGTTCACATCAAATTATATTCATGTGGGTTGGTCCATTTCAGTTTTAAAAATTCTTCGGATTGCTGCTTTTGAAAAGCTTCAACTTCAAATTCTTTAGGGGGTCTTTTTTCATTAATATTATTTTCAAAATGTTGTGCAATCAGTCTTTTTTGTTCAATGGTCCATTTATGTCTGACAATTGGGTTTTTTCTACAATTCGTTTTACTACTTGTACTGGATGTCTATATTGTCGTGATAGTAATATTATCATTGTCATGGTTTCTGTAGCTAATCATTTTTGACTGGTCAAGTCAATTTCAATTTCGTCCAGACTCTTACCCTTATATTGCTCTACACCTCCTTCGGGCATCAATAATAAAAGTTTCGAACTTTTGACGTTTGTTATATATATACTTTAAAGTGTGTTTTTAATGTATGCTCCATAAACTGAGACAGTTGTTCCAGTTCTTTCTCACGAAAATGTAGTAGTTGAGTAATGGCCGCTAGGTGTTTTCTTAATTTGGTTGCACTGATTGATTTCGGGTTATCTGTATAAAATTTTGAAATGCCATCTAAAATACCTTGCCCACCCGAATGAAAAATATATGTATTCTGGTTTGCAAATTGGTCTCGCAAGCAAATAAAGTAGTCGAAATGCTTTTTCATGTAGGGTGACAATAATATTGGTACACCTCTATCTCGCTTTTCTCATATAACAAAATGCGATAATAAGAATTCAACAGAATTCTTTCAGACTCTGTTAGACAATCTTCAAACTCAGTGTTTCCAGAAGTATCCTTAAGATTAGTTTCAAAGTACTTGTCAACATTCATTTCAGCTACTTCTTCAGGTCGTCGCCTGTTCAATAATATAATTTGCGCATATACTATTTTGTGCCTCAGAGCTAAAGTGTATTAATTCATAAAATTTTACAGGAGAGCAATTTAAAAGAAATATAGAGTAAATTTTAAATAAAATTTTTATATTTTTTTCATCAAATATGTAATACACACTATTTGATAAGTATAAATGATACTATATATTACTATATTTGTTATTTTTATACCTCTTTAATTTTTTGAAAAATATGGAGTTAATATACTGTTTGGCATAAAAACAGTTACCATGTTCTAGAGATAATATAATGGTAAGTTGGCACACGTGAATAAAAAATCTGGAGATAATACATGAAACAAAATTTAGTCAAGAACACTTCTTTTTTTAATCAAATGAAATAAACAATATCTATAAACAAAATGAGTCAACAAAACTAACGAAAAATGAAACTCAAAGGATCATGGGTGTTGTTCACTTTCAATTATTTTGGAAAAAAATTATAAATCCTCATCTATTTTATCGAAGTGGGATAAATTTTTATAAAAATTATGAAATTCCTTGGCTTATCGTGAATCACAGGAAACACAACACGCCTAGGATTTGTGTTAAGATCAACAGATTGGAATGTTTCCGAACTAAAATTAGTTTTGAAAAAAGTAATCCTAAATAATTTTCGCTACATAATTTCGAGTGGACAACATCTGACATACGAAAGTCTGTATGAAGAAATGCTGAGTTCTTTTCCCTATAATAAAAGGTGAACAGTTGTTGTAGTCTTAAAATCCTTGAAGTCATTTAGTTCTCCTTCCATTTATTTTCCACAGAATACTGACTACCAGTAGCACACCGCGGTTTTACATCGTTCTATGGAGTTAAAACTTCTTACCTGCGCAATTGATATTAACTCCACTAATACTACTGATAATACTTTTATTTTGCTGAGTATTGTGTAAACGACTGTAGCTCGGAACTACGGAGGGACTTAATACACTTTAATGTTGTCTATCTTTGGAACATATTAAATATAATTTAATATCGTATCGCTTATGAAAGATGTGAATTCTGTTACGTAGAAAACGAAATAATACAATTTTTCAAAAAATTGAGTTAATACAGTTTAGCTTTGAGGTACAGTATTTCTTTAAGTAAATTATATGATCTTATATTTGTATTGTCATTCTGTAACTCAAGAAAGGCCCGATCAGCACATTCTTTCAAAAATTTGTTCAAATATTTGATATCGTTCGTTAATGGAATATGTCGCGCTGCCAAATATCTTGAGGGGACGGTCAGTGGACGTCACTTGGAGCTTGATTAGACGTCCTAGGTTGGATCAAAATGTTGCGCTGATAATAGTCCACCAAGTATGCTGGAAGGATGTCCAGCGACGATAATTATTGGACCTTCATCTGACGTCCAAACAATAAGTCCGCTGGACTTACTTCTATTGAGAATTTATTTAGGGAAATAAAAAATAGATTTTAAAGAAACTTTTATTACATATGAGGAGCAACTGAGTAAACGTATTAAATCCAAAATATATGATTTTGAGTTATCGACAAAAAACTAATTGAATTAAACCTAGTTGAAAGTAAATATTTTATTGACTATAGAAATTTATTAATAAAATTATTTTTAACAGTAGGTTGGATTTCGGAGTTTTTATTGGATTTTTACGCTTTTCTAAACCATTGGTTAGATTTATGTCTTTTTGCCAAATAAGTAAATACTTAAATGTTGCAAATAAAACACCAGTTTACGAAAACACTATTAATAATTTATAAAACAAAGCTTCTCAAATATATAGACCTATATCATTTTCTAGACAATCGCAATCCTTTTAAATTTCATCAACTTCATTATTAATATTATATTCTCGGTTTTGTAGAATGTATTTATACCATCTAAGGTCTTCTTCTTCCCAATAAATATTTTTTCAAGGATTTATTGCAGTTTGGTTAAAAATGATGGATTTGCGTCAATTTGCTTGGTCTCAAAATGGAATTTAATGCATTTTTGTTTAGTTTCGAATAATTCATATACATAGCAATATATATTGGATTTAAACCAAATTGCCTGAAATGAGTAGTTCATAATGTAGATTGAACTAAACCAAGTTCTTTGTACCCTTTACTTAAAAAATGTCTAAAACTGGATTCATTGCTTTTTGCTCAGTTGCTCCTCATATCACATTAATATACTAATTAACTGATTATTTATTACTACTAACAAACGAGACAAACTCACTGTCAAAATTACGTAAGTATGCAGCATTAAAGAAATATAAAATATATAAAATTAGAAATCAAAATAAAATATAAATAAATACAAACTTATTTATACAATGCATCATTTTGCATTTTAGTACTTCAAATACTACCTTAAATACTACCTAAAGCTAAACAAATATATTTCATGGGGTAACTGATTTGCATGTATAGCGGTCTGAGCATGCCATACCTATATTTGAACTAATTATGGTCAGACCATAATTAGTTCTGCGATCAGGACCAAGGAAAGGTGAATTGTGACACTGTAAACGGAAACAAATATAATAAATTAGCTGAAGCAATTCAGAAGATCAGATTATTCCTTTGACAAGCTTAAAAATAAAGATCATGTTAAAGTTAACTCTTCTGATAAAAGAAGAGAATCCAGATTCAATAAATTAATCATACCAAAATAATTTTTTAAATAAAAAAACCAGAAATTTGTATATATATATATATATATATATATTAAATATATATATCTATAATAAATATATATATATATATATATATATATATATATATATATATATATATATATATATATATATATGTATATATATATAAAAGACATATTAAAGGCACAACAATACGTTGGCAATCATTATTCATCTAAACAAATAAAACACAAGAATAGCGAGCTCAGTGCAGATCCACATCATTGATGGACATAACTTTGAAGACATAGGGTTAGAAACGAAGAATTTCGTAGATGCCATTATATAAAGCACACAGCTAAAGTTAAATGGAAGTGGGCAGGACTCAGCGCTAGAGTAAAACATAATATTTGACAAAAACATTTTAAAATGGGGATCAAGAGAGGATATACGAAAATTAGGAAAATCATACACGAGAGGGACCGACGATGTGTATATATATATAATCACTTGGAGAGAGTAAAGTAGCGAATACTAACATATCAAAAAACCCATGGTTTAGAGATAAAGTGAAGAAAAAATGTGAAGAAAAGAAGAAAGTCTTTACAATATAGAACAAAATAAACACAACAAGCATACAACCACGACAAATGAATCCGAAATGAAACTAATACTTTAGTCAGGCAAATAAAAAGGGAACACTGGCAGAGTTTCTAAAATCAGATGGAACACGACTTCTGCTGAATACAAAAAGAAGCTTGGAGAATGATCAGAGGACAATGGAAAGAGATGAACGAACTAATAAAAACGAAACACATTCAGAAGGAAACATCTGACTACTTTCGATCTCTATTTGCTATAGGCGACGATAATGAACCTCCAACATCTGAAGTTACGACAAGCGAAGAAATAAATATCGAGGAGGGAGAGGTAACGGAAGCATTAAGAAAGTTAAAAAATAGAAAATCTCCAGAAGAGGAGATTTTCTGTCACCACTTTAAAACATCTGCTTTGCCAGTACTTCGCGGGAGTAGAGTTGCACAAGTTTGACCTGAATGTTTGAAATTGACTTAAGTTTGACCAAATTTCAAGTCAAACTCAAGTCAATCCTACTGACAAATCACTCAAGTCAAACTGGACAATGGTTATAGCTTTGAAAATTCAAACTGTTTGTCAAACTAGTTTGAGGATTTGAAAAAAATATATAAACTACTGGTCAAAAATTAGGGATATAGAAAATTATGCTCATTTTCATAGCTGATTTTTTCGAGAACAGATTAACGGATTCCGCTATTTTTTTATTATTTTAGATTTTGACTTTAGTATTTAAACAGTTGTACAAAGGTTTACTCAAACGTCTTTT
Source organism: Diabrotica virgifera virgifera (assembly GCF_917563875.1). Taxonomy (NCBI): domain Eukaryota; kingdom Metazoa; phylum Arthropoda; class Insecta; order Coleoptera; family Chrysomelidae; genus Diabrotica; species Diabrotica virgifera. Next base: position 78,194,714 of record NC_065451.1, read on the forward strand.
CTGTACTTATACGGGGTAGAAGAAAAGAAATGTTTTTCTCATGTTAAGTTTGAGACGCCCTGGAGGGAGGACGAGGTACAAATGTAAGTGTTCATCAGAATCGTATTGTAGCATTATGTTTTGTGAACACTTTGTTTTTTTAATGTCCCTGATATATTTAGAAACAAAGAAAATAGACTCTTCTGTAGTTTAAAATATGTTTTAACCGAAACAAGAATTTTAGACGCTTTGTAGGGAGAAAAAGACACAAAGCTGGGTATACATCGATATTATGTTGTAGTCTCATATTTTGCGAATATTTTATTTTTTTAATTTCTCTGATATCTTTAATAACAAAGAGACTAGTCGGTTTTAATCTTTAGTATGTATTTTAACAGACGACATGCGATACTTGAAGAGGACATGTCTTATCAAACCTGTCTGTGTATACCGCTTACCTGGTCGACAAATAACTCTTACAGGTGTCGATTAGAATTGTTTACCTTATGTGCCTTTCTGTTTTTAAAGTTTTGTTAACTGTTATTATTTATTGTTAATTTAGTTTTGTTTCAGTTAAAACACCTAAAAGAGTAAAACCAATTATCTTCTTTGTTTCTAATGATATCAAGAATATATTCACAAAACAAGACTACAATACGATTCCGATGTATACTAAACATTTGTACTTCATCCTCCCTACAGAGTGGCACAAACTTAACATAAGAAAAACATTTCTTTTATTCCACCCGGTATAAGTACAAAAAAGAAGTTTTAGTAAACCTTTGCACAACTGTGTAAATACTACAGAAAAATATAAAATATTAAAACAAAAATTAGCGGAATACGTTAATCTTTTCACGAAAAAATCAACTATGGCAATGAGCATAATATTCCATATCCCTAACTTTTGACGAGCAGTTTATTTATTATCAGATATACCCAAACTAAGTAAAATAAATATAAAAATGTATACCATTTTTACTCAGTTGCAATGCGAAGGCAAAACCGTTTTAATTTTCACTTAGTGCAGAGAGCGCAAACCAGCACTCTAAATCGGCGATTTTCGCTTCTTATGGACATCCTAAGTCTTGACGTCACAAAATTGGGAGGAGCTTATATTTGGCTCCAAACAATTTTGTTTATAATGTTAAACACTCATAAGGAATTTTTAATTTATTGTTTACGTGGTTTGTGTGACAAAATAAGACTTTTCATTTAGGTATTTAGGTAAAGAAACGTGCCAATTAAAAGATTTTTATTCGTTTTGGCCCAGGTGAGTTAATTTAATGCAATGATTAGAACGTAAACAGTGTTCAGGTTATGTTTATTTTCAATCACTAAGAAATAAAAACCACCTGAGCAAAAACGAATAAAAATCTCTTAATTAACACGTTTCTTTAACGAAATACGTAAATGAAGTCTTATTTTGCCACACAAAGCACATAAATGAAAAATTCCTTATGACCATTTAACGTTACAATCAAAATTGTTTGGAGCCAATATAAGCTCCTCCCAATTTTGTGACATTTGTGACGTCAGACTTAGGCTGTCCATTACAAGCAAAGAATACTCCATCCAACAAGAAGCGAAAGCATCGACTATTTCAGGATCCAAATTTCTTTGCGCATGTACGATCCGCCATGTTTCATGTATTATTTCTTATTTCTCAACCTAACCCCTAACAACTGTTTGTTGAACCTAACAAATAATGTGAATGTATTTGTATAATTATTATTGTGTTGTTTAATCTTTTCTTATTGTAGAAAAAAGGATAATACTATTAAATATATCTATTGTTAAAATAAACTCTAATTGTGATGGCTCCACGCAAAGGTGGATTTTCTTGTGGGGTTCGTAGTTCGTACTGGGATGCCCCACTAGATCGTGAACAAATAATTCTTTTCAGTACCGAGAAAACGTAGCAGGTAAACGATCGTAGCGCAATGAGAGAAGTTCCTTTTAAACATTATGTGATTAATTTTCAAACATTTATGTGATTTCATATATCTACGTACCTATCTATTAAAATTATTTATTCCCTGATTTTTAATAAAGAATAAAAACAATTTAAACATAGCTATTTTATTAGTGTTTTATGTAATTTGCAATAGTATTATTTTATTTCCAGTTAACAAATATTTGCTTAATTTTGTTCAGATCATTTAGTATTTGTCTTAGCACCCTATTCAAAATAAGTTTTCGTCATCGTAATACATTTGAAATCTAACAAACTTTAGTGTATACGGTTCTAGAACTAAAAGTCATTTTGAATTTATGCAAGGCAGGTCCACAACATCAATTTTTATTTTATGGCAGCTGAGGGAAACACTTACGAGTGGAAGAGAAAGACTTGCACATAGTGTTTATTAATCTTGAGAAGGCATATAGCAAAGTTACCAGAAACCTATTGGTATGAAGTAGGAACGGAGTGTCAGCTGCATATGTGAGAGTGGCATAAGATATGTGTCAGACGGTAACAATATTAGAGAGCAGCTAATGCAGCTGAAACTGGAAAATTTTGTGTGAAAGCAGAGCTTCATTAGGGTTAGGTTAAGTTCCGTATTAAACCCGCAGTTATTAATAACTAGAACTAGCGAATAACTAAAAAAGATAATGTTAGGAATCAGTATATACGATAAAATTAGGTGTGGATCCTATTGGAAACAAAATAAGAAACAGGTTAAGGTGGCTAGATGCTAGATCTGATATCTTCTTTGTTTCATATAGGCAGTACTGTCTGTTTTTCTTCAACGGTGCATTTCATTCTGTCCCTAAATTGTCATTACAGCTTCTCCTTGGGCGTCCTATACTTCTTCTGCCTAACAGTGACCTGTCCCTGGCTATTCTTACTATCCTTGATTAAAACATCCTGCTTATATGTTGAGTCCACTCTTCTTTTCTGTTCTTTACCCAGGTATTTATATTGTCTACCCCACATATATGCTTCTGATTTCCTCACTTCTTACCCTGTCCTGTAGTCCTTTTCCAGCAATCCTTCTTAAGATCTGCATTTCGTTGGTCTCCAGATGTCTGTGTGTTTTGCTTGTATCTGGTCTTGTTTCGGCCGTATAAGTCATAACGGCCTAATAACTGACTTATTGGGGCCTTTGTACTCTTACGTGTTTGTTTTTCCAAATTGTGTCATTTAAGCATCGGGCCGTTCTATTGGCTTTAATGATTTGTTCTTTTACCTCTTCTTCGATATTTTTGTCAGCTGATAGATTAATTCCAAGGGATTAGATGCTAGATGTGATGGAATAATTGTTATATATCCAGGCAAGTTGAATTTGGTACAGTACAACCAGAGTTTCCAGAAACCTCAGATGCACAGAAAGAAATCGAAGGTGAATAAAGTCATTCTAGCCTCAGCCGCAGAGTTTCCTCGTGCAGCGAGAATATGGTGGTGTTGGAGGTCAATAGACATTCAAAGAAATTTCTCAAAAGGAAGCAAAAAAGTTATCAACATAAGACAAAGTTCATAGAAAATTTGAAAGTATAATTCTGTACTAAGTTAAAAGGTCTTGGGTCAAAAATATCTATTTTGACAAGTTTTTTAGTACGAAAAAATGTAATAGAAATCGATAGAAATTTTAATCTCTATTTTGAAATTAACTATTAAATTCAATTAAGCATTAAAAATCCATCACGTTTATATAAGTTTACAAAACTTAGTCAAAATCGATATTTTTAACTTAAAACCTTTTTACTTATCAGTACAAAATTGATATATGGGTTATATTAAATTATACAGAAAAAAATACAATTCATATTAAATAGATCAACTTAAAAACACTATAGTTTTAATTATTACTTTGTTTCTCAGTGTAACTCAAATTTCCTACTGTCTTGAACGAATTCCTCATTACTTTTCTCAGTGTAGTGTGAAGTATTACCCCTACCATTCTCTGACGGATATTTCTGTCCCCTGAATATCAAAGGAGCCGACAGGTACTTTCGCTTCTTTTGTTACAAGCATCAAAGAATACTCCATCCAACAAGAAGCGAAAGCACCTGTCGGCTCCTTTGATATTCAGGGGACAGCAATATCGGTCGGAGAATGGTAGGGGTAATACTTCACACTACACCAAGAAAAGTAATCAGGAATTCGTTCAAAACTGTGGGAAATTTGAGTTACACTGAGAAACAAAGTAATAATTAAAACTATAGTGTTTTTAAGTTGATCTATTAATATGAATTGTATTTTTTCTGTAAAATTTAATATAACCCATATATCAATTTTGTACTGATAAGTAAAAAGATTTTAAGTTAAAAATATCGATTTTGACTAAGTTTTGTAAACTTGTGTAAACGTGATGGATTTTTGATGCTTAGTTTAATTTAATAGTTAATTTCAAAATAGAGATTAAAATTTCTATCGATTTCTATTACTTTTTTCGTACTAAAAAACTTGAAAAATAGATATTTTTGACCCAAGACCTTTTTACTTAGTACAGAATTATACTTTCAAATTGTCTATTACTTTTGTCTTAGATTGATCTTTTTTTTTGTTTTCTTTTGAGAAATTTCTTTGAATGTCTATTGACCTCCAACACCACCATATTCTCGCTGCACGAGGAAACTCTGCGGCGGAGGCTAGAATGACTTTATTCACCTTCGATTTCTTTCTGTACATCTGAGGTTTCTGGAAACTCTGGTTGTACTCTACCAAATTCAACTCGCCTGGATATATAACAATTATCTCATCACATCTAGCATCTAATACTTGGGAATTAATCTATCAGCTGACAACAATATCGAAGAAGAGGTAAAAGAACAAATAATTAAAGCCAGTAGAACGGGCGATGCCTAAACGGCACAATTTGGAAAAACAAAAACGTAAGAGTGCAAACAAAGGCCCAAATATATAAGTCAGTTATTAGGCCAGTTATGACTTATAAGGCCGAAACAAGACCAGATACAAGCAAAACACATAAACATCTGGAGACCAACCAAATGAAGATCTTAAGAAGGATTGCTGGAAAAGGACTACAGGACAGGGTAAGAAGTGGGGAAATCAGACGCATATGTGGGGTGGACAATATAAATACCTGGGTAAAGAAGAGTGGATTAAACATATAAGCAGGATGTTTGAATCAAGGATAGTAAGGGACAAGTCACCGTTAGGCAGAAGAAGTATATGACGCCCAAGGAAAAGCTGTAATGACAATTTAGGGACAGAATGAAATGCACTGTTGAAGAAAAACAGGCAGTACTGCATATATAAAAGAAAGAAGACATCAGATCTAGCATCTAGCCACCTTAACCTGTTTCTTATTTTGTTTCCAATAGGATCCACACCCAATTTTCTCGTATATACTGATTCCTAACATTATCTTTTCTAGTTATTCGCTAGTTCTAGTTATTAATAACTACGGATTCAATACGGAACTTAACCTGACCCTAATGAAGCTCTGCTTTCACAAAAAATTTTCCAGTTTCAGCTGCATTCGCTCTCTAATTGTTACCTTCTGATACATCTCTTATACCACTCTCACATATTCAGCCGGCACTCCTTTCCTACTTAGTACCATTAGGTTTCTGGTAACTTTGCTATATGCCTTCTCAAGATTAATAAACACTATGTGCAAGTCTTTCTCTTCCACTCATAAGTTTTTCCCTCAGCTGTCATAAAATAAAAATTGATGTTGTGGACCTGCCTTGCATAAATTCAAAATTACCTTTATTTCTAGAACCGTACACTAAATTTATACTATTGCAAATTAAATTAAACAATAAATAGCTATGTTTAAATTATTTTTATGCTTTATTAAAAATCTGGGAATAAATAATTTTAATAGATAGGTATGAATATGGCATCACATAAATGTTTGAAATGAATGAAAATGATAATCACATAAATATTTAAAAAGAACTTTCTCTCATGGTCCTACCCCTACGATCGTTTACCTGCTACGATTTCTCGGTACTGAGAAGAGAATTATTTGTTCACGATCTAGTGGGGCGTCCCAGTACGAACCACACAAGAAAATCCACCTTTGCGTGGAGCCATCACAATGAGAGTTTATTTTAACAATAGATATGTTTAATAGTATTATCCTTTTTTTCTACAATTAGAAAAGATTAAACAACACAATAATTTTACAACAAACAGCTGTTAGGGGTTAGGTTGAGAAATAAGAAATAATACATGAAACATGGCGGATCGTACATGCGCAAAGAAATTTGGATCGTGAAATAGTCGATGCTTTCGCTTCTTGTTGGATGGAGTATTCTTTGCAAGCATCATCAGAGAGGCATAAGTTCACTGTTCTCTCCCCCAAGTGACAATCTCGGAGAGCTCGTCCTCGCACTGCAACTGACGTTATGGAGTAGGTACCTAGCTTTTTTTTTAATAAATATGTATGCTAAAATAAAGAGAGTAGATATAATAATAGTAGATTATACCACGAGTCAATAATGATGGCTATTATTCCCGAGGAATATTTACGAACCGAGCCACGTTAGCGGCGAGGGAGTAACATTCCGAGGGAATGAGAGCCATTATTGCGAGTAGTATACTCTACTTTATCTACGACAAATTAATTAATTTAAGATTTTTAATGAACAACTTTATTTGTTAAAAACATTAAAATTAGTAATAGTACAATTAATAAACTGAATTGGTTGAGAATCATCATTAACTTTAGTAGAGTTTTTAATACAAATATTTGGGATCTCGATTGCTGTAGAACAAGAAGATGGTACATTACTGTTTATCTCTTTAGCGATAGTATCTGTCAAATATACTATTCGTTTGACAGTGACACTTTTTGAGGTTGATTATTTTGTTTCCGTGGTGAATTTTGTGATTGTTGTGCCAGAGGGATTAATAGCTATTAATCCCGCATTATTAATCCCTAAGGGATTATTATATGGCATTATATTGCAAACACCACAAGTATAATACATATATTATGTATCAGTCGTAGATAAATATATTTATTTAGAACAAAAATAACACATTCTTCGTGAAAAGTAAATTTTTACAAATTAAGTGAAATACAACGACAACCTCTTCCTACGATCCTTGTGTGTTCTCTGTTAGAGATTTTTGTTGAAGCCATGAATTTAAACACTTTAGTGTTCTACACGACTGGTCGTTTTTTGTGGCTGTCAAATAAGTTATCCTCGAAAAATTAGCTTTCTATGCAGGCTGACGTTGCTAGGGTGGCAAGAAAGTCTCTCGCCATTTTTGATAATGTAGGAAATGCAGTTTCATGTCATTTCCACTACTTCTGCAATTCACTCCATGAATTTTCATATCCACTTGTGTTTGGAAAGGATTGAAAAAGTTCAAATAAGTTTAAATTAAAATTGGTAACTTCATCAGACACACTAACTGTATATTTAGTTTGGGTTGGAAGTGACCCTTTGTCTTTGTCAGTGTAAAGTGAATAATAATTTTCATTATAAACTTCTTCAAATTTCTTCTTGATGGCTTCATCTTTTAAGGATTGTCTCCCTGTCGCGAAAGAAAACATTGAAATTTTATGACGAGGATCCAAAATCAAAACGATACAATACATCCAGTCAGTCCTACTGTAATGCTTAACATTTTTATCGCGAGCTGTCTGAAGATCAAATTATCGTTTGTCGAGTATCATATTAATCCCAATGAACATCATAGAAAGGGTAAAATATTTCTCTCCCAAAACTGTAGTTAATGTTTTGAAACATTGTAAATGCCATTGACATGTTCTTTCAATGCCATTCAATTCTATATCCGATATTTGAATATTTGAGAAAGTGTTCTTTAAAAAAGAGTAGATTTTAAGAAAGAGTAAATTTTAACTCCAGGACAGCATTTTCAATATAGAGTTACATCTGGTTTTTACTTCCAATTTGGGAATGGTCATGTTTAAATTGAATGAGTCGGAAAATTTTGCGAAGTTATATTTGTAATTGTTGTAATATTTTCAGATATTGTAGTTTCGTTATCACTAGTATCAGAGTCTTTGGTTTTGTTTTCCTCAGATGTTAACTCAAACACTTCCAGTACATCTCGAGCAACTAAGTCAAAAACATGTGCAAACACATGTAGTGCTTATTCACACAATCAAAATTTTCTATTAGGTTGCCCAATTCTTTTAAAAAAGTGAAGTTAGTATTAGTGTTGTCAGTAGTAATACCGTAAATTAGAGTGTGTAATATTGAATTTAGCCGTTATTAAATAAAACAAAGTTGTCATTAAAATTCATCTATGTTGTCCTTTTGCGTGTACAAAATCTAGTAAAAAAGAATGTAATGTTCAATTATTGTCAATAAAATAAAGAGCTATTTTATAGCAGCCCTTCATCGAGTGCGAAGACCATATAATTATGGTAAAGAAATTTTTTAGTCAAAAGAATTTAAAATTATCTTTACTAAATTTTTCAAAACATCAAATTTGAAAAAAATTCGGGACTAATTGATTTCCTGAAGAAACAATTATGTTTGGATTAATGTAGTTGTATAATTGGTGGGTTATATCATCTTCAAAGAAGTTAAATGGCAAATATTTATTTAAATCAAAACGGCAAGAGGTGTAGGGAACGTGGGGCAGAACGGGGGTACTTAGTATTAGTGTAAAAATTTCCACAATTAAATTCAAAAATGTCGTGTGGTTTGTATATGTGTTAATTGACCACTATAGTGGCTATCACTCTCTAGGACCAGTGGTCTCATATTAGTTGGTTTACGATTAAAAAAACATTTTTTTTAAGTGGCCTCTACCCGTTCCTCCCCACGTATGGGGCACTACGGGACATTCAATGATATGTATAATAAAAAAAATAAAATGCTTCATTTTTTCTACTCAAATATATCATTTTAATTTGTTACAAAATTTATAAATTAGTACGGCTTCGTCGTCTTCACTGTCGACATCTGCACAGGAGTTACGTGCCCATTTTTTGCAGAGTGAACATGAAATCCAGCCTTCTGAAGATTAGGAATAAAAGTCGTCACAATAAAGGCATTTGGGTCGCTTGATTTCAATGAGTCAGAATCCTCTTTCGGAATACTGCATTTTTTAATATTTCGTTTTAATTCTGAGGTATGATATTCCAGTTTTTTAGAAGTGAAATTTTTCTTCACTTTCAGTTTTTCAGCTGCCATTTGTGTCTTTACAGACAGTGTCATCTACAATTCCTCTTTGTAGGGAGTTAAAGTTAGTACAGCTGTCTTGCCCCTTTTTAGAGAAGCCCTCTTGGCAGTTTGCTGAATTTCCACCGCTAGAGGCATTTGTATTGTCCCATGAAGAACACCCCTGCTGAGGATTTAAAATATCTGATGCAGTTCTTTGAGAAAGTCGCTTATCAACATTTTCTGTTGCAAATATTATAGAAGTCATTTCTGGGGTTTTTGCTCGAAACTGATTACTTGTTTCTATCATTTTTTGTGGTTGTGTCGCCGTTTGTTTGTCTGGATTATCGCTGACGCTATTTTGACTATTCTGTATATCAGTAGTAGCTGATGGTAAGTAGTCAGCCTCACTAAACACGTTTTTGTTAGGGGGCCAAATTCCCGTTGCCCGAAAACCGTTTATAGCCGTTCTCATTGTTGCTGCGTTTACAAATGCACTTCCAAACAACGTAGAAATCGGAAGTATCGGTACAACCTTTCCTGGATTACAACGTAACCAAGTACGAACCTCATTTTCATAAGAGTTGCTGAGCGGTTACATAAAACAAACGTCCAGTGGCTGTAGCTTATGACGGGTGTGCGGCGGGAAACAATAAAATTACACCGTTATCTCTTGCATGTAAGATAAGCTCTAGATTTTTAGTCTGGGTAGAGTGCCCATCTAACAAAAGAAGAGCAGGGTGGTCGTTGGTCGCTTGAGAAAACCCAAACAATGATTTGAACTATTTCATAAAGTTCTGTTTTTATCCAACCCGAATCACTAGTTTTTACTAATGATTCTACAGGTAAGCCAATTTCAAATGCCTCTTTTTATATTTATATTTTTATACCCTTATATTTCTTGGAACTATAAGCATTGGTGGCATGTATGCCCCAGTAGAAGAAAATCATATTTATAGTTATCTTTATCGTTTCCCCGCGTTCGGCAGAAGTTAAGGACCCCTCTTGGCGTTTCCCTTTTTATGATAAAACCTTTGTATAGCCTTTAACAGTCAATCCGGTGTCATCACAGTTAAAAATACTGTCACCTTTAAATTTATATTTTTCTATAGCGTCCAAGAGTAAAGTAAAAAATTGAGAGAAAGCAACTTGGTTAAAACCCATTGCTCGGGCTACATAAGTGGATTCGAGCTTTCGCAAAGTCAAAGATGAGTGTCTTTTTAAAAATCCTCTGATCCATTCCGTTCCAGCCATCTATGTACTAGCATTAAATCTATTAGCCAAACCATGTTTGAGTGCTAACTGATAAGCTAGTCGGCGAAAATGATTAATGGTCAACCCAAGCAGTCTAGATTCCATAGTTTTTAAATAACATACCAATTCCAACTCGTGTTCAGTATAAAAATACAATTCTTCCCGCCGTTTTGTCAATTTGGAAGCTGCCACTGTTTTCCTTTTTCTTCTTGACATATTTTTCCAAGGTAGTCGGTGGAACACCAAATTGAATTGATGCCTTCTTGTAGCCCATTTCCGTATTAACTACTGCTAGAACAGCTTGCTCCATGGAAGCATATCTTTTTTGCTTCTTGAATTTTGTGAATATACTTCTTTTTGTCTACTTTATATTTTAATTGTACATCAGGGTCTGTCGAATTTTTTGTCAACCAGAAAAGGTTTTTTAAATCAACTCCCATCTTCAAGATTTCTTTAGAGATCCAGTTATTATTATTATAATTTTGACTTAATTGTTTTACAACCCTAGGACAAGATATATCAATATGACATAATATAATATTTACAAAGTCAGTATAAGCAGAGTCAATATTGTCGAGATTTTTCATAAACAACCTTAAAATCCTCATGATTCAACCTTGCTTGCGATATTGATATACTTGGTTCAGACAAATTTCTAAATGTTTTAGTATCCGTAATGTCATTTGTATGGTGATCTATTGAAATTACATTTGGTATTATAAGTTCCAATCCATTATGATCTCCAAGATGAAAATCTCTAACTGTTTCCTCATTTGGTAGGGAATAATTTGTAAGATTATGATTTAAGATTATGATCTATTTTAGATTATGTTGTACTGCCGTTTTTATTTGTAAAAATCCTAATAGGTTCTAAGTTTTGGCATGTTAAATTAAAACTTTCAATGTCATTCAGTAGACATTTCCAGAGACACACTCAGATAATTAATATTAAAATCACCACTTTCAATAACGTACTTAAAATGATCATAACAATAGTTTAACGCTAAAATCTCTACATCACCACTGGGTGCTCTATATATGTTTATCAAACAGTATGTACTTGCATTTAAATTGAAGGTTATACAAACCATACTCGAAATTAACTTCTTCTGCTAAACTATTTAAATACTTTGGTACTTTAAATGACATTGACTGTCTGACAATTATTAGGACACCACCGTGGATTTTTTTCAATTCTATTATATGAAGAAGCTTGACAATAATTTTCAAAATTAATACTATTTACACTTAATTCATTACACCATATCTCAGTAAAACAAACAATATCCGGAGAGTTACAATTTAAAATTGGCTCAAATGCACTTGTTTTGTTTGTTATTGACTGAATTTCCACAAATGATTTAAAAATGTTTTTTTATTTATCTCTGAAGTACTTGCCGTTAAGTTTGCGTCATCCCTTGCGGTAGATCCCTTATTGACAGAATTTCACACTTTGAAGAATAGCACCCCGCTAAGCTGAATATTAATGACTCTCTTAGGCCGATGCCACATTATGCGTTTTGACCGGATGCGGTGAAAACGCATCCGTTTCCAACGCAACCGGACCGACCTGTCACACTATGCGTTTACTCTGGTGCAGTTTGTAAGCGCCTACCGATGACTCAAAACGCATCCGTTTCCAACGCAACCGGACCGATCTGTCACACTATACGTTTTCACCGGATGCGGCAAAAACGCATCCGGTCAAAACGCATAATGTGGCATCGGCCTTAGTGCAATGTCACATTATGCGTTTTAAACGCGTCCGGTCAAAACGCATAAGGCCGATGCCACATTATGCGTTTTGAACGGATGCGGTGAAAACGCATCCGTTTCCAACGCAACCGGACCGACCTGTCACACTATGCGTTTAGTCTGGTGCAGGTAGTAAGCGCGTACCGATGACTCAAAACGCATCCGCTTCCAACGCAACCGGACCGACCTGTCACACTATGCGTTATCACCGGATGCGTCGGAAACGCATCCGGTCAAAACGCATAATGTGGCATCGGCCTAATGTGGCATCGCACTTACATAGTTCTGCTGAGCGGGGTGCCATTGTCCGTGTTGTGAAATTATATAAACAAAGGTTTACTTTTGCAAAACAGGTAGATCCATTGTTTATGGAATTTCTCAACTCAGACAATAGCACCCCGCTCAGCTGTAGATTAATGACTCTCTTAGATTGTTTACCAGACTTTACGCGTACTCAGTTTGGATCTGGGACTACTTTGTTAGTATCTGTGTAATCTCTTTCTCAGAGGCGTCTTTCAGTGCGTCACAGTTTTTCGACTACTTTCGCATTAAGGCATTAAGTTGTAAGTGACAGAAAAAAGGCACGTCCGTGATCACAATCATTTATAACATTTATTCTAGTTGTTGATAGATGGCGCTATAATCGAACAACAGATGATTTACGAATTATATATACGACTATAATCTGTACAATTTATAAGACTATGCAAATCAAAGAAAATACCATTTTATAAATGCAATAAACACAATTGATTTGTTTTTATACCAAATGGAAAATATAAGGGTTTTATTGCAATATAAATACCCTTTTCATATTTGGCTGATTACGATTCTGACAACTGTCACATTTAACTTAAAATGTCATGTTAGAATAAATAGAATAATAAGAGTTAGAATAAATGTACAACACCAATTTATTGTGTTGTGTGTACGAGTACGAGTCAAAGAATCTTTTATTTTGACAAATGACATTACATATTTATGAAAATATAAAAAGTAACCTATAGAATTGTATTTGTTACCTAAATAAGAACTTTGAAAATTAAAAAGAATAAAACATTGAAAATTGAAAAGAATAAAACACGATAAACCGTTGAATTTAAGTATTATTTTGTCATTTAAAGAATATTATAACCTAAAACCCATAATACTCATCATCATCCAATATGGAACATATTAGAAATACTATTTTAGGGGTTCTTAGGTACTTTTGCATATTGTGGGTACCTATGACCTATATAAAATGGACAATATATTGACAATGTATTATTAGGGAATAGTGGATAACCACTTCTCAACTACCTAATGGCCCCATTGCAGAATCTTCAGACAGCAGTTGAAGTACTGTATAAGCACAAATGGCTTTAAATTCAAGAATTGTTATTGAAATAACATTTTGTACATATTTTGAAGATATTCCCCATTTTAACATGTTCAATGAGATGCAAGTTATATTTTGTTCAAAGAATCATAACAGCTTGTTTAGTTTTACTAATATTGCAGTAGTTAATAGAGAAAGCATTGAAATACTGGCAAATGAGGATGCTATTGATAATATAGGACAAGCACTGTAGCAGTATATTTTCAACAAGGAGCCAAACTAGTGCAGCGCAACAAAATTTTGAGTGTGTGTTCGATTTAAAATATTATTCACCATATAGCTCAAGCTTAAATGGTTAATGTTGATAATTCGGTTTTATTGAAATGTAGTTTGTTAATAAATTTATAAATAAATACATTATATTGGTGACTGATTTTAAGTATCGTTTTAAGTACCTATGTTACTTCACATTCCATTAAAAGTTAAAAGGAATGTCACAACTAGCAAAAATTATGAACAAAAACAATAATAGAATAATCAGTTTTACAGGAGTTTATTTATTAATTTTTTTGCCAGTGTGTTTAAATAAACAAATGCTGATGGCACGAAAGTGAAAGTCTAGAACTTTTCATTTATAAATACTAATCTGCAAGCCATTCAAATTTCAAAAATTATATCTTTGTTTTATTGTGCTAATCTGTTTATAGTTAGTTGTTACGTTGGACATTTTTTGAATGAAATACTCTAGTACTCTAGTTTTGAATCCGGAACTTTAACAAATCCTAAACTATTCCACAATATCTGAAGCATGATATTTGTGCATACAAATTAAATGAAATTACATCTATATTATCTGCAATAGACATGTCAAATATATTGAATTTAATAAATGCGTTTTAAAGACATTATATGTATGTAGGTATATGATCATTTTAATTATTAATCATCACTTAATTGTTTACAAATTATGTTTAAATTCCTTAAACTTTTTGTAATAACTCAAGCTTCAATAAGTATGTTCTTTTTAAATTGATTTGGGTCAAAACATTAATAACCTATATCTGAGAAAAAACTTTTATTAAAGAGTTCTTTTTAATAAATAGACATCAAATCACATTTTAACACATTTTATCACATTATATTCAAAGATGTATATGCACAAAATATGATAAAATGAAGTTACAGGTCTTTCTTAATATACCTACATTAAATACAAACAAGTTTAAAAAATATTTACTTATTTAATGTACATATTAATATTCATTTGTTGTACATAATTATTTACTATGTACAATATAGGTACATAATATAGTACAATATTGTACATATTCATACCTATTCTGTAACTCATTTCGATGATAGAAGTCAGTAAAATCGAATAGAAGTGACCAAGTCGAATAGAAATAGTCCAAATCCGTATTCCATAACTACTTCGGAATCTCTACAATCGTAATGTGAATAGAAATCACTTCGACAGCATTTACCCTGTCGAGATGAGATTCCGATTATCGGAATTGTGGTTGACGCAAGCGCATTTTGTTTTGTTTTGACGTTTATATTTTATATATAAAAATAATTAATTACATACTACTTATTTATAATTATTTATAGTATTTGTACCTTTTTTTAGCTGCTTAATTTTTAGTCTGTGGTGTTATTTGTTTAGAGAACTATATATATTTCATTTAGACATGTTGTACGAGTATGAATAATTGGACCTAACCTTATTTATTTGCTACTTGGCGTCTGAATGTTTCCCATTCACATTGTTGCCATATTTTGTTCGTATATTTCTTGTACAATTGCAATCAATGGTATAATGCACAAGAATAGCTTGATAAATAAATATTATACCAGTATACTTGTATATTTATCAGTCAACGCTCATAGCCTGAACAAATTATAAAAAAGATGCCATTTTTGGGAAAAGTTGTTTAGCAGTTATTTCAACTGAAATCGAATCTTAAAGATTGCATATTATTAGTAATATCAATTTTAAATAATTTATTAATAATAATGAATTAATAACATCAATTTAAATATCTTTGATTTAAAAGCATTTATACTTCTTATCTTCACTTATCTTTTTTATTTATCAGTTTATCTTCTTTTTTATATCAATTTTAATTAACTTTAATTTAAAACCATTTATCCTCTTTTAAGCTTTTTGCATCCAGTATTTACACGAATATTTTATTTACTTCTCAAAACTTTGAGGATAGTATGAAGAAAGTATGAAAACATTGAGGAAATGGCAACGGTGTCATATCTCAAGTAACAAAATAGGTCACAGAACACAATTTCGCTGGTTACTGCGCGGCTGCCACCTCCTCAGAACCGCGTGAAATAGAAGTCAGAGATTCCGATTACGATATGAGTTACAGAATACCGATCCAAACACAAAAATGACGCGATAGATATCAAACATTCCGATTTTGGGTAATTACGATTCGACTTGGTCATTTCTATTCGATTTGTTAAAAGTTACAGAATAGGGCTGATTCTCTTGATTTATAGGTCTTTAAAAATACAATTTTTCTCACATTTTCATGACAGTCTAGTGCAGCGGTGACCTAGTACATATTTAGCATCTGAAAATGGGCTTTCGCAAGGCACAGAAGTAGCAATGACACAACATTTCTGTCTAACCAACTTACTCAGGTATGGAAAATTATATTGATTGTTTTTCCAAAATGTCAATGGATTGGCATCTGTTGCTAGGACATCATCTTCCAAGTATCGCTGGATTTCCCCTGTTGCACGAGAATTAGATGATGTAGTCTTTGGTTTATTTCTGGATACTTTTTCGTGAAAGTAATCCCATGCAGATATGGTGTTAGATTTATTTTCATCTTGATTTTGATTAGTAGTTTCTGTTTCTGTGTTCTGATGTGTATTTTCATTTCTTTTTGCATCTTTTGTAATCATTTCTGTTATAATATTTGTGACCAGTTTTCGAATGGCCTCAATAGCATTATTATTTACAAAGGCAAATGTTTTGAAGCGCGGGTCCAAGAATGTACAAAGAGCTAAAGTATTACTATGTTGTACGTTTCCTACTCTTTGTCTTAAACCATCTTCTAAACATTATATCATGTCAATAGAAGGATCAGAAAATGTCTTCAATTTTAGTTTCTCGCGTATATTGACAATCCCTTGTTGTAAAACGATTACCAAAGATGCGGAAATATAATTTTCTCCACCAATAGATTTTGTTGCTTCTTCAAAATGTGTAAGCAGTTCACAAAGCTCCTTTATTAAGGTCCACTCATAAGCTTCAAGGAGTGGCAAACGTTCGTCTACAAGACCCAAAACAGATCTAACAGAATTTTTCAGTTCCACAATTCTCTGCAACATATAGAATGTGGAACTCCATTTGGTAACAACTTCCTAAATAAGTTTTTTAGGAGGATCAATTCCAAATCGTTTCTGAAATGAGTTCAGTTTAGTGTTCGCAGAGATACTTCTGCGAAAATGAGAAACAATTGTTTTTATTTTTCCTACATGTTTAATGGAGGGCAGAGCCAATGCATCTTGAACTATCAAGTTTAGGGTGTGCGTAAAACATCCAAAATACTTCCACCCCAGTTTAACTTGGATGGCTTTTTTAATGTTACTAGCATTGTCAGATACAGCTAAAAATTATTTTTTCTCCAAACCCCATTCATTTTCTATTTACCTAATCCTGGCAGCTAAATTATCTGCTGACATACTCTCCTCAAATATCTCACAACTAAGAAGGATCGAATTTATTTTAAAATGGTCATTAATATAACGACATGTTAGAGCTAGATAACTTTCATTTTTACGAGAAGTTTAGCAATATGTTGTAACACAACAATTAATGACATTTTTTTATCTCTTCTTTGGCCTCTCTGTAGTAAGTTTCATATTCCGCTGGAACCATAGAACTAGAAACTGTGTGCGTATTTGGTTGGTTGTAGGAAGGATTCAAACCAAAAACAATATATTGAATGGGTTGCATATGTGAGTCCATATTAAATGAAGTAAAGAATCACATACTTACAATCATTTAATAATACTTTGACGACCGGTTTCGATCTCTACACTATTCAGATTATCTTCAGGTCGGCGTTACAAGTAGTTAAATGATGCCTTTACAAGGGATGCGTTGCAAGTTCATCGATAACATGTTTAGACGTCCAACTTATGCTAATAGGATAGCTAGGTGAGGGACAGGCCAAGCGGACATGCTTCGTAGGTCAAAACATAGTGAAATTTGAATGGATCCTGAAGGAAGATGTGTGTTGAGAAACAGAGAATGTTGTGTTAGTAATGAGAAAGACAACGTTCGAGTGGGAATGTTATTAATGTAGCTAAGTACGAAATAGCTTTATTGTAGACACTTGTACTAATGTGAAGGTCTTTGCTCATAGATGTTTCGAGATATGGGCAGAGGTCAAAGTAAGGAAAATGAAAAATAGGAAATTTTTTTAAGTATGTATTGTTCCCAGTCAAAGAACTAAGGGATGTCATATATTTAATATAATTGTAGGTGCCTGACACTTTGAAATCTATGAAATGTAGAGGATTATAAGAAAACTAATTAGATAAAAACATAGATAAAAAAGATTGTCAAAATAATATTGGTTGAAAAACTGTAAAAATTAAAGGTGATCTGACAAGGAAGGGGTTTTGTTTGAGCTATTGTATGATAGAGTATGTTCAGAAAGAAATATTGAATAAATAATGTAGGGTGCAGGGCACTTACTTGAGAAAAGTTTTAAAATAAATAAATAAATAAATTAACACATAACACATATGATTTTTATAACTACACAGACAAAACAATAAATGGTATAAATTTTGATGGGAAGTAGCACTACATTTCCAAATTCACTAAATAACTGATTTTATTAATCTTTAAAAATGAGATTTAGTTTTTGTGTTTCTTCATTTTCCCTCACCTAGCTATCCTATTAGCATAAGTTGGACGTTTAAACATGTTATCGATGAACTTGTAACGCATCCCTTGTAACGGCATCATTTAACTACTTGTAACGCCGATCTGAAGATGATCTGAATAGTGCAGAGATCGAAACGGTCGTCAAAGTATTATTAAATGATTGTGAGTAAGTCTGTGTTTCTTTACTTCATTCAAAAACAAAATTTTTAAAACCCCGACCTTTCCCAATGCTAAACGGTTGGTATAATCAAAGATGAACATATCCAGCAAATCATTATCGTGCTTTTTCTTTTGATTCGCACTTAACTTTTTTGGTATGTATGTAGAAATGGTACCTTGAATGTTTCTGGTTTTGTTCGAAAAAATACTACACCTTGGCACCGAAGATTCTCCATTGCTTTTCGAAGTTGAAGGTTTCTGAATGTTTTCTTCTGTAGGAATATTTTCTTCGGTTCGCATATTTTGTTCACCTTCACCACGGTCATTATTAGTAGAAGACTAGAAGAACGTAGTCTTGATGTTGCACTGGCACAAGTTTTAGAAGCCACGACATCAACGTTAATGGTGGGACGCTTCCTTTTATTTTTTTTTAATTTGAAACTGAATGTTAATATGATAATTTATCACTGCAAACGTCACATTTGGCTATTTTCTTTTTTTATCCATGACGGAAAAGTATGGCCACATTACGCTTCTTTTAGACATCTTTAATATCTACAAGCTGAGAAAAGAAAACTGTTAAATTTACTTCTAAACAAAAAACACAAACCTTCCAACAACCAAAATGTATGTTGTATTGCTTTTAACAAAAAATTGTATTAAAATTATAAATATTAAAATCAACTCTGACAAAGGCAAAATCAGTCTAAGCTGTAGGCACGCATACAACAGAAAGAAATCTGAAAATTCTGTCTTCAACTAAACGAGTATGGCGTATGCCTAGAGATGGCATTTACGCAGATCGGGATCGAGTTAGCGTATTTTTTGTATATGCATTAGTTGAGATCCGCTGTAGGTATTTGGGAAAAGTTCGGACTCGAACTTGGAACTGATCCATGGAACAGGTATTTTTTTGGACTGGATCGGTTTGGAACTGATCCGCAAAATTTTTTGGATCAGCCATCACTAGTCCGACAGTATATTTAACACGTTCGCTACCAGGGGTGTATTTAAGTTTCGTCCTGCTGGACCTAACATAGATTATGACAAATTCACTAAGAAAAACCTTTTCTGATTGTAACTTATCTAATCTGAGATAAAAATATGCAATTCCTGTGGGATTTTTTGATGCGGCTCATATATGAGACGCTGGTCTATAGCATAACCGGTAATATTATAGACCATATGTCTCATATATTGAGACATAAAAAAACTTACAACTTTAAATAAATTTAATTATATTTATGTCACAACAGAAATAAAATAAGGTATTCTGGTAAAAAAAAAACAAAAAACAAGAAACTAAAAAAAAAAAACAAATCTGATGTGTGGGGTGAAACAAAGCATTTACTGGTTGCCTTCGTGATACTCTTGAAAACATGGATCTACGCACAACCCAATCATTTGTCCAGATTTGTCTTTACATTTCTCGCAAACAAAGAATGTCAGGGTCCTTTTCTTTTTTGAGGAACAAATCCGACACCTTCTTCGTTTTTCTGCTTTTTTGGGATAATGAGATGAAGGTTTTACCTGACTTTTCCTTGATGAAAGTGGAATTTGAAGATAGTCAAGTATCAGCTGCTCCCTGAATTCTAAGTACATACGTAATTTTTTTTTTCCTTAGCAACATTATGCAAATAGGTACCATTCCATAAGCATACATCGACAAAATGAAAAAATAATTTTAGGTACCATCTAATAGTTTTTCTGGGTGTCGTATAATATGAGAGCATTTGGTCGCTTCTATCAATACCGGACATACGTTTGTTATAGTCGACTACTACACTGGGTTTTTCTTGTTCTACTCCTCGTTTATTAGTTGTTTTTTGAGATCCAGGTCCATGCAATGTTGATATCATAAGCACATCGCGCTTGTCCTTCCACTTCAAATCCATCAAATTTTTCTTTTTTCTGAAAGTGCTCTCTCCTTTGCGTAATTTGTAGTCAATTACCACTTTTGGGTTTCCTTTCCGGTTTTTTCTCAATGTTCCTACCACATAAGTCTTGTTTTTATAAAGGAATTCTGCAAGTTTTACACTATTGTAATAATTATCTAAGTACAATGTGTGACCTTTTCCAAAATATCGCTCCGCAAGTTTTGTAACTACAGCTTGTGCATCGCCAATCTCATTGTTCACTGTGTCCTTTCCGGTATACACAAGACACTCCAAAACAAAGCCCTCTGGGGTGCAAAGTTCATACAGCTTTATTC
Organism: Diabrotica virgifera virgifera; assembly: GCF_917563875.1. Classification (NCBI taxonomy): domain Eukaryota; kingdom Metazoa; phylum Arthropoda; class Insecta; order Coleoptera; family Chrysomelidae; genus Diabrotica; species Diabrotica virgifera. The sequence continues at coordinate 78,215,384 of NC_065451.1, forward strand.
CGTATTTCGCACTCTTATTGGGAATATATTGGCGAAACATTAATCGTCCACGCCAAAGCAGCAAGGCTTCGTCTAAGGAGAGATCTCTTCCAGGATATAAAACTTTACGCATGTTTTCAAAAACATGGTCTGCAACTTTTTCAATTTTGTGCAAACGGGAAGTTTTTATATCATCTTTCTTGGTAAAACACAAACACCGTAGAATCTGTTCGAATCTATTCCTCGACATGATATTTCCAAATATTGGGTGGGAATATAGTGGATTCGTACTCCAGTAGCACTTAATGTTTGGCATTTTTATGTTTCCCATTAGCATGCATAATGCGAGAAAACGGCGGAATTCATGGGGAGTAGTTGGTTTCCATTTATTCATTGTAGAATGCTTCGGTATTACATTGCCAATAACTGACAGTGCACGTAAATTAATCCACTCGCAAATTTTTTGAAACAAGTCGTCATCAAACAATAGTTCAAATATATCTTTGGGAGTACATTCTTTTGATATATCTATTTTCAAACGTTCAATTTCTGAAAAATCAAACACCTCCGGTTCATCGTCGATTTCGAGCCAGTCGCTGTCATCTTGATTATTTACTGGTGCACTGTCCATTTCAGGAACATTTTCATCAAGGTCACTAACTGCTTCATCACTGGTATGTTCCGAGTCACTAACTGGATTTTGTTCTACACTAGAATCCGATTCTGATGAAGGCTTGTAGCTACTGCCGGAATCTAAAAACATTTCAGGAATTTCATCAGGTTCTAGTATATCAGAAAGACTGTCATCATTTTCTGAGTTCATAATTCGGGCCGCCTCTTCTTGAAGCTCCTTCTCTGTTAGAATAGTTCTTTTATACATCACAGCAAAACCCTGAAAAAGTTATTCTCTATCAACATTCAAAGGGGTTTTACTACGTATGTTACGTGTAAATATGAAATAACAATACGAAGCTTCTTACCTACGAAATCTAGTAATCGCAACAGCATATGTACAAAATCTTTATTTAGAGACTATGCGGTTCATATATATGACGACTTTTTTAGGCTTATTACTACTATTTAGAATTGGCAATAAAATTATAAGCTGGTGTAGTATTTTAGTTTAGTAAACACAGCCTTTTATGATTTTCTTTCTTTGAAATAGACCATGCACCTGAAATAAGAAATATTTCGTAACATAACCTTACTTTTCAAGTTTAGACCGACAGCGTTTTGTTTTATTTGTAGTAATAATCGTTGTATTGTAGTGGAATATCATACAAAATACCATACATAATACTAGGTAAAACAAACATACTTACATGGACTAAAAACAACAAAAAAACACAGAACAATTCAGAGACAATGTTGCACACGTGCTCGCTAAATTTCTACTAAACGGTAGGAGCTGCACACAGACCATCTGACTCATATATGCGCCGCACTTTTCTATAGACCACGTCCAAAACGCAATACGCTATCTGCGAACGTAACTATTTTATTCGACATTTCGAGCGGTGGGATCTCCGGCTCAAATGTGTGACGCTCGTCTGTGCGAAAAATCCGTGTGGCTCATATATGAGCCGCTTGGTAGCGAATGTGTTAAAGTGACTATCACTGATAGAAGCATTGCGTATTTGTCTCCTCCAAGGTTTTCACTTACTATTTTAAACATATTTGAAAATTTACAAACGGAAGCAAACATCTGCTTTCATTTTCGGGTAGTCGAAAATGGTTTAATTTATTGACACTGTCGCTTGAACGCACAGTCAATCCTATTTTTTAATTGTAACCTATTTACCCCAAATTAACTTTTTTCCAAAATAAGAAAACAATCATAATCTGTGTTATTTGTCACATTGAAATACATATTGTCACATAATAAATTATTTCGATTATTTTATTAGGTTTCGAAATATATGCTGATCTATAAATATATCTCTGGGCACAAGGGAAATCATGAAGAGATGCATTTCTTTATTCTAATGATACCTAAATATTATTATTGCAGTACAATGCTAAAATATTCTAATTGTTATGACGTTTGCTATGCGGGAAAACAAGAAGTGCACAGTGTTGGTAATCATACATTTAGAGTAGTAAGTTAGGGGCCTCCCTTTACAATGGCCAAATTTACATCGTCTCTGCCGATACCCCTTATGCTGGCCACTCACTTACGGATATCGAAGAGGCCTGTCCTCGATTTTAGACTCTTCGCTTCGTTATCGAACGTATTCGCTTCATATACTAAACAGATACGAAACGAATAAGTTCGATAATGAAGCGAAGGGTCAAAAATCGAAGCCCAAAATCACCACACACATGAAGTTATCATAAAGTCGTCGGCGCACTCGCTTCACAAAACTGCTGTATAGCAACTGAACTGCAGTTAGTTAACTTAACTGACATCGTTCGGCAAATCTGATTTTTTTAAGAGAAAATGGCAAACAAAAACGCAAGATATTCCGAGTTTTTACGTCAATTTATTGATATTTATCAATCACAACATTGCCTATGGAAGGTTAAGGACAAATCTTACGCGAATTGTGATTTAAGAGAGAAAACGTATCAAAAATTAATCAATTTGTATAAAACGGTTAGTGTTGAAGCGTGTCAAGAAACGGTGCAAAGCAAAATTAATAACTTGCTATGTGCGTTTCTTAAGGAACTGAAAGTAAATGAAAAGGTAAGTATTAAAATTTTTATATTACATGGTTATAAACATTAATTATAACTATAATAAAAAGCGATCTTGCCAAGAAACTTTGCCTTCACCTACAAAGAAGTTTTCATACATTTCACGGACATCCTTACTTTGCTTGCTGTGATACATTCCGAGAAGCACTGTCCTGAAGTCCATCTATACTGTATCCTTCTCTTCAATTTCCATTAATAACAGTTCATGAATTTAAGTCCTCTATATTTGTTGGGTTTGGCGGTATGTATAAAGAGATGTAAATCATGACGTTTTCATGTGCGCGATTGATTTTGAAAAGGCCTTTGATAAAGTTCGCCATGAAAAAATGCTACATATTCTCAAAACTACTGGTCTGGACGGTAGGGACATTAGAATAATCGCAAATTTGTATTGGGGCCAGGCTGCATGTGTTAGGGTTGGGAATCAGTGCTCTGCAGAAGTAAAAATCAAGCGTGGAGTTCGACAAGGCTGTATATTGTCACCGATGTTGTTTAATCTTTACGCTGAAACAATCTTAAATGAAGTGATGGAAAACACAAAAGAGGGAATACTCATTAATGGTATGCTTATGAACAATATCATATACGCAGATGACACCTTGTTACTGACAGGATCAATTAAACATCTTCAAGCGTTATTGAACCGAATGGTGGCATTCTGCGCGATATATGGACTCAAACTCAACGCAAGAAAAACAAAGTTTATGGTTATTAGTAAACAGGCCGCCGTAAATAATAATAACTATAATGTAACAATCGGTAATGACTCAATTGAACGAGTGAGTAATATTGTATATCTGGGTACTCATATTAATGAAAGCTGGAACCCCAGTGCAGAAATAAAAAGTAGAATTGCCAAAGCAAGCACAAGTTTTATGAAATTTAAGAAAAACCTGTGCAGTCATGATCTAAATTTGGAACTTCGCATAAGAATGGTTCGGTGTTATATATTCCCAGTACTACTTTACGGGGTTGAAGCATGGACCCTGACAGAATCGCTTTTAAAAAGCCTAGAAGCATTTGAGATGTGGGTCTACCGCCGTATTCTGAAGATCAGTTGGGTAGAAAGAGTCACAAACGAAAGGGTTTCGCAACGTTTGAATAAAAGTTGCGAAGTAGTGAACACGGTTAAAAGGCGCAAATTTGAATACTTTGGTCATATAATGCGTCACCCAGAAAAATATGACATACTTCACCTTGTCATGCAAAGTAAAATAATGGGAAAAAGAAGTGTGGGCCGCCGTACAACTTCTTGGCTTAAAAACCTACGCCAATGGTTTGGGAAAACCAGCACTGAACTATTTCGTGCGGCTGTAAATAAGACAATGATTGTTAATATGCTGGGCAACATGACAGCCAACGATCGACAAACGGTCTCGGCACCTTAAGAAGAAGATAAAGCTTTCGCATTGTGTCGTAAAAAATTATGAAGAACACAACAAGCCAGAACTACTAGGTCAATCTTTTCCGGTTTCATGTTTATCTTTGCCTCACCAATTCATCAAAATACCAATACCGTTTTTTATAACGTTTCGTGCCCGACTTAACATTCTTCTTCTTCTTCTTGGAGATCTTTCGATCTGTTTAATTCTGAAGCTGCCTCTGGTTAATTTCCTGGGAGGTAGATTGCCAACTATTTCTCCATCTTTTAGGTGGTCTCCCGGGGGTCCTGAACCGGGCGGGTTGTTTTCTAGGGCTATTTTTGGGAGTCTATCCTCATCCATTCGTCTTACATGGTCGTACCACATGCTCTTGCGTTGCCATCCCCATCTTTACAATATCTTGAATTTTGCATTGCTCTCTAATGTCTGTATTTCTCACTATGCTCTTCTTGTTTTCCCACTATTGTTCTTGGGGTTTTCATTTCGGCAACTCTTAGCATCTGTTTCGTTTTGTTGGTGTCTTCGCGCACTTCTATGTCATATGTCATGATCGGTCGTATGAAAGTCTTGTAGATTCTAATTTTACTATCTGTGCGTATATACGGCTTTGACCAGACTATCTTCCGCAGACATCCTGACAATGCAGACGCTTTGTTGATCTGACTCCTCAGGTGTTTTACTGGGTCGTGGGTGCTTGATATATCTATGCCGATAATTAAAAATACGCCGTTCGTTGGTCAAATTTTTGTTAGGATATGGTTTTAGTAGGTGTTCATTCAAGGCAACGCATCATTGCCTACGAAAATTTAAATGCGATGTGGTTGAATCATTATCGGCAAGTGCAAGTTGCCTTCAGTTATTTCTTCAAAAAAATCTGTTACTTCTAAAACGCCACCATCCAATACTCTACCATTGCAGCCAAAATTCACATAAATTCATAATCGGCGTTAACTATTGCCATTCTGCTGTTATAAAAATGGGAACCGCTGTTCGGTGGTTTGATTATTCTTACATGCTTTCCATCTATTGCACCTTCACAGTTTGGAAAGTTCCATCTATTTTCGAAATTTTTGCCAATTTGAGCCCTTCTGGGCTTTTACTTCAGCTGCAAGTCAGCACTGAGACAATTAATGTTAAATCTATTATTATTATTAGCCCAGAATAGCCAATTAATTAATGAGTGTCAAAGAAATATAGCAGAATATTTAATAAAAAGAATTTTGTTTTCTGGAGTGCAAGACAAGCTAGATAAAGCAACATATTGCGTATCCTACGCCTCGTCAAATTGAGCCTACGTCCAGTACCAGTACAGTATAAACCGGAATAAATTTCCAGCAACAAGCGGAATAAATTTTTGATCCCTGTCCGTGATTCAAATTATAACAATAATGACAATGACCTTACAGTTGGTAATAGACACTGCTCTAATGACTATGATTTACCTACTTATATATTTCATAGAATACTTTTATAGATTATAGAATACATAGATATGTTTTTTAGACAATTATAACAACTTATTTTTTTAATAATAAAAACATGAATTTCGTATTTGCCTTTAAATGTTCTTTTTTAAGAACTTTGTAGCTTGCGACGCACGTTTCTGGGATTATAACCCCTAACGCTTGACGTGAAATAAAAGTTATGTATTTCATGTCGTCAAAGCTGCGACCGGTTGCTAAGAACCTTAATTTTGCAGTTAGCCTTTCTTCCGCAGTAATGTCACTTCTCATTCTAGTGTTTTGCTTTCTAATTAAATGTGTCACTAATTCGATTCGAAAAAAAGTTTTTACGATGTACGATATTTCGGTATTAAGTTCATTTATCCCGGAAGTTTTAATGTGATCTGCTACATAGATTCGCACTTCTGATGTGGAAAATATTGCATCCTCCACTTTAATAGACTGCATTTTTATTCAAATGTGGAAATATGTGTGATCTTCTAGATAACGACATGCAATAATCACACAAAATTTTGGCTGCATCGCTAACCGTTGATAGTAGATCCTTCCTTGTTCCGTCGTCTACAGATCTAGTCTGGAGGAATGTATTTAAAACTGAGCGGCCGTGGAGTAACGACATAAACGCTGGCCTCATACGCCAGTGCACGTGGGTTCGAGCCCTGCCAAAGACAAACCATTTTCATTTCCAATAATGACACGAGCCGTCTCACCGTGCCTCGGAGAGCACGTAAAGCCGTCGGTCTCCTTGGGCTAGTGTACATCGGCACTAGTTACTTAAAACAGGGTTAAAGATGTAAATGGCGCCGGAACTATCCGAAAGGATCTCCCCGGCAAAAATGCCATACGATATTATTATTATTATTTAAAACTGACCCCAATATGGAAAGACCTTTACACAGCTGAGTTTGTCTTTTATTCAAAAACATATCATTTATGAGAATAAAATCATTTAAAGCCAACTCGTCCATACAAAAAAGATTTAATTCTGCCATAAGTGACATGTGAGATATCCCATTCCTTTTCATCCGACAGTCTTTAACCCAGCACGCTCTTTTTTTTTTTCTTTTGGGTTTATAGCACAATTATTAAGGCACACGCTTTTTTTTCGCGAGAGACGATGCTTTCTCGTCGATGGCAAAAATTGCGATTTCCTACAGATCTTTAATTGAAGAAAATGGTCATCGGATAATTAACTCATTTTCGTGTGTGTCGGTTTTCGATAACGGCCTTCAGTCGTGGCCTGCATGCCATGGCCTCTTCGATATCCGCAAGTGTGTTGCCAGCATTAGAGAGGAAATGGTTTTTGGCATCAAATCTGACATCAGCTACAATCGGCGTTCTGGATGTAGAAGCCCTTATATTTCTTCCTTTGGCAATCCTAGATCCATGCCCTAACTTCAGGTAGTGAACTGCAATATATCTAAGAAATTATTTTATAGAAAGTGGCTTTTTTTCCACTTTTTTATAAACTTGGCAAGAATTGACAACTGCTATATCTTTCATTCGCGTTATGAGAAACCATAACTATAATACCACTTTGGCCATTGTATGGCCCTTGCTGACACAAATATATCGTTCCGTGTCAGCAAGAGTATTTTGCTCTCGAATTCGAAAACTGAATCATGACAACCTCCTACACATTTTCCTATATCCTTGTTAGACCTGTGGTTCATGTAAGATTCTGTCATTGCGTAAAGTGCGTGTTGCACGAAATCTTTTTTTTTTCTTAAATCTGACAATAATTTTATGGACGTTAAGAAATTGCCAAAAAATAGTTGATGGGAGCTTGGATTGTTGACAATGTACGCCATATTGTTGACCACAGGTTTTCAAGTGGTTCAAACACTTGTGATGTCTCTCCTCCGCAGTATAAGACAAATTTTTAGCAATAACCGTCATTTTCACAGATAGGCCCATAACTTATATCCAATAATAAGGTAAGTAGTTATTCTATGCCATTACTGGTTCAAAACAGGGTCAAAAACCGGTTGTTCTGGTTCCGGTCAAGGTCGGACAAGTTTAAGGTCACAAAAAGGTTACCTGAATGTCACAATAAGATCACTTGAAAGTTACGATAATTTCACCTGGAGGTTGAGTTCAAGGTAACGTCAAAATTACTAGTTATTCCGATTAGACCAATCATTCCAGTTACACATTTTGTGCGTTTAATTCAGTACCAAGTATTCCGGTTTGCGACGACTCTAGTTTACCTTGAATAATCTGAGAATGATTGCGATCGAGAATGATTAAATACAAAAGAATGTGTATACTTTGTACACACGTAAGAAGTTATACTTCTATTATATGATTTCAACGAAATCAATATACTTTAAACAGTATATTTATATTTTATTTAAATATTAAACTAATTTTAATACTCACTACTTTCCAAAAATTTTTGATTAAAATAATACTAAAAATTAAAAAAAATAAAAGAATAAAACACACGCAAGAAATTATTTCTGAATAATAGTTGACAAAATTTTTAACTAAATAAGTATTCTCTGAAAAAAATATAATAAATATACTTACAATCATAAAATCTATAAAAAAATAAAAATTTGCATTGGGAATTGAACCTGCGTCTATAAGGTAATTAGATTTTGAACTCACCGCACGCAGAACTTAGCTAGCGAGACATGTGAATGATGTCGGAAGATACAGCAACTAAACGTTTTAAACTTTGTTGACAGTTGCTTATTCTCTTAGTTTAATCAAATAACTTTGATTCTTGTGGAATTAAGATTGGTAGAAATTGTGTTGGTAATCAAATTATGTAAATCAAAGCATTACCTACTAGCTAGGCACATTTTCCAAATAGGTATGTAGGTCCTAATCTTTTATTACAATACTGAAACATTTAAAATGAAGTACCTGTTGCTTTTAAAAACTATTTGAAAAGTCACTACAATTATAAACGTGCTTTTTGTGTCTGTCCTCATAACAATAAAAACTAATATATAACTTGTTTACCCGTAACTATTGACATATTAATAAAATAACGGACATATTGAACAATTGTTGACAGGTCATTGTAATTACCCAATCAGAGGCCGTATAACGTTTAAGCTGCGCCCAGGACCAAGACTTTTGATGAATTCGCGCACATATAAATTTAGTCCCAACGCGCCTAAAGAAGTATAACTTCAAAAAAATATTTATTATTTCTTCAAGTTACCGTACAATAAAATTGTTAAACTCCAAACCAAATCTATAACAGCAAGTTCTTTGTTTCTTGGGCCTGACATAATAAATTCAGATAATAAGGCAATAACATAACAAATTCAGATTTGAATCCCATATGAATATCAGACCCATCTGAAAAGTAAAATGAATTGGAAACTTTCGTACTTCTCAAATATGAAATTTTAAATTCATGAGAGTTCACAATCTCCAAAATTTTGGTTACATAATGGATGTTCTTCTCAAATTTCACTAACACAAAAGAGTGTTTTAAACAATTCCGTAAGCTGGGTCATCCTTTTGTTCCTGGATCGTAGGAGAACTTAATTCCTCATCTGACGAGTCTGCCAACTCTGAACTTCTGGAATCAGTTTCTGAATCACTTTCACCTGACTTGTTCTCTTTTCTGGAAGGGTCGTTTTTACAGCCGTTTGTGCTTAAAGCTTTACAAATATTTCGTTTCACTTTCTTGACTGCTGCTGTTGTATGGTTTTCTTCCAGTCCGTTTTATAAGAAAGGTTTTTCGTTTCTGGTGTACTAGTTAAAATGATACTTTTCCTTGATTTATGTGTACGATTTGAATTTTTTCTGGGTGAGGCATTAGGAAAACCTCGTATGTCGAATGGGGTCATAAAAGGACTTTTTGATGTCGAAGGTATTTCAAGAGTTGAGATTCTTGGGTTGTATTAGATGAAGTAGAAGCTATATTAACTGATGATGAAGATACAGATGCATTTTCTTTGTAATTGGTAGAATCTCTTAATACAACTATAGGTTTTTGTCCGTCATAGGTGTCAAAATCATCAATCTGTCTGTCAGTAACCGACGATAATAGAAAATTAGTCTTGTATTATGCATAAATACTGGTATACAGTTGCACCCCTGTTACCCCTCTAAAAACTGACCAATTATTAAGCCTTTTTTCTTAATTCTGGCTGACTAATTCAGCATTTTCGTCCTCACTACTTTCTGAAGCAAAGAAGACATACTCGACTCTTCATACATGATTGATGCAGAAGAAAAACTAGAGGGAGATAAAGGTACAACAACCTTTTGTTTCAATCGGCAATTTTCTTCTGCTTTTTTTTGTTTCACGTGCTACTATTCTCCTCTGCTTCTCGTCCTCTAATCTTTGTCTAGCTTCATCCTTGTTTGCAAAATGTGCAAGCATCTCAGGAGAAGTAACTAACGCTGGCAGCTTATCTTTTTTTTTTCGCGTTTTTTTTATTTTCTGAAGTCTCACCAGGCCAAAACAGAGTTCTTTTAAATCAGGAAGGTACTAGTGGTTCTACTTTGGATCCAGATGAATGACCCATGGGTGGAGGAGTTGACGGAATCATACCAGCATCAATCAAAGCATCTGGTGCATGATCTGGTGCTGTAGAAGGGATAATTGATCATTTTGAGTTGGGGATAAACTAGGACCACTTAGTTCCTCCTGTTGTTCAGGATTTTGAGCCATCATATCTTCCCTAGTTTTCTGAATGTTAGATTTTTTTTCATTAAGCCACAAGTAGTATAAGTCTCCTACATTTTTTCAAATTTTTGCATTTTAGGTAGTCCTATTTTTTTCCAAGTGTATTAAGGAATGGATCATGAGGGACACCAACAGACTGTAACTGTTGAACTGGATGCTGGGCTTTATGTTGTGATACTTCAGGTATTTTACTGCTGTTGCATCTCATGGTACTAGACCGCATACGGTAAAACCGTTTAAAATGGTTGTTGGTGCAAGTGTGTGTAATATTCGATTTAAAATAGTCAGGAAATTATGTTTTTCTACTTGTCGACTTTCATGTGCCATGCGCAACTCAGCAACTTCCTGCCTCCATTTGAGCTTAACTGAATGGAAAACAGTGACGTCCAAAGGTTGGAGTAAATGAGTCGCATTTGGTAAACGTGATATCAGTTCAATCTTGTTGGCTGTACAAAAGGTAGTCATTGGCATCGAAATGTGGGATCTGTGGCCATCCATGAAAAATAAAACTGGTCGTTCGATATTGTTATTCGTCAGCCAATGATGAAAGAAAAACTATATATTCGTAAAATGTCTCATGTGTCATCCCGTTTCCTGACCTACCAATGGGCCATTCGGGGAACATGGCTGACACGATCAATTGTGGTAATCTTGTATGCCTGTACACAACCATCGGTGAAGCAAGTTTGTAGCAAATGGGGTACTTGCTTTGAAAGGGTTGTAAGTTTATAGGTTATGGGATGAGGAATGCTAACTACTGAAAATAATAAAATACTACAAAGGAATTTCCTGATAATATCTGTTAAGAGCGCCTTTTTCAAGAACATCTGGAATACTCACTTATTATTCTTTTTGCCTTGGGTTAGTTGAACTAAATATTTTTATAGTGGTTAATTACTTTTCAGTGGGATTTCCTATCTACAGAATAAGTAAAACAAACACTTGTTATTCGGTGAGTTTATTAATTTTTAGTTACATTAAACTCATTATCCTTTTGAAACAGTTAAAAAATGGGTATGCCACTTTCTTTACCTTTAGAACAAAATAAATTTACCTTTAAGACACGCATATTGACCTGAATTTAAAATATAAGCATTCTTTACTTTTCGAACAAAACAAATTTACGTTTAAGACACATAATAATGACCTGAGTTTAACATGTAAGGAATTTTTCTTCAAAACAGAATAAAACAAAATAAAATTTACCTATACAGCCAATTTTTAACAGAAAGACACAAATGTTCTCTTACTTTTTACACAGAAGACATACTTTAATTGCAAAACAAAATGATTTCATAATATTTACAAGTTGGATCTGACATTAATACAGAATGGCGGCTGTCAATTGTCACTTGTAAATTGAAAAGGTTTAATTAATCATTTTTTAATAAAGATATTTTACATTTACATTTATGAAGAAAAATCGTTACAGATAATACATAAAAAATATTAATTCAATTTTTATTAGGTAAAAGTTTACACATTCTTTAAGTCAATTTGACAACAAGCACAATAACGTATATAAACTATAACATTATACCCTAATATGGCGTTATGAGATATATCACCCAGCTGTTTCACCTCATTTTCAGCGAAGATCTATGAGCCATAATCCATAAGCGAATGAATCAAAAAACAGAATGTTAAGAAGTTGGGTTTGAACTTCAGTATTCTATAAATGCTAGAATATTCCATAGGGTGTTGCGAACTTTGAGAAAACAACACAGTTTGATTCGTACACCCGGTATACAATGAAAATTTACCTGTTTAGTAACAATATTATTACAGTGGTATTTTTAAAGGATCAGGCTATAACATGTTCAAAAAATCACTTAAATCGGCCAACGTGTTTAGAAAATATCAGACCTCAAAAATGACCAAATTTTTAAGTAGGCCGATCTCTATGCACGTAAGTTTACAATATACGTACCCTAGCTTTTTTATTTTAAGTCCAACACTCACCGGTAAAATTCCCGGTTCCTTTTTTTTTCGTAGGGCCCATGAATGTGGCCACTTGCTCCATTTCAGTTTCATCTAAGTTATCTGCTAAACTGTGGCAATTTGTTTTCGTAATCTTGACGATGTCAGAGTTTTAGGATTTTTAGCACCACAATTCTTAGCAAATTTTCTTAAAGATTTTGAGCCATCTGCCCATTTTGAGGAACTTCCCGGAAAGACCAAACAATCTTTTGGCACGATGTCTGTAGAGTTTCTAACAGAAAACAAACTATCCACATATCTTTGAATATTTTTTGAAAAAAGTACTGGTACTGCTTTGCTGCCTTTACCAATAGTAATAATTCTTTTAAAATGTTTTGAAAGAGCAATTTCGCTTTCACTAAGTATATTTAGATACTCTTCCTGATTACTGTTAGTGGAGTTGTTAACATAGGATTCAATTTTGATGTACTGCACATCACCTAATCTTTTCCTATTCAATACAATTAAAAGGGCAAGAGCAGCTTCTGTTAATTTTTTAAATGATTTTTCATCATTGCAATTTATATTTAAATTTGTCAAAGAGGTTTCAGTCACTTGCTGCACATAATCCTTAAACATTATAATATTTTGAGTTACTGGTAATGTTTGTGGTTTGAGACACTGCTTTTCGTTGAGATCTTTGAGAGCAAGCGATCCTATAGAAAATTTCCAGTTTTTGTGCACCAGTTCATTAAATCTTTTAACATCTTTTAAACTTTCTTCATAATTTTCAAATGGTAAAATATAGTCCTAAAAGAGTAGGGATTTGGCAACTGCATCTACAATATTATTACAGCGATATTGTGAAAGAATAAGGCTATAACATATTAAAAATCGGATAACAGGTTTATCCGATTATTTAAATCGCATAACAGGTTTAGGAGATACAAGACATAAAAAATGACCCACTTTTTGGGGTGCCCGTTTTCTCTGACGTGCAGTGTGTTTGCCATTTTTAGCCTTAAAATATTATACAAGTAATGAAACTCAATTGACATCATTAATTAGAATAAAAAATTATAGATGTTATTTTATATAGTAAACAAGTACAGTTACAAGTTATAATAAAAAAATTGCCTAACTTCTCATTTCATCCTGCAGAGGTCGGCGACGTTAAGAGAAAGAATTAAAAATTTTACTCGTGTTAAGACATTTTATAAAGTAAAGTATAAACTAAAAACATAATATTTGTTGTTTTAGGTAAAATATATAAACCGCCTTTTATCCTATTCAAAAAATCCAATAAAAACTTTTTACAAAAGAGAAATGCGGTTTTCTATACATAATTGAGATTTACCGTAAAACGGGGCTACTTGATAAAACTTTTTTGCAACTTCGTTCTGCCACCAAATAAGTTAAAAGGTTTTTTTGAAAGTAAATATTACTGTGATGGTCGAAATGGTCTATGGATAATTTTTTCTTATTAAAAAAGTGTTTTGGCTTCTCCATTTTTGCAAAAAAAAATATTATTTGTTAATTTTCAAGCAGCCCATCGATAGAGTTACTTGAAAGTAAGCCTTTAAAAACGTAGTATTTCAAATAGCCCCTTTGTAGGGGCTAACTGAAATAGAAAAATGAAATAAAAACCTATTGTGTCTGAGTTTCATTAAAATCGATAAAAAAATACGGTTTTTAGCAATCGTCGTAATTGGCTACAGCTTTGGGAATCACATCTTATAATACTCTTGAAAAATTGTCAGAATATGTATTAATCGTTTTATGGTCGACTTTAGCTCGACTCTGTTTAGTCGACTGCTACCTTGTTTGTGCGGATGTAGGAACTTTTCCATCCAATCTGCACCAATTCGATTATTTTTAAAAGTTTTTACTTGCACCTTTTCTATTTAAATAGTTTTCAACCAAACTCTGTATGTCGGAGGGCTCAAAGGGAAAACCCCAATCTGAAGCCTTACCAATAGCTTTAACAAGGACTTTTCATCTGCATCTGATAACGCAGTAGGATGACCAGGATTTTGGGGATGCAAATTGTTAATTTTTCTATATAAAGTTACATATGGTATATTGTATTCTTCGCTTAGTTGCATTAAATTTCCTTTTTCATACCTTCGCACGGTATTGTTTAAGTCCTCTCCACTATAATTCCGATAGGATCTCTGCTTCCGACTTTTTTTTTAAATTATTACTATTTTCAAATAGCCCCTAAAATGACATTAAATTAAAAAGTCGCCGCCACTGGTGTCAAAATTTAAATTAGGTCTAAAGAAAGGTTAGATTCGGAATTAGGGATTAATGCAAGCTAAGCAAACGAAATCTTAACAACTTACCGATAGAAATAGCAATTCTGCAAATGGAAGTATTTAGTTCACAAGAAAATGCTTATTTTTGTGATATTTCTCTTTTCATATACACAACACCGGTAAACACATAGCAAGCATAAAAAACAATGATAAGTCGTGGGCAGGCATGCCATTTCAAGTGACACTGACACAGTGACAGCTTCTTCTTAACGTGCCCTATCAAGTCCACTTGACGTTGGCGATTAACATTGTGATACTGTCTCTGTCTCGAGCTATTCTAAATAGTTGTTCTGCTTTCTTTATTCCGGTGACAGCACTTAAAAAGGTGATTTTACCCGTTTTACGGTACATCTAGTCTAATAAAAAAATGGATAGGTATATACTCAATCTAAAAAATAAATAAATATTCACTACTAGTTTTTACGAAACACATTTTCACTTCACATAGTATCTACTCATAAATAACTTTTTTTGGTCTTTAAAACTAAAAGTGTCAAAGTCTTGCACAGTACTTTGAAGAAAAATAATGTCATTTAAATTTTTGTTTGAAAGTTTGTTCTTCGGTTGTTTATTATTTGCCCAGCCTTAGAAAATACTCTTTCCGAGGGAACAGACGTTGCCGGTACACAAGAATACTTATTGTAAATTGTACAGCTCAACTAATATTGTTTTGTGTGTTTTCCAGAAATTAACTGGATCTTCCTCTCTCTTTAATACGGGCATATCAAGATAAGTTTTAATCATAACATTCGCTTCGGAAGATGGAGTGGTTTGACTTCTTATTTTTATAACATTTTCATCAAAATGTGCCTAAATGTGATCGTTTTCGTTTGTTTGATTTTCGTTGGACAAAGGGAAGTATGTCTCGTGATTTTGTAAACCGCTTTTGAAATTTAAAATGTTTGCCACTTCATGTACAATAAATTTTTGTGCATTATCAGCATTTGCCGGGAAACCAAATCGTACTTTCTTAAAGCGCGGATCAGGGAAAGTTGCCTTAGCACATAACTGGTTGGTTTCCAACATGCCCAGTCTTCTACTTATCACGTCCAAGAGACCATCTTTAAGGGATTTCCCAGGTGTTTTTGTTTTTCTTTCCATCAAAGTGTGTTGAATTCCTCTCGTGGGAATAATTCGTGACATGGTGATATACCTTGCCCCTGATAGTTTGGCCGTGATCAATTCTGCAGGTTTTAAAACAGGCACCAAGTCACTAATTATTTCCCATTCTACAATCGTCAAAAAAGGTGGTGCTTTTGGAAGTGACACAATTATAGCTGACAATGGATCTTTTATTAACAGTAATATTTCCATCATTGTCAACGTATAATTCCATCTGGTGGAAACATCCTGCTTTACTTTATACAGAGGGCAACCAAGTTGTTTCTGCATGGACTTTAGTCTTTCAGAAGACACGACACTATGTTTAAAATGCGACACTATTGACCGGCACTTCTGCACTTCTTGAACACCTAAGTTTAATGTGTGTGCTATACACGCATGGTGGCGTAGTTTCAAATGCTCAACTATCGCGCTTTTGACAT
The DNA here is from genome assembly GCF_917563875.1 of Diabrotica virgifera virgifera. Classification (NCBI taxonomy): domain Eukaryota; kingdom Metazoa; phylum Arthropoda; class Insecta; order Coleoptera; family Chrysomelidae; genus Diabrotica; species Diabrotica virgifera. The sequence goes on from NC_065451.1 coordinate 78,231,347, forward strand.
TAGAGCCATTATCACTAACTACAACTACAATTTTTTTGTCGATGTTCCATTCTTCAAACATTGACTTTAATATGTTTGCACCATTTTATCCTGTATGTCTTTATGGAAATTCCCTGTCGCTAAAACTGTATTCCACAGTTTATCATTGTAGATGAAATGGCAAGTTAATGTCAGGGGGGCTTTAGTGCTGTCGGACGTCCAGATATCCGTTGTTACTAATACATGCTCAACATCATTTAACATTTCCCGTAACTGTTGAGAAATTGCATTGTATGAATTCGGTATCATTTTTGTTGATAATAATTTCCTGTTAGGAGTATATAACGGTTGCAACCGTTTTAAATAGTTTAAAAAACCAATATCTCCAACAATGCTAATTGGTTGATAATCAAGTGCGATCATCGTGATTAAGTTTCTATCGATCAGTTCGGACTCATTTTCCGATAATTTGTCCTTTTTATTTGTACAAAATAATTCCATTTGCCGTGGTCTTTTAACGCGGTTTTTACTAAACGCTAAGGCATTTACATTTTCCGCTACGAAGGCAGCGCTCCCGGTGCTTGTCAAAGTGGTAGATGGATGGTTTGATGTAGAAAATGACGTAGATGGATGGTTTGATGTAGAAGATTGTTAGAATGTAGTTGTTGGGAAACTCCAGCACTATCTGTTAATTTTCCTGGATGCTTTCGTTTTAAATGGTCACGTAATATAGACGTATTACCTGAAAACTTAAATTGTTTTTTACACAATTCACTAAATACATCTTTATCAGACCGCTTTTTAAAAGATTTCCATACTCCAGAAGTTTTACTCACAGATCTAAGCATTTTTGTTAATGTAATATAACGTGGTTCTGAACCGGACAAAATTCAAACAGATACTAAAATAAAATCAGTTTGGAAATGTAGAATTACAAAGAGTATCTGGTTTCTTAAAAATGTGTTTGAAAGACAAAGGATTGTAAAAAAATCAAAGTACATATTAATTAAAAACTAAGAATTTGGGAACATTGACACAGCGGGTTATCTGTATGTGTCACAGTAAAACCAGATACCAGACGGTTCAAAGCTGGCAGAAGCAGAAGTTACCAGTATAGAAAACTGAGATATTTAGCTGGCTTATTTTAAACCCGTGTATCTATGTTTAGTATTATTGAATGGTTGAAAAATAATTCACTGTATTAGTAACAAATAAATATGTTGAATGTTTTAGTCGAATGTTTTTCTGAAGGAACACTTTTAGTAAAACCAGTTGAATGAATATTAATAGTTGGTAATTCATGTTATCTGAGCAAATCCAATCTCTCTGCTGCTGTGGAGTTAGCTGTGTATTGTACAACGAAAAAATTGTATTTCTTTCCTGTTCATAAATGTTTTTGTAACCTGGTTTACCATTGCTGTAAGAATTTTGTTTTAAATATTTACCAGATACCGTGTAACCTTTTGCACTCTTATAAGGCTGTCCACTTGTACTGGCCATTTCACAACTTCCTCGAGATCCTTGAGTTTTATTCCAAATGAAACAATTTTCTTGCTTACTGACAACATTGTAAATGGTGAAGTTGTGGTTAGCAAGCCTACGTTAATAGAATTGTGCATTATTTGTTGGATCAGAGGGTACTAAAAAATCTTGCTGGAGATCAAAATTGGCACATGTGTGCTCCATTAAAAAATTCTGCATCAATTCGATCTTTAAGTTTTTCTGTTCTAGCTTAGTCCTTAAGAAAGAGATGAGCTTCATAAGTTATATTGAGCAACGATTTCTCATTAGTGGTAGCACTGATATAATGAGAACAAACACGACACTGACCTTTTTTAGGATGATGGAAACCTAGACTGAAATTTTCATTAAAAATTTTTCTATACATACATTGCCAATCTAACTTTCTTCGGCTGTTGAATCACACAATTCACAATAAAGTGACATTTTCGGGTAAATGAATACACATTAGAGTGATATTTAAGGTTAAATCAATATAATGTCGTTCAGTAGATGATCGACAATAAAGGGAAAGCACAGTAGGGAAGTTTTCAATATGTCACTTAACATTTTCCAAAACTGTCAAATCAGCTACTTTTTTTACGTGTTTTCCCCTATTATCACTCTGTTGTATTTTCAGATATTTGCTTTTTCATAGCGATGTCAACTACTCCCTTCTTATTCTAGTGTATTTTTAACATCGTCTTACAAGCTTTAATTCTTTCATTATTCTTCTGGAGAAAAGTTGTTACTGAAATGTTTCGTTTGGATTGTAATGATGTAGTACATGTTTTAGGATTTTTATCCGTGTTACTGTGAATAAAATCCCGTTGCCTATTATATTCTGCTAGTGCATAGTAACCTTGGAAAATTCTCGTTCTGTCCAAATCAGTTTACTAGAACACTGGTTTCGACAGTTGGTGGGACAATTGGGTTTCATTGTTACTTCAGGAATACTTTTATTCCTTGAAGAAATATAAGCTTCCCCTCTGGCACCTTTCTCTTTACACATATTTTGTGCCCAGTTATCAGTGACTTTCGTGGGCGATCGGTTACTTCAGGAAATGTTTCCATTCGGTCTAGAACAATGTTGCTTTTATTCCTACACTTTATTGGTGAAACCATGTTGTCAACTTCATCATCAGATGACGTTTCTTCTTCAGGAGGTAAATATTCTAAATCATTTTTTAAAGAAAGAGGTTCTGTCACAGCTTCAATGAACGGAAATCAAACAATATTTGCATCATAGTCCTCAGTTACAGCCCCCTGACTTGATGTACGTAATATCTTCACAAATATTACCTTATCCACGAGGAAAAATTTCCTGTAGTTGGCTGTATACCATTACAAAAACATAAAATCCTTTATAAAAGGTATATTTGTTAAAATCCCTATACAGGGCGACATCGTAAAAAAGCCCAAATTGTGTCAACCGCCATGTTTCGTTTAACCGGGACTTCCATCCACTTCATCGACAACTTTTTTCTTAACTTCTTTTTAATTACAATAGTACTTTTCACCTCTTTATTACTTCTATCGCTTTCACATAGCCACATTTACAGTTGATTTGACACAATTCATAATGATTTTCTTTCCTTATTCATCTCTATCCATCAACCACTATCATCTATCCAATTATACACACACAAACCAACAGCTGCTATCATCACCCACATACATACCGTTTCATCTCTAAATTTTCATCAATAATTTAATTATGTCAACCCCATACAATCATACTGTAACTAAATTTAATAGTCTCACTACTCTTTCTGGGTCCCGTTCATGTTACATTTTAATTATATTCTCATAAATTTATAACACCACCCCTCTCCCCTATGTTCGCTATCTCATATATTGGTCTGTTTTGTCGAACCCTTAGAGTTCCAGGCGATATGCAGGATCTTGAGAAATGGTGGCATGTATCTTAGCTTGTATTATATATCCCTCCCAGATCAGAAAACAGTTCTACACCTTTGTCACCCACACAGTGATTTTTATGGTACTTCCACATACTATAACAACTTCCAATTATTCTAGTATAATTGATAACTTTAAATAAACACACAACTGCTTGTCTAAGCACTAGATATCACATATAAAGGGTTTGATAATGTTTATTAAGTTTTCTGTATTATGTGTAATGTGGTTTGCCTACTTCCTCCATTACAATATTTTAACATTTACATCAAGTCTATTTCCATTTTTACAGACTATTTACCACAGTGGGAACGACTGTTTTTATTGTTATTAATTTAACAAATTTTACAATAAATACCACAAAACAACAGGGAAATTATAACACCATTCAGAATTTCCGTTATCAAAATCATTTGCTTCCGTACAGCCATGATGTGAACTTGTCAGATAGAGCTCATTGGTACCTCGGGCGAAAAACATTGGATATTTTATTCATCCATGTTATAATTCACATCTTTGTCATATGTTCCGATGACGGATCAATTGTAAAGGGTTTTTACCCATATATTTTTACTTTGGTGGTTAGCATGTAGATTCTAAGTGAGTATAACCTATAACTTTTTATAACCTTAGTCAACATTTTAAATACTTTGCATCATTTTATCTGGTTGTACACATTTTAGGATTGCACTGATGATGATCGGTCAACCGATCGAAAACTAGTTCTGTCTTTGATGTAGCCCTGTATAGGGATTTTAACAAATATACCTTCTATAAAAAATATTACCTTCTTTATCTATATCTGCAGTAGGTAAAACCAACTCTTCTACTGGTATATTGTCATCATCTGTAAATAAGGCCAGTGTTATGTTAATAATACCCCAAAGTTGTCACAAAATAAAAATAATGATGCCCACAATAATACAACATATAGGGCAGGGGTGTCCAACTTAATCGGACTCGAGATCTAGTGTTTGCTTTTCTGATTCTTTGCGATGTACCGACTAGGAATTTTTTAACCATACTGGCGAGCAACAAAAATGAATCCAGAATTTTAAGGTAAAAATGAGTTGAATATCTCAGACTCGCTCACTATATTTCAGAAAATAAATCACTGATTCTGAAAAACTATTTTATCAGCTTTCGAGATCTGAAAGAATTTTTAATGTGATTATAACCGATTCTGAAATATTCGATTCTGCTTTGAACGCTAAAATTCTGAATTTATTGCTCGCCAGTGTGTATTAGTAATACCTAAATAAAACAAAAGTAGTAATTCTTATTTATTTATTTTTCCAACTATATTAAATTAGAAAAAAAGAATGTGAGACTTGCGTTTGAACAGTTTTTGCTAGGTTCTGGCACAGTCTGGCCTGTAGTTGGAAATGGCCACCCTTAAAGAATCCAACGTATGAGCATCAATCAAGCTGGAACGCTGTTTACGCTTCGTTTGTTTTAAATATGAAAACGCTAATTCACCTAAATAGGTTGAACCAAAACAAGAATACAGTTGTTCAACACATTTTTAAAATTTGGATATTTGTCATTGCACACCAATGGCCAAAAATCTAGATGTGAACCTGACCTCGGCTTCAAAAATACATCGCAGCGCGAAGCAATTATTTCATTTTCAAGAAAAAGTTGGTCCATTTGGACTATCTCTGCAAATTGTTTGGATGTTTCGAAGGTGTCACGGATAGTATCATTGAATGGATAATTCATAAATTCGACCAACTTTAAAATTTTCTTCAAATCTCTAAAACGGATTTCAAAGTCTGATACCACTGACTGAATTTCTGCTGTATACTTCTGTGGCTTGAAGACATACATGCGTTTTTCCATGTGATCTTTAATATTCGTAAATCTTAGCAACTTTTTCTTTTCAATATCAGCTATCAAAGATACAGAACATATTTTCCTGGGCAGTCAAAAGAGATTTTAATGCTTGAATTTTATTCTTTCTCATTTCACTGTTGAAAACTGATTGGTATTTACCGTGCATTGTATTCCTACTTATAATAGTTAGGACGGGGATCGACTGACCTAGGGGCCGCGAGCGACTGGTCAATCGCGATCGACGGGTTGGCCTCCCCTGATATAGGGGAATGTGTTCTAATATCGACCACCTAAGACCATTACCAGAACTAAATAAAACTCTTTTTGGATTTTTGACGTTTTTATTTCATAAACACATAATATGGTACAGTTCCCACCATCTGAGGATATATGGACAAAAGTGTCCAACTAAAACTATCAAATTTTACAAAAAAAACATATATTTTTTGGTCGACATTACCCACCGCTATGGAAAATATCGACCACTAAGGTGGGTAATATCGGCCATTTTTTAATTACTTTTCTTATCACGTTTGACGCAGTTTTTGAAAGCTTCTGGTTGGTCAAATTCTGAGCATGCTGAATGCGACCATATAGCGCATTCACTACATCTCCCCACCATGTTTCGGATATTCCAAAATCGCCAAAAACTGGACAAACATCGTCAGTTTTTTCTCTAATTCAGACTCCAGTTTAGTATGTGTAAGTTTTTTCTTCTTGGTTTTGGCTGGACCATCCAAATCCACCCTCTTAAGAGCTACTACTTTTTTTTCATTTTTTAGCCCGTTCTAATTATTTTTTTAACGACGTTCTACACCTTGGCAAAGAATTAAGGATTTGCATGAAATTTTAGTATGTTATAGTTTACTTAAAAAAACTAAGACTTGATTTTTTAAAAACTGTTTTACCGTGCCGTTTAATTACTATTAAGGGTCAAAGTTAAGTTTTAACATGGGCTCTTATGGGAATTCTTAAAAAGTTAATAAATTTTGACCCAAATTTACGATTTTAATTATTTGTGCTTAAATTAAAGGTTTTTTTGTAAGGAATAACATATTAAAAAATTAGGATTGTTTACCATTTATTTTTAATTTATTTATTATAATTAATTCCGTAATTTATTCCCTAATTTCCGTCAATTAATAGAATTTATTTTTATAAAGTATTCAATACTGAAACATATGATTTGAGTATTCTGCTATAAATGCATTGTTACCAACTTTTGCTTGCATATAAGTTTCCCCCCTTTCCTCTGAGAGGCATACCGCCTCAACGAAGGTGTAGAACGTCGTTAATTCTCCTTTCAGTGCAGTAGTAGTAAGGATTTTAGACGTCTGCTTCTTTCTATTGCTGCTCACCAATGCTTTCGGTTTCTTCAAATGACTTTTTGAACCGTATGAACTGGTCGTCATCGTCAGTTGCTTCCGGATCAAAAATTAGTGAACTGTGGATCAGAGTCGTCACTTGAGGATGAAGAGTGTCGTGCTTCTCGAGAATATTTCCTTGGAATCCGGTTTTGCGTTTACTTTCTTTGAATGCCACTGGGACCGGAGATAAGTTCTTGAATGAAATTTATTCATTTAAATTGATCAAATAAGTTCTTAATCATCGTTGAAATCTTGAGGAGCAGTTTTATTTTCCGGGATACGGATGGCATGGGTTCTTGCATGGGACCACGATCATCGTTTTGAGAAAGTGTTTCATTCTCTGTGACAGTATGAACAACACAGACAGCCTTTGCGGTATTCCGCACTTACTATTAATACTGAAATTTCTAAAATGTGAACGACGAGAAACTTTACTTCTTGGGTTATTTCTATGGGTATAACTGTTGCTCAAGGTAGTGGTTATTTATAATATTCGATGTTATACTTGTATGGATGCTGCAGATGCCGTTCGTTTCACAGGAATTTGTCTGGGTTTTCCTCTTTTAGTCCATTCCCATACTGTCGCTTCAGTCAGAATTTCATTTGCGCGAAGTAGACAAGCTGACAGCGCTCGCATGTTTAAAAATCGTATTAAAGCGATCACTGGCGTATCTTGGTTATTTCGTATTTACTTTTAATGGCGTATTTACTTTTAATGGAATTAATTTGATCAGTAACCGCTACAATGTGAGGACTCGGCTTGGATAGTGTGAGCATTTCTCGCCAACGCTAGATTGGGAGAGCTCTGATTGTTTAAAGAAAGTTTCTGAAATTGGTTGTTCATTCGCGATGTATTAGGAGCTCTTGAATTATGAGGAGGAGAATTATTATTTCTCTGAGAATTGTTATACTGACGTTTTCTGCATTCGTCTATTATGTGACCTTTTTTCTTGCAATAGTTGCAGAATTTATAAGAATAGGACGGATTAGAAGAATTATATTCATGATTTTTATTATAATTTCGGACAAAATGTTCCTTTCGAATTGAATTCTTATTTTGACGACAACTATAAGATACATGACCAGGTTTGTGACATATATTACAAGTTTTTTGCGAGGGGAATTGATATTTGGCAATTGAGATTTGATTTGTTGCTCCTCAGCTAAAGCAAGAGCAATTGAGGATTCGAGACTGTTGGGTTTTTGGGATTTAACAAATAGTGATAGGTCTTTATGTAACCCTATCATGAAGACGTGATAGGCTTGGTTTTTAAGAACTTGAAGTAGAGCTTTCGCGGACAAACGAACGCGCGAGTTCGATTTTCGAAAAATTATATTTTATGTCATTTATGTAAATCATGTCATATCTCGAGAAACAATAAATATCTGAAAAATTAAAAGGTGGCCAAACGTGGTCAAACGACGGACAAACGAACGCGCGAGTTTGATTTTCGAAAAAATTTCATTTTATAGGTTTTTTGTGATTTATGTCGTGTATGTCGTATCTCGGAAAATAATGAGTGTATCGAAAAACGAAAAAGTGGAAAGACGTGGTAAAACGACGGACAAACGAACGCGCGAGTTCGATTTTCGAAAAATTATATTTTATGTAATTTATGTCAATCATGTCATATCTCGAGAAACAATAAATATCTGAAAAAATTAAAAGGTGGGCAAACGTGGTCAAACGACGGACAAACGAACGCGCGAGTTCGATTTTCGAAAAAATTTCATATTATAGGTTTTTGTGATTTATGTCGTGTATGTCGTATCTCGGAAAATAATGAGTGTATCGAAAAACGAAAAAGTGGAAAAACGTGGTCAAACGACGGACAAACGAACGCGCGAGTTTGATTTTCGAAAAAATTTTATTTCATGTCATTTATGTCAATTATGTCATATCTCGAGAAATAATAAATATCTAAAAAAATTAAAAGGTGGGCAAACGTGGTCAGACGATGGTCAAACGAGAGCATATTTTTTTTCAATTCGGAGCAAATTTGGGTCTTATGTTTTTTATGTCATGTATGTATCTCTTATTGTCATGTATGTATCTCGAGAAACAATAAATATCTGAAAAAATTAAAAGGTGGGCAAACGTGGTCCAACGATGGACAAACGAACGCGCGAGTTTGATTTTCGAAAAAATTTTATTTCATGTCATTTATGTCAATTATGTCATATCTCGAGAAATAATAAATATCTAAAAAAATTAAAAGGTGGGCAAACGTGGTCAAACGATGGTTAAACGAGAGCATATCTTTTTTTTCAATTCGGAGCAAATTTGGGTCTTATGTTTTTTATGTCATGTATGTATCTCTTATTGTAAAGGTGGGCAAAAAAAGTAATTACAGGGCAAACATGGTCAAACGATGCGCAAATTTTCACACGAATATTCGCATTTCGGGGGGCCAGGTTCACGGACCTAACTGATACATCACCACAATTTTCTGAAACAACCATTTCAACCAATCTTACAAATAAAACCTTAAGCTCGACTTCTGCCACTACCAATGAGTTTGCTCCAGTACCTCCAAATGTAATAAAGCCACAGCATCTAAGTGAAAACTCTAATAGCACTTGCACTCAAGTTCTTCCATAAAACGCGGTATTGGTGAGATCGATGCGCCTCCTTCAGACTCAGCAATTTCATCACAAAATCTGTTTGCAAAATCCAAATCATCTAAACAAAAAAAACCGCGCTCATCTAAAGTCCCATCTACACGGGAAACTCTTGAAAATTTTATTGATAATCATACCCCACCATTGGTTTTAAATTACCACCAATTGTCTTTACTTATTGATAATGTCCAAGGCCCCCTCGACACTATTAGCGTCGTTAAAGAATTTACAACTGATATGGCTGGTTTACTCTATCTTTTACAAAGCAGCTATCAATATGCAAATGATAGATCTACAAAAACCAAGTTTACAAACCTCAAAAGAAACTACACAACTATTTAGAGTAGGGGTGGGGGCGCTAAAGCGTGGGAAAATTTTGTAGAGCGTTGGAAAATTACGGCAATTGGCCCACCCCCAAATTTTGGCAAGTTTATGTGGGAAAATTTCTCTTACCTTAGACCAACCTGATTGCATGCCCACTAGTTTTTAACCAAATGTTTATTTAATTATTATTTATTATGATCCGAAAAATAAAAAGCCAAGCACTCGTGAGAATTTGAACCGTCGTCCCTATGTGCTGCATCCAGCGCCTCTTCCAACGAGGCTACGGTGTGTTGATAATTTTTGTTTCTTACTATAAAGTCTTGGTAAAAATATGGAGTGCAATTTATTTCTAACATTCTAATGTAAATTATGATATTAAGAGTCTAAAATAACTAAGTATGATTTCATGATACGTATGTTCGTTCATTACAGAGAGTAAAAATTTTTAAAGTGCAATTATAACGTAGTTTTTAACACAAGTTTATTTGTTATATTATTACAAATTTCGCTTTACGATAAAAGTAAAAACAAAGGGATTTTTAATTCAAAATTGCTAACTAGGACAGTTAGAATGGGAAGCCAATAAGAACTAAGGCTGCTTTGAGTGTTGTTCGGTATACAGGGTGAGGCAAATAAAGGGCCTATTAGAAATATCTCGAGAACTAAAGGCAACAGAATCATGAAAATTGGAATAAAGGGGTTTTGAAGGATGATCTATTAAATGAAAATATTTTCATCTCTTTTATAACTTCGTTTTTTTAAATGGGACACCCTGTATATTTTTACATTTTTGGATTCTCTTCGATGTCTTCTTTCTTAAAATATGAGGTTTTGGAATATTATACAGGGTATTTTAAAAGATAATTACGTTTTTTTATTAATTTCGTAGCAAAATTAACACCCTGTAGAATTGTAGTAGTTTGACATCTAAAACTCTACTTAAGTTCAAATGATTTTTAATATACTCTACTATTGTTAAGAATCATTAGTATAGCTAAATTTTTAATTTTAGTATACAGGGTTGGTCGAAACTCGGAATGAGTATTTTCTGAGTTTTCTTAAATGGAACACCCTGTATTTTAGTATTGTAATGAAATGATATTTTATGGTACTTTTTTATTTCTTAAGCATTCCCTATACCTAACTGATTTAATTTGTGCTTAATTGTTAATCGCACCAACAATCTTAACTACGTAGGTATTTTGATAGCTAAACCATTATTGGTAATTTTAAGGACCAGTCTGGATTAATATGTATTTATTTCTGAAAAATTATTTGGGATTGAGTATTTTCACGGCCAATCTAATAAAATTTTACGTATTTTTTGCTGCAATTAATGTTTAGCTTGAATCACCAATAACTCACAAATTAAAGCAGTGAGGTATAGGGAATGCTTAAGAAATAAAAAAGTACTATAAAATATCATTTCACTACAATACAAAAATACAGGGTGTTCCGTTTAAGAAAACTCAGAAAATACTCATTCCGAGTTTCGACCAACCCTGTATACTAAAATTAAAAATTTAGCTATACTAATGATTCTTAACAATAGTAGAGTATATTAAAAATCATTTAAACGTAAGTAGGGTTTTAGATTTCAAACTAGTACAATTCTACAGGGTGTGAATGTTGCTACGAAATTAATAAAAAACGTAATTATCTTTTAAAATACCCTGTATATTATTACAAAACCTCATATTTTAAGAAAGAAGACATCGAAGAGAATCCAAAAATGTAAAAATATACAGGGTGTCCCATTTAAAAAAACGAAGTTATAAGCAACTTCCGGTATAACCGGAAGTTGCAAAGAGATGAAAATATTTTCATTTAATAGATCATCCTTCAAAACCCCTTTATTCCAATTTTCATGATTCTGGTGCCTTTAGTTCTCGAGATATTTCTAATAGGCCAGTTATCTGCCTCACCCTATATAGGTAGTGTATAGGAATTTTTAATTCAAAATTGCTAACTAGGACAGTTAGAATGGGAAGCCAATAAGAACTAAAAATGATTTGAGTGCTGTTCGGTATAGGTAGTGTATAAATAAAACATATTTCGAGTTTTTATTTTATTAAAATTTACAATCTGTTTCATGTACACATCAGTCAGGGCACATATGGAGATCATTTGCGCACCAACTTTCACAGCAGATATCGTTGTCAGGCATAGGGGTTTCAAATCGTTTAGGATGTTTTTCTGAATCCCCCCAGTAAAACCAACCATCAGCTGTTTTATGGTACGGTATACATACCACGAAGCGATTTGGATTTATTGCTAGACACGAAGTATGTATGTTCCTAAATCTCTTCTGGACATACGGTGGTAAGCATGCCATTGTCACCATAAAACGTACTGGACGGCTGTTTTTGCTAGCTGATTTCACGATACAAGCTGGATGTGTACATGGCGTAGGCGTTCGGAGGAACCTGCACTCCACCTCTGTTATAGTCAGCGGCATATTTTCCTTCTTGGAAACCTGTAAAAAATTTAAAGAATTAGGAATGCGAGTCTGTCTAATAACTTTAAATTAAAAACCCAAACAAAACATTAAATTGTAAAAATAGTAGTGTACATAGGATCCTGGACACTCCATATAAAAGCGTGGAAAACTTTAGGTCCACCTTGAACAATGGAGTCCCGTGGTGGACATTTAAGTCAACCTTGGACAAAAATCCAATACAAATTAAATGAGTCAATTTTCTGTTAGACATTATAGAGTCTAGCTTGGACTGAGATATTCTAAATAAAGTTTTAAGGATTATCGCATTCAAAAAGTGTTTTTACGTTACGAAATAAAACACCAAGATGTTTGTATTATTTATTTGAAAATTATAATAGTTCTAGTAATTTTAAAATTGTTTCTCTTTGCAGTTCTGCCTTTTTATTTAAACCTATATTCATTAGGTTACTAATTATTTTATGTTTCTGAAGCATTTTTTCTTTGTATGATTTTCGTATCGCCATCCCACGTTCAGTTTTGTAAAATTTTCTTCTTTTTTCATTTGCTTCAAATTTTTTTGTAATACCTTCCTCTCCTCTTTCACACTTACAGGTTGATTTTACGTGTAGTTCATGCTTTGATGTATATTTTTCTAAATTGCTAACGCCTCTGCTCGCTAGGGTAGAAATTTCATTACGTACACCTGCACAGAACTTTCCTCTTGAATGTAACCATTCTGACTTAAATACTCTTCTATCGTAATGGGAGTGAGGTTTACCTAAAAGTGCATCTCCATCTCGACGAAGGGGTTTTTGACCATCAGCACAGGCAATGTATCTCAAAACACCAACACAATGATCCAAACAAATAATTTTTCTAAATGTAGTTTTTGGATGTAATCTTTTCCCTGCACGTTGTATTTTCTTCTTGTAAGCTAACATTGTATATCCATTTGTAAAGTGAATTAATGAATGGAGGTGTTCGTGTGCAGTACTTCCGTCATCTGCTACTAAATGACACCGGCAAATTGAATACCATTTTACATTAGGAGCACATGCTAGAATAGAAAAGTCACTCTCATTTAAAAGTAAATGATACCATTCTCTTGGTGACTCTTCGTAATCCTTTGCCATATCCGTTGGCGAAAGAGCATTAATGTTGTTGACACTCAAAAGAGCCAGATAGTCACTTTTTGACAAAATAGACATATTTTAACTGTATACTTAATAACAAAGAACTGAACTCTCACTCAAAGCTGTCTAACTAGACTAAAAGAGTCCTTACGAAGTCGTTAACTTTATATGCCAGTACAGCTTCCCCACGTTTCCCCCACCTTACTTTGCTCCAGGATTGGTATAGGGGGAAATGGAAACCTGTTTGGAGTGGGGGAAACCGGTTTGGTCAAGGTCAAGGTCATCCTTGACCTTGACAGTGACCTCGACCTTTGACCTTGACTGTGACCTCGACCAAAAAAATAGGTAAAAGTGCAAATATTATTAAAACAAATTGACAATCAAATTTAATTATAAAACCTGTCGTGTCTACCAAGTGACGATGGGTTCTTAAACTCTTTCGAGGGAATGATCGGAGGCCCAAGGAAGGTAGCTTCCGGTGTTCCTCAATCTAGTAGGAATGATTAAAGGCCCAAGCAAGGTAGCTTCCGGTGTTCCTCAACCTAGGAGGGGGTGTATCCTTGTCACCAACTGGAAGTACCCCTCAGTACCGGCAAATTCCAAAAAAACAGATTCCCTAAAAATCCAAGATTCCAATAAAACCAAAAAAAATCCATATATATGTTCCAAAATTTCCCACTCTTTCCCAAAATTATTCTTATTTCTTGTGAGTAAATCTTCTGTTCTCCAGCGACTAAAGAAAAAAAAAATCCTTCAGTCATATTACTTCTTTTGAGTAACATGAAACACGGTATGTAGGAAGGTATTTATAAAAAGTTTGTAGAAAAACTTGAAACAAAAAGTTGAATCACTGATGTGTGTACGTGAAGTATGATTGACCTTGATTTTTTTTCATGTGAAGACATTTGAACAACTAAACTATGGGTAAGGATTACTTGTTGCAAAATATGATTGTAAAATTGGATGTTACAAGAAGGATTTCTTTACAGACGTAAAACTAAAAGTAAAGGAAAATGTCATTAAGTCAGAAATTACTTTGAACTGGAAATATAATTTTAAAGAATTTTTCTCAGTAGAGGACATAAATTTGATAGTTATAGGGACTATTTAAGACCTGATGGTTACAGAATAATAATTTTCCTAATCTAAGTATGGTATTGAAAATGAGAAAATGGTCATTTTTTCCTTGGCAAGAACAAACAAGTGCCGGCTTACCCAATGTCCAGAATTCTCCGATATTGGAACTAAAACAGCACTCTCACCATAAATTACACCATAAACCAAACTTCCTTCTAACTTAAATTCATTCCTCTTCAACTAAATAATAATTTTCGAAATAAAACAAAATGGCTAGACATCGATCGCTGGAAAATCACGTCATTCGCAGATCGCTGCAGAAGATTAAGTAACCATCAACCTTCACCTTCTTCCCGTCCTGTCACCCAGGCGCAAACGGTCATTGACACATGAACCAACCAATAAATTCCAAATTCACTAACCATACTACCAACCAAAATAGTTATAATGGGGCTCAAGTTTAGATAACACTCTATGTGAGTGAACGTATACCTGGTTGCATACTTAATAGATAGCATTGTTTATAGAAATGAATATTATAGTAACGATCGGGATACTGATCGTTACATCTTCTTCACGACTTGTCTTTTGTCTCAGGTAGTGGGATTCTATCCTAGGAATTGAGCCTCTATGATTTTTTATTCGCTGAATAATATCGGAGCCAATAATGCATACTGTCCACATAAAATTATATTCATGTGGGTTGATTTAAATTTCCCATATACATGTTGAAAACAACGGCCTTAATGGTGGTCCATTTCAGTTTTCAAAATTCTTCGGATTGCTGCTTTTGAAAAGCTTCAACTTCAAATTGTTTAGGGGGTCTTTTTTCTTTAATATTATTTTCAAAATGTTGTGCAATCATTCTTTTTTGTTCAATGGTCCATTTATGTCTGACAATTGGGTTTTTTCTACAATTCGTTTTACTACTTGTACTGGATGTCTGTATTGTCGTGCTAGTAATATCATCATTGTCATGGTTTCTGTAGCTAATCATTTTTAATTTGATCTTCTTCGATAATCGGATTGATCAAGTCAATTTCAAGTTCATCCAGACTCTTACCCTTATATTGCTCTACACCTGCTTCGGGCATCAATAATAAAAATTTCGAATTTTTGCTGTTTGTTACAAATTATGAGACATTCTATATACGTAAAGGCGCGTATCCACTGAAAAGTTGGCAACTTTTGTGTTTGCAACTCTTCCGAAGTCACCAACTTTTGTTTTTTATCGTTGTCCACATCTAAACATAAAGTTGTCAACAATAATTTAGGAAACATGTTAGTTGGCAACTGGAAGTCTCCATCAAGACTATTGTGTTGACAAAATGGGGTCGATTGATGACGATATTATCTTAGCAGCTGCATCATTTATTATTTTGAGTAAAAAAAAGAAACGAAAACATAAATATTGGGTACGACCAAGCCTCATAGGAAGAAACACACATGGAGGAATTGAGTTAATAAATGCTTTGAGAAAAGATGATTTGTTAGCAGGACGTATTGAAGACGGACAAATAAGAAACTTTCTCCGTATGACTGATTCCGATTTTGAGTGGTTGCTCAATCTTGTTGGACCAAAAATTACAAAAAATGACACTAATTTTAGAAAAACCATCACACCTACCGAACGCCTACTAATTATTACTTTAAGATTTTTGGCTACCGGAGATTCCTACACTTCATTAATGCATTTATTTAGGATTTCAAAGCAAGCGATTTCAAAAATTGTACCAGAAGTATGTATAGCAATATGTGAAGTTCTTGGCGATCAAATAAAAGTAAGTGTATTCTATTATTATAAATATTTTTGACGGTTTCTTTAGCAGAGCAAGTTTGGTAAAATATTCAATTTTTGTTCCCTGGGGTCAGGTTCGATTCGTTTCCAAAAATAACTGAAAACGCATTTAGAAAGTTTTTATTTAAGAAACTATTTTAATGCAAATCATATGAAACAACATGGGGTACACATTATTAGTCTAATATATTAGCAGTATTTATAGCTTCCAGCAGAATACTAGATGCAGCCAAACTTGTTTCCTGTTCTGTTTGTGAATCTGTGAGTGGTATATCCTGTGTTTGTTGTGGGATGTATTGTGATGAAGATGG
This sequence comes from Diabrotica virgifera virgifera, assembly GCF_917563875.1. NCBI lineage: Eukaryota > Metazoa > Arthropoda > Insecta > Coleoptera > Chrysomelidae > Diabrotica > Diabrotica virgifera. The sequence continues at coordinate 78,247,654 of NC_065451.1, forward strand.
TAATGCATATTGTGGCGAGCGTAGTTCAGGTACTGTTTGAGATTCTGTCACTTGTGGTATGTATTGTGGTGAAGGGGATGATACTATTGTGGTGATAGTAGTTGATTGTAGTGTGATGTGAGTGATGATGTGTCATCTGGTGATGAAAGAGGTGGATGTATGGGAAAACTGGAACTTGATGAATGTGTTGAAATTGGAGTCATTTGTCCAGAATGTCCAGTAGCAGGATAGTCATATTTTCCGATACTTGCTTGAAACAAAATATTTGATATTTCATGCTCCACCACATTTTGAGCATAACTTGATTTTAAAGCTTCCATTTTCATTGCAACATGCTCCCCAAAGGCACTGTATTTATGGCGATTTTTCTTAGCTTGAAGTTCTTTCAATACGTTGTAAGCTTCCTCTTGCCTTTGGTCACCAGTTGAAACCTTCCTTTTTGAACATTTAGTTTTTTTCCCAATACAAGGCGCTGTCGACGGACCTGGTTGTGAATTCGGTGGTTCTGAATCTGATGATGGTGGGACTATTGTATTACTTGTATTTCCCTCATTTGGTAACAGATTTTGATTTTGGGAGATTTCTGCCTCAACTTCTTCCGACCCAGAATCCTAAAAATATATTTTTTTATAGATGCCTGGAACTGCTGAAGAGTGGAAAGTAGTGGCAACACAGTTTAATAATCTATGGAATTTTCCACAATGTACAGGAGTTATGGACGGAAAACATATTATGATTCAATCACCAGAACACAGTGGAAGCGATTACTTTAATTACAAATCGTTTTTTAGCATTGTGCTTTTTATTGTTGCTAATGCAAATTACGAAGTGCTGTATATGAATGTTGGCTGCCAGGGACGCATATCGGATGGTGGTGTTTACGAAAATACCCAGTTCAAAAGAATGTTGTCCGAATGTAAACTTAATCTACCTAATAATGAAAAGCTTCCTGGTAGAGCCATGGCTGTTCCTTATGTTTTTCTGGGTGACGATGCTTTTCCATTGTCACCGATGAAACCTTATCCAGGTACCCAAGAAAAAGGATCACAGGGAAGAATATTTAATTATAGACTATCAAGAGCGCGAAGGGTATCAGAGAATGTGTTCGGAATATTATCTGCACGATTTCGAGTTTTCAGAAAAATAATGTTACTTGAACCAACGAAAGCGGAGACAATTGTGACTGCTTGTATTTGTTTACATAATTATTTAAGAAAAAAAAAATCAAGGACCACCTACACTCCACCTGGAACTTTCGATTCTGAAGACAAAGACAGTGGTAATATTATTTCTGGAGCTTGGAGGAACGAGATGCAAAACAATATGCCATTCCATAGTTTCGATACGAGAGCTCGGAAATCAAGTAGTGCTGCGAAAGATGTGAGACAAGAATTTGCAGAGTTTTTTATGACCGAACAAGGGAACATTCCTTGGCAAAATGACTATTAACAAATTATATAAAGTAACGAAACAAACAGCAAGAAAATTAATTAATGCATTAATAATATTAATTTTATGAAGTTATTTTATTTTTTTTAAGTTAGAAGTTAACTAACTTTCTACTAACTGCTAAATTACTAGAATATGATACGTTATGATCCTCTTTCAATCGTAGTTATTCATAGCTTATAAATCGTAAAATAAATACAATATTGTTGCATACTTACATGTTTTTCATTTAATCCCTTTTCAAGGCATAACTTAGGTTCATTTTTGTCTGATAAAAATAGAAGTCGTTGGTACGCAAACCACTTTGTGGTATCAGAAGTAGCTGAACCCGATTTATTTTAAAATAAAAATGTGTGTACCATTTTTATATATTCGGCTGCAATACGAAGGAAAAACAATCTTACTTTTTAATTAGATTTAACCGATTTATTTTCTTCTTTTAATTTCTTCTTCTTTCTGAAAAACTGTGCCGTCAAATTTTTTATTTTCCTTTGTATTTCAAGTTCGTGTAGCCCCATCACATCACTAATGGTTTTCCAGGCATCCTTTTTCTTATTTTTATTTTTATAATTTACGTCTTTTGGATTCCATAGTACACTTTGGGTGTGATATAAATCAATTAAGGTATCAATAAGTTCATTTGTCCACGTTATTACTACAGACATGTTTCTGTTTACAACTTATGTTTCCAACTGAGCGACCGTCCCCACAAAGCCGTTAAAATGTCGACAACACGCGCATTCCTTTGATGTTACCGCCAAAAAGAGAAACAAGGTTCTCAACATTTGTTTGCAATTTTTGTTGGCAACATGAACATATTTCGGAAACTTTTGTCACCAACGCATGTTGACAACACGAAAGTTGCCAATTTTCCTTTGGTGGAGACCCGTCTTTAGGTTACATAATTCTGTACAGTGAGGAGAATCTGTATTAAAATGAATATTAAAATCCCCAAGAATCAAGATTTTCTTAGTAGGGTTAAGTGATTGTAAAGCTCCCTCCAGTACTTCAATAAAAACGTTAAAAGAGCCTGACGGAGGTCTATATACAGTTAATAAATATAACTTATATTTTTCAATATATGCACAACATAATTCAATTTGTCCCTGTATGGACAGATCTTTTACATTATGCCACTATTTAAAGAGAATGTTTTTATTTATTAAAATGGCTGTTCCGCCTCCCTTACAGTTTGTTCGGCAGAAGGCTGAAGCTGGCAGAAAATTGGAGACTCTTAAGGACCTGTATTCCAGATCTGATAGCCAGTCGGAGGCGGGCTGCCCGGGAGCCTCTACGACCCCTACTTGAACTTGAACCTTCTCCTTCTCTTCCTGCCAGAACAGCCTCCAAGGCTCTTCTTAGTTCTTCGGGGTCAACCCCACCACGCCTAGTGAAGTGTTGCCTTGGAAGTCTTCGGGCCTCGGCCTCAGTCGGTATGCCAGCAGCCGAGGCATCAGTCTGTGCCGGTGCCGGAGTCGGTGGCGGTGGCTCAACAGTCGAAGCATCAGTTTGTGCCGGTGTCGGTGGCTCACTTATTGGAGGTGTGTCGTGATCACTCGTATTGTTGTGGTCGTGGTCACTCATTATTTTTTTTATAGGTAAATACAGTTTTACTAGTTACTAAACTAAAACTTTTAGGGCCGTTTGCAACGATTATATTAACGCTACCTCTAACTTAAAATTAAGGCCCGCTTGAAGTAAATATTTTCGTTGCACCTTATGTCAAACTCGATCTTTTTAGCGGGAATTTTAGTCTAAAGGCCCGTTTTCACGAAACAAAACACACGAAACAAAATTTAGTCAAGAACACTTCTTTTTTTAAGTAAATGAAATAAACAATATCTATAAACAAAATGAGTCAACAAAACTAACGAAAAATGAAACTCAAAGGATCATGGGTGTTGTTCACTTTCAATTATTTTGGAAAAATTTTATAAATCCTCATCTATTTTATCGAAGTGGGATAAATTTTTATAAAAATTATGAAATTCCTGTGGCTTATCGTGAATCACAGGAAACATAACACCCAGGAAACACAACACGCCTAGGATTTCTGTTAAGGTCAACAGATGGGAATGTTTCCGAACTAAAATTAGTTTTGAAAAAAGTAATGCTAAATAATTTTCGCTACATACATTCGGGTGGACAGCATCTGACATACGAAAGTCTGTATGAAGAACTGCTGAGTTCTTTTCCATATAATAAAAGTTGAACAGTTGTTGTTGTAGTCTTAAAATCCTTGAAGTCATTTAGTTCTACTTTCATTTATTTTCCACAGATTACTGACTACCAGTAGCACACCGCGGTTTTACATCGTTCTATGGAGTTAAAACTTCTTACATGTGCAATTGATATTAATTCCACTAATACTACTGATAATACTTTTATTTTGCTGGATATTAAGTGTAAACGACTAGCTCGGAACTACGGAGGGACTTAATACACTTTAACGTTGTCTATCTTTGGAACACATTAAATAGGATTTAATATCGTATCGCATATGAAAGATGTGAAGTCTGTTACGTAGAAAGTGAAATAATACAATTTTTCAAAAACAATGAGTTAATACAGTTTAGCTTTGAGGTACAGTATTTCTTCAAGTAAATTATATGATCTTATATTTGTATTGTCATTCTGTAACTCAAGAAAAGCTCGATCAGCCCATCCTTTAAAAAATTTGTTCAAATATTTGATATCGTTCGTTGATGGAATTAAATCATTTTTATTCCAAAAAAGTGATGAAAAATTTTCTTTATAAAAGGTATATTTATTTAAAATAACCCTAAAAAGGGCTATAAATACAACCGAACGTTTTCGCTCTCGAAAAAGAGAGTTTGTAACCCAATACTCTGGGTATATGAAAGAGAAAGAACTGACGAAAGAGGGGGAAAATAGAAGAGATTTCAGACAAAATTAAGAACGGCTTAGCTCAGAGGAATCAAGTAAAACTGACGGAGAGACACAAACTCTCAAGTGGGAATTCAGGCTAGCTTTATTACACAGAATACTGGCTTTGAAATATGAAAACAAAGATATTGGATAATGATATGATATAAACAAGGGATAAAATGAGACCTACTTATACAAAAAAAATAGAAGGCAACTAGATAAAACCACTGGAGATAGATCGATATAAAAAGGACGATAAAGAGAGAAGAAGAATGGGCGCCAACTCAACAATGGTTGAGATTTTTTTTAAGTAATGAACGACAAGAAATAAACTAAATAAATGACACTTAATACAATTTCCTGAAATACAAAAAAAAATAAATAATTACCTTGTATTGCTATATTATATACTGGTAGTAGGAACTGAAAGAAAAGCAAAGATAGTAACAACATATATATTTATCATAAATAATTTCAAACAGTGTAAATATAAATATACATAAACATTATAATATCAACATTATAATATAAATAACTTAACAGTAGTGGTGTGCGTGGTAATGGGTATAACAAGACCTTTATCACCACTAATAAATACAAAAACAATACACCACTACTGAGCCAAATGACAAGGTATTAGAGAAGAAAACCAGATCTATAGATACTGGGAGATAAAAATACAAAACAAGATATGAGTCGATTCCAAAGACTCTTTAGTGAATCCTATTTAAGAAAAAAAACTTGAACAATAAACTTTGTTTTCATTGAAACCCTCAAAGTATTTAACTTTAATTATTGCTTCCCTTGCGTACTTTTGAATTGATGTACTTTAAACTATTATTGGCCATTACCTACTTAATTAGTATCTAAAATGCTACTATAATTAAAAAAAAATCACCTGTACCTGATTCATATGCATATAAAACAGTTAACCAGTATAACATTTGGTGTAAACGTGAACCAGAATCAATATATTGATATAACAAAAAGAAAATATAAACAAAAGCTTAACTCATCCAATAGCTGTTCCAACGCAAACTAAGTCCTTTTAGGGTGTTTCCTCCAGGCACTTAAAAATCCAAAAAAAAAAACTGCTGTATGGAAGGCTGTTGGGAAAGAAGCAAAACTGCTGTTGTGTTTATGGTCCTAGGAAGTCAGGTAATGGTCTCGAAAACAATTGCACCAATATAGGTGGATGGTTAAACAATGTACATCAATCCACAAGGTGTAGGTGGTGAGTCTACAATCAAAATAACCTTTAAGAAATGTACGGCTTTCTCATAGCAGCAGTTATAACCCCATCCATCCATTACACTTATCCAAAACAAACATTACTATACAAAAGTTCAATCAAATAATTCAAAATAAATAAATAGACATCTTGGTTAAGTCTTGTCAAACTTGTCAATTCAATGACTTAAAAGACACATGCGCATTTGCATGCATCTAGAAGGTGAAGTGCGTATGTAGAAGTGTCTGTTTTTCTATTGTTGAATGCCCTTTTGTGTTCTGCAATCCGTTTGTCGAAAGTTCTGCCAGTTTGACCGATGTACGTTTTCGGACAGTCACCACAAGTTAGTTTGTACACACCACTCTGTAGTTGCTTTCTCTTTCGGCTTTTATTGTTCTTAATATATTTGCTTAAGTTGGTGTTATTCCTTATAAAGCTGGTGTTATTCCTTTCTTTTTTATGTATGTCTCCGTATATCATAAACCTACCCATACTGACACAACTATACACAATTCATCATCCCATCCTAAACAACACAAATTAGCAGCCTACCATAGCATGATACATAGACTGACAGAAATTCCCATGACAAAAAATAATTTCGAGATAGAACTAAACATCATTAAACAAATAGCAGTAAACAACGGCTATAACGAACAAACAGTTAACAAAATTTTAAACCAAAAACTCCATAAGAAAGCCCTGAAATTAGTGTATCCACCACCACAGAAAGAACCCAGTACCTTCTGCTCTCTCACATATACTGGCAAGATAACAACAACAATAGCCAGATACATAAAAAAGAAAGGAATAACACCAGCTTTCAGAACTAACAATAACTTAAGCAAATATATTAAGAACAATAAAAGCCGAAAGAGAAAGCAACTACAGAGTGGTGTGTACAAACTAACTTGTGGTGACTGTCCGAAAACGTACATCGGTCAAACTGGCAGAACTTTTGACAAACGGATAGCAAAACACAAAAGGACATTCAACAATAGAAAAACAGACACTTCTACATACGCACTTCACCTTCTAGATCATAATCATTCTTTCAATGAAGAGTTTCAAATTCTACATATTCAAAATAAAGGCCTTAAGCTATCCTTTTTAGAATCTATGGAAATTAATAAACTGAAAAATACAGATATAATTCTGAATGACCAACTCGAGACAAACAGCTCCCCACTCCTCAACCTCTTCAGTTGAAGACTTAAAAAGGCAAACACATTGTAAACTATATCACTTGAGAAAGGCACTCCGCCGAAACAGCTGTAGTCACTTAGATATAATAAATTTTGTGGAAGTATAGAAAACAAACGTTTTCACTTTTTTAGACATTTACCTTGCACGGGTTTCCATGTCAGCTCATCCACTGAATTTGGAATATCCACTTCACTTGAAGATGTAGATGGATCCACTTCAAAATAACGTCCTCTATTTTTTGTGAGATGGTACTTGTATTGGCACAGTTATTGTCTAAGGTATTAGATAGCACAATCTTCTTTCGAAGTCGATGCTCTACTCGTAGTTGGCAGAGAAATATCTGTAACAAGCATTTGTCATTAGAATCGATAAATCATCTCTTATAGTAGGATAGCAAAGTATGCTAAATGTGCAGTCACTCGAGCGCTGTGGTGACCTATTGGGTTGCGATTATTAGGTCCTAAAACCAAAAAAACTTACGTAAAATTTTACATTTTAGTGGGGACTTGCCATTTTTTAATTTAATTTTCCAATCCAAATCTGCAATAAAAATTTGGGGCTCCTATTTCAAATTTTCAAGTAACCCCCACCCCACCTCCTTGGAGGGTCGTATTTCGTACGCGCTCGAGTAACTACAAGAATCCCCGCTTGGGCTCTCCTACCATTAGTTTTAAAATAATATTTTAAAAATGTGTAGTAGCCACTACCAAAATTCGCAACATAAGAAATATTGGTCGCGTTTGTAACTAAAACCAGTAAAGTTTCACACTTACCTTCAGCTGATAAACTGCCAGCTCTAACTCTCTTGCGTTTGCGTTTTTTCACATTTTCAAAAGTCGAGTCACTGTGACTGCTTTCGGAACCTTTCATAGAATAGTGGTCCGATAAGTATACATCTCCAAAAAGCGAATTTTCGTCGTCAGACAACATTTCTTACATCAGTATTTGTAATCTTTCTTGTTCTTTCTCGTACGCCATTTTTTATCACAAAAGCAGTAATTTATCAAGCAAACTATACTTTTTACGAAAACAACACACCGCAAGTATCGATAACGTACAACCTACTGCCAAAATTTTCAAATTGTGACTAGTTCCAGCCTGAAACAAATGCCGGACACGTGATTTACAGTTTGCTTACGGTGTTGCCAGGGATGTATCCGCGTTGGATACACGCGGCCACAATAATAAAATATGCTTATTGTGGCCGCGTGTATCCAATGCGGATACATACTAAAAATGACGTCATATAACAACCAAATCATGTTTTTACAGGTTTTTCTTAAACTAGCATACTAAGACCATGTTTTATATTTGTTTTCTTCATTTTGACAACTTTGGCCTGTGGAACCCTATTTTTGTGTTACCATGGTGCCACTCAATGTGTTAAAAGATTTTGCCATTTGAATGGACATTAATAGATTAGTTCCCAAGTTAAAATTGTCATGATCATCGGAGTACCTTCTACTACCCGGGCTACGTGTGTGCGTAGTTGGCTGTAAAACTGTGTGCCTAGTTGGCTGTAAAATATATGTAGTTTAAACTTACTGAATACAAAGGTCTTGATCCTTCCCGATATCTTTTTATGACATCTTTCATGACTTTCAATTTTATTATTTCTTGAGCTGATGGCCGTCGAATTACTTTCCAGTAAATTTTTTAGTTGGACACAAGTTTCTAAAAATAAATTACGGTATTCGCATAACAAATCTAGCTGTATAAAATATAGCCAACTGAATGACCACTTTTCAATATTTTTTAACTGCAGTAATGAATACTTTTTCGTTTTAGAAGATTTTTCCATTTGAATAGATATTAATAGAGTAGTTCCCAAGTTAAAAATGTCATGATGATCGGAGTACCTTCTACTACCCGTGCTACGTGTGTGCGTAGTTGTCTGTAAAACTGTGTGCCTAGTTGGCTGTAAAATATATATAGTTTAAACTTACTGTAAATAACGGTCTTGATCCTTCCTGATATCTTTTTGTGACATCTTTCATGACTTTAAATTTAATATTTCTTGAGCTGGTGGCCGTCGAATAGTGTTTGTTGATCTCGTTTTTTCCAGTAAATTTTTAAGTGGGACACAAGTTTCAAAAATAAATTACTGTAATTATATAACAATATCTAACTGTATAAAATATAGCCAACTGAATGGCCACTTTTCGATATTTTTTAACAGCAGTAATGAATACTTTTTCGCTGTAGAAGATTTTGCCGTTTTAATAGATGTTGTTCTGAACCTATTTCCTTGTGGCATTTTTTTATAATTAAGTATTTTCTATGGGAAATAAGCCACAATTTTACTAAAAAATTCCCTCGTGATTTACTATGGAATCTCTAACGCGAGAATTTTACTGTCATCGTTGCATTTGGTTGTCTTTTTAAAGACAGATCACATGCTATGATTTTTTTGCGACGGATATTCTTGAGTTGGGATTGATTTCATGTAATCGAATGAACTATATTTTAGTAAAGTCGTCCCAGGAACGCAACTCATAAATATTGGCGATATCATTTTAAAGGCTTCTACTTTAAAATGTATAATATACGTCTGAATTGCCAAAATAAATTAGTCAGATTAAATAAATTATTAGAAGAATTTCTTTACTTAGCAACAACATTTTTGTTTATTTTAATAGTATTTTGTATTTTGACAACGAAACCCGATTTGGGCTTCGAAACTTTAATAAATTCATTTTTTAGTAAAATTGTGACTTATTTCCCATAGAAAATACTTAATTAAAGTTTGAATAGATATTAATAGAGTAGTTCCCAAGTTAAAAATGTCATGATGATCTGAGTACCTTCTACTACCCGTGCTACTTTTGTGCCTAGTTGGCTGTAAAACTGTGTGCCTAGTAATGTATTAAAAGATATACAAGACCTTGCCGAAACGTGAATGAACAGACTCGTTTTGTTTTTGTATGTCCACTTAATTAAATATTTGTGTGTGATGGATTCTATTTTAAGTATAGTGAAAGCATACATAGAGAACGTAAATTGATTTTTTTGTTGTCCGCAGCAATTATCCGAGTAAAAAATAACTTGTAAATCACTATCGTCAATTTCTAATGCCTTCTTGGTTAAATATTTGAAAACACACGTTGCTATTTCGTTAGCTCCTCTTAGTGCCTCGACTTCACTCCAAACAAAACATTCGCAATGATCTTTTGAAAATTCATTTATTTTAAAATTACATACATTTAACTTGTACTTGTCTTATAATTATAGGCTGGATTATATGCACTAAAAAATGATCAAAATATGCATGAAATATGCTTTTAAAAAGTAACTTAATATGCCTTTATTATATGAAATATGCACTTTTTTAATATAAATTTTACGAAAAAAAAGTTATTCTTGATAAAGTGCTCTGCATAGTCTAAAACCTAAGATGCAATCATCAGGTATCAAATTGTATCAATAATATACGAGGTATGTCCAAAAATATGAATTTCGCTCAAAAGTAAAGTGACTTTATATTTCACAATATCGAAAATTATTACCGTGAAATGGGGTGAGATTGATCAATTTTAACTTTTTTTTATATTTTAAACGTTTTTATTACTGTTCTATATTTAAACACTTCACGTGTTATATTAATATCTAAAGAGTAGTGATTTAACACTAGTTTTGTTTTAATTATTAAGAAAATCCACTTATCTCATAAAAAAGGGTAATCAATCTAGACCCGTGACTGGGGTGAGATTGATCATGATGATTTTATAGCATGAAACAGTAGTACTTTTAGATAGAATATGATCAATCTTAACCCTGACTAATTCGGTCAGACAGTTTTTCGAATTTTTACAAAGGGGTGAGATTGATCAAATGGGGGGTGAGAATGATCAAACTATTTTTATTGTACTATTCTTTATTTATACAAAAAAACATATTTTAACAATTAGAAATGTAATTCAGAACAATTTATAAAAAAAGAAAATTTGATTAACATTCTTTTATATTAATTTCTCCGCGAAAATGATATTTTTGTATCCTATCAGAAATCGTCTCAAGTGTCGGATATGGTAGAAAGGCAACTACTTCCTTGAAGGGAGCAGTAGATATGTTATTTTCAATTATTTTGAAAATCTTCCTCGATCCTGCTGATTTAAGGCCTTGAACTTCGATTTCTTCTCCTTCTAAAACTCCTTTTACCTGACAGACATAGCGAAATTCCGTCTTTTTCCGAGAACCAGACAAAAATATAACTAACAGGAATTTTCCCTTCGCGATGTTTTCTAATGAAGGACAGAAGTATTCAACCTCCTCTTCATCTTTGTTAATATTAACATCACTGTTGCTGTCTTCTAATTCCAGGTTTTCATTTGAATTATCGTCACTGGACTCCTCTGATGGTTTAGATGCTGTAACACTTTGACCAGGTTCAGCTGCTAACAGTTTTCTTTTACGTCTAGGTTTTTCAGAGCCGGAATTGTACCTTAGGTCTTTCAAAAAGTTAGTAAGCGAGCATCTAAGCTCGACTTCATCAATAGCGTCTTGTGGTAGCTTTTCCAAAACTCGATTGAGGTTGAATGGTGCAATGCCACATGCTTCAAAACCAGAAAGTAAATTTCTTTTTATAGCACTTTTCTCTCCGTCTGGATTTTAAGTGGGACTTTATTCATGATTTCAAATGTTTGCTTTAACAGCTTAGGAAATTCATTTTTCGAAATGCCAGAGGTTTTGGGATTTTGCATTTTCCATGATGTTAAAGTTTTCCTCCAGCTTTCTTTTAAGGGCCTGAAGAATACGACATCCAATGGCTGACAAATATTAGTAGAGTTGGCTGGTAAGCATGCAAATATTATATTAAAAAATACCAAGTTTCTTGTAAAAGGTATATATTAAAATACCCTAAATAAGGGTCACAATACAAAACGTTTTCGGATTAAGGAATCCATCATCAGTGTTTAAAAGCCCTAAAATTAAATATAACCTAATTAAATGAGATAAAAGTTAAAATTGACAGAGGTTTTCAAGAACAAGAGGTCATACTTACAAAATTTGCATGCCTGAGCCACCAAAATGTATCGGGTAAAAACCCTTTAAATGTAAATAATAAGGATGTTTTACATATTTATATAAAATTCATTGGATGGTATAGATCGAGGGGTAAACCACTAGCCTCAAAATTGTACAATGATTTCCAAATTTGGCAATCATTGCTTAATGATTCCCAACTATTTCTGATGATTCCTAAGGATTTCTAGGTTTTGCAATATGATTCCTAGGTATTTCCATATGATTTCCAAGGATTTCCATATGATTTGCAAGGATTTCCATATGATTTCCATGTGGTTTCAAAGGATTTCCATATGATTCCCATTTCAGTTTTTATTATTTTATAGGATTTAAATTTAAAACCGATAATAAAAATAATTAAAAACCAATAATTAAGCAAAGTAGCTTTATTAACATAATAAATAACATAAAAAAATATGTTTAATTTTTTAATGATTTGATGGATTTGATTGTTTTGTATTTCTGTTTAATAGCAATCAAATCATTTCTTTTTAAAGAAAATGGTTCAGTTCCGCTTAGACTAACTGGTCCATAAAATATAAACTCTTTGTGAACATCTTGGATATCATCTTTTTTGGGCCACTTAAAAGTATCCAGGTCTTGTTGTAAAAATTTCACTTTAAACTTTTCTGAGCTGTAGCTGTTGATGACACGCCCTAGATACCATTGTGTATCATAAAACACAGCATAATAAGATTCTAGCTGAATTACTGGCATTTTTGTACTTTCGTTATGGCAATCTTCTAAGTCAGAGAAATCTTCACTCAAAGTTTCACTTTCTAAGCTAATCTCATCTGATTCAGATCGAGATTCAGATGTACTATCTTTATGAGCTCGTTCATGAGGTTGACGAAACATTTTTCTTTTTTTGATATTGCCTGCTGGTTGAAGTCCTTGGCCTGGCTTTTTCCTGAACTGTTTTTTTTTTGATAACCCCTTATGCGTATTTTTAACTGTCATTCCCTTTACCCGGAGCAGTCTGTCGGTTGATAAACGACCCTGTTTTTCCTGAAAAAACCAAATTAGAGTAGATTTTTTTATAATTCGTGTTTTTTTGTCTTTAAGTGTCACTGACAGACACGATTTTTGTGCTTTCTTTTGACCCGTATAGTCTCTCAAATGCAAAGAGTCATAATTATTAAATGTAGAGGTATATTCAAGAAACTCCCGGTCTTCATTAGAAAAGTCTGGCTCGAGGTCTGGCTCATGTTCCTTTGAAATGGTATCAGTGATAATTATACTTCCCTGCACCTCTTCTTGCTCTTCCGGATTGTCACAAGTCGGTAAATTAATTTCTATACAACAATCCCTGTTCATTTCCATCCCAATTTTTTTAGCGTCAGATAGTGCGTCTTCTTGGGCCTTTTTAATTATGTTAATCATTTCATCAGTTGATGGAAACTCAGTTACTTTAAAGACACTTGAATTATTTCCAAGTCGTTTGTTTTCTTGCCTGGGGAATCTAAAATTGGGACCTGGAAAATAAAGGATTGATCAAATCGAGAATTAAAATAACTTTAGCAGCCAATATGTTATTTACCTAAGTCTGTGCTTATCTCATGCATAGCTTGTATACGTTTTAATCTTCTTAAAACATCCAGCAGTGTATAATTTATCATAGTTGAAAATGTGCTACTCATGGACCGAGTTTCTATAAATTCTTTTTCACATGGCTGACTGCTATACAGCCATGGAAGCAAAGCTTCTGAAATTCCATTTTGCCGAAGTTTTTCAATGACTAAAATAATTCCATGAGCGTTTATTTCTATGCATGTATAGGCATTTGTGGTGATAAAATTCTTTTGGATATTTTCACCATTTTTTTTTAGCCAGGCTTTCCAAATACGCATGAAAAAAGTTGAATACCAAATTAGGTATACTCGTCTTTCAACACTAATTTCTTTTAACAAGAATGCATCCAATATGTTGCGAGTCAGTATTAAATATTGCCTTGTAGCTTCGGCGTTGGGAACTTCCTTAAGCATATTTGTGACATGTTCAGAACTTAACTTGTCTATTGCATTGAAGTTCATTTTGTCGGAAGCTAAAAAGAAAAGTGTCAGTGCATAGCTCAGAAATGTTTTGTGGACCGAAAATTATTATCTATGTAATACAGCCAAATGCATAATAGTCCTACCATAGCTACATACATACATACATATATATCTAGTTGGGACTTTAATTTGAATAAAGCTGACAAATTGATATATTTTTACGTTTTTCTGGAAGATTCTTGATTAGAAAAGTAAGTAGCAAATTTATTCTAGTATACTTACATTCAAGGAAGCTCTTGCATAATAAGTGTTTATCTCTAGGATAGTTTTCAATTATGTACCGGATATTGTCAATAGATACTCGTTTTCCTCCCATATTCATAGAAATATTTTCATTTAATAAACGAGTCTTAAGCTTCGTTGATATATGTATAGTGTCTTGAAAAACTGCTGGATTTTCTAAATTGTAATTCGCCTAAAAATAATTACAAATTAAGTATAGAATAGTAGAGCAAAATATGTATTGTTTTCGAGATTGTTTTATAGTGAGAAAAAAAATAAAAATTTTTGAGGTTTTATAAAATTATGAATTTAGAATATCACAGTACTATATAACTAACCTGAAAATAGGGAGAGTAAGGGTTCAATGAAGTAAATGACAATTTCGATATAATTTTCATACTTTTTAAGCACCGAGTGTCACCATCGCTTGAAAAGCCCAAAATTGTAATTCCATGTTTTCCTGCTTCCTTTATGAGATATTGCCATCGTTTATAAACATCTTCTGAGGTAAATCTATTATCACTGCCAAATATTGATATACAAAATGCGGGTGATCCATCTACTAATGGCTGAGCCATAAAAATATATGCATTTATTGCTAATGTTTTATTCTTAAAAGCATTTTCAATGTCGCTAACTGAATCAACTGGGAATTTGTTAATGCGAGGAAATCTCGTCTGTTCCTGTAAAGGTGCTACAAAGCCAACCATTTGATTTGAAGCTGAATCATATTGGACTTTTTTGATGAGTGCAGTTTGATCTTCGGATATAAAAATTATGGGTGGATAATTTCTCTTTTGTAAATAAAGTTTTAAGTCTTCAATTCTCACTTCACCCTCTAATATATTATTCATTTCTTCTAGTTGTCTGTGAATAGTTGTGACAGAAGGCAGTATATTTTTTAAATTTGAGTGCAATATTTCATAACTCATCCTTCCTGCGCTAATGAATATATAAAGCCAGAATCGTTTCATTCCATCATCAAATTTATTTGTGTGTCCTGATTTATTTTTAGAGTTTCTTATTGCTGAGTCTAATAGATATTTTAGTAGGCCTTTGGTGCCATAATTAAATTTATTAATGCCTTGATTTTCGGTAAGGATACTTAGGGTGTTTGTAACTTCTGGGTTAGTGTCTATGGCATGATTTATGGTATTTAGAAAAGTTGTTATTTGTGTTTGATGATATGGTAACTCATTTAATATGCGCAAGCTTCTTTCTCTTCTGGAATTGCTATCATCAAATAAAGATTTAGCTTTGGGAGACTTTACTTTTTCAGAACCATTATTGCTTTGATTGATTTCCGCTACATTGTCAAGAAAGAAAAAATCTTCCAATGGAGATGAATTGTCTGGATTATACTCTAATTCAGATACTGGGATATCATTTACAACTTGGCTGGCTCCTTGATGTTCCTCAGTAGAAAAATCATTAACAACAATTGTTCTTAGTTGACTCGACGATTGATTATCTGTTGGAGAGTCTGTGTCGAGGTCTGTGTTATAGTGTAAAAAAACCCCATTAGGATTATTTTGCTGTGCCTCATCATGAATTTCGTAATTTTGGTCAATGAACGAATCATTTTGACTCAATTCAGTAGTCAATTCCAAGTGCAATCCAGATGATGTCGAAGCTCCATAATTTAAATCTGTATTGGGATCGGTTAGGTCAAAGAGATTTCCTCTTGGATCTTCAAAATCTTGGTTTAAGTCACATTTTTTATTAGCATCTTTTTTTATAAAGTTAAGTATAGTGGTCTGAATTTCGGGTTTCTGCGGTTTAATCGGTAATTTTTTAGTTAAGTTGGTTCCATCATCTTTAAAATGTATTTTATAATGTCTCAGGAAGTTTGAAATCACCCATTTTCTTCCGGTTTTGGAGTTCTTCACTGAATAGGCTGAAGAAATAAATGTACATAAAGGGCAAGATATTTTTGCAGTAAATTCACCATCCATTTTGACTTTAAGGTTTTTGGAATTATTTAAAACATCTTGTAATCGTTCTTCACTAATTTTGCCTTTGTCGAATTCATTTCGTGAAAATTTATCGATATAGCTTCGACTAATATTTAAAACATGCTGCATCGCATAATTAACTTGCTCTTCATCTTGAGAAACACAACCATCATTTGGAGTACAAAAACCATCGCCTTCATTACCACTCTCAGATCGAGATGTACTTTTATTTGTCACTGTTCTTCTCTTTTTGGGGAAAGTTTTTTCAGCTGGACAGCCTTCAGACCTTTCACAAAGAAGTGGACGTTTTAGCAGTTTAATTTTTTTTTCTGATTCTTCCTTTACAAAGCGCAAAAGCTTTTTATGGCCTTCCGGAATTTTAAATAGAGAGCATTCTTCGCTGACAATTCCAAACATTGCTTTTTTTTCTTCTCCTTTCAATACCTTTGAAAGGACGTCCCTTGCATAACACTCCATTCTCTCAATGTCTTCATCAATATTAAACTGTGAAAGGGAATATAAATTATCAAATCCGTTGTATATAAGAAGTGATTTGAGATAAGCGGGAACTTCAGCTTCAAAACTTTTTAACAAACCATTAATATATTCCATCGTAAGTAACCTGAAAATAATAACAAATCTAACTCTTAAATAAAGCAATGCCTTTTTACGAGTATATCTCGGAGTATATATAGTACCTATTCTTATTAGATACATTATAACAGTGCTGTCAGATTCGAGCACAGTTTGATTGCAACGACGTACTTAAGCCATACTCTCTAACTTTTACACTGTTCATAATAATTTTATTTTATTTTAATTATTATGTAATGTTAGTTCAGCTAGTCCTAACAAGAAAGGTATAAATTAGTTATCATTAAAAATGTAAAATTTATAGGGCCTGGTTGGAAATCAAAGAAGCCAGAATGTTTGCTGGGTTTGTTAATAATAAATACAAATTAATAAATTTAAATACAGTGAATGCAATATTGACCCTTTAAATTTACATAGATACAAATCAAACAAATCTAAACAATTCAACTAGATTATTAGCTAAAGATGCTGATAATGTCGGTACAATCACATATTTTTTAAATTCCATACTCAAGAATTAGTATTACTTACCAGTTTTGTAATTTTTTAGCACTAAAAACACTCAAAAACCCACAAAATCTAAACAAAAACAAGGCAGCTAAAACATGTGTGAACACAAGTGATATTAAACAGTGAGGTTATTTCTATGGATTTCCACATTGATTTCCATGGATTTCCAAGTGATTCCCATGGATTTCTATGTGATTCCCATGGATTTCTATGTGATTCCCATGATTTCCATGTGATTCCTATGGATTCCCAAGTTGATTCCCATGTATTGCCAGGTGATTACCCAAAAAATGTACAATGATTTCTAATAGTGGTTTACCCCTCGGTATAGATAAACCTGGATGTTACCCAGGGCAACACAGGACTCTCCCCACGTGGTTGGAACTTTTTTTTTGGAGAAAACCTCACATATTGGATTTCAATGGCCAACTGACAAGTGAATTCAAGAGCAACCCAAAATGACATCAAGAACTGTCAATGTAACCTAGTTGTAATATTACTTCAGCCACAACATTAAAGATTAATTTAAATGTTTTAAGATAAAAAACAGTATCAAATTTACAAATAGTAAAAATAAAAGATGTTCACAAAATATGAAAGATTTTATTCTAAAAATAATGCATTAATTAAGTATTCAAAATAGGGAAATGAAATGTTTACGTTACAGGAAGTTATGCAGTCAACAATACCAATAGGTGTTGTATTGGTGGTATAAAATTGTCAATACGATTAGACAAATAATGGTAAAGGCCTTATACTAGGAACACAAAATAGTATGTAATGTGTACATATGTGTACGATTTTAAGAGGATTGATGAAATGATAATTGTTTAATGACTGATAACTTTCTTGGTAGTCGACCCCACATAAATTGTATAATGATAGAAAATGTGATAATTGTAAAAATAATGTTTTGTTTTTATCTGATTTTTATCTGAAAATGAGACTAAAGTAACTTGATGAAACTGAGTCCTCCAGAGACCTGACATCAAATTGGTTAAAAATGAAATGGTTGTAAATATGGGGGGGAGTAGGACGGTATGAGAAGTCTGACAGAGTATGTTGTGATATTGGACCATGGAAGATGTGTAGTGTGTTGTTATGAAATAATAGTTATCTAATCTATAAGCTATGAGATGAGGCTAAGAAGACAGGTGGCTGGAATGAGACTCAATTCTGATGGATGTGGTTGTATATGTGATGTAGGAGCTAAATTTTGGAAAATTAAAGCTGGTGTGAAATAATGAGGATGTAAGAGGATGAGGTACAAATGAATATTAAAGAGTTAAAGTAAGATGTTGCTTATCGACAATTGGGAGTGAAATAGATGTATGTGGTCGTCATGAATGGTGTAGCAGAGAAGAGGAAATTGTATCTGATGTGGTTTATGAAAAAAGTTGACGGTGTAGGGGTTGAAAATCTCGGTTAAATGACACATGGCGATTGACACAGTTAGGACTTCTCTGCTTCTCTTTAACTATTTCTAAGTCTTCATACAGGTCCAATTTTAGGAAGTTTTTTTGTGAAATATTATGTAATAACGAGACATCTTCTGGGATATTAAGGGTATGTTTGTTTTTTACAAGATGTTGAGAGAAAGTAGAAGTGTTTTCTCTTTTGGTGTGCTCTAAGGAGCGTGAAGATAAGGATCTACAGGTCCTACCTATATATGTAGCGTCACAATCAGAACATTGTAATCTATACACACCACTACGATCCATGTAGTTGATAGGGTCTTTGGAATTGGTAAGACACTGTCCCAGATTGTTGGGCACTTTAATAATAATAATAATAATAATAATAATAATAGCTTTATTGCCCAACAGTTTCCCATTTATAGGACAAATACAGAAAAAAAAAATCACATAATTCATTAGTATAACATCTACAAAGTAATAGTAGAGACCTAATCTAAGTAAAGAGAAGCCATTTTTAACAAATCATTAAGTGAGCACGAAAAAATATCACAATGATTGCAAATACTATTATAATTCTTACACATGACAAAAAGAGGCGATTTAACTAATATATTTGTTCTTGCTCTTGGACACTTAAATAAAACGTTTGATCTAGATCTAACTCGAGGAACGTTGAAATTAATTTGTGCAAATAAATCACTACAGTCAATACTGTTATGTAATAATTTATACAAAAATGTTAATGAACTAATTTCTCTCCTTAATTCTAAACTAACCATGTCAACTCTACAACATAATGTATTATTATCACATCCACGGTTAGGATAGAGTCCATCAATTTTAAATATCAGATATTTTATAAGTTTTCTCTGTACTTTTTCAATATCTTTTGTATAACAATTATATATAGGATACCAAACTAAACTGCAATATTCTAATTTTGGACGTACTAGAGAATAGTATAATAATTTTATTGGTGTTATGTTGGTGAAGTTTCTGCAATTCCTAATAATGAAACCGTACATTCTCATAGCTTCAGAAACTTTTTGTTCAATATGCAAATTGAAAGTTAACTTGCAGTCAAAAATGACACCTAAGTCTTTGAGGCTATTACATTTTTCCAAAACAGAGTTCTGAATTATATAGTTAAAGTTAACTGTCGTCAATTTCCTGCAAAAACTCACTACTTTACATTTTGCAGAATTTAATAGTAGTTTGTTATTAGTACACCATGTATCAATAGCAGTTAAGTTACGCTGAAGTTCTAAACAATCGCCAATAGTGTCGATCTTACAGAAAATTTTCAAGTCGTCCGCAAAACACAATTTTTTACAGTTAATTTCTTGAAACAAATCATTAATATAAAGTAAAAATAATAACGGTCCTAGATTGGAGCCTTGCGGAACACCAGACTTAGACAGAATTAAATCTGACTTAAAGCCATTATAGAATACATACTGTCTCCTTCCTATTAAATAACTACCAAAGAATTTAATTAAATTAACAGAAAATCCTAAATTTGATAACTTGGATAATAAATACGGATGAACCACCTTATCAAATGCCTTCGAGAAATCTGTATATACGACATCAATTTGTCCTTGTTCATCTAATACTTCAGAAATAAATTGTGTCATCACTACCAGGTTTGTGACGGTAGATCGTTTATCTATGAATCCGTGTTGAAAAGGTGCAATATAGCCGCGAACACACGGATATATACGATTATACAGAACAATCTCGAAAATCTTTGAGAAGTTACACAACAGAGAGACAGGTCTGTAATTAGATATATCAGATTTAACTCCATTTTTAAATATAGGACATACTTTTGACTCTTTCCATATTTCAGGATATTTTCCAGTTTCCAAAGACAAGTTAAACAGTTTTTGAAGCGGTTTGACAAATATTCGTGTACAATCTTTAACTAGAAATGCTGGAATATTATCTGGACCAGTCGTCATTTTATTTTTTAATCTTTTAAAAGCTTCCAGAATTTCATTTTCTTCAAATTTCAAAAAATTAATGGTTGGTAAATTAAAACCCTGAACGCTGATGTCCTCTGGTTCATTATTGTCAGTAGATACATATACTTTTTCAAAAAATGTTTTAAAAGCGTTGACAATATCCTGGGGATTATCAAAAGTATTTCCCTCATAGCACATTTCACCTGGAATTCGCGATGACTTATTTTTAGTATGTACATAAGACCAAAATGATTTTGTTTCAATGGTAATACTGTCTTGAATGTTTTCAATGTAATTGTTATATGCAGTTTTAATTTGCTGTTTAATAATTTTGCGCAATCTTTTAAATTCTATGTGATATATTTCGTTTCCTGTTTTTCTATACTTTTGACGGTTTTTGGCTTTGAGTTTAATATTTTTAATAATATCTGAGTGATACCAATTTGGATACTTATGTTTATAATTTTTGTATACCGGAACACATCTATCAACTATTGTATACAATATATTATAAAATTGCTTTAATGCTATATTTACATCATCGTAATTATCTAAAAAGTCCCAATTAGTTTGTAATAGTTCAGAATACAGAGAAGTGAAATTTGCTTTCCGAAAATTATACATTTTCGAATTAGAATTTGGTAAAAACCTAATTTCCTTTTTTCCCAAATTATTAATCCTTATCACAAGTGCAGGATGATGACCATCTTCTTTAACCAGTGAAGAATTATCATGAATAATATCACATTTCTCTGATGACATTACTAGATCCAACAAACGACCTAAGTTATTAGGCACATCATTGTATTGAACTAAATTAAATAAACTTAAAAAATCTAATACAGTTGATGTTTTTTTATCTAATCTGCTTTGATCTACAAACTTGGGTACATTGAAGTCACCTAATATAACAATGGTTTCATTAAATATATCCAGTTGTTCTAAACATTCAAAAAAGTATTCGAAGTCTTCAGAACTTAACTTATCAATAATATAAAGAACTAAAACATAAAATTTTCTATAACCAACACAACATTTTACAGCTAACATATCGATTAGGGGAAACTGTAGATCGTATGTGGATACATCGATAACAGACGATTTAATCTCCGTCTTCAGCGCTAATAAGACGCCTCCCCCAGTGGTTTTATCTACAACATCAAATTTTCGATCCTTTCTATACACATCGTATTGATCCGGAAACAACTCTAGACTGGACACATCCTTGTTCAACCAGGTCTCACTTAAAGCAATAATGTCATATTCACCCTCACTTACACTAGTATAAAACTCTGAAACTTTAGAGTTAAGACCACGTACATTTTGGTAATAACATATAAGTTCACATCCTACAACACTGTCGGGCTCTATTGGTTTAAAGGCACTACCTTGGGTATACCATTCATATACTTGATTTTGAAAGATCCATTTCCACTCGCATTCATGTTGTTTAGTTCAACCTTTACATTGTTGTAATAATTAATTTGATTTCTAGTTCGATCAAATGACATTGACACATTTTTGTAGTTCCCATTTCTTAGAAATTTAGCTTGCCGTATTAAAGCAAATACATCATTTTCATCATCTAATATGACCTTAATTGGTCGAATTCGCCCTTGGTTAACTTGCCCAAGTCTGAAGAGCTTAATGTTGGCAGTATTCACATTAGGATTTACGCTTGAGATTATTTTTTGAACTTCAGACTTATCGCTAATCTTACGATGATCCTCAGATAGTTGTTGATCCTGTTCCGGCACACCAAAGAAAATAACATTTCGTTTTCTTTTATTTCGTTCGTTGATTTCTTGTATTATTTCTTCCATTTCTAGTGGGTTCGAAGAAGATTTCAAAATCTGGTTATCATTTTTTAGGGCTTGTATTTCAGCCTGAAGTGAGAGAATTAATGATTTTAAGTCCTTAATCTGATTACCAATTTGCCTACAATTTATGCAAGACCAGTCACATCCCTTCTCTTCATCATTAATCAGTTCAAGCTCATTTGCACTAATGTTAACACAAGTATGTCTAAATACTTTAGTACACACAGAGCATTTTAACATTAAATTTGGTTTGTATGATTTGCTGCAGCAAGAGCATATTAAATTTGACGGCATATTTCCGAAAATACAGCTAACGATACGCTTATGTTCCTCCAAATATTTTAAAAAACAACAAGAAAAAAAAACAGACTGGAATGTGTTACCTTACTTTATGAATTCTTGTAATTAGCAAGCAATTAAAAATTCTAATATACCTGTTCCAAAAACACTAATTGCAAATCACTTTTTAGACTAGTAAAAGAAATCACAACAAATATCAAATATTAATACGTTGATTCGGTTATTAAAGAGATTCGATGTTGCTTCGATCGTTTCTCGACTACTACTCTCTCGACTACTACTATATTTTATACTTTGAAAGAAATATGAGTATTATCAACTGCTCTTTTAAGAATATATCTAATGTCTCCAGAAAGACGTTCATGAAGATATGGTAAGGAAGCATATGAGGGTTTGAAGGTCAAGTCTCTAGGGAAAGCAGTCTCTCTCAAGACTCTAAGGTGTCTCTTTTGAATAAGTTTGTAGACAATATTAGGATCGTAACCGTTGTTGAACGCTATTTGACGAAGAATATTAAGTTCTTTATCATAGTTTGATGGTGATAAAGGAATAGTTTCAAGTCTATGGATGTAACTATGGAAAGCTGCATATTTATGTGACATAGGGTGGTTAGAAGATAAAGGTATGACATGATCAGTCTGTGTTGGTTTCCTATAGATACTGAAATCGAAATGGTCATCTAATCTGGTAATAGTGAGATCAAGAAAGTTAATTGATTGGGAAGATTCTAGTTCCATAGTGAACTTGATGTTAGGGTGGATTTGATTGACTTTAGAAAGCAATAGGTCAGCTGAATTAGAATTACCGGAAATGAAAAGCAAAATATCATCTACGTATCTAAACCAATGGAGTATTTCCGGATTTTTCATGATATGAGTGGATTCTAAATGATCCATGAAAATATCAGCTAGGAGAGGGGATAAACAACTACCCATGGCTAGGCCATCAGGTTGTCTATAAAATTTATTATTAAATACAAAGAAGTCTTGAGCTAGACAAAATTGTAGTAATTGGATGATGGAATTAGTAGTAGACGTAGTAATAGAGTTGGCTCTTAGAAGAGAATGTACCAGATTAATAGTTTCAAGTTTAGGGACAGAAGTGAAAAGGTTGCTAACGTCAAGTGAAAGCATAGTAATGTTGGGACGAAGGTTTATTTGTTGGAGATTGTTGACTAGTTGAATGGTGTTTTTGACTGAGAAGCGAGGGGTGAAATTCGTCAAGTTGTTAATGAGATTTAATATGAATTTTGATAAGATAGATACTGGTGTGTTTATGAAGCTAACAACTGGACGGATGGGATGCCCTCTTTATGTATCTTAGGTAAACCATACAGTCTGGGTGTCAAAGGATTGCTTGGTATTTTATAGTAGGGAGCAAACTGTTCTGAAAAAAATTCTGCAAAGGGTTTCAGGTTGTCTTTAAGTTTATTGATGAACTTTTTTGAAGGATCGTCTGTTAGTGGAATGAAGTTGTTAGAAAGAAAAGTGATGACTTTGTCATTATATAACGTTTGATCTAGGATTACTAAGCAGTTACCCTTGTCTGCTTTGCTGATGATTAGATTGTGTGTTTTGATTTGTTTTTGATTGAATTAAGGGTTTGAAGATGAATGTTCCGTTTGTTGTCAGAGAATTGAGGGAAAGATGAGTTGTGCAAAGAGTTTTGAGAAGTGGAGGGTAAATTGGAGGAAAAGTTACTAGATGTATTTGGTGGGATGATGTGATTAGAAGTGTTGAAAGATGTAGAAGATGAAATATTTTTGTTTTTGAATTTATTGATAGTTATGAAGCAGGAATTACGAATAGAGGTTTTTTGATTTAACGGAACAGAAAGATTTTGAATAATGATATCTAGCTCAATGGAGACACTCTGAAGGTCTTTTTTAGAAACCATTCTTGGAATGGAGTATTTGAGTCCTAGATTTAGTAAATCAAGTTCATTTTTATTAAAGACAACTGAAGAGAGATTTTTAAGTCTTGGGTGGAATGAAAAATTGGAAAATTTGGTATTGTTCCTGTTATTTTGATTTAGTGAAAAAGATTTATTACGAATGAGTTTATCAAGTTTAGATTTAAGTGTATTGAATTTAATAAAGGTTACATTGTCCAATCTGTCCTGGACATCATTCAAAAAGTTACTCAGGTTATCAAAGCCTATAGAATGAAGTAAAGAGTCATATGTTACCTTAAGCTTACAGTTTAGGAAGTTAAGCTTTCCATAATGGTTACAAATCTCCTTTTTTAATATTTTGAGCTGGAATGTGTTCTTTAGGGTGACTGGAACATTTCCTGGTGTTTTTACTTTACAAAACTTTGGAAAAACATTGTAGTTGATGCATTGGGAGATAAACCATATATCCAGTTTTAAAGTACATCTTTTAGTGGCTAAGCGCATGTATTGGGCAGCCAAGTTGACCATACCGTCAATATACAAAATCCAGGAGGAAAATAAACTTCCTGTAGCTGGCTGTATACCATAAATCACAAAAATACCAAGTTTCTTGTAAAAGGTATATATTAAAATACCCTAAATAAGGGTCACAATACAAAACGTTTTCGGATTAAGGAATCCATCATCAGTGTTTAAAAGCCCTAAAATTAAGTATAACCTAATTAAATGAGATAAAAGTTAAAATTGACAGAGGTTTTCAAGAACAAGAGGTCATACTTACAAAATTTGCATGCCTGAGCCACCAAAATGTATCGGGTAAAAACCCTTTAAATGTAAATAATAAGGATGTTTTACATATTTATATTAAATTCATTGGATGGTATAGGTAAACCTGGATGTTACCCAGGGCAACACAGGACTCTCCCCACGTGGTTGGAACTTTTTTTTGGAGAAAACCTCACATATTGGATTTCAATGGCCAACTGACAAGTGAATTCAAGAGCAACCCAAAATGACATCAAGAACTGTCAATGTAACCTAGTTGTAATATTACTTCAGCCACAACATTAAAGATTAATTTAAATGTTTTAAGATAAAAACAGTATCAAATTTACAAATAGTAAAAATAAAAGATGTTCACAAAATATGAAAGATTTTATTCTAAAAATAATGCATTAATTAAGTATTCAAAATAGGGAAATGAAATGTTTACGTTACAGGAAGTTATGCAGTCAACAATACCAATAGGTGTTGTATTGGTGGTATAAAATTGTCAATACGATTAGACAAATAATGGTAAAGGCCTTATACTAGGAACACAAAATAGTATGTAATGTGTACATATGTGTACGATTTTAAGAGTATTGATGAAATGATAATTGTTTAATGACTGATAACTTTCTTGGTAGTCGACCCCACATAAATTGTATAATGATAGAAAATGTGATAATTGTAAAAATAATGTTTTGTTTTTATCTGATTTTTATCTGAAAATGAGACTAAAGTAACTTGATGAAACTGAGTCCTCCAGAGACCTGACATCAAATTGGTTAAAAATGAAATGGTTGTAAATATGGGGGGGAGTAGGACGGTATGAGAAGTCTGACAGAGTATGTTGTGATATTGGACCATGGAAGATGTGTAGTGTGTTGTTATGAAATAATAGTTATCTAATCTATAAGCTATGAGATGAGGCTAAGAAGACAGGTGGCTGGAATGAGACTCAATTCTGATGGATGTGGTTGTATATGTGATGTAGGAGCTAAATTTTGGAAAATTAAAGCTGGTGTGAAATAATGAGGATGTAAGAGGATGAGGTACAAATGAATATTAAAGAGTTAAAGTAAGATGTTGCTTATCGACAATTGGGAGTGAAATAGATGTATGTGGTCGTCATGAATGGTGTAGCAGAGAAGAGGAAATTGTATCTGATGTGGTTTATGAAAAAAGTTGACGGTGAAGGGGTTGAAAATCTCGGTTAAATGACACATGGCGATTGACACAGTTAGGACTTCTCTGCTTCTCTTTAACTATTTCTAAGTCTTCATACAGGTCCAATTTTAGGAAGTTTTTTTGTGAAATATTATGTAATAACGAGACATCTTCTGGGATATTAAGGGTATGTTTGTTTTTTACAAGATGTTGAGAGAAAGTAGAAGTGTTTTCTCTTTTGGTGTGCTCTAAGGAGCGTGAAGATAAGGATCTACAGGTCCTACCTATATATGTAGCGTCACAATCAGAACATTGTAATCTATACACACCACTACGATCCATGTAGTTGATAGGGTCTTTGGAATTGGTAAGACACTGTCCCAGATTGTTGGGCACTTTGAAAGAAATATGAGTATTATCAACTGCTCTTTTAAGAATATATCTAATGTCTCCAGAAAGACGTTCATGAAGATATGGTAAGGAAGCATATGAGGGTTTGAAGGTCAAGTCTCTAGGGAAAGCAGTCTCTCTCAAGACTCTAAGGTGTCTCTTTTGAATAAGTTTGTAGACAATATTAGGATCGTAACCGTTGTTGAACGCTATTTGACGAAGAATATTAAGTTCTTTATCATAGTTTGATGGTGATAAAGGAATAGTTTCAAGTCTATGGATGTAACTATGGAAAGCTGCATATTTATGTGACATAGGGTGGTTAGAAGATAAAGGTATGACATGATCAGTCTGTGTTGGTTTCCTATAGATACTGAAATCGAAATGGTCATCTAATCTGGTAATAGTGAGATCAAGAAAGTTAATTGATTGGGAAGATTCTAGTTCCATAGTGAACTTGATGTTAGGGTGGATTTGATTGACTTTAGAAAGCAATAGGTCAGCTGAATTAGAATTACCGGAAATGAAAAGCAAAATATCATCTACGTATCTAAACCAATGGAGTATTTCCGGATTTTTCATGATATGAGTGGATTCTAAATGATCCATGAAAATATCAGCTAGGAGAGGGGATAAACAACTACCCATGGCTAGGCCATCAGGTTGTCTATAAAATTTTAATATTAAATACAAAGAAGTCTTGAGCTAGACAAAATTGTAGTAATTGGATGATGGAATTAGTAGTAGACGTAGTAATAGAGCTGGCTCTTAGAAGAGAATGTACCAGATTAATAGTTTCAAGTTTAAGGACAGAAGTGAAAAGGTTGCTAACATCAAGTGAAAGCATAGTAATGTTGGGACGAAGGTTTATTTGTTGGAGATTGTTGACTAGTTGAATGGTGTTTTTGACTGAGAAGCGAGGGGTGAAATTCGTTAAGTTGTTAATAAGATTTAATATGAATTTTGATAAGATAGATACTGGTGTGTTTATGAAACTAACAACTGGACGGATGGGGATGCCCTCTTTATGTATCTTAGGTAAACCATACAGTCTGGGTGTCAAAGGATTGCTTGGTATTTTATAGTAGGGAGCAAACTGTTCTGAAAAAAATTCTCCAATGAATTTTATATAAATATGTAAAACATCCTTATTATTTACATTTAAAGGGTTTTTACCCGATACATTTTGGTGGCTCAGGCATGCAAATTTTGTAAGTATGACCTCTTGTTCTTGAAAACCTCTGTCAATTTTAACTTTTATCTCATTTAATTAGGTTATACTTAATTTTAGGGCTTTTAAACACTGATGATGGATTCCTTAATCCGAAAACGTTTTGTATTGTGACCCTTATTTAGGGTATTTTAATATATATCTTTTACAAGAAACTTGGTATTTTTGTGATTTATGGTATACAGCCAGCTACAGGAAGTTTATTTTCCTCCTGGATTTTGTATATTGACGGTATGGTCAACTTGGCTGCCCAATACATGCGCTTAGCCACTAAAAGATGTACTTTAAAACTGGATATATGGTTTATCTCCCAATGCATCAACTACAATGTTTTTCCAAAGTTTTGTAAAGTAAAAACACCAGGAAATGTTCCAGTCACCCTAAAGAACACATTGCAGCTCAAAATATTAAAAAAGGAGATTTGTAACCATTATGGAAAGCTTAACTTCCTAAACTGTAAGCTTAAGGTAACATATGACTCTTTACTTCATTCTATAGGCTTTGATAATCTGAGTAACTTTTTGAATGATGTCCAGGACAGATTGGACAATGTAACCTTTATTAAATTCAATACACTTAAATCTAAACTTGATAAACTCATTCGTAATAAATCTTTTTCACTAAATCAAAATAACAGGAACAATACCAAATTTTCCAATTTTTCATTCCACCCAAGACTTAAAAATCTCTCTTCAGTTGTCTTTAATAAAAATGAACTTGATTTACTAAATCTAGGACTCAAATACTCCATTCCAAGAAAGGTTTCTAAAAAAGACCTTCAGAGTCTCTCCATTGAGCTAGATATCATTATTCAAAATCTTTCTGTTCCGTTAAATCAAAAAACCTCTATTCGTAATTCCTGCTTCATAACTATCAATAAATTCAAAAACAAAAATATTTCATCTTCTACATCTTTCAACACTTCTAATCACATCATCCCACCAAATACATCTAGTAACTTTTCCTCCAATTTACCCTCCACTTCTCAAAACTCTTTACACAACTCATCTTTCCCTCAATTCTCTGACAACAAACGGAACATTCATCTTCAAACCCTTAATTCAATCAAAAACAAAATCAAAACACACAATCTAATCATCAGCAAAGCAGACAAGGGTAACTGCTTAGTAATCCTAGATCAAACGTTATATAATGACAAAGTCATCACTTTTCTTTCTAACAACAACTTCATTCCACTAACAGACGATCCTTCAAAAAAGTTCATCAATAAACTTAAAGACAACCTGAAACCCTTTGCAGAATTTTTTTCAGAACAGTTTGCTCCCTACTATAAAATACCAAGCAATCCTTTGACACCCAGACTGTATGGTTTACCTAAGATACATAAAGAGGGCATCCCATCCGTCCAGTTGTTAGCTTCATAAACACACCAGTATCTATCTTATCAAAATTCATATTAAATCTCATTAACAACTTGACGAATTTCACCCCTCGCTTCTCAGTCAAAAACACCATTCAACTAGTCAACAATCTCCAACA
Source organism: Diabrotica virgifera virgifera (assembly GCF_917563875.1). Classification (NCBI taxonomy): domain Eukaryota; kingdom Metazoa; phylum Arthropoda; class Insecta; order Coleoptera; family Chrysomelidae; genus Diabrotica; species Diabrotica virgifera. The sequence goes on from NC_065451.1 coordinate 78,277,240, forward strand.
AATAAACCTTCGTCCCAACATTACTATGCTTTCACTTGACGTTAGCAACCTTTTCACTTCTGTCCCTAAACTTGAAACTATTAATCTGGTACATTCTCTTCTAAGAGCCAACTCTATTACTACGTCTACTACTAATTCCATCATCCAATTACTACAATTTTGTCTAGCTCAAGACTTCTTTGTATTTAATAATAAATTTTATAGACAACCTGATGGCCTAGCCATGGGTAGTTGTTTATCCCCTCTCCTAGCTGATATTTTCATGGATCATTTAGAATCCACTCATATCATGAAAAATCCGGAAATACTCCATTGGTTTAGATACGTAGATGATATTTTGCTTTTCATTTCCGGTAATTCTAATTCAGCTGACCTATTGCTTTCTAAAGTCAATCAAATCCACCCTAACATCAAGTTCACTATGGAACTAGAATCTTCCCAATCAATTAACTTTCTTGATCTCACTATTACCAGATTAGATGACCATTTCGATTTCAGTATCTATAGGAAACCAACACAGACTGATCATGTCATACCTTTATCTTCTAACCACCCTATGTCACATAAATATGCAGCTTTCCATAGTTACATCCATAGACTTGAAACTATTCCTTTATCACCATCAAACTATGATAAAGAACTTAATATTCTTCGTCAAATAGCGTTCAACAACGGTTACGATCCTAATATTGTCTACAAACTTATTCAAAAGAGACACCTTAGAGTCTTGAGAGAGACTGCTTTCCCTAGAGACTTGACCTTCAAACCCTCATATGCTTCCTTACCATATCTTCATGAACGTCTTTCTGGAGACATTAGATATATTCTTAAAAGAGCAGTTGATAATACTCATATTTCTTTCAAAGTGCCCAACAATCTGGGACAGTGTCTTACCAATTCCAAAGACCCTATCAACTACATGGATCGTAGTGGTGTGTATAGATTACAATGTTCTGATTGTGACGCTACATATATAGGTAGGACCTGTAGATCCTTATCTTCACGCTCCTTAGAGCACACCAAAAGAGAAAACACTTCTACTTTCTCTCAACATCTTGTAAAAAACAAACATACCCTTAATATTCCAGAAGATGTCTCGTTATTACATAATATTTCACAAAAAAACTTCCTAAAATTGGACCTGTATGAAGACTTAGAAATAGTTAAAGAGAAGCAGAGAAGTCCTAACTGTGTCGATCGCCATGTGTCATTTAACCGAGATTTTCAACCCCTACACCGTCAACTTTTTTCATAAACCACATCAGATACAATTTCCTCTTCTCTGCTACACCATTCATGACGACCACATACATCTATTTCACTCCCAATTGTCGATAAGCAACATCTTACTTTAACTCTTTAATATTCATTTGTACCTCATCCTCTTACATCCTCATTATTTCACACCAGCTTTAATTTTCCAAAATTTAGCTCCTACATCACATATACAACCACATCCATCAGAATTGAGTCTCATTCCAGCCACCTGTCTTCTTAGCCTCATCTCATAGCTTATAGATTAGATAACTATTATTTCATAACAACACACTACACATCTTCCATGGTCCAATATCACAACATACTCTGTCAGACTTCTCATACCGTCCTACTCCCCCCCATATTTACAACCATTTCATTTTTAACCAATTTGATGTCAGGTCTCTGGAGGACTCAGTTTCATCAAGTTACTTTAGTCTCATTTTCAGATAAAAATCAGATAAAAACAAAACAATATTTTTACAATTATCACATTTTCTATCATTATACAATTTATGTGGGGTCGACTACCAAGAAAGTTATCAGTCATTAAACAATTATCATTTCATCAATACTCTTAAAATCGTACACATATGTACACATTACATACTATTTTGTGTTCCTAGTATAAGGCCTTTACCATTATTTGTCTAATCGTATTGACAATTTTATACCACCAATACAACACCTATTGGTATTGTTGACTGCATAACTTCCTGTAACGTAAACATTTCATTTCCCTATTTTGAATACTTAATTAATGCATTATTTTTAGAATATAATCTTTCATATTTTGTGAACATCTTTTATTTTTACTATTTGTAAATTTGATACTGTTTTTTATCTTAAAACATTTAAATTAATCTTTAATGTTGTGGCTGAAGTAATATTACAACTAGGTTACATTGACAGTTCTTGATGTCATTTTGGGTTGCTCTTGAATTCACTTGTCAGTTGGCCATTGAAATCCAATATGTGAGGTTTTCTCCAAAAAAAAAAGTTCCAACCACGTGGGGAGAGTCCTGTGTTGCCCTGGGTAACATCCAGGTTTATCTATACCATCCAATGAATTTTATATAAATATGTAAAACATCCTTATTATTTACATTTAAAGGGTTTTTACCCGATACATTTTGGTGGCTCAGGCATGCAAATTTTGTAAGTATGACCTCTTGTTCTTGAAAACCTCTGTCAATTTTAACTTTTATCTCATTTAATTAGGTTATACTTAATTTTAGGGCTTTTAAACACTGATGATGGATTCCTTAATCCGAAAACGTTTTGTATTGTGACCCTTATTTAGGGTATTTTAATATATACCTTTTACAAGAAACTTGGTATTTTTGTGATTTATGGTATACAGCCAGCTACAGGAAGTTTATTTTCCTCCTGGATTTTAAATATTATATTATTTTCTTCACATTGTCTCAGAACATCTGGATTAAAATGAGATGCTAGGTTGTCCCCTATTAACACCTTTTTTCCATCGAGACGCCTAGCATGTGGTAAGAAGCAAGTGACAAACCAATCATTGAATATTGATATATCAATCCAACCATGGAAGGTTCGATTATATCGTGTCCCCAGTGAGCAACATGGCTGGTCGCAGCATGGGCCCTTATGACCATTTTCTGTCCAAGTATCCCATAAATTTTCCGCCTTGTATATGACGTAAAGTGGCAGAAGTATACCTGAGACGGATCCACAAACCATTATAGATGTAACAGATTTTGAATGGTTGCATATTTTTTCGGGATATTTAGTAATTCTTCGGTAGATGCACAATTTTTTCCCGGGGTCACCTGAGACGTTGGATTCGTCGTAATTAAAAATATTTTCAACTGGAACATTTTCAATCATTTGTTGTAAATTGTCAAAGTATTTTTTAATCAGGTCCGGAGATACTTCTGCTCGGCTTTTTTAATATTACTTGCTAATCTTTTACCAGCAATACCTCCGTGTCTCTTCAACAAGCTATTTACCCAGTCAATTCCAGGAATATTCTCCTTAAATCTAGATACACTTCTATCATTTTTGTCCAAAAAACTTTTGACGAACATTCTCAAATCCATTGCACTTAGAGGATATCCCCAATTTGCACACGTTAAAATGCTATTAATAATGGCTACTTCTTCTTCATATGTGAATACAGATTGTCCACCTGTTTTCTTAATCTTCCTTCCATGGTACTTGTTATTTAAAGTTGCGTAGGACAATTTGTATTTTTTTGCGGCTTTTCTTAGCGATAATCCATTTTGCAATACATCGTGCAACGCCTGATTAACTTGTTCTTCATTAAAATTGCCATACGTTCTACTGCCTAATTGTCTTTTGTACGTTCTTCCCATTTTGATTGATATTCTTAAATCTGTAACAAAAATTATAAATTAATTGCTGGAATGTACGTAACGTGGGGTTAGATTGATCACTTGATCAATGTCACCCCATTCAATATTATCCGCCATCTTAAAAAAGCTGGCGTTAGTTAAAATGCTAGATACTTAAAATTATTATTACAGAACCATACAAAATAATTTTATAACATTAGAAATATCGAACTTACCTCTGTTCTTTCTTTACCATCAAAAGTACACAAACCATAAAAGTAGGCCAAAAATTATGGTTAATTTCAAAGCAACAGAACTTCTTCCCAATGCCAATTGCAAACTAACAACGACGTGAACTGATCATAGCCAAGATCCAAGAAATGAACGATGCCACGCCCAGAAACAATTTTACATTGTTGACGGTTGTATCTACATATATGTGATACAACGACAAATGATCAATGTCACCCCAGGAGATCAATCTCACCCCATTTTACGGTATTAAGAAAAGTTGTTTGTAATTAAAAATTATGTTATAATATGCATTTACACTCTTCTAATAAAAAAAAAACTTTTGAAAATTTTCCTCATATTACGCAACATCATTTTTATTTAAGGCTATGGGTACATAATTCGCAAATATTTTACGTGTATCCCTACTTTTTCTGTCTTTACACGGCAAATTACATGTAGTAAAATTCACACTGGTATGGATATGTAAACATTACTAGAATGTCATTCTACTTGAAAATGTCATCGTTCATTTAAAGAGATGGGTTTTGAATGTTCTTGGATAACTGATATTTTTGTAATTGCAAATTATTAATTCAGTTAATAAATATGATAAATTTTTCACTAACTATGTATTCAGTGATTGTAGGTAATAATTTATTTGTACAACAAAGACTAATACTCAATCGAGAAAAGAGGAAAAGTGTTAAAGTGATTTTTTAATAATATATTGTTATGGAACGCTTACAATTTTGAACATCTTTAACAACAAAATACTTGGATCACAGAATATATTATCCTGATGTATTCTCTGCTTGGATCTTCCACAAATAATACACAATAAATAACTTTTTATTAAGTTCACGTCTTAAATCAATTATTTATCAAATACACTATACATCAATAATATTTAATCAATAACTCAACATATTCCCGATGCAATGTCAAATATTTAAAATTGTCACTGATTGTCAGTGTCTGACTGACAATATTTGCTGACAATATCATATTCGGCTGAATGCGTTGTAAGACAAAGATATATTTGGAAAATATTACCACGGCATTGTGTTCATTTTTTTCGAATCCTGAAAAAACCAATAAATATTTTTGAAAAATTTAAACGCAGAATGAAAGACTAAATTATTACCGAGGGCCGAAAGTTTTGAAATTAAAAATAACACTAAATTTTCTCTTATTTTTTCACCCCTATAACTTATTAAAATAAACATTATAGAAGTTCTCAGGGACTTTCGGCCCTCGCTAATAACGTAATCTTTCATTCTGCGTTTAAATTTTTCAAAAATACTTATTAGTTTTCTCAGGATTCGAAAAAAATGATACCCATTTGAATAGCATTGCAGCCGGAAATACGTACCGATCCTCTTAAGATAACTCCGTTATTATTAATTTTGCGAAAAAAGTTATTCTTTATAAAAATTCTAAATAGTCAAAAAACTAAGATGCAATCATAAGATATCAAGTTTTTTCAATTCTATACGAGGTATGTCAAAAATATGAATTTCGCTCAGAAGTAAAATACCTTTATAGTACACAATATTTCAACTAGAAAGCTGCCATTGCATATTGAAACATAGTTTTTACTTCTGAACAACTTTTTATAATAACAAATTTCAATATTGTGAAAAATAAAGGTATTTTACTCTTCAGCGAAATTCATATTTTTTGACATACCTCGTATAAAATTGACAAAATTTAATATCTTATAATTTTATCTTGGTTATTAGACTATGCAAAACTTTTTATAAAGAATAACTTTTATAACAAAGCGACCATAAACAAAAATGATGTTGGGTGCCAGTGATTTGAGGAAAATTTTCAATTAGAAGAGTGCAAATACAGATTATAACAAAATTTTTAATTACAAACAACTTTTCTCAATGACAATTTTCGATATTGTGAAATATAAAGGCACTTTACTCTTGAGCGAAATTCATATTTTTTGACATACCTAGTATACCGTTGATAAAATTTGATATCTGATGATTGCGTCCTAGGTTTTAGACTATGCAGAGCACTTTATAAGGAATAACTTTTTTTCGTAAAATTGATATTAAAAAAGTTTCCTATATGGTTCCAAGTTACGCACACACTGTATATGCACTTTAGAAAAAATATTTTGCAATTTTCAAGGCTTCAGATTTGGTGGGAAATACAATTATAGTATAACGTAGAGAGTGATTATTTATTACTACATTTAACAAAAAATATAAATGAAAATTCACAAGAATATATCCTCGTTCCTGCTGTTACAATATACACATAATCAATGTTCAATATTTTCTAAAGTAATGCTATGCCTTCAATCATTTAACATGGGTTGATATGAGGAAATCGATCTTTTAACATCGCAAGATGTCATATTGGTGCCAATCTAAAGTTTGACACTAGCGAGGGATCCGTATTAATAACTTCGCCAAAGCTTCCATTGATTATGTTATTTATTGATCGCAATAAAAAACCGCTTTCATTTCTGTTTAAAACTTTAGTTTATAGTTATATAGTTATGTTTATATATGAGTTTATAGTTATGTACAAAATTTGACAAAATTTTTTTTTACATTTCTGAACAGCAATATGTACAACAACAAGGATTAAAATTTGATATAACATTTTTGACACAAATATAATTCACAGGCCAACGATGAAAAAACTTTTGTGATAAAATTACCTCTATCTTATGTATTTTAGTGTGCTGAGTCCGAAAATTATATTAAAAATGCTGTATCACCCACCATTCTTTCACAATTTAACATTTAAAATTGCATAATTACCTTTGAAACCATGATTACTACTAAGGAGAAAGAAGCTTGGATTGGATTCAAAAAAGTTGTAACCAAGTTTTTAGGTGATGTGAAAGACCCTAACTACGAGCTTATAGTAGCTAATTTATTAGATAAGTTTTTTAAGAGTTCAGATAAGATTTAAGATTTGGGATGTCAAATGAGCCTCAAAATCTACCTTTTGCATAACCATCTTGATCATTTCCCTGAAAATCTGGGTGCAGTTAGTGAAGAACACGGCGAACGCTTCCACCAGCATATCAAGGTGATGGAGCAACCATACCAGGGATGTTGGAACACCAACATGATGGGTGATTACGGTTGGCCACTTCATCGGGAACAACAGAGTGCCTCGCATAGGAGAAAAAGCTACTTAAGAAGTTTTACAAAAAAAAAGAGTAAGCAAATCCAAATAGTTCAGAAAGCCACTGCGCATCCGCTAGGAAAATTTTCTAATTCGGATTTTTTGCATAGTCTTACTCAGAAAGGACTTCTTTTAACAAATTTGCATGTTGCCAGGACCAAAAGGTGGTCAAAAATTTTTTAAACTTTTTTTTTTCCCTAACATTATTTTTTTTTGCATGGAAAATGTTTTTTTAGGTTTTTTGGATCATTCTAAACAGAAAAGGTCTTTAGTGACTTTTCTCTAAAAATGATAGTTTTTGACATATCAGCGATTAAAAATTGAAAAATTGCGAAATCTGACATTTTTAACCCTCAAAAACTATGTGAAAAACTGAAAATTTGAATGTTGCCAAGGTTGGTAGATATTCTTTAAACTGCAATTGATGAAATCCCGAAGAGTTTTTTGCAATACAATATTCAAAACTCCTTTGTTTTTTAATTGCTAATCAAGCGTGCGCGACACTATTTTCCACCGACAGTATGGGGCAAATGAAAGGAATAAATTCGTTATTTCGTAAACCGTAGACTTTAAGGAAAAATCACGAAACAGGTCGATTTTTATTTTTAAGTTATGATATTGTGGCACGTATGGTATACTAGTGACGTCATCCATCTGGACGTGATGACGTAATCGATTATTTTTTTTAAATGAGAATAGGGGTCGTGTGCTAGCTCATTTGAAAGGTTCTTCAATTCTCTATTCAGTAATATAAACATTTACATAATTATTTATACAAGGTGTCCAAAAAATGTTTATTAAATTAAATTATTTGACAAAAAAAGAAGTAGAAGGACATCCTGTATAAATAATTATGTAAATGTTTAAATTACTGAATAGAGAATTGAAGAACCTTTCAAATGAGCTACCATACGACCCCTATTCTTATTTAAAAAAACCATCGATTACGTCATCACGCCCAGACGGATGACGTCACTAGTATACCATATATGCCTCAATATTATAACTTAAAAATAAAAATCGACCTGTTTCGGGATTTTTCCTTAAAGTCGCCCGTTTACGAAATACCGAATTTATTCCTTTCATTTGCACCATACTGTCGGTGGAAAATAGTGTCGCGCACGCTTGATTAGCAATTAAAAAACAAAGGAGTTTTGAATATTGTATTGCAAAAAACTCTTCGGGATTTCATCAATTGCAGTTTAAAGAATATCTACCTACCTTGGCAACATTCAAATTTTCAGTTTTTCACATAGTTTTTGAGGGTTAAAAATGGCCGATTTCGCAATTTTTCAATTTTTAATCGCTTATATGTCAACAACTATCATTTTTAGAGAAAAGTTACTAAAGACCTTTTCTGTTTGGAATGATCCAAAAAACCTTAAAAAACTTTTTTCCATGCAAAAAAATTATTTTAGTAAAAAAAAAACAAAAAAAAAACGTTTTAAAAATTTTTGACCACTTTTGGTCCTGGCAACATGCAAATTTGTTAAAAGGAGTCCTTTTTGAGTAAGACTGCAAAAAATCCGAATTAAAATATTTTTCCTAGCGGATGCGCAGTGGCTTTCTGGACTAAAAAGCGAAATGCTTGTACAGACCTATACTATGAGAAGATAAAAATTAGATAAAAGGTGTTATTCTAATAATGTATCATTTTAATGTATTCCGCCGGTATTATGTGTTTTTCAAATTATTATATTGTAGAATAAGCCAGTGCCATATTGTGGTAAAACTGTGGGTGATACTTAAAATCTAATTTCAGATTCTTTTTTAGCGCCAAAAAATACATAGGATTCACATAAATTTATAAGAAAAGCTTTTTAAATCTCTTTTTCGTTGGCCTGTGATTTGTAAGAAATATGGTAACTCACTATGACACATAAATGAGATGTGATTCGAAAGGATTACTGAATCCACATTTGTTAAAACTGCATATTAAGAGATTTTTTGGGGGTGTTGATTTTCTTTACATGGGAGTTTGTATTTGTTACGCTTTTGTATATAATCAGTTACAGTATTCGTGATTTTATACTGCGCATGAATTGGTCAAGCGTTTCTTGTGTTTATAGTCTACTTTTCTTTAAACTGAATATAGTATAATTATGATTAAAAATAAATATATGCCAGAGGAAGTCGTGCTTGATGAAAGAAATTCTTGACGTTGATCTTTCATTTTTAACATCATAAAAATTCAATCAATATGTTTTCGTCAGTACTGGTGAAGTCTTTTGAAGTTCACTTATTTCTATAATGCTTATTGTATGATTATCATTAGATTTTTAAACATAAAACCGATACCAACGTAATGATTATTAACAATAAACTTGTATGATATCTACTCCTTGAATTTTTCGAACAAAACTTGATAAACCTGAAACTGGATACAAAATACAATACAAAACAACATAAAAACAATATTTAATATTAACAATACTTAAGGGGGGGGGGGGGGGTATGGTTTGAAATATTTAATTTTTTTTATTATTTCAAATTAAAGTGCATACTTTCAAGAATACACTCTGAAAATTTCAAAATAATCGGAGTAAAATTACCAGAGATACAGGGTGTTGAATATCCCTACCTTCGACTCGCTTTGCCGCGGCTTCGCGCCAGCACGCTTGAGCGTAGTGAGAAACGTTAAACAACTGTTCGTCTTCTCTTTTGTAGATTCTTCCTCGATTCAAAAAAACATATTCCAATGTGCATCACTTTACGATTTGGCAGACAAATAAGAAGATGAACATGCAGTTGTCAAAACTTTAAACGCATTTTTCTCAAAACTGCTTTTTCAAATGCGGTGGACATTGTAACTGAAAAACTACTAGGCCGATCTACCTGATATTTTGTACAGATTTTCTTTAGACATTTCATGAGGTAACAACGTCGAGATATTTTTCTTTTTTTGCTTATTTTTTGTTCAACAATAATAAATCTGTTGATTTTCACAAAATTTTTACCAAAAATTTAATTTTTTTGATTTCTGAGTGATACCAAAAATTCAAAAATCATTAAAAATAAAAAAACTCGACGTTGTTACCTCGTGAAACTCATAAGCTAATAAAATCTTTTTGAATTTTTTGTTTCGTATGATCGAGTGTCGAGTTCTGATGTCCACCGCAAAATCCATTTTTTTGTGAGCTGCCTGTCAAAATTTGTCACCAATGGATTATTTTTCAATATTTTGGATTTAATTTTTTTCTAACATATTCTTTGAATTGTACTTAATCTGCTTATTTAATTTAAAAATAAAATAATTCTACCATAGCTTTGAAAAAAATTCACAAAAATGTGCTTGATATGTTGATTTCAAACCATACCCCCTCCTTAAGGGAGTATATCACTACATTTTTTATACATTAGATCAATATTTTGAATGCTATTCGCCCTTTTTTTAAACACAATAGGCTATTTCTGCCTGTTAATCCTGTTATCTTGTCTTATTATTGTTTACATATTAGTGTTGATCCGATAACATGGACCAAACTTAAAATTGCATCTTCGGCAAAGAGGCTTTTGTGACAGCCTGAAAATAAAACCCCTGAGGCCAGCTCTCCTTAATAACCAAAAATCCATTTATATGTTATGTCTCTTATATCATTTCTAGGTGATTGGAAATAATTATATGGGGAAACATTTTCCCCGATTCTAACTCAGTCTCTTCCGATATAGACTTAGATCCCATCCTAGCTGGTTGATGTATTAAGAAAACAAGAAAAAATATATGACATTTGTATACAAAAATATGCGTTCTTTTCGAGCATAGTGTCAAATTAAGGTATTACCATTAAAAAATTGATAATGACGTCACATCTCGAACAGTGATGACGTCGACTATAAAGGACAGACAGGACGATAACATCGACCTGTCTGAGCATTTTTTGACACAATAGGCAATCTCCTCTAAGATATGCCTAGTTATCTGTAAAACTGTGTGCCTAATAATGTATTAAAAGATATACAAGACCTTGCCGAAACGTGAATGAACAGAATCGTTTTGTTTTTGTATGTCCACTTAATTAAATATTTGTGTGATGGATTTTATTTCAAGTATAGTGAACGCATAGACATATACAGGGTGTTAGTAAATAAGTATGAAAAATTTTAAGGGCTAATTCTACATGAAAAAATAATGCCGGTTTGCTCTATAAACATGTGTCCGCAAATGCTTCGTTTGCGAGATACGGGGTGTTGAAATTTTTATTTCAAACTGCCAATTTATTTATTGCTCTAAAACCAGTTGTGGTATGAAAATAAAATTTGGTGTATTTTAGGAGGTAGCTATTTCGCATTTTTTGACATACAATTAAGAATTTTGTATTCATCATTGGCGCGCATACGGGTAATAGTCTGAATTTTTTTAAAGAAAAAAATAGTACGCCACTGGGATATTTCAAATTAAAAATTATTTTTAAATTCCACGTTTAATTTTGCATAAAAAACTATTCTTGACTTTTTTTCATATAATCCACCGTTTCTATGCAGAAAAATAAAACATCTTGGCGCGTATTTTTCATTTCTTAATACATCATCAAGAACTATCCAATATAATAATACTAAACTACAACAATAACAGAAAATATTACTAATAAGATTTCAACTAGGTGCAAAGCTGCAAAAAATGTTTAAAATGATCTCCTTTACAGGTAACAGAAGAATTTTATATTCATCATTGGCGCGCATACGGGTCTGAATTTTCTGAAGAAAAAAATAGTACGCCACTGAGATATGTCAAACTAAAAATCGTTTTTGAATTCCTCGTTCAATTTACGACAAAAAATCTTTCTTACCTTTTTTTCAAACGAGGCGCCGTTTTTATACAAAAAAAAATAAAACATCTTACAAAGTATTACAAAGTATTACAAACACTTCAAAGTATTTGAGGTAGTTTCCATATGCATAGAAACTTAGTTCAAATACTTTGTAAACGTTAAGATGTTTTATTAAGAAAGATTTTTTGTCGTAAATTGGACCAGCAATTCAAAAATGATTTTTAATTTGACATATATCATTGGCATACTATTTTTCTCTTAAAAAAATTCAGACCATTATCCGTATGCGCGCCAATGATGAATATAAAATTCTTCTATAACCTCTAAAGGAGGTCTTTTTTAACATTTGTTGTAGCTCTGCACCTAGTTAAAACTTATTAGTAATATTTTCTGTTATTGTTCCAGTTTAATATTATTATTGGATATTGCTTGATAATGTATTCAAAAAATGAAAAATACGCGTCAAGATGTTTTATTTTTCTGCATAAAAACGGTGCACCATATGCAAAAAAGGCAAGAAAGGTTTTTAATCATAAATTAGACGTGGAATTTAAAAATAATTTTTTATTCGAAATATCTCATTGGCGTACTATTTTTTTTCTTTAAAAAATTCAGACCATTACCCGTAGGCGCGCCAATGATGAATACAAAATACTTAATTGTATGTCAAAAAATGCGTAATAACTACCTCCTAAAACTCACCAAATTTCATTTTCATAGCTCAACTGGTCTTAGAGCAATAAATAAATTGGCAGTTTGAAATAAAAATTTCAACACCCCGTATCTCGGAAACTAAGCATTTGCGGACATATGTTTATAAAGCAAACCGGCATTAATTTTTCATGTAGAATTAGCCCTTAACATTTTTCATACTTATTTACTAACACCCGGTATAGAGAACATAAATTGATTTTTTTGTTGTCCGCAGCAATTATCAGAGTAAAAAATAGCTTGTAAATCACTATCGTCAATTTCTAATGCCTTCTTGGTTAAATATATGAAAACGCACGTTGCTATTTCGTTAGATCCTCTTAGTGCTTCGACTTCACTCCAAACAAAACATTCGCAATGATCTATGGCCAATTCATTTATTGTAAAATTACATACGTTTAACTTGCACTTGTCTTATAATTATAGGCTAGATTATATGCACTAAAAAATGATCAAAATATGCATGAAATATGCTTTTAAAAAGTAACTTACTATGCCTTTATTATATGAAATATGCATTTCTTCACCATGTCTGCGTAACTATGAACCATATGGGAAACTTTTTTAATATCAATTTTACGAAAACAAGTTATTCTTCATAAAGTGCTCTGCATAGTCTAAAACCTAAGATGCAATCATTAGGTGTCAAATTTTATCAATAAAATACGAGGTATGTCCAAAAATATGAATTTCGCTCAAGAGTAAAGTGACTTTATATTTCACAATATCGAAAATTGTTATTAAGAAAAGTTGTTTGTAATTAAAAATTATATTATAATATGCATTTAGGGGGCATCCATAAACTACGTCGTAAAAAGTTTGGACTTTTTAATACCCTCCCCCCCCCCCGTCGTAATTCGTCGTTTAGAGACGACCCCCCCCCCATGTCGACGTCGTCATTGCAACTCACGACCCCCCTTCATTGATTTAAAAAAAATCAATATTATTTCTGGTTTTTTTTTAAATCAAATATGAGGGGGTACGCGTACAATCTTGGTCCAATGCTATTGAAATGCATTAATTATTTTCGAATCCTGAGATAACTAATAAATATATTTGAAAAATTTAAACGTAGAATAAAATATTACATTATTACCGAGAGCTAAAAGTCCCTTAGAATAAACAAAAGGTTTCTTTTGAATGAAATATTGGAAATGAAAAATCAGACTAAATTTTCTTTTAAACCCCTGTAACTTATTAAAATAAACATTATATATGTTTTCAGGAACTTTTGGCCCTCGGCAATAATGTAGTCTTTCAATCTGCGTTTAAATTTTTCAAAAATCTTTATTAGTTTTCTTAGTATTCGAAAAAAATAAATACATTTAAATAGCATTGGACCAAGATTTTGCGCCTACCCCCTTAAGTAATTAAAATTAATAATTCACTTAAAAATAATGTAATTTAATAAAAAATATATGAGCCTTCCTTTTTGTCGCTGATTCCAATAATTTTTTTATTTAATCGGTATTATTATGTAGGTCATTAATATCTGCGTACTTTTTTTTCAAATTCACTCCACAACTCATTAGCCTTATTTTGACAAAAAACACCACTTTTATCGGGGGATGCTTTCTTAACTGCATCATATCAGTCTTGATATTTATTTTGTTTTGATTTCGATGCCATTTTATTTCTATTCGTTCTTCAGAACTGTTGTTTCACACACATATGCAGCACATAAATGAACTAACATTGACAAATATTAAATTGAATTTAATATTTTTTGCTTCCAGCCGTTCTGTATATAGAAGCGATTGTTTAAACCCAAAGAACAATGTCTTATTGTTTTGCTGTCCTGTACAAAAGTGCTACCTAATATTATTTTAACGCTGTGACTGATAATAAAAACGAAATGAAAAGTATGCGATAAAAGTATCTATAATAGAATTATTGTTTTTAATTTTAACACAGGTATATTTATTCGTAAACGTTTTGTTCTATTTTCAATTTCATATCAAAAACTATACGTTTTTATATGAATATCTGATACTTTAATGCTGGTAGAAGCTAATAAAAAATTATTTTTATAGACACAATAGCGACAAACTTAAATATAGCTACCAATATATTAAACGACGTCGAATGGTCACTCATACCCCCTCCCCCTGTCGTATTCCGTCGTAATAAGCAAGCCCCCCTCCATCTTCTCAACGACGTAGTTTATGGATGCCCCCTTACACTCTGTTGAAAAAAAAAAGAATGTGTGTACTTTGTACGCACGTAAGAAGTTATACTTCTATTATATGATTTCAACGAAATCAATATACTTTAAACAGTTTCTATACTACTTTCCAAAAATTGTTATTAAAACAATACCAAAAATTAAAAAAATAAAAGAAAACACACACAAACACATTGAAAAATGCCACAAATGATTTCTGAACAATAATTGTTGAGAAAATTTTAATTAAATACGTATTTTCTGAAAAAAAAAATATATAATAATATACTTACAATCATAAAATCTATAAAAAAATAAAAAAATTAATTAACTTGCATTGGGCTTGAACCTACTTCCCGTGTATCCCGCCGTGCGAGAGTCGAAGCGATTTCAAACTGCACCACCTTCGCGTATACGTCATGTGGGAATATACACAAACTGAACAACTTTTTGACATTTTGTTTATATGAATTTTTATTAGTTTGATTTTT
The DNA here is from genome assembly GCF_917563875.1 of Diabrotica virgifera virgifera. Taxonomy (NCBI): domain Eukaryota; kingdom Metazoa; phylum Arthropoda; class Insecta; order Coleoptera; family Chrysomelidae; genus Diabrotica; species Diabrotica virgifera. Next base: position 78,292,355 of record NC_065451.1, read on the forward strand.
GTCGAATTAAAATACAACAATATATAGAGTAAGAAAACGATACATTAGATGAAAATTTGTAGAAAGTGTTCGTAATCAGATTATGTAAATTAAAGCATTGCCTACTAGGGGTAAGTACATTATTTTTTTTACATTTTCCAAATAGGTATGAAGATAATTTTTTATTGGAATACAACTGAAACATTTAGAATTACGTACCTGTGGCTTTTCAAAACTATTTAAAAAGTCACTATAATTATAAATTTGATTTTATTTCTGTCCTCACAACAATAAAAACTAATATATTATACAACATTTTTGTTTACCGATAACCTCCATATTGAACAATTATTGACAGATTATTTCAACACCCAATCAGAGCCCGTATAAAGACTAATACCAAACTGTCGGTGTGCGCATGCGCGCAGATCAATATAAATTCACCCTCAATCTCAATCGCGCCTAGAGAAGTATAACTTCAAAAACTTTTGAAAATTTTCCTCATATTGCGGATACCCAACATTATTTTTATTTAATATAACTCACGTTATTATTAATTGTGCGAAAAAAAGTTATTCTTTATAAAAATGTCTAAATAGTCAAAAAACTAAGATGCAATCATAAGAAATCAAGTTTTTTCAATTCTATACGAGGTAGGTCAAAAATATAAATTTCGCTCAGAAGTAAAATACCTTTATAGTACACAATATTTCAACTAGAAAGCTGCCATTGCATATTAAAACATAGTTTTTATTTCTGAACAACTTTTTATAATAACAAATTTCAATATTGTGAAAAATAAAGGTATTTTACTCTTCAGCGAAATTCATATTTTTTGACATACCTCATATAAAATTGACAAAATTTAATATCTTATAATTTTATTATTTATTATTTTTATAAATAAAAATTATGTTGGGTGTCAGTGATTTGAGGACAATTTAAAAAAAAAAAGATTTCAATTAGAAGAGTGCAAATACAGATTATAACATAATTTTTAATTACAAACAACTTCTCTCAATGACAATTTTCGATATTGTGAAATACTCTACTCTTGAGCGAAATTCATATTTTTTGACATATCTAGTATACCGTTGATAAAATTTGATATCTGATGTTTGCGTCTTAGGTTTTAGACTATGCAGAGCACTTTATAAAAAATAACTTTTTTTTCGTAAAATTGATATTAAAAAAGTTTTCCATTTGGTTCCAAGTTACGCAGACACACTGTATATGCACTTTAGAAAAATATTTTGCAATTTTCAAGGCTTCAGATTTGGTGGGACATAAAATTATAGTATAACGTAGAGAGAGATTATTTATTACTACATTTAATAAAAATATACCTGAAAATTCCTAAGAATATCTCCTCGTTCCTGCTGGTACAATATACATATAATCATAAATGTTCAATATTTTCTAAAGTAATGCTATGCCTTCAATCATTTAACATGGGTTGATATGAGGAAATCGATCTTTTAACATCGCAAGATGTCATATTGGTGCCAATCTAAAGTTTGACACTAGCGAGGGATCCGTATTAATAACTTCGTCAAAGCTTCCATTGATTATGGCGATTATGGCATTTCTTGATCGCAATAAAGAACATCCTTCATTTCTGTTTAAAACTTCACTCAAGTTATCTTTATTTTTTTTTCAATTGTCCGAGCAAAATTTATTATTCTCTCTTTGATAGAATCAACAATGTACATTCTATCATTTACAAATAATTTTTGAGCCTCTAGTTTTATAATAGAGTTTACAGTTATGTCAAAATTTGACAAAATTTTATTTAGGACAGTTCATTCTGAACAAAATTATCACTATTTTTTTGACATTTCTGAACAGCAATATGTACAACGACAAGGATTAAAATTTGATATAACATTTTTGAGACCAATATAATTATTTTTCAGAAATATGGTACTATTCAACCACGTCCCCCATCTAGCCAACACTGGTTCCGGTTGCAAAGAGATATCGAGAAGCATCTCCGTACATATTTCTACTCGCAATGGTTCTTTTATAATACGTTCTTTACATTGTTGATTAAAGTGTTTACATTTGTAAATTCGAGTCTAACTTTCTCCGCAACTCTGTTTAAACATGTTTGTTGCTTTCTGCACAGAGATGGCCTCTAAATACACATTTGAGACCACCAGAAGGGGAGGTTACATATGTAAGTTCAGTCTAGAACACGCTGGTTTTTCCCCTTCGAATTAAGTGTATACTAATATATTATACGAAGCAAGTGGACTGTATTGTTCTAATTAAGATCAAGTAAAATGAAATACAAAATAGCTCAAAATACATTTAATGTTGAAACAAGGAATAAATTATAAACTTACACAAATAATATTGAAAATCACGACAAATAGATACAAATTATGAAAGCTTAGAAAAACCTTTTACGAAATTACATAAATATTTCCCTTGACCTAAAACCAAATCAGCTGTTAAAATATCGTAAAGGAATTATATATATATATATATATATATATATATATATATATATATATATATATATATATATATATATATATATATATATATATATATATATATATATATATATATATATATATATACATCCTACTATCCATTTGGCATCGATACATTATGCATTTACCATCGATTTAGCATCGTCTTGCAAAGTGGCATCTGTATATTGATGCCACTTTACACTACCTTAATAACTTTTTTCCTGCACTTGTTACCAGAAGTCTAATCAACTCGGTAGTTAGAGATTTGATTTCTTGATGTTATTTTAATATATCAGCTTTCTTTGTTTATCCCTTACTAAGTTATATAAGTTTATTCCATAAAATGTTTGAGTCCAAAATGATGGTACAGTGAAAATATTATATACATTTAGTTCAGTGTTTTACCGTTTTGTCGCTGCCGCTATATACATGAAAACGTATATCCCACTTTCATTATCAATCATTTTGGCATCAGAAATTTGGCATCACTGTTGAATACAATATTATCCACAACGAAAAATAGGCAATTTGAGAATGTATATATTATTTTCATCAACAAATCATTCTGGCATCATGTTGTTTTCACCCAATTTTGAAAAAATGTGAAAACTTTGTATTATCCACGTCCGTCTGTCCGTCCGTCTGTCTGTAATCACAACTCCTCCGTCAATATACCAGCTAGAATGACAAATGAGGTGTCAACGGAAAGCTGATATTACAAGGATGGTACTAAAGGTGATATATTTGACCTTGGCGGTCTGTCCTTCGGTCTGTCCGACCGCGAATATACCTCCTCCATCATTATACCAGGTAGAATGACAAATGAGGTGTCAAATGAAAGCTTATAATCCAAGGATGGTACTAAAGGTGAGATATTTGACCTAGGCTGTCTTTCCGTCGGTCCGTACGACCGCGAATATAACTCCTCCGTCATTATACCAGGTAGAATGACAAATGAGGTGTCAAATGAAAGCTTATAATCCAAGGATGGTACTGAAGGTGAGATATTTGACCTAGGCTGTCTTTCCGTCGGTCCGTCCGACCGCGAATATAACTCCTCCATCATTATACCAGCTAGAATAATAAATGAGGCGTCAAATGAAAGCTTATGATCGAAGGATGGTACTAAAGGTGAGATATTTGACCTAGGCTGTCTTTCCGTCGGTCCGTACGACCGCGAGTATAACTTCTCCGTCATTATACCAGGTATAATGACAAATGAGGTGTCAAATGAAAGCTTATGATTCAAGGATGGTACTAAAGGTGAGATCTTTGACCTAGGTTGTTTTTCCGTCGGTCCGTACGACCGCGAATATAACTTCTCCGTCATTATACCAGGTAGAATTACAAATGAGGTGTCAAATGAAAGCTGATAATCCAAGGATGGTACTGAAGGTGAGATATTTGACCTAGGCTGTCTTTCCGTCGGTCCGTCCGACCGCGAATATAACTCCTCCATCATTATACCAGCTAGAATAATAAATGAGGCGTCAAATGAAAGCTTATGATCCAAGGATGGTACTAAAGGTGAGATATTTGACCTAGGCTGTCTTTCCGTCGGTCCGTACGACCGCGAATATAACTTCTCTGTCATTATACCAGGTAGAATGACAAAGGAGGTGTCAAATGAAAGCTGATAATCCCAGGATGGTACTAAAGGTTAGATATTTGACCTAGGCGGTCTGTCCGTCGGTCCGTCCGACCGCGTATATAACTCCTCCATCATTATACCAGCTAGAATGATAAATGAGGCGTCAAATGAAAGCTTATGATCCAAGGATGGTACTAAAGGTGAGATATTTGACCTAGGCTTTCTTTCCGTCGGTCCGTACGACCGCAAATATAACTTCTACGTCTTTATACCAGGTAGAATGACAAATGAGGTGTCAAATGAAAGCTTATAATCCAAGGATGGTACTAAAGGTGAGATATTTGACCTAGACTGTCTTTCCGTCGGTCCGTACGACCGCGAATATAACTCCTCCATCATTATACCAGCTTGAATGATAAATGAGGTGTCAAATGAAAGCTTATGATCCAAGGATCTTACTAAAGGTGAGATATTTGACCTAGGCTGTCTTTCCGTCGGTCCGTACGACCGCGAATATAACTTCTCTGTCATTATACCAGGTAGAATGACAAATGAGGTGTCCAATGAAAGCTAAAAATCCAAGGATGGTACTAAATGTGAGATCTTTGACCTTGGCGGTCTGTCCGACCGCGAATATAACTCCTCCATCATTATACCAGGTAGAATGACAAATGAGGTCAAATGAAAGCTTATAATCCAAGGATGGTACTAAAGGTGAGATATTTGACCTAGGCTGTCTTTCCGTCGGTCCGTACGACCGCGAATATAACTCCTCCATCATTATAACAGCTTGAATGATAAATGAGGTGTCAAATGAAAGCTTATGATCCAAGGATGGTACTAAAGGTGAGATATTTGACCTAGGCTGTCTTTCCGTCGGTCCGTACGACCGCGAATATAACTTCTCCGTCATTATACCAGGTAGAATGACAAATGAGGTGTCAAATGAAAGCTGATAATCCAAGGATGGTACTAAAGGTGAGATATTTGACCTAGGCGGTCTGTCCGTCGGTCCGTCCGACCGCGAATATAACTCTTCCATCATTATACCAGCTAGAATGATAAATGAGGTGTCAAATGAAAGCTTATAATCCAAGGATGGTACTAAAGGTGAGATATTTGACCTAGGCAATCTTTCTGTCGGTCCGTACGACCGCCAATATAACTCCTCCGCCATTATACCGGGTAGAATTACAAATGAGGTGACAAATGTGAAAGTTTAGTAAAAATGACTCAAAATTAGTAAATTCGTATATCAATCCACGCAAAGTTACACGTAAAATTCAAATATTGTCTTCCAGTTCTACTTTCGATTACTTTGGGTGAAAACCTAGGACTTACGAAGTCCAATTACTTGTTTTATTTAAAAATAAGGCATATCATAGACATGCCTTAGGCATCATAGAAGACAATGACACAGAAAAATCAAACACAGCAGCATGTCAAAAGGGCCTTAGTTATGTATCTTCGGTCCTGTTAGACCAAACGTGATATATAGCACCTCAAATGATAGGATTTGACAAACAGAATACAATGAATTTATACCTAACCTAACAATGACATAGAAAAATCAAATACAACAGCATGTAAAAAGGGCCTTAGTAGCGTATCTTCGGTCCTATTAGTCCAATCGTGACGTACGTCATCTTAAGTAATAGGACTTGACCAATAGAATCAAATTTGACACAAACAAATCAAATACAGCAACAAGTCAAAAGGGCCTTTGTTATGTATCTTCGGTCCTATTGGTCCAATCGTGACATACAGCACCTCAAATGATAGGGTTTAACGAACAGAATACAATGACACAGAATAATCAAATACAGCAACATGAAAAAAGGGCCTTATTTACGTATCTTCGCTCCTATTGGTCCAATCGTGGAGTACAGCACCTCAAATAACTGGATTTGTCAAATAGAATATAATGACATAGAAAAATCAAGTACAGCAGCATGTCAAAAGGGCCTTAGTCTTGTATCTACGGTCCTATTGGTCCAATCGTGATGTACAGCACCTCAAATAATAGTATTTGACAAATAATATAAAATGGCACAGAAAAATCAAATACAGCAACATGTTAAAAGGGCCTTAGTCATGTAGCTTCGCTACAATTGATCCAGTCGTGACGTACAGCGCCTCAAACGATGGGATTTAACGGGCAGAATGCGACTGTAGACAAATCAAAATGGCGGCATGTAATAGCACCTTAAAATTGTACAAATAAAATGGATTAACGCACAGAGGTGGATGACATATTATGTGACAGTATTTAACAAAGTGAATACGATTACATACGTCCAGTTTTTGACAGGTGACTTCTCTACATGATAAACGCGAAAAGGCCCCCTTCGTTCACTGTTCGACATAGGCCTCCCGTTCACTGCATATATCCACTTCTTCCTGAAGCCGTGACATAAGAGGATAGAATTTAACGAATTAAACGACAAAGAAGACTAAACAAGGCAGCGTGCGGGAAAAACAGGACCATCCTTTGTACACTCCACAGGAAAGCATTATATATTCAACGTTAGAATTATGTTATAGTATAAGGGTATATATTTTTAAATGATAAATATATTTTTTTATTTAGTATATTCCGTACGTTTTTTAAACATGATCAGGAGAATTTGTTGCCTGAAGTCTATAAAAGAATTTCCTAACAATCCTTGCGTTATGGATTATTTTTGAGCATGTGTTTAAAAGGTAGCTTACAGGCTTATTGTTCAATGGTCTTATCACTTTTAAGCGCTTGTCTTTTTGTAGGGCTATTAATTGTGATTTCAACCATTCTTGCGGGACAATGCCTTTTCAGTAAATGAAGTGAATATTGTTATACATTTAATTTTTTTCACTCAATTAATTGGATGCCCCCTACTGGTGTTTGGTCTAAGCTTACAGCTTTTCCCCATTTAAGCTATTTTATAACTAATTATAATTAGGGGTACGGAATTTTCGCAAATAAAAAACATGAATTTCGCATTTACTTTTTTATAATTACAAAATTTTGCATTTATTTTTAACTACGAGTAAAACAACAGAAAACATTAATTAAAAGCTAACATCGTTGTAATTTCGACATTCGACTCTTTAAGAGCTGTTCTTCGAATCTGTCACTGTCACTACAATATTATATGTGCTGAAGAATCGTTCTGCGTCTACGCTGTTCGTTGGACTCCAAATGCTTTGTAATGCTGCTTTAGCAAATGACGAAAAACTGCACTGTGTAGCAATTATGTCTTGTGTCACACAGATATAGGTCATCTGTTGAAAATTCTTTGACTCGATCACTCAAAATTGTTTTAGGGCGTCCCATTTTAGGGGATACTTTAAGTAACTTTATGTTACTATGATAACTTTTTTGATAGACCATGTTCTTAGTAAAAATTGACGGAATGAGCACTGATTGTCCTGTTTGACTAATTTATATGTTTAGAAAATAAGAATTAGCCGACTTTTATTCCTACTTAGATTTTTACCAATACAAAAGACCGAAATGCAGATAACAACAGTCGGATTATTTATATTTCTCAAAGAATCAACATTGAAAAATATCAATTCCTTATCTTATCTTTATCTATTTAATGATGAACAATGAAAGTTCCTTCTGTTTCAACACGTGTTAGAAAAATAAACACCTTTTAAAAATTATGTACAATAGAAAAATTTCCGACTTCCGTAAAATCTTTCCATTCCTTATTTACTACGTGACTAAGTACCTACTTATTTACGGACGAGTTGAGCACCTGCAGGTACTTTGCGGAAATAAACAAAAACTCCATATTTCACATTTATCTCATTTTTGTTAAAAATTTCGCCGAATTCGCATCTATTCCGTACCCCTAATTATAATAAAACAGTTGGTAAAGAATCATTATCTCGTTGACTTTTTCTTGTTTATCGTTGATAATTCTGCCGTTTGAACCTTCTGATAATCCATATATTTTCTCTATCTGCTCTTAAAGTGTGTTTATTATATTATTTTCTTTCTCATTTAATTTACACCGATCCAGACTAGTATAGCTCCATATAACAGTTCTAGTTCTGTAGTAACGAATCAATACTTTTATTTAGCACATTAATTTTTGTTTTTTTTTTGTCTTCGGGTCTTGCAGTGTTTCTCGCAATTTTTAATTATCCATTTATTACTCTACTTATCTTATTTTTTGAATATACGACTTGAATAAAGACTATGTTTTGCCAGTCGTTATTGTTTAGTAGACCGGAATATTGAGATATTAATTCTTTACATTACATATTTGTCTTTCGGTGATTTTCTATTATTAATATGAAGCTGGAAGTGTTAGGTTACACTGGTTTTTGATATTTGGTCCAGAGTTCCCTCTCAATTCTTTTGTCGGATTTCTCTTTAATATTATCGCAGCTGCATGTACTGGTACTAGGTTCTGAGTGCTCAGGTGACCTTTGAAGGACTCCCAATTACTCTATTTCGTCCACTTCTTCTGAGGTGGGTTCAGAAGTGGATATCAACTTCTGTTCCATATCTATTTATATGCCATCTAATGATTTTACTTTAAATTTAGCTGCTTGATCTTCTTCATGAGTAATAAAATTTTTGTTATTTTTGCTATTTAGCAAACAGCATTAGAAAGTCTGTAAGCTTTTTTATGAACTGCTGAAGTGCGTCCTATAAAAGTAGACATATTTTCATGAAAAACATGTTTTCATGAAAATTCCTTAATTTTATTCAATATGTTCAATACAGCGATTTTAACGGTTTTACAAATTTTTTATGTCGATGCCGTGCGCATAATACGATTCTGGAAGCTCTGAAAAATAGTTATTTTTTTCTTCAATTATCTCAGCTGATTTTTTTATTTACGAGTCATTTCTTCAGATTTGGGAACACTTAATAATCGGAGGGGGCCAAGTCAGGAGAGTAAGCCGTATGAGAAAGTAATTCGAACCCCAACACGAATTTCTGCTACTGTCACAACGCTCTTGTGAGTCGATGTATTGTCTTAGGTTTTGAGAACACTTTAAAGAACACTTTTTTCTTCTGCTTATGGAGTCGTTTTTCATTCATCACATACTGGAACTCACCACATAAATTTTGAAGACCCTGACATCAAAACTGTATTAAATTATATGTGATCCAAGTAAGTTATAGAAAAAGTCAGAATAGATAGAGTAGAACACTTATAAAAAAATTGTAACAAGCAATTGGACATCGTAAGTTCTAATTTTTCACCCAAAGTGACCGGAAGTTGAACAGGCAGTCGATATTTGAACTCTTCGTGTAACTTTTTGTCAGTTGATATGACGGATGAATTTTGTTCACCGACAGACATGGACGAACAGACAGGCATGAAACCGGAAGTATGTATTTGTTCTGGTCTTTCTTAGTCGCGTTGAATAATAGTTTGTACTATTTCGACGAATTTAAAACAGTACTTTCGGTTGCAACTCTGGAACAGGCAGTCCGAGGTCAAACTTCTCACATGTAATATCATATTTTGGGTATAGGCTTTCATTTGACACCTTATTTGTCATTCTTTCTGTCCTACTAACAGAGGAGTTGTGTTTATTGACAGACATGGATAATTCTAGGTTTTCACATTTAATGATAAAAACAATAATTATATAATTCAGTTAACCTGACTATGTCATTGTGATAATGACTTCTTATCTAAAAGTGACAACGGCAATTATTCCATTCACTCACGGTAAAATATCGCAAAACCTCCAGATTTTAAAGAACCGCTTGGATTGACATGAAATTTGGCACACACGTAGCTAAAATGAAAAAGAAAAAAGTGAGATTATGCCGATATGTTCTCTTGTCCTGGATGTGAATTTCACCCCTTCTTGGGGGTGAAAAAACATACGTTCAAAATAAGTCCGGGAGTGGATAAACTAACTAATTCTAATTCTAAGCAAATTTTGTTCTATTAAAGTTTTAAACGGCTGAAAATGTTATAAGAATTTTTTGCTCTACATTGTGCTTTCTATCTATACCTTTAAGGAACGCACTATTTTCGGGGACACCCTGTATATGATCTGTAAGTTGCATTGGTTAAAAATGCTTATTTTTGAAAGGGGGTTTGTTGAAAGGGCTCGAACGAATCACTAGTCACGAGTATGTATATGCAAATTTTAAACAGCCATATCTTAACCAATTTTTGTCTTCCAGAAAATCAAAAAATCCAAATATTTAAAAAAGCAAAACCTACATTTTTTACTCTTTAAGATATTTGGTATCACTAATAATTTTTAAGTTATTTTGAAAAAAGTCTTTTTTTTCAAAATTAAAGATTTAAAATTTACTTTAAAACCAAATTTTTTCACAAATAAGCACTTTGAACTGATGAAACTTACAAACACAAACAATACATAAAGTTACTTGTGAAGTGGTAACGATTAATTCCATTTGGGCTGTTAATTAGAGGGAGATTTTTACGATATTTTTAACCAAAAAAAAAAGAAACAACTGTATTTTGAGCGTAACTTGCTTACTCTTGCTGCTAGAATCTTTTTAAAAAAATATAAATAAACGTTTTCTTAAACACTTCAAAAAAGTTGTAATAAGTTTTCCTAGAAAAGTGTTTCATTTTTTTTATTTCACGTTAAAATATTCGATTTGGAATTTGACATATAAGAGGTTATTTTTAATTATAGTCTGTTTTTAAACTAAGAGTAATTCAAATTTCCCGCGCCGTAAACCTTGTTTGTAATTGGTACAACCTCAGGCAATTTTACTCATATCAAATTTTGACAATAATGACATTTATAAAATTTTAACACTATTGGCATTTCATAGGTTAGTTTATTTATTTTATCAGCGATTTTTGTATTTTCTGCGTTATTCCTTTTAGTTTTAGATTTTTAGTCAATATTACCGTCAAAGGCCGATATGATCAACCAAAAAAGAAGATGTATCTGAAGATATTTCTAGTGACTTTCTTGGGTGTGAATCTGTCTTTTTAGTTTACCTACTCCTCTTGGTTTTAAAACAAAGCTTAGCAATAACTCTGCTTCTACTGGGTCTACAGACCTGACACATATACCATTTTTACACTTTTCTATAAGCTATATTTGCTATTTGCTAATTTTTTATACTGCAACAACGCATTGTGCGAAATAAAAGTGTTAAACATTTTCACCAGAGTTTATTCCGATTTTTGAGGTAATAGTGCGAAATAAAATATTAACTATATGCGAACATTTGTATAAGGTCATAAACTATCTAAAGTGCAAAAAATAGTGGCAAAAATCGGCCTATAAGTAACTTATAGAACATTTTATGTTAATCAAAACAAACGACATTTTATAAATTCCAGTTCTTTTGACAACAGATAAGAGAACAAGTCTTGATCAAATTAAAAGCGACGTTGCCGGTTTTCCAAAAAGTTTTAAAAATCCAAGAAAGGAAATCAATCAATTATTAATAAACTAAGTAAACAAGATTTCGAAGTAAAAAGAATTTTAATATATTTAAAGTCATACTCAATTATTGCTTGAGAAGTTCTAGAGCCTTCGCCGGGTCGACTGGGGAACTAGAGCTTATCGCTTGCTTTAATATAGAGTACAAATACATAAAAAATGGTGGATAGTGATAATGATTACACCTCAGAAGACAGTAAAAAGAGAAGTCTAGAGATAGATGCAGACAATATTTTTAACAAGAGCAAGAAACTATCCAGAACACCAACCAAACAACAGAAAGATGAAAACAAAATTGATCAGCTTTTAAAAATGATGCAAAATTTAACAGATCAAACACAAAGTTTAACATCGGAGGTAAAAGGAATAAAAGAAGAACAACGAGAATATAGAAATGACCTCCGAGAATTAAGAAAAGAAATAAATGAATTCAAACAAAGTAACCAACAACTACAAAAAGAAAATGATGAAATGAAACAGGAACTAAAGATAGTGAAAATGAAGGTAGAAAAGTTCGAGAAAGAGAGAAAAGCTAACAATGTTATTGTCCAGGGTCTACCGATGGATACAAATAACCCAAATGTAGTCAATGAGGTTATGGCAGATTTCGTGGAAAGAGAATTAGGTATTAAAGTAGAAATAGAAGAAGCTTATAAAATAGGGGACAAAACATGTCTTGTAAAACTAAAAAACAAAAATGAAAAAATAAAAATTATGAAGAACAAAAACAAACTAAGGAATTCAAAGCCGGAAATATATATCAATAACGATCTAACGCAAGAAGAGATGAAAATACAACAAGAAATACGGAGAATTGCAAAATTTCAAAAAGAAAACGGTAAGAACACTAGAGTAGGTTATCAAAAATTAATTATTGACGGGACTGAATGGAAATGGAACAAAGAGAAGAATGAACTGGAAAGGGCAAAGCAGGACACGCCAAAAAACTGATAAAAAAACAAATATTGGATACAACACAAAAAACGGACACGAAAATGGCAAAGGAAAAGGACCTGAACAGATTAGATAAAATAAAACATACGAACACAAAAAAATATAATAAAAAACCGAAAAAATGTGATCAACTAAAAATAAGTACGTGGAACATCAGAACAATGCTTGAACCAGGAAAAATGCAGGATATCGTCTCAGAACTAGAAAGATACCAAATTGATATTGCAGTGATTCAAGAAATCAGATGGGCAGGTCAAGGAGAAATAAATAGAAAAAACTACACACTACAGTACTCGGGACATGAAAAACAAGGTCAATATGGAGTTGCTTTCATAATTATGGGAAAAATAAAAAATAACATTATGCAATTTAAACCAATAAATGAACGTATGGCTTACCTGAGAATTAACGCCAAACCATTTAATATATCAATCATAAACGTATATGCCCCAACTGAAAGTGCTACTGCGGAGGAAAAAGACAAATTGTATGAGGAACTCGAACGAGAAATGGAGAAGTTACCTAGAGAAGACACAATACTGGTAATGGGAGATTTTAATGCCCAAATAGGTAAGGAAGACTACATTAACCAAGTAGCAGGTAAGCACACAATACACGAAAAAACTAACGACAATGGCCAACGATTATGTAATCTAGCATCTAGTACCAATATGATTATCGTTAGTACAAAATTCGAACATCCCAAATACCATAAAGTGACGTGGATTTCCCCAGACCAAAAAACATGGTCACAAATAGACCATATTCTGATTACAAGAAGGAAGCAAACATCGGTAACAGACGTGAGGTCCTACAGAGGTGCACATGCAGACACAGACCATTTTATGGTGACTGCAAAAGTAAGACAAAAAGTCAAAAGAACACTAAAAAACACGACAACAAAAAATAAATGGCACGTAGAAAAACTGAATACTCCAGACATAAGGATTAAATATGCTGATGACATGAACAAAAAACTGAAGGAACAATCTAAACCTACAAAGGATATAGAAACAGAATGGAGAAATATAAAAAAATGTATAAATGAAACAGCGGAAGTACACGTAGGGATAAAAAGAAACAAAAAAAGACAAGAATGGTATAATGAAGAATGCCATAAAATGTTAAAAAAGAAGGTAGAAATGAGACAAATGTGGATAAGAACAAATAGACAGGATTATAGGGAAGAATACAATATAATAAGGCATGCATGTAAGAAAAAAATAAGGAAAATTAGACGTGAGTGGTTGGATGATAAGATAAAAGAAATAGAAAAAGAGAGTAAGAACAGAAACACAAAAGAATTCTATAAGAAAATTAGTGAGCAGAACAAAACGTTTAAAGGAAAGATAAAAAGCATAAAAGATAAAAATGGAAAAGTATCAGAAAACGATGAAGAGTATAAAGAAATTTGGACTAACTATTTTAAAGAATTATTAACAGAACAACAAGATCAAGACCTAAATGAAAACAGAGGAGAAGAGACAATGATGTTAGGAAACCAGCTACAAATACCAACAAAAGAGGAAGTTGAGGAAATTATTAATAGCAGCCGTAATGGTAAAGCCTCAGGATCGGACTGTATCAATATGGAGCTTATAAAATATGGTGGTGAAGAATTAAAAGATAGATTATACAATTTAATAAAAGACATATGGGACGAAGAAAAAATGCCGGAAGAATGGTACAAAGGACAAATTATCACGATTCATAAAAAAGGAGATCAACAGATGTGTAAAAACTACAGAGGACTGACGCTATTAAACACAGCATATAAAATCATGTCCGCCTTAATACAACGAAGACTGACCGAAGCTACCACGAATATCATAGGACACTATCAATGCGGATTTGTTAAGGGAAAGTCTACAACAGATGCCATACATACAGTTAAACAAATTATGGAAAAAGCTCATGGATATAAAATAGAAATTGAACTGCTTTTTATAGATTTTCGACAAGCATTTGATACAATAAATAGATCAAAACTAATGGTAGCTCTGAAAGAAATGGGAATACAACATAAATTAAGAAGATTAATACAAATGACAATGAGTAGAACTGTAGTTAGTATAAAAACTCAAGTAGGCGACACAGAAGAATTTGTCATCAATAAAGGGGTGAGACAAGGAGATTCATTATCAGCAACTCTGTTTAATCTTGCCCTAGAATACGTCGTCAGGAAGATCAACAAAGGCACCCTCCGAACGAGAGAAGGACAAATAATAGCATACGCTGATGATATTGTGCTAATAACAAAAAATAGAAAAACAATGGAACGAATGTTAAACGAAATGGTAACAGAAGGAAAAGTAATGGGATTAAAAATAAACCAAGAGAAAACCAAAATAATGAGATTTGACAAAAACTTTGAAAACAGAAAGGTTAGAGTAGGAGAATATACTTTTGAAGAAGTCGAAAAATTTAAATATTTAGGAATATTAATAACAAACAATGGAGAAAGAGAAACCGAAATCAAAGAAAGGATTATTACAGCAAATAAGAGCTTCCATGCAAATAAAAAATTACTTAAAAATAAGTTATTGAGTAAGAAATCAAAAATGAAAGTATACAAAACAATAATTCGACCGACGATGATGTATGCAGCCGAAACTCTTAGCATGACAAAAAAACAAGAGGAAAACCTTAGAATACAAGAAAGAAAAATACTAAGAGCAATATTAGGACCAATAAAAATAAATGACAATGAATTTAGACAAAGAACGAACCTTGAGTTACTGGAAGAAATTGAGGAGGATATAGTATGTAAAATAAAACAGCAAAGAGCAAAATGGCTAGGACACATATGGAGATCCGGATCAACTACGACGATATACTCAATATTGGAATGGACACCAGCTGGCAAAAGAAGACGTGGAAGACCAAGATCTACATGGTTACAAGAAGTAGTAAGTGATCTCAACAATGCGGGCATACGACATTGGAAAGGGAAAACCAGAGACAGGAAAGAGTGGAGAAAAATAACAGAGAAAATTAAATAACGAACATGAGGACTGATCTACCTCAAAACATAGATCTAGAGAGCGTAAGCGGCGTAACCCCTAAAGGGGTGTTTAGCCACTATATATATATATTTGCTATTTGCTAATTTTTTTTCAATAAAGTAGGTACCTACTTTTTGAGTTATTTGCGAAAAACCGTCTAAAAACGTGTTTTTTTTTGTTGAAAAATGAACATATTCACTCGCAAATATCTCTAAAATTATTGACTTAGTGAAAAAACTCTATAAAATAGAAGTTGTTTAGAATTAGTCAGTTTATCCAATTCCGGACTTATTTGAACGTATTTGTTTTCATCCCCGATAACGTACGAAACTCACCTCCAGATCAAAAGCACATATCGGCACAATATCACTTTTTTTCTTTAACATATTAGCTATGCGTGTCCCAAATTTTATGTCAAACCAAGCGTTTCTTCAAAATTCTGAACAAAAACCGTAAGTAAATTAAACGAAAATGTAAAAGGTACATTCCATGTCAAATCACTTAGGCGAAAAAATTTGGATCTCCGATTTGTCTGAAAATTGGTATATAGCTTCTGCGGGACGTAAAAAGAAGATATTTAAGGTCTTCTTCTTCTTTTTTCTCAAAATGTTATTTTATGCGATTTTACAGTGATTTGGTGTTTATTTAAACAAATTTGCATTTTCTGTCGTAAAGTCCATTCCCAAAATACATCATCATCGATTTGGCTAACAATTTGCCCGCAGATAGCTAAAAGATAGGACTTTAAGTGGTTAGAAGGATTTGAAATATATTATAATACCAAAAAAGTTACATGCAGTAATATCATACTCAAAAGTATGTATTAGTCCAGTCGGGATAGCATTTGACATTGAATGCCAAGCTGCACAAAAATTTATTTTTCTGATCTTTAGGGGAGTCAATAGTAGCCTAAATTTAAAATCGCGCCTGAATTCCTCCGTTACGTTAGCGACCATCTTGATTTTAAAGGAGAACCTGTTTTGCTCAATATCTCCGCCATTTTTAACTTTTCGACAAAAATGGAAGGAACTGAAATTGTTCCAAATAAATCGTATTTACAATTATTACAATTTCTTTTTAACAATTTTTGTCGTGAGGTCGATATTTTCGAGTTAATTTTACTTACAGTGGACGCCTATATTTTTGACTATAATATTGCATGTAACTTTTTGGGTATTGTAATATAATTCAAATCCTTATGACCACTTAAAGTCCTATGTTTTGTCTATCTGTGGGCAAATTTTCAGCCAAATCGATTATGATGCATTTTGGGAATGGTGAAAAATGTAAAAAAAAACGGTATTTTAACGTTTTCTATACTATAAAATTTGATCAAAAGCTTGTTTTGAATCAAAGTAACTTGTTATAATGCCATATAATGACATTTTTGAGTCCCTTCTATTAAAATATTATGTTTTCCATTGATACTTTACGAGAGAAAATGGAAATTTGTATAAATAAACACCAAATCACTGTAAAATCGAATAAAATAACATTTTGAGAAAAAAAGAAGAAGAAGATTTTTTGACCTTAAATATCTTATTTTTACGTCCCGCAGAAGCTATATACCAATTTTCAGACAAATCAGAGGTCCAAATTTTTTTTTGCTCCAAAATTGAGTGATTTGAAATGGAATGACCCAAAATTAATTTTTCAAACAAATATTTTAAGTCATGAGAAAATTATAATTTAGCAGATGAAATAAAATAAACACAATTCAACTCGTAAAATATTTGGACCCTTACCAGCCGAACTAGCCGAACAGGTAGATAAAGAACCCACCTTTTATATGGTTTATAATATACCTTTTCTACCTGGCCTCAAACGATTGATATTTTTAACTCGTGGCAACATCGATTGACGGCAAATACACCGCAAATACACATTTTTATGTGGTGGAAGTCAAAATGGCTGTGAAGTGTAAAAATTTTTGTATATAATTTAAATTTTTAAAATCAACATTTTAGAAAACTGAGAACGATACAGGGCATTAAAAAATGCGCTCAACAAACATACACGAATTAAAATTCGAAAATTATAGTATTTCTTAGTGATGCCAAATGACTGCAACATGAAAAGATGACATAATGATAGCGGGATGTATATATATATATATATATATATATGTGTAAAATATTATACGGGAAATAAATATTCTACCTTCGTCTGTGCTGCCATCGTGGGAACGTTTTCGCTGTCTACAGCTCATCAGCCAAGCTCTCAGAACAGACGAAGATGTAGAATATTTCCTCCGTATACCCGAGGCCGTAAGACAGCCATGCAGTCCTTATGGGACTAGCGCAATCTGAGTTAGTTAGAAGCAACCTTCTGGGGTTGCTTCTAACTAACTCATATATATATATATATATATATATATATATATATATATATATATATATATATATATATATATATATATATATATATATATATATACTAGAAATGATCACAGCTGATTAGTAATTATCAATTTACAAATTATTGGGTTAACAGCTGAAATGGAAGACTCAGTGTACTCTTTTCTACGATTCCAATATTTCGTTAACAGTCGTTAACATCATCAGGGACGCTGAAATAATATTAAAGGTATAATAGTGAAACTGGGTATTAAAAAACAACTCACCAGTTTGAGATTTTAGTCAACGATGTTATAAATGTGTAAAAAAGCGGCATTAACAAAAAGAATTGCAGTGAATGTTATTAAAAATTAAAAAATATAACAAATATAAAAAAAATGGAACTATAATATAAATAACTATGCTAAAAAACCACTAATTATTAAAATCTTTTAAATTCGTCGCACAGAAAGGTATTAGAGACAATTATGTCAATATACTGTCAATTATGACAGAAAGAGGTAGTATATTATGAACTAGAATCTAAACTAAAATCTTTATTGACATTTAAGTTTTTATCAAGTTCAAGAAGGAAAGAATAGATCTCTGTTAATTGTTTAATATCTGTTCTTTTATTAATTGTGTGTTCATTCTGATAAATAAATGCCATTTCAAGAAAAGTTCTTTTGTGATAGTTCTTTTCATTTGTTAAAATTTTTACAGATTCAAAGTCCATATTATGGCTTTCATTTACAACATGTGTAGCTAAAGAGCACCTGTCTGGATATAATCTACAATCACTTTTATGACTTGTCATACGATCTTTGACTCGTCTAGTTGTTTGGCCTATGTACTGTTTGCCACAATCAATACATGGTATACTGTAAACTACATCAGTCAATAGCTCCTTTGGAGATCTATCCTTCATCTTTGAAAATAAGTTATTAATAGTTAAAACTGGTTTACTAGCTATTTTGATGTTTAGCTCGTTTTTTACAATTCGTGTGAGTTTTGGTGTAATCTCTCTAATGAAGGGCAAAGAGATGAATGAAACTACTTCCGGAATGACAACATTATTATTGTTAGCTGTATTATGATTATCTACAATAGTTGGTGTGATAGATGGAGTGTTAAATAATAAGTGTTTTAACATTATAGGAGGATAAGAATTGTCTAAAAACATGTTATATAGTTTTTTTAGATTAGTTTGATGGAATGATTTATCAGCAATTCGTTCAATCCTAGTTCGTATTTGTTTTACTAAGTTAAATTTTATTGAGTGTTTATGGTAAGACCAATAATTCAGGTATCTACCTGAACTTATTGGTTTCATGTACCAATCAACTAAGATAGTATTATTTGTTGTGCGATATAATTTGGTGTCTAAAAAAGGAATGGAACAATGGTCATCCTCTACTTCAACTGTAAATTGTATATGAGGATCAAAGCTATTAAAAACAAATAACAATTCATCTGTACTATTAGTAGGGGATCTACGAAAAAAGGTCGCCAACAATTGGTCGAGCGAAAAAATGTCGCGCACATTTGAGCGCGTATCAAAAGGTCGCCGGCGAAAAAACAGCGCCGACGAAATAAGGTCGCGTGCAATTGATCGCGCGAAAAAAGATCGCGTCAGAAAATATGTTTTCATTTGCATACTTTAACTTTCCTTCACACTTAATCCAGGCTTAGGTCAGATTTAGATGATGCAATAGAACTAAAGGATTGCTGTTAAATAATGACCCAAACAGTTAAATATTTTCTTATTAGTCATTTTAACCTATTGGTAAAAAATATTTCGTCAACCCAATATTGACTTCTAAATGACTTTAGTTTTATTTTCCACTTTAAATAATAGGAAAATAATTGGAAGTAAATAATCCTATTTGAAATTGATCATGTAAAATGTTCGACCAATTTAATGGTCGAATTAAGGTAATTTTAACTGTAAATGTTGTAGGGAAAGTACCTAGAGGTATTATTTCACGACTTGGCAGTGTCGCAAAATTTACCCTTTGTTATTTAAGAGTAAGTTTTAATATAAGCTTAATATATTTTACAGGGTATATACTACATATAGATAGGGTAGGTTAAGGGCTACCATCTTTATTAAAATAAAATTTCCCAAATAAAATAATGATATTGTGGTTAAAAATTATATAACAGGCACAATTTCATTAATACATTGTCACTGGTGAGTACTTATTGAAGATATCATAGTTAAAGAATACATTTATATTAATAACAGATTTGCATACTTTAACTTTCCTTCACACTTTATCCAGGCTTAGGACTGGCAGTTAGTAACTGGCGTGTTTAAAAGTTTTTTTAATTCTAATTTTTTTATTTTTTTCTAATTTTTATTTTTTTTTTATTTTTTTTTTTGTGTTTTTTTAATTTTATTTTTTTTTTGTTTTTTTTTTAATTTTTTTTTTAATTGTTTTTTAGTTTTTTATACTTGCAGTTGAAAATTTTGGGCAATTCCTCTTAAATATTCTAGATTTGGCCGGTTCCCGTATTGCAAACAAATCGTTTTTATTCGCCGCGCTGTATCTTTATAAATTTTTTTTTGAGGTTGTTGGTTTCCAGCTATGTATTGCTCCACTTTTAATCGATTTAAACTCTCTTCTTTCTTTAGCCCCGTAAGAAACTTCCATAGATTTGGGTGTGCTGCATTTAATATCGAGGAGAAGCTGTTGTGCCAACCTTCGACAGCATTATTAGTACGCGGTAGATCTTCCTCTATAAATTCGAAGCAATTCCAAAGATTCCTTGGAAACATTGGCGGTCTTCTTTGTTGTCGTCGATCCAATCTGCCTATCCATACATCCTCAAAGTAGTTTATTAAAGGTGTTAGTAAATTTTCATTTTGAGTGTAAAACTCGCTGTCCAGTAGCTCTCCGAATGTTGCAACAACATCTACTTCAGGTACGAAGGCTAGGGCTGCCAATTGTCGCAGATGTAGAGCAAAATTCGCGTCTTCTGTATAAACTTGTTGCAGTCCTGTACCTTGCATGTTTCTCCACAAACATTGTGTGAAATGAAAGAAACATCCACGGATTCTGACTTCAGGAAACTCTTGTTGTAAAGCATTAATTGCTGCTTTTTCATAATCCACCATTATTGTTGTAGGACGTAAACCTGGTCGTAACGTTTTTAATTCATGGAAGAGTCGAGTGTGTGTTGCCTGAGTTTTATTAGGAAGTAGAGCAAAAACAGTTGGAATAACGTTGCTATACTGTACGCCATGTATTGTATACAGCTGACCAAACAATAGAGGAGTACATGTGAATGTTCCATCGGCATACCAGTGTTCACAGCTCGCCATCAAAGTTAAATTTCTTTCAGTGGAAAATATTAAAATTCTCTGTTCGTTTGGACCACTGTCAAATAAAAGAAACGGTTCGCCGTTATTGTTTCTGGTGTATTCTTCCGGAATAATAAGCTCTGTTAAGCTTCTTGGATTTGCCGGAATAGCTTCCACTCTTTGGCGTGTGTTCTGAATAGTTCGCTTTAGGGATGAAATAGAAGGTAGCTGCCCAGTTGCACCCACAGACACTTCTTGTGAAACGGTAGCTATGATTCCTTGTGTTGTTAGTTCAACTTGATGAGCCAGTTCTTTCATTCTGTTACAAGCCTTTTTTGCTTCTAATATTGACGCATCGGCAACGTGGTTGTGACTTGTACTTTTCACTACTTCATCTCCCACTGTGTGAACTCTCCCGGTACATTTATGCTTATTGTACTGAGCGCACTTCCAAATTGTCTTTTGATCAATCGTTTTTTCCTTTCTATGGATATATCCATTATACACCAACATATTGGCACCTTTTTGACTCTTTACGTAAGTTAAGACCATCTTGACAAATCGACAAGCTAATGAATAATGAGATATACGATATTTTTCCCATCTTCTTATACATCCAAAATACATTAAAAAGTAATAAAAGTACGTTTCACGAATATGGAATAATAATTACCACATTAGTGAATAACGCACAATTAGACAAAGAACTTTTGTACAATATTTATTTTAGCATTTCCAATAATGTCTTATCGTAATGACTTCATGGAATTCCTAATAAATACCTACACAATAAGGTGCCCTTATCTAAACTACTTATTCTTCACTAATCTGCATAACGACTTTCTACTAAGAACCAATTATGCTAATTACCGGTCTCTGAAAATACCAAAAATAGGTAAACTGGTACCTGGTATTCGTTTGTATGTAATATATACTGTAAATAGAACTATTATTACTGTACATTTTTAACGATATCCGATTAGGAAGAGCAAACACTTTTAAACACGCCAGTTTTTTGCTGACAGTCCTAAGCCTGTAAAAAGTGTGAAGGAAAGTACCTTTCTGAATTTAGATCCATATATTAAAATTATTCACGTAGAACAAAAAAATACTTTCTTCATGTTAAAAATTGTTCAATTTTCAAGTATATTCACTTGAATAACCTGAAAATACCATATGAAATAATTTCCCATTCTCCTATATTTCCCATCTTCCTACACATCCAAAATACATTAAAAAGTAATTAGATGGAATTCCAAGACTAATCGGCTCATAATGCATAAAGTTAAAGTATGCAAATAGAATTTCTTTAGAACCTTTTTGAAAACCAATTGAATGGTTTTAATAATGTAAAACATGACGCGATCTTTTTTCGCGCGATCAATTGCACGCGACCTTATTTCGTCGGCGCTGTTTTTTCGCCGGCGACCTTTTGATACGCGCTCAAATGTGCGCGACATTTTTTCGCTCGACCAATTGTTGGCGACCTTTTTTCGCGACACCATTAGTAGGTATAGCTAAAATTAGGTCATCTACATATTTTTTGACAAAGAAAGGTGTAAAAGGTAGTACAGGAATAACTATATCTAACAAATCATCCATCATATAAGCAGCCAATATAGGACTCATTTTAGCTCCCATAGGGGTACCAAAAGTTTGTTTATATATTGTGTTGTCGAATGTAAAATAATTATTTTCAAATAAGAAAATTATCAGTTCTAGAAAAGTATTTTGATTAATTTTACAATGGTTGGAGATATCATTCCAGTGTTTTGTTATAGAACGTAAACAAGCTTCTAAGTAAACATTACTAAAGAGAGAAACTACATCTAAACTTACAATCACAAAATCATTTGGTAGTTTTAAACCATTAAATTTGTCTTTTACTTGAAAAGAATCCTTAATATAGTATTCATTTTGATAATTGTAAGCATTAGTTAAGATTTCTGTAACAAGAGTGGCAATTCCTTCAGTGGGTGCTCCTATAGACGACACAATAGGTCTTACTGATAATATAGGTTTATGTATCTTGGGCAATGCATAAAATTTTGGTATGACACTTTTATAAGATGTTAAACGTTTTTTAGTATTAAGGTCACTAAACCTTCTATTATGTAAAGATTTAACTAAGTCATTACATGTACGTTCTAAAGATAATGTAGGGTCTGTATTTATGACTCTGTAAGAAGTGTTATTTTGAAGTAATTCTCTGGAAAGGTCCATATACTGACTTTTGTTCATAATAACTGTTACATTGCCTTTATCAGATTGAGTTACCATTAACTCTGGATTAGATTTCAGAAATTTCTTAGTCTTACAATAAAGATGATGGAAAAAAGTGTCTGTTTTATAGTTATTAGTGACATAATTTGTGATAATATTAGTAGATCTGGCTGTTAGTACACTTCTTTTTATATCATCTCTCATGTAAGACGAGATCAAATGAACATCTGCTAAAAGGTGTTTTATGGAAATATCATGACCAACCTTAGGTTCGATACTAAATTTAGGACCCAACGATAAAAACTTTACAATGTCTGAAGGAATGTCAATATCACTCAAGTTTTTTAACCAAGCACCATTAACTTTTAAACGGTTTTCGCAATACTCAGATTTTAGTTTGTCTAACTTCCTTTGTTGTACATTTTTAGTGTCATGAAATATTTTATTATAAATTCTTAACTGTCTACTTAAAAAATTAGTAAAGATAAGTTCATTACTGTTTGTGACAATAGTTGTTTTCAATTTCTCTAAGTAACGTTCAAAATTATGAATAGTTTTATGATTGGAGTTAATTTCATAATTTAATAATTTTGTACATAACCTTTTTTTGTCTCTGTGAAGATCCAGTTCCTTCATTGGTTCTTGTCTTAGAATCAAATTATCTACTGGTTTAGTGGCTCCTTGTAAATGTTTAGGTAGTAATCCCATTTTTCTACAGTTTAACAAAAATTGTCTACGATTATATTCAACTGCCAATTTCCTTTTAGTTTTAGCCCATTGCTTTAATGCCTTTACTACTATTTCACCATATTGATTACGGATGTCGGTGTAAAAACCCATATCAGATTTATAAACTAGAAATGATCACAGCTGATTAGTAATTATCAATTTACAAATTATTGGGTTAACAGCTGAAATGGAAGACTCAGTGTACTCTTTTCTACGATTCCAATATTTCGTTAACAGTCGTTAACATCATCAGGGACGCTGAAATAATATTAAAGGTATAATAGTGAAACTGGGTATTAAAAAACAACTCACCAGTTTGAGATTTTAGTCAACGATGTTATAAATGTGTAAAAAAGCGGCATTAACAAAAAGAATTGCAGTGAATGTTATTAAAAATTAAAAAATATAACAAATATAAAAAAATGGAACTATAATATAAATAACTATGCTAAAAAACCACTAATTATTAAAATCTTTTAAATTCGTCGCACAGAAAGGTATTAGAGACAATTATGTCAATATACTGTCAATTATGACAGAAAGAGGTAGTATATTATGAACTAGAATCTAAACTAAAATCTTTATTGACATTTAAGTTTTTATCAAGTTCAAGAAGGAAAGAATAGATCTCTGTTAATTGTTTAATATCTGTTTTTTTATTAATTGTGTGTTCATTCTGATAAATAAATGCCATTTCAAGAAAAGTTCTTTTGTGATAGTTCTTTTCATTTGTTAAAATTTTTACAGATTCAAAGTCCATATTATGGCTTTCATTTACAACATGTGTAGCTAAAGAGCACCTGTCTGGATATAATCTACAATCACTTTTATGACTTGTCATACGATCTTTGACTCGTCTAGTTGTTTGGCCTATGTACTGTTTGCCACAATCAATACATGGTATACTGTAAACTACATCAGTCAATAGCTCCTTTGGAGATCTATCCTTCATCTTTGAAAATAAGTTATTAATAGTTAAAACTGGTTTACTAGCTATTTTGATGTTTAGTTCGTTTTTTACAATTCGTGTGAGTTTTGGTGTAATCTCTCTAATGAAGGACAAAGAGATGAATGAAACTACTTCCGGAATGACAACATTATTATTGTTAGCTGTATTATGATTATCTACAATAGTTGGTGTGATAGATGGAGTGTTAAATAATATGTGTTGAATATAATCGTAGACAATTTTTGTTAAACTGTAGAAAAATGGGATTACTACCTAAACATTTACAAGGAGCCACTAAACCAGTAGATAGTTTGATTCTAAGACAAGAACCAATGAAGGAACTGGATCTTCACAGAGACAAAAAAAGGTTATGTACAAAATTATTAAATTATGAAATTAACTCCAATCATAAAACTATTCATAATTTTGAACGTTACTTAGAGAAATTGAAAACAACTATTGTCACAAACAGTAATGAACTTATCTTTACTAATTTTTTAAGTAGACAGTTAAGAATTTATAATAAAATATTTCATGACACTAAAAATGTACAACAAAGGAAGTTAGACAAACTAAAATCTGAGTATTGCGAAAACCGTTTAAAAGTTAATGGTGCTTGGTTAAAAAACTTGAGTGATATTGACATTCCTTCAGACATTGTAAAGTTTTTATCGTTGGGTCCTAAATTTAGTATCGAACCTAAGGTTGGTCATGATATTTCCATAAAACACCTTTTAGCAGATGTTCATTTGATCTCGTCTTACATGAGAGATGATATAAAAAGAAGTGTACTAACAGCCAGATCTACTAATATTATCACAAATTATGTCACTAATAACTATAAAACAGACACTTTTTTCCATCATCTTTATTGTAAGACTAAGAAATTTCTGAAATCTAATCCAGAGTTAATGGTAACTCAATCTGATAAAGGCAATGTAACAGTTATTATGAACAAAAGTCAGTATATGGACCTTTCCAGAGAATTACTTCAAAATAACACTTCTTACAGAGTCATAAATACAGACCCTACATTATCTTTAGAACGTACATGTAATGACTTAGTTAAATCTTTACATAATAGAAGGTTTAGTGACCTTAATACTAAAAAACGTTTAACATCTTATAAAAGTGTCATACCAAAATTTTATGCATTGCCCAAGATACATAAACCTATATTATCAGTAAGACCTATTGTGTCGTCTATAGGAGCACCCACTGAAGGAATTGCCACTCTTGTTACAGAAATCTTAACTAATGCTTACAATTATCAAAATGAATACTATATTAAGGATTCTTTTCAAGTAAAAGACAAATTTAATGGTTTAAAACTACCAAATGATTTTGTGATTGTAAGTTTAGATGTAGTTTCTCTCTTTAGTAATGTTTACTTAGAAGCTTGTTTACGTTCTATAACAAAACACTGGAATGATATCTCCAACCATTGTAAAATTAATCAAAATACTTTTCTAGAATTGATAATTTTCTTATTTGAAAATAATTATTTTATGTCATGAATTGTTATTTGTTTTTAATAGCTTTGATCCTCATATACAATTTACAGTTGAAGTAGAGGATGACCATTGTTCCATTCCTTTTTTAGACACCAAATTATATCGCACAACAAATAATACTATCTTAGTTGATTGGTACATGAAACCAATAAGTTCAGGTAGATACCTGAATTATTGGTCTTACCATAAACACTCAATAAAATTTAACTTAGTAAAACAAATGCGAACTAGGATTGAACGAATTGCTGATAAATCATTCCATCAAACTAATCTAAAAAAACTATATAACATGTTTTTAGACAATTCTTATCCTCCTATAATGTTAAAACACTTATTATTTAACACTCCATCTATCACACCAACTATTGTAGATAATCATAATACAGCTAACAATAATAATGTTGTCATTCCGGAAGTAGTTTCATTCATCTCTTTGCCCTTCATTAGAGAGATTACACCAAAACACACGAATTGTAAAAAACGAGCTAAACATCAAAATAGCTAGTAAACCAGTTTTAACTATTAATAACTTATTGTCAAAGATGAAGGATAGATCTCCAAAGGAGCTATTGACTGATGTAGTTTACAGTATACCATGTATTGATTGTGGCAAACAGTACATAGGCCAAACAACTAGACGAGTCAAAGATCGTATGACAAGTCATAAAAGTGATTGTAGATTATATCCAGACAGGTGCTCTTTAGCTACACATGTTGTAAATGAAAGCCATAATATGGACTTTGAATCTGTAAAAATTTTAACAAATGAAAAGAACTATCACAAAAGAACTTTTCTTGAAATGGCATTTATTTATCAGAATGAACACACAATTAATAAAAGAACAGATATTAAACAATTAACAGAGATCTATTCTTTCCTTCTTGAACTTGATAAAAACTTAAATGTCAATAAAGATTTTAGTTTAGATTCTAGTTCATAATATACTACCTCTTTCTGTCATAATTGACAGTATATTGACATAATTGTCTCTAATACCTTTCTGTGCGACGAATTTAAAAGATTTTAATAATTAGTGGTTTTTTAGCATAGTTATTTATATTATAGTTCCATTTTTTTATATTTGTTATATTTTTTAATTTTTAATAACATTCACTGCAATTCTTTTTGTTAATGCCGCTTTTTTACACATTTATAACATCGTTGACTAAAATCTCAAACTGGTGAGTTGTTTTTTAATACCCAGTTTCACTATTATACCTTTAATATTATTTCAGCGTCCCTGATGATGTTAACGACTGTTAACGAAATATTGGAATCGTAGAAAAGAGTACACTGAGTCTTCCATTTCAGCTGTTAACCCAATAATTTGTAAATTGATATATATATATATATATATATATATATATATATATATATATATATATATATATATATATATATATATATATATATAGCGCTAATAGGCCTTATAGGCCTACGGCTTCTAAATTCTGGATAATATTTCTCCATTCTTTTCGGTCCTCTGCACTCTTTCTCCAGTCCTTCACCCCGATTTCTTCCAAATCCCTCTCTGCAGCCTCTAACCATCTCTTTCTTGGTCGACCTCGTCTCCTTTTTCCCAATGCTCTGTCATTCAATATTCGTTTGACGTTTCTAGTTTCTGGCATTCGAGTAATATGTCCCAGCCATCTAACTCTTTGGGCTCGTATTTTTGTCGTTATTTTTGGTCTCCCATACATCCTCATTACTTCTTCATTTGTTCGTCTCCTCCAGGTTTTCTCCGCTATCTGTATACCTCCAAAAAAATATTTTCTCAGGACCTTCCTTTCCCATATCTGTATCTTCTTCTCCTCTTGTTGATTCATTACCCACGTTTCGCTCGCATACAACACTGTGGGTCGTATTATCGTTTCATACATTCTGATTTTCGCGTTTATTGATACATTTTTTGCTTTTAATATCGTGTTTAAGGCACCCACAACTCGACTTCCCTTCAATAATCTTTTATCTATTTCTTTTTCTTCCCTTCCAGTACTGGTTACAGTCACTCCCAGGTATTCGAATTCTGCTACTTCCTTAAATTTATATTCATCTCCTTCTCCTTTCATTTTTATATAGTTATCCTCTTTATTTATATCTCCTTTCATTACCATGTATTGTGTTTTTCCTTGGTTGCTTCTTAATCCATACCTTTTTGCTTCCGCTTCGAACTTTTGGAATATTTTTTGGAGATGTTCCTTTGTTCTTGTTAGGATGACTAGATCATCAGCGTAAGCTATAAACTGCTGTCTGTTGTTAAATATGGTACCGCTTGTATTAATTTTTATCCTTCTTACTATGTGTTCTAGTACCAAGTTAAATAAGTCTGTAGATAGAGGGTCACCCTGTTTCAGTCCTTTATTCACTGTGAATTGTTTTGAAAAATTTCCTTCCAGTGTTATCCTGTTTTTTGTATTGTTGAGCGTCATTCTCACTAATTTAACCAGCTTTCCTGAAATACCCAAGGATCTCATTGCTTCATATAGCATATCTCGGTCTACTGAGTCGTAAGCCTGTTTAAAGTCAATGAACAACATGTGTAGTCCCAAATTTTGTTCGTAGCTGTTGTTCTGTATTAGTTTTAATAAACATATTTGATCTGTTGTTGATCTTCCTGGTCTAAAACCTCCTTGGTATTCTCCAATGATCTTATTTACCTCCTTTTGCAATCTATTTCGGATGATTTTTGCAAGTATTTTATAGGCCACTTCTAATAGCGATATTCCTCTATAATTTTCGCAACTTGTTTCATCACCTTTTTTGTAGATTGGACAGATGAGTGCATTGTTCCATTGTTGCGGCATTTCCTCTTTTTGCCAGACTGTTAATATTAGTCGGAAAATTTTTTCTTGCAGCTTTTCTCCTCCTGCTTTAAAAATCTCTGCCGGAATTCCGCTTTCTCCTGCGCTTTTGTTATTTTTTTGCTTCAATATTGCTTGTTTTACTTCTTGTAGTGTAGGTTCTTCTTCACGTTGTTGTTCTGTGTTATCCTGTTCATGTTGTTTTATTTCCTGGGGTTCTGCTTGTTTATTTGCATTTAATAGTTCTTCAAAATACTCCGCCCATCTGTTCAATTTTTCTGTTGTTTCTCCTAAAAGCACACCGTCTTTACCTCTACAATAACTTGTTTTACTCTTTGCAGTTCCTCGAGATTTTTTTACTTCTTGGTAGAAATTTCTTATTTCCTTGTTTATGTATGATTCTTCTATTGTTTTCAACTGTTTGTCAAGATGTTCTCTTT
This sequence comes from Diabrotica virgifera virgifera, assembly GCF_917563875.1. NCBI lineage: Eukaryota > Metazoa > Arthropoda > Insecta > Coleoptera > Chrysomelidae > Diabrotica > Diabrotica virgifera. The sequence goes on from NC_065451.1 coordinate 78,322,068, forward strand.
TCTTTTTTCTGCAGATTTGTTTTACTTCTCTTCTTGCCATTTTATATTTTTCTGTAGTGTCCTGTGTATTATTTTTGTCTTTTTCTATTTTTGCTTTATTTCTACGTATCAATGCTATTTTACAATCCTCGTCAAACCAGTCTCTTCGTTTCTCTGCTTGTACTTTTCCTAGACATAGTTCCGTTGCTTCTGTCATCGCTATCTGTATATTCCTCCATTCTTCATCAATATCTTCTGCGGTGGGGTAACGAAGTCTTTTATTTATCTTTGCCACAAATTTGTTTGCCGTTTTTTCTTCTTTAAGTAATTCTATCTTGTATGTTAATCTTTCTTTTGCTGTTCTTGGGTTTCTTGGCAGCTCTTGTTTAAGTTTGGCTATCGTTAGAATATGATCGCTATTGGTATCTGCCCCTCTGTAGCTTCTGGAATCGGTAATTGCTCTGATATGTTTACTTTCTATTAATACGTGGTCTATCTGGTTTTTTGTCCTTCCATCTGGAGATATCCAAGTTATCTTATGAATATCCTTATGGTCAAATCTTGTGCTTACAATTTTCATTTTATTTTCTGTTGCAAATTCAATTAATTTTTTCCCATTTTCATTTGATTCCTTATGCAAACTTTTTCCACCCGTTATACTTCTGTAAATCTCTTCTCTTCCTATTTTGGCATTCATATCTCCTACGATTATCTTTATGTCATATTTCTGAATTTTATCCATCAAATTACTTAGCTTCTCATAGAACTCTGTCTTGGTTTCTAGGTCTTTTTCTTCAGTGGGGGCATGTGCATTAATGATGCTAATTTTTCTGTACTTTCCTCTTATTCTTAAATAACATATTCTATCTGATATAGCTTGGAAGTCTATAACTAATTTACTTATTTTTTTGTCACCATAAATACAACTCCAAAATATCTGTTTGTCCCGCCACTCTTAAAAAAGGTTCTTTTTCCTATTTTGACTATTTCAGTTCCCAACTGTTTTGTTTCTTGTAAGGCCAGGATGTCTACTTTGTAATTCTCCATAATATTATCTAAATTTTTTAAGGCACCCTCTTCGTACGTACTTCGTACATTCCAGGTTCCAATTTTTATTATTTCCTCAGGTTTTTCCTTATTTGTATCGTTTTTTCCTCATTTTCCAAAGTCGTTATTCCTTTTTTTGCCATGTCAATACCATATTTCAGCCGCTGTTCTTCGTTTATTAGTTTTTTGAATTTTCTATCAGCTGTTCTCTCTCCTCGTCCCATATCCAGATTTTGCCATTTACTATTAATTTCTTGTAGCCGATTTTCGTTTGCTTACCTTTGCTTCTTTCTTCCTTTGCTATTTTAGTTATTTCCTTTTGTATTTCTTTTTCTTTCGATGTCAAATCGTTGTTTATATAGATACGGTCTTTATGCTGTTTTAGTTTACTTTTCTTGTTTAGGATTTCCATTTTATCCGTGAAAGTTTCTGTCTCTATTGCGCATACTGTTTCTCCTATTTTTGTTGCACTTCTTAGTTTTATTTGTGTTTGCAACTCTTGGGCTATGAAATTTTCCATTTCTTCTTTTAATTTCTTATCATCATTTTGTTTGTACTTTCAACCCAGTTACGATCAAGCTTTTCTTTTTGCTAAATTTCTCCAGTTGCTCCATTCTTTCATGTAGCAATTTTACTTCTTTTTTTAGTTTTTGATTCTCTACTTTTACATCCATTAACTCTTTATTGGTTTGTTGTTGTTCTTTTCTTATTTGTTTTATTTCTTGAAGCATTTCATCATTTTTATTCATGAGCTCTCTCATCATCGTAATCATAACATTTTCCATGTCTTCATTTTTTTCGTTGCCTGCTTTGCTTGGTGACCGTTTTGTAATTTTACTTCTATTAAAACAATCATCCAAGTTTTCTCTTTTGCGTTTCGTTTCGTCATCGGTTTCACTTCCTGTGTCATTATCCTTTCTTTCCATTTTCTAAGAGTGCCCCGCTAAATGTTACAATTAGAAAAATCTGTATAGAATACAATATAAATATAAATAATATAAAATATAAATATAAATAAAGGAATTACAACAATAATTAATAATATTCTAAACAGCTGGCTGAGACGATTAAATCTCCGAAGTGAATATGATACCTCATAAACCTCGCAAACGGTTTTTTTAAAGAAGGAACTAATTGGTCACACAATATTAGGGCATCAAGAACGTTAAAAATTTATCAAAACAATATTAAACTTCGGTTAGGTCAATGGAACATAGAAGAGTATAATTAATGGAAATTATTATATTATGAGCGTTTACTACGAGAAAGGCACCCTATTAAAATCAATAAATGGATATAATATATGTCAATAAAGTGTAATGCTAAATAAAACACATGCAATAATTATTATAATACGATACAACACAGAAAAATATAGAAATATGTTTAAAATGAAAGTCTTCAATCTCTTTGCAATGGGCAAAGACCCAATGTCTTTGCAAATTCGCGCACTTCGCGACGTTAAAAGTTATTTGGAGAAAAAGGGTATCTGATGATACCACAGCAACGTAAAATGTACTTTAAAACTTATTTTGGTACCTTAGAAACTCCTCTCAGGGACGTACAATGCAGCAGGATTGCTATAGTCTGTAGCAAAGACGTCTATAGCGAATACATCACCTCCAGCAGAGCAGCTCAGGAACGATGATGTCTGGATCCCGTCATGGGACGCAGGGTAGCCCTTGGCACCAAACGAAGAACACCATCTTCGCTCAACGAACTGTGCACAACTCACTATAGTCCCGTCTAACTGGGATTAAATAAACACATTTTTAGGGGGGTCTCTTCGATATTGGATTGGTACTCAATTAAAGAAAATTAGTTTTAGGGTTTATTACCGATTTTTCATTATTTTCGTTCCGACACGTAGTTACCATAATTAGACTGCTGTCCTTTCGACACGTTCCCAATAGTAATAAACCAAGTAGTAATTAAAAGTTCGTATATTTATAGTTCATAACAGTTTATATATTAGATGGGACCCTTTTTGACGATGTCTAAGAACTAGCAACGTTTTCGAGAGAGTATTTTAACCATACGGGGAGAACTATAAGTTAAAAGAAAATTGCGGAACTGCAACAATGTTTAAACTCTGTACATGCGCTAAGCATGTGCCATAAATCACATTCGGAAAAAAATCTTACAACTAGTAGCAGCTTTAATCATCTAGGAAGCGATGTCGCTAACTAACGCCAAGCTTTTTTCAGAAGGTACTTGATTCGGTAAAAAGAAATTTGTCAAAGATTCATTAACAATGATTCGAGCAATGCTATGAATAATTTGAAGAACCTATTATCTGAATATGTATATAAAACTATTTTATTTATGTGATATTTTCAAATACATCAAAATATGCAGAAATAGGCTCTTAATCAAGTAAATATGAATAGCAAGCAAGCAAGCAAGCAATTTGATTCAACCCGGCCCGTGAGACTTGTTAACTCCTAAGAAAGTACGTTCGGGTTTAACAATTCATTGGAGCGAGGTGTACTAAGACAGGAGTCACTCCATCGCGCTCCAACGCTCCAGGCCATCCCTTTCCCCCCTATAGCACGCTGATGCGCGATAGTGGCACAACTATCAGCCAAATGCTCTTCACGTGGGAATCCTGGGTAATAGAATTCCAACGTGGTGCCCTAATTAATTTGCAAACCAGGCCAGCGTGAAACGCTATATGCCTGTTATTTTCTTGTGACTTGTCCGCGGTACTAAAATTGCTTGTTTGGGCCCCAGGCCTGTGAACCGAGTTAAGCTCGGTTCAGAGCCCTGGATCGGTAGTCGCTTTTCCTGGACTTCATGTTTTTAACTGACTCGCAGGTTATCTCGTATTCTTCTATGAGGTAGTTGGTAATATCGGTGTCTTTGATGCTTTACGGTAGCCCTCTCAGAACCAGCCTCCGTTTTATGTCTTCCTCTAGTGGGAAGGCGATCCATTGGATGGGTTTGATGTCTGCATTATAGGCTTCTATAATTTTGATCATTATCCTGTAATCGTCTGGATTTTTGGCCTGGACGAGTGTTTCCCGTCCGTTCCTTGACAGCTTATTACTCGTGATGACCCTGGAATTTTGGGCTATTGTCAGTATCGGTCCGGTCTCGTTGACGCTCTGCAGTTTTATCACTGGAGGCTTTCCTAGGTATTTGGGGATATTGGCTGCAGTTGGAATCTCGCCAGTGTCCATTTCTTCTTGTTGAGCATCACCGCTATAACGACTACGGTTGTCGTCGTCTTTTTTGGGGAGTGACGGGAATATAATGGTCCAGGGTTACTAGGACCATCTTCTCCCGGTAAGGGTGGTTAACCCTTATCCGAGGGGTGGAATGATTAATAGTCGTATCACTGCTTAAGTTGTTTTATTATACTTGCATGAGTATAAGCTGGTAGCAAGCTACGCGACGTCGTCTCGCGGAGTGGAGATGATACTCTTTGAATATGAATAATCTTACGTCTAAGAAAGTATAATGACGAATGTGGAATGTGGAATCCCTTACTATGTTTTGATTGTATAAGTATATTTGAAAGTGCCGAGTCAGCGGCGACCCTGAAAGGTGTTTATAGTAAACACCGACCGTGACTGTATGTATAACTACTCCTCACAATCTAGGTCAATAATATTTATGTAACGAAAGATATTTGTTTATGATAACATTTAAATAATTGAAAGAAATTAACGTAGATAATTAAAGGGTGTTTTAAAAGATATCTAATAAGTACAGATGAATTATTGTACAACTTTCCCTCCTAAGAATTTTCTGACTACGGGGAAGAAAAGTTTGCAAGTAGTGCTACCAACCAATACTGTGTTGTAATCAATACAAAAAATTTTTATTTTATATAAAAACTTTCCTAAAACTACGTAAATACATAAATAAAAATAAAAATGTTCGTTTAACAACATTGTTTCATTACACTTGTCACTCACTGTGTTTTCGGATTGTAAGCATATAATCTATTCTTATGTATTTCCTTGATTTTATTGTTTTCTATTCTGATTTTACAATTAACGTTATTTACTTCTGTTATAGTGAAGGGGCCTACATAAAGACTATCAAACTTACCATTCTCTTCCCTTTTTACCAGGACCAGGTCTCCTATTTTAAAGTGTTGAGATGTTGCTTTGAGCTTATTCTTTTCTTGCCGCTCTTTTTTGTTTTTTAATAAGAAGGTTCTAGCTCTCTCGTGTGCTCTTTGTAGTTTGTATCGTAACTCATTGTAGTAGGCATCTATATTGTAACATGGTTGAATCTCCTGTGTAAGGTCTTCCGGTAGGTTAACCTTCCTGCCATATAACAGTTCGAACGGTGTGTATCCATGATACGCGTTAGGGGTTGTATTGTAGCAGTATGTGAACATTCTGCAACACACATCCCAATTTTCTCTGTCTTCGTCTATGAATGCTCTTACATACTCGTTCAACGTTCTGTGTAGTTTTTCGCAACTTCCAATGGACTGTGGGTGGTATGCCGTTGAAAAGTTGTGCTCTATTTTTAATAGCTTTGTTAATTCCTGCATTACTTCGTTCTTATACTCTGTGCCTTGGTCTGTTCTTATTTGCTTCATGAGTCCGTATGTTGGTATGAAATGATCAAAGATTCCTTGTGCTATTGTCTCTGCTTCTTTATTGCACACTGGTATGCTGACCGCGTATTTTGTCAGTTCACACAACATTGTGATACAGTATCTATTACCTTCATTACTTCTAGTGAATGGACCTATTGTATCTATGTATACTATGTCCCATGGTTTGGAAGATGTGTCCGATATCACGAACTCTTCGACATGTGTTCTTTTCGGTTTGTTAATTTGACATTTGTGGCATTGTTTAACGTATTTTCTTACGTCTTTTTCCAAATTTTTCCATCGGAATCTTGCCTTTAGCTTCTTTATTAGTCTATTATTCCCTACGTGTCCTCCGAACATCGGGTGATTATGGTATTCTTCTATTAATCTGTGTTTTTCTTTGTCATCTTTTATTGTTTCTGGTACTTCACATATGTATATTTCTATATTCTTCAATTTTTTATTTCCTTCTTTAATAAATTCATCAATTGTGCACAATTTAAAAATAATATCAATTACGTATATCTTTACTTTACGTACTGCATTCTCTACCGCCAGCTTATCAAGCTGTGCCAACGCTTGGTTTAAATCGAAATGATCCAATCCTGTGGCTATGCTTTTGCTGCACTTTATTTTGTTTTTGGCCCTAATGCTCAGTCTTGGTGAGATTAGTTCTGCTCCAAAGGACAAAATTGGTAGTCTATGCGCCTCTAAATTATTTAGTACCTTCCTTACTGTCTGTTTGGTGGCTTCTGGCTGTAGTGCGAGTTCACTTTCAGCCTTTGTTTGTCTTGCTTCTTTCCCCTTTTCTCTTGATTGAGCTCTTGTTATAGCTAGTATATGGGTGTTGTCTATGTATAGGTTCTTTAGTTGATGCAATGTTATTCTTGAAAGGCTGTCTGCGTAGTTACTTTTCCCTGTTATATATTCTATCTCGAAGTCATATTCTTCTAGGTCTAATCTGATCCTCGTGAGTTTTGAGGTTGGTTCTTTCATTGCAAATAGGTGTGTCAAAGGTTTATGGTCTGTTTTTACTTTGAATGTTGGTGCTCCATATAGATAACATTTAAAATAATTAATTCCCCAATGAATCGCTAGTAATTCCTTAACGATTATAGGTTTATTACATTCTCCTTTATTGAAACTTCTTGATGCGTACGCTATAGGTAGGTCTATTCCGTTATAATCTTGACTTAAAATTGCTGAACAACTCACATTGGATGCGTCTGTTGTTATAATAAACGGTTTGTTGAAATCCGGATATTTTAAGATTGGTGGCTTCATCAGAGATGATTTAAGCTTATTGAATGCTTTTTCACATTCTTCTGAAAAAAAAAAATTCTACTCCTTTTCTTGATAATCTGTTGAGTGGTCTGCATATTTCCGCAAAATTTTTAATAAAACGTCTATAATAGTTGCAAAATGCTACAAATCTCTTTGTTTCTTCCGCTGTCTTAGGTGTCGGGTATTGTTCAATTGCTGCATACTTCGCTTTGTCGGGTGATACTCCCTCTTGAGAAAGATCATGTCCTAAATATGTTACTTCCCTTCTAAAAAATTGACATTTTCCTGGGTTAAGTTTCAAACTGAATTTTCGACATGTCTCGAATGTCTTTTTCAGGTTGTCTAAGTGATGTTTTTCGGATATTCCTATTACTACGATATCGTCCATGTAAAGAAATGCTTTGTCTGGTGTTAATCCTGAAAATGCTATTGACATCATTCTTGAAAAGCTATTCGGGCTTACATTTAATCCAAAAGGTAATCTGGTAAATTGAAATGCTCCGTTTTCCGTGCTAAACGATGTGTATTTTCTCGATGACTTTTCTAATGGTATTTGATGAAAACCTGACATTACGTCTATAACTGAAAACCATTTTGCTCTTCCTAATTGATCTAATATCGAATCTATTCTTGGTAATGGGAATTTGTCTGTAACTATCTTCTTGTTCAATTGTCTAAAATCTATGCATAATCTCCATGCTTTTCCTCCATCTATAGCTTTTTTCGGTACCAGTACTACTGGGCTGTTGTACTCGGATGTAGATGGTTCTATGATTCCTTGGTCTCTTAGTTTTTGTACTTGTCGATTTAATTCCTCTGTTTGCGCATGAGGTGTCCTATAATTCTTGATATATACCGGAGTTTGGTCTTTAACTCTTAGTTTCTGTTCGTAGAAATTGTTACAGGTTAACATATCATGCCTTAGGGCGAATATGTCTGAATATTCTTCGCATAACGATACTAAGTTATCTCGTATGTATTCTGGTATGTCTAATTTCAGTGATTCTCGTAATTCTTTTTTTCTATCCTTGCTGTCGTTGACTAGTCTATATATGTTGAATAGTTTAATGTCCAACGTCCTGATTGTGCTTGCCTCTACATTTACTGTTTCGTATGTTGTGTTCAAAATTTTGATGTATGGATTATTACTTGAAATAATTGCTCTTGCTATGAATATTCCTGGTTGTATTTCTTGTTGCTCCACTATTCTGTCGGTCTTTTGTTTGAAAAATTTTGACTATTCTGTAAATTTCACATCGGGGTGGTATTATTATGGTGTCATTATCTATATTATCCAGAATTTTCGTACTAATGTAACAATCGTTGTCCTCTTTAATGTGCATTTTAAGGTTTGCGTAGTCCAGTATACATTGAAAGTTAGAAATAAAGTCTCTCCCAATGATTCCGTCTGTTGGAATTGGAAAGTTAGGTTCTACCAATTGAAATATGTGTTCGAATCGAGTTCCTTTTACTTCTAGTGTTGTCTCAACTTCTCCCATTGTTTGCAACTCTCCTTTAGTGACTCCTTTTATTTTCGCCTTTGTGTTTGGTTTCACCTGTTCCTTCATAAAATCTTGTGAACATTTTAGTATTGAAATATCAGCTCCTGTGTCTATGATAAAGGTGCTTGTGTTTTCAAGGATTCCTGTTTTCATTCGTACAAAGTTCGTTAGGTTTAGGTCGAAGTTGTAAATGTTATATTTTATTTCTGCCTGTGTGCTTCCAACTTCTTGTTCATTCAAAACCCCAACTGCTGGTTTTCTTGTTCTTCTTGACTGTCCTCTATCTCTAGTAACCTTACGTTCCTGTTACATCCTCCTCTTCGGTTTCCTCTGTATGTTTGATTGTTAACTTGTCTGTATCCTCTGTTCGAATAATTTCGTTGATTGTCCGTTGCTTCTCCTTCGTTCCGTTGTCCGAAGTTATTTCTTCTTCCTCTGTCATATTTGTTATGGTATCCTCTTCTGTATTGCTGCTGTCCTCTCCTATTCTCGTAGTTTGTCCTATAATTTAAGACTCTTCCTTGTGCATTTTCTTCAGTCGTATCGATCGATAAAAATTTAGATACTACTTCCTGCGGTGATGTAAAGTTACCTGCTTCCAGTATTAGCTTAGCTTTCTCTGCATTAACGTTTCGTTTCATTGTTGTTACTACTGTTTCCGTCGTATATTTCTTCGCTAACTCCAGTGGCATTCCTTCCGCTATGTATGCTACTTTTAATTGTTCTGCTAACTCTTCCACTTCAGATGCGTACACTGCTGCATCTCTATGCCCTTGCCTTTTCTTGGCTAATTTGGCTATTAAATTCTTCGGATTATCACCTCTTAGTTCTTTCTTCAGTGCTTCAGCTATCCATGGAATCGTATCTTCCGTGGTTATTAGGTTCCTAGCCTTATTGGTAAGTCGTGTTTTATTAGCGTTACAGCTGTGTTTTCATGACCTTCTGCCAATTTTCCAAATAGTTCTAATGCGTCCAAAAATGGTTGTAATTTCCCTGCGCTTCCATCGAACTCGTTGGGCAATATCTTGCTTGCGATATTCAAAAATTCATTGATTGTCAGAGCCATGTTTAATATTGTTATATCTTGTTTTATGTCACCTTTTTCCTCTTCTATTTCGTCGTTAATTATTTCTTCTTCTACTTCCTCGTCGCTTTTTCCTTCTTCTACTTCCTCGTCGCTTTGTTCCTCTTCAACTTCCTTGTCGATTGGTTGATGTATTGAATTTGGAACCACTGTTCTTACATTTACTGCTTGAAATGAGCCTATAACTTTGTCTCTGATTTTTCCAAAATATTTGTTGCACGCTTCCCTCTGTTTGTCCGAAAGTGCTTCCCAGTTTTTCTTAGTTAAGTGCGTGAACTTGTTATAAGATTTAATTAGCTGTGTCGTTACTTCTCCCTGTATGTCCTTAGATTTCGGTACTTTTTTCTTTAAGACCCTTCTGCTTTGTTTTCCTACTTCTTGCGCAATTTCCTCAACTATTTTGACAAAATCTTCCCAAGCAACTTTGTTGCTACTCATGTATACATAATTTTTCTATCCTCAGTTCCTGCAGTTCTTAGCGAAAATATAAATTCGATAGTCTTACGGTGTATATAGATATGTAGTATATAGATATATAGTAAAAAAAATAACGAGATAAAATAATACGTCAATATATGGTAACAAATATGTAAAAAAAATTGCAATAATAATAAATAAAAGTTCAATAATAAATAACGTTATATTAACCCTTGTAAATAAGTAGTTAGAATAATAATGTAAATGTATTATGCATATAGCGTATATTTGTTATATATTTATATCGTATATTTATATTTATAGTGTATATTTACGATAGCAAATATTAAAATCATAAAAAAAATTGCAAAAATGTACCCTCGTAATGAATAATATAAATAATATATACCTCAAATAATAATGGTAATATGCCATGTGAATAACTTTAATATTTGTGATAAAAAAATTCCAATAATACCCATAAAGATAATTAAAAATAAATAGATAAAAATACTAGAAATATACCTTACATTACTGCTATACTATTCATTTGTTATGAAATATCGTGGAAATACCATAAGAACAAAATATAGACTCACCACTTTTAAACGTTTGTGTTCGTATCACCAAAAGTTCTCGATGCACGTTCCATGTCATTGTCCATTGTCCCACGATGTTCCATCTCCATACCAAGTTCCATTTTCCATACCATTGTCCATTTAGCTCCATGTCAGGCTTGCTGTCTCCATCCTTCTACATACCCCACTGTATTCTAGGGTGGTCGAGGTACCAGAACATTGACGTTTCTTTCTCCATACTCGTCCCGTTTACCAGTCCTGAGTTCTTCCCTGGTCTTGGATCGCCATATAATGGTCCAGGGTTACTAGGACCATCTTCTCCCGGTAAGGGTGGTTAACCCTTATCCGAGGGGTGGAATGATTAATAGTCGTATCACTGCTTAAGTTGTTTTATTATACTTGCATGAGTATAAGCTGGTAGCAAGCTACGCGACGTCGTCTCGCGAGTGGAGATGATACTCTTTGAATATGAATAATCTTACGTCTAAGAAAGTATAATGACGAATGTGGAATGTGGAATCCCTTACTATGTTTTGATTGTATAAGTATATTTGAAAGTGCCGAGTCAGCGGCGACCCTGAAAGGTGTTTATAGTAAACACCGACCGTGACTGTATGTATAACTACTCCTCACAATCTAGGTCAATAATATTTATGTAACGAAAGATATTTGTTTATGATAACATTTAAATAATTGAAAGAAATTAACGTAGATAATTAAAGGGTGTTTTAAAAGATATCTAATAAGTACAGATGAATTCTTGTACAGGAAGGCTTCGCGGTTGTTGGGTTTCGCGGGCTGCGGTTTTATTTCTTTGGCTGGGGTTGCTTTGGGTTGTTGTTCCCTTTGGATCGGTTTGGGAGTCTTTTTCTTCTCTGGTCATGTCCTCGATACGGCACCCTTTGTCCTGTTGTTTGTTCTAGGATGTGTGGCTTCATGGCTTCCGCTGCCTGACTCTCCCATGCGTCTGTCTTTTTCTGTTGATGCATCTGATCTAACTTGCTGTCGACGTGACTCATGATTTTTTGTTGCGTTCTCTCCAGTGCTTCCTTAAGTTCCTCAATCTTTGTTTGTAGACGGGCTATCTCCTCATCTTTTTGCTGTAGTTGCTTCCTCAGTGATGCTCACTGGCATCGTCTTCGCTACCGTTGGTTGTGCGTGCTCTTTTGGTCGATTGGGACTTCGGTTTGGCCTGGAAGGATTCTTCATCTGTCGTCATGGGCACTTCGTTTTTTTTTATCTTTGTTTCATGTTTCACGTTTCATGTGAAATCCGAAAAATACATACCTTAAATTGTCATTCCAGACGAAACACAGTGAATATCTTGAACGGGCCGAAGCCGGTTTTGCTTATTCTGCTAACTTAGTCTTGGATGTAGCCTCCCAGAGAATCCAATAAAAATAAATTCATTCGGTTTAACTACATACAGGAATAAGCCGTTGTCTCTCTTGAGTTTGCCTAGGAGTGTAGAGCGTTCGTCCCGCTTGCCCTGTCTTACTCACGGCATATGAATAGCATATGCATTTATAAAGATACCCAAAAATATGCTGCATGTATTATGCACATGCATTTTGCATACAGAGAATATATGGAAACACGATAATTTCTCCGAAAATATATAACGAAAATATATTATTATGATATTGTAATTTTGAAATTAGATAAAACAATAAACAAATTAATTATGATCCAATTAGCAAATTAAAACAAAAAGATTATTCAATAAATTTTATTTCAGACGCCAGATTAATAAATGTGTGCTTTTCTTATCTCACGGTTCTTAATTGAGTTCAAAAAATACTTTTCCTTTTAATAGTGTTTCAGAAAAAGAGGAGCTGAAGGAAATAAATAAAAGAAATTATTGGCAATAAAATCAACATAATATGTTGATAATATTAAATTATAATGACCAAGTACCTTGTAGATTTTCATACAATAAATAAATACCTTATAAATAAATGTTTCCCTAAAGAAATCTGTTGCATATACAATTACCAACAAAAAATTTCAAAATAAAAATAGTTCATCACTATCCCTTTTCTACAATTTTTCTCTGTACTTTTTGAAACTGATGTGCTTTAATTAGTTCCCTATCCAACAAACTATTTCCTTGGTTCTGCTTATAAAAACAAAACTGTAGACCGTTCCCTATCGAACAAAATCCTTCCCTGGTTCTTCTTATAATAAACAAAAACTGTAGACAACTCCAGTTTTTTGTTTCGAGTGGGACCAAAATTCTCCTTAGTTATGCTTCGCCCAAGACTAGTAAATTTTTCTACTTACAAATACTGCAACCTTTTCATTCTGCAACTCACAGCTTTCAAAACTTTTATTTGCACTACTTATCACAACAATACAGTTTTCTTTTGCCCGTTTTTATTAAACCAACTTGTCGGCACCCTGTTTCGATTCGATCTTTTTTTCTTGAAGTCAAACAACAACTCCCATCTTCCTTTCCTTCAAAATCATTTCCGTCTCTCCATCCCTTCCATAATTTTTGATTAACCAATCAAATCATTATTTATTTCACATTTACACAAACAAACCAAATTCTAAAAACTCAAATACTTTCCAATTCCCATACTTGTGTACAAATCCTGCGAGACAAAGGCCTTATACTTTCTACTAATACCCCTTAATGACCTGCTTAGTGATAACAGAAAAATAATCCTTGAAAAAGGTAGGTAGATAAGTCATCTTTCAATGCAACATATTATTTACTTAAACTATTCATAAAATCTACAGGTTTACATAATTTGGAAATCCCACGTAAAAAATAAATCTAAAATGTCTCTTTTACACTACACCAACACAATAAATTTGAACCGTAAATCTAAACATAATATAACTATAACATAATTTTACAAATTTCTTCTCTTCTTTTTCTCTATACATTTTTCTTTATATACAATTTCAGATCATAATAGTATATATTTATGACATTCTAGGATCATGGATGAGATGATATTCTGCATTTTCTAGAGAACATTTGAAATTTATGTGACGGCGTCGTTTAGCGCATCGCCGCCATCTTGATTTTTTTAAATGGCAACCTAGGTCGAGTGGTCTATCATAGAAAATCTTATTTTTTTCCTATTTTCAACAGTAACACAAACGTACCATATTACTAATGTAATACAAAATGTCACTAATATGATACAAGAAAAAATTACAAAGACACAATACATGTAATTGTTGAACAATTTATATTAATTTTGAAAAGTAGCAATTATTAATTAAAATGAAAAAAACTATTTTTTACAAAAGGTGCTCAAAGTGTTGGCCTTCTGTTTCTTGACAATAACAGTCTATCTTGAAAGTTTCGAATGGAATCGGTTTTATAGTTCTATAATAGTTAAACATTTCTTGAGAAATTGACTGCATTTCAAGACGTATGTGATCATTTAAATTAGTTTGGTCTGTTTACATAGACCCGGTCCTTAAGATAGCCCCATAAAAAATCAAGAGCGGTCAAGTCGGGAGATCTTGCCGGCCATTCAAATACACCTCTTCGACCAATCAATCTCTGGCGGAAAACAGTGTTCAAATGTTGCCTAACAATTTTATGATAGTGTGCAGGTGCGTCATTCTGTTGAAACGGACCTATCAAAAAACGAAAATACGGAAATTCATCAATAAAAAACGAACCTATCAAATGTTTTTTTACATTAACTTTTTCTGGATATTGTGTGTGAGTCTCATCCATCCAGTGTGGATTGGACTCTGACCAGTATCGACAATTGTGTCTGTTAACAGTGCCGTTCAAGCAGAATGTCGCTTTTTCAATAAATACGAGGGAATCTAAAAATCGTTTTGACCAACAACTTTCTCTAAAACCTTTTCACAAAACTCTTCTATCCAAAGCATCTTCTGTTAATTCTTTTTGAATTTTATAAGGGTGAAACTTATTTTTATGTAAAATTGTTTGTACTGACCTCCTGCTAATATTATGATTTCTAGATAGTTCATACGTAGATGTCTTCGGATTTTGTTGAAGATCTAGAAGGACATCTACAGTCTCATCTCCATCAGTTGCAGTTTTTGGTCTGCCAGATTTTGGGCGATCCCGAACACTACCGGTTTCATTAAATTTATTATAAAATTTTAGAAACCGGTGATCTATTTATAGGAGGTCTTTCAGGATCTAAACTGTTAAAGAGTTGACTTACTTCCTCATAAGTACGTTTTCTATAACGTTAACCATTTAACATTAGTATCTGTGTCAGAAATAAGTGTGTATACTGCCCTTTTGGTCCAAATTAATTAAAACTCTGTTGTTCAGCTAACATTATAATTACATGGAACAAACGGTGATTCAAACATAATTGTTTACAATAACATCACATTCCCTTTCTCAAGTATCTAATAATAACTCTAATACTAAATTCACCTACACTTCATTTATATCCGACATAATATCAATACATCACGTTTCTAATTCACGGTCAAGTGTCATTGTCTTTGTATCGGGCTAATACCATATATTATGTTTTGATAAAGTTTTTATTTAAAACTTAAAACACATTTTATATAGATTCTCCCCACTATACTATATCTCTCCGTTTTATTAAAAATACATATTTCTCTCCGTGTTTTAAAATTATATATATCCATCATCGCCTTTTAGGAGATAGACCTGATATCACATATATTTAAGGTCCTATATCGGTCGCCATAAGACACTTAACTTAACAAAAATCATATTATACACAAAAGTTCATATGTTCCCTATGCTAAACTGGTATTTTATAAAACTAGAAATAATTGTTTATAATGGTCACTAAACCACGTACTATTCCTTCGTGTCTTTTAGTCCTTTTTTTTTCGTTTACTAATTCCCTTTCTTTCGTAAAACAATGAATAAAATTTATCCTAATTTTTAACATAGTCTAGTCTTTTTAGTGTACTACACTAATTTATGTCATATAAGCAGTGAATAATTATATAATATTTTGAATCTACCTAATAATATTTCCAAATTTAACTAAACTTAATATTACCTAAACTTCTTAGTAAGAATATAAAGTTACTTTATTAATTCCTATTTCAGTGTTTCGATTAATTACTATTCGTCCCTTCTTTTATAATACTTAATAATAAAAAATGTATGTCTCTTGCTAGAATAAATATCAATAAATGTCTCTAATCATATAAAGTTTAAAGAAAAAAAAAATTTTTTGGTGTCCTGTTTTTCTAATACTAACACTTACCGTATGAGATTGTCTATTCATATTCAAATATTTCCATTATATCACGCGAAACTAACCTGAATTCATTATCTACATTTAAAATTTTTAAGTTATTTATAATTTACATTACTTTAGTTAGAGATTTCAAAAAAAAATACAAGCCTAATTCTTAGATTTAGTTTAGTGATTAGCTATTTATTTGATTAGTATCTTCTTAATTTTGCTTGTTTTCTTATAATTTTTATGTATCTTCTTTAATTTTTCCCACATATTTTAATAAAAAAAATTTTTTTCTTCTTGTCTGGTACTACAACCATATATTTCTTCATTTTTCTTTATCACTTCTACCGTGTACATAATTTATCTTCATATACATATTTCATATAACAAACTATATCATTTATCATCTAATTAATTATTATCATAATATTGATTAATAATTGATTATACCAATCATAGTAAGGGTTATTCCATTTCAAATCACTCAAGTTTAGAGCAAAAAAAATTTTGGACCTCCGATTTGTCTGAAAATTGGTATATAGCTTCTGCGGGACGTAATAAGATATTTAAGGTCAAAAGATCGTTTTCTTTTTTTCTCAAAATGTTATTTTATGCGATTTTACAGTGATTTGGTGTTTATTTATACAAATTTGCATTTTCTATTGTAAACTATCAATGGGACTCAAAAATGTCATTATATGACATTATAACAAGTTACTTTGATTCAAAACAAGCTTTTGATCAAATTTTATAGTGTAGAAAACGTTAAAATACCGTTTTTTACATTTTTCTCAAACATAGGACTTTAAGTGGTGAGAAGGATTTGAATTATGTTCTTCTTCTTCTTAAGGTGCCTATCCGTTCCGGATGTTGGTGATCAGCAAGGCTTTCCTGAATTATATTACAATACCAAAAAAGTTACATGCAATATTATAGTCAAAAATATAGGCGTCTACTGTAAGTACAATTAACTCGAAAATATCGACCTCACGACAAAAATTGTTAAACAGAAATTGTAATAATTGTAAATACGATTTATTTGGTATAATTTCAGTTCCGACCATTTTTGTCGAAAAGTTAAAAATGGCGGAGATATTGAGCAAAACAGGTTCTTTAAAATCAAGATGGCGGTTAACGTAACGGAGGAATTCATTCGTGATTTTAAATTAAGGCTACTATTGACTCCCCTAAAGATCAGAAAAATAAAATTTTGGGCAGCTCAATATTCAAGGTCAAATGCTATCCCGACTGGACTAATATATACTTTTGAGTCTGATATTACTGCATGTAACTTTTTTGGTATTGTAATATAATTCAAATCCTTCTAACCACTTAAAAGTCCTATCTTTTGGCTATCTGTGGGCAAATTTTTAGCCAAATCGATGATGATGTATGAAAATGTAAAAAACGGTATTTTAACGTTTTTTACACTATAAAATTTGATCAAAAACTTGTTTTGATTCAAAATAACTTGTTATAATGCCATATAATGACATTTTTGAGTCCTTTCTATTAAAATATTATGTTTTTCATTGATACTTTACGACAGAAAATGTAAATTTGTTTAAATAAACACCAAATCACTGTAAAATCACATAAAATAACATTTTGAGAAAAAAAGATTTTTTGACCTTAAATATCTTATTTTTACGTCCCGCAGAAGCTATATACCAATTTCAGACAAATCGGAGATCCAAAATTTTTTGTCTGGGTGATTTGACATGGAATGTACCGTAATCATTTCATATACTAGCCACGAAACCTCTGCGTTTTACCTAAATAAAAGCGGGTATACTTCGTTGGATATATCAAATTCTTCTTCTACATATTTCACAACCTCAATCCCTTGCTTTGAATCCATTGTTTAATCACGAATAATCATGAATAAAATAGGTACCATTCAACACGGAGTGGGTCCCTAATAAGCTTTCAAGCTTCTATAAATCACTTAGTACCTTCTTAATTCGACAATAGTGGGTTTCTTATTGTCTCAAATTGCCTCATAATATTCAGCTTATATTATTGTTAGTTCTTCCTCTAATCTATAATATTCTTCTCAAAATTCCTTATCTCGACTCATTAGGTTGGTTCATTAAAAAATATGTCTCTGGCTAATAACTCTAATACTAAATTCACCTACACTTCATTTAAACCCGACATAATATCAATACATCACGTTTCTAATTCACGGTGTAATTGTCTTTGTATCGGTCTAATACCCTATAGTCTAAGATACGATATAAGGTCGATTGGCACCGATCTGTTTAATGAATAAAAATTATTGGATATGTAATTTAGCATGTTAACAATTACAAAAAACAAGGGTTGCCCGATCTAATCTTGTTCTTACTATAATTAATTAATAATTAAAAAATTATATTTTTTTATAATTTTTAAAGAATCGACCCGGGCAGTTATTATTTCAGATTTTTTAGGTCATTGTAAACAAAAAAGGTCTGTTATAATTTTTCTCCAAAGTTGATCGTTTTCTAGTTATAAACAATTTAAAACTGAAAAAAGAACGAAATATGACAATTTTCAAGGCTTAAAAACATAAGTATAAAATATCATTTTTGAAATTACGAAGTACCTAAATTCAAGTTCAAACCTTATTCTATCAGTTCTTGATATTGGACTTATTTCATTATGAAACATTGTTTTTAGTGGTTAATGCCCTTCTCCCCATAAGAGACCTTCCTGATTAACAATTAAAAAAATATGTACATGGCTAAAAATAAAACATGGCTAAAATTCTTATCGAGACCTGATAGAAAAAGGTTTGAATTTATGTACTTGATAATTACAAAAATGATATTTTTTACTTATGTTTTTGAGCCTTGAAAATTGTCATCTTTCGTTCTTTTTTCAGTTTTAAATGGTTTATAACTCGAAAACGATCAACTTTAGATAAAAATTACAATAGACCTTTTTTGTTTAGAATGTGCCAAAAAATCTGATATAATCTGCCCGGGTGGAATTTATTTTAAATTGATAAAAAATGTCATTATTTAATTATTAATTAATTATAGTTAGAACAAGATCAGATCGGGCAACCCTTGTTTTTTGTAATTGTTAACATGCTAAATTACATATCCAATAATTTTGATCCATTAAACAGATCGGTGCAAATCGACTTTATATCGGATCCTCTACTGCTATATTATATTTTGATAAAGTTCTTTAAAACCTAAAACATATTTTATATAGATTGTCCCCACTATACTACATCTGGATTCGTTCCTTTTCTGATAATTTTGGCATTATTTTTAAATTATTTTAAAACACTGTAGATACCAAATAATACAAGTAAGACTAATTTAAAACTTTAAGACTAAATGACAAGTTTTCAGTGCCTACTACTGGTTTTAGTTTTTCTATCTATTCGCGATGCTAAGTAACACTGACGACCTTAAGGAATTTTACCTCATTTTTGATCTCGATGTTGGTGTTTGTCGGACATATTTTACTAAGCTATTTGTAACTATGGTAAGTTTCTCCATTTCACTCACCATGGCTGTTATGTCGGAGCACTCGTCCTCTTCTTTGCGTATTTTCTCATCAAGTGAGGAGCTCCCTTGCACGGTTGTTTCCCTGGAAGATCCGTCTTGGTGAGCGAGTTGGGACGAAATATATTGTTCGGCGAGGCAGTGCGCCCTTACCTACGCTAAGGCTTGAGTTAGACGGAGATTCGTCTGTTTTCCTAGAGCTCCGTTTGCGGCCGTCTGACGCTAGGCCATTCACCACTTAGGCACGGATCGCCTGACATCGTGTGATTGCGGATTTTTTATCGAGGTTTACTCCTCTAGATTCAATTATTTTAAAACACTGTAGATACCAAATAATACAATTAAGACTAATTTAAAATTTGACAATTTATTGTGTAAAAAATGTTTTTTTGACATTTTTTCAGTCCCTACTACTGGTTTTAGTTTTAGATTTTCGCGATGATACGTCATTTTTAAGTTTCTCGATTTATTTGCGATGTTAAGTCACAATGACGACCTTTCGTGGATTCGGCTGAAGTAGTTTCTTGGACGATTTTAATGTCGCATTTACATGTTTCAAATTAATTTGAGTAATATAAAATTATTAACATGGAATCTTTGCTTTTAAATAAACGTTGGCGTCGGAGTTGTACAAAAATTTGTAAAAAAATCTGTATACAATTTATATTAATGATAATTAAAAACTTGAACATTTTTAATGACATTGCTAAAAACATAAACTCTGTTTTTTCTACTAAGATATTATTATGTAGATACACAGTGTACATAATTGAATCGGTGAGTTCGAAAACCGTACATGTCCAAAATCAGCGTTCCGAGAAAATCAATAAAAACCTTTTAACACTGAAACTACTCAATTGATATCTATTTTATTAGTAGCTTCGGTTAGCTCATCCTTATTATTTTTAATGTAATTGCCTAATTCTTTTAAAATGTTTCTTGCCCCTAAGAAGTTAGTTCCATTGTCGCTATATATACAAGTTGGTTTGCCTCTACGAGAGATAAATCGTCTCAATGCTAGCATGAAACCAATTGTAGTTAAATCAGTGACTAACTCAATATGCACTGCCTTTGTCACACAACAAATAAATAAACATATATAAGATTTGTAAACCTTGTTCCCCCGACCCACTTTATTTTTAATCATTATAGAACCGGCATAATCTACCCCTACTTGTTCAAATGGCTGTCTTGAATTCAGACGCATCTCAGGCAGTGCTGATTAAGAATCATCCACATAAAAGTAGTTCCTTATAATTTGAGACATTTCTGGATATTTATCTTGATTCTTCTTCTTCTTTACGTGCCATCTCCGCGACGGAGGTTGGCAATCATCATGGCTATTCTTATCTTGATTATCTTCCGCCAATTGAAGGAGACATCGAATTACGAGAAATGATGCTGATGTTGTACCATATGTGACCGTTTTGAGTTCATAAGTCTGTAGAACTTCATCAGGATGTTCTCTCCATAATATTCTTTGAAAACAACGCTGTTCTGGATTTAGCATAACTTGGCGAAACATTTTGTTTATATCGGCACATACGACATAGGGTAAAGCGGGGGAATGGCGGCCCCCTAAGCAAAATATCAAGTTGTTAGTTATTTATGTGAGTTATAACAGGGAAAATGAAGAAATAATAAGAACACATATTTCTCAATGTAATTTTAATGAAAAATATTTTTTAATGTGTAACACATATTTTCAAAAAAATATTTTATAAAAAGTGTCCGTGGCCGGTATTACCCAGCTTGGCGGGGTAATGCCAGCCGTCTTCACATACAAAAATCGCAAATAAACCTTTTTTCTTTTGTTGCGCCTGTACATGCCTTATGGGCCCACTGTCAGCACATTACACATCTTAACCAAATTTCATTATTTTTCCCAAATTCTCCGCACAATATACATATTTCTTCATTGATATCTAAGTCTCTATCATCGTCATTGTCTTCTTCATAGTCTTCTCCCTCAAATTCTTTATAACTAACAGCTTTTTGCGATCTGGTTTCTGTTTCAGCATTGTTGAACCCGTTTCTTGCGTCATCCATTTTTTTAACTTTATCAACTTTTTCTCTCATTATCTTATCTTGTTTATTGTTGTATTTCCTTTCCAACTCTTCTTTTAGCGGCGTTGAGGTGAAAATAATGGAATGTTGTTTTTTGACATTTCTTTTTGGTTTTTGATTTGCATTCGAGCAAGACGGAATAGGAATGATGTCGTTAAAAGTAAAACTTCTGACCAGTTCCTGACTTTCATCCCGAATAATCTGTTTCTCAGGAGTTCTAGCCTCATTTTCTATTTGAGGCTCACATGGTGGCTCAACAAATTCAAGCTCTAGGGCTTCTGCTGGAGCAAAGTCTTCGTTGGAAAATACATCGGGGTTGAAGGGAAATAATCCTGTCTGTTTAAAGCCTTTAATGGCCTTTTCCGGGGTAGCTACTCTACTGAACGCCATGTTAAATAACTCGGCAATATCCCCAGGATGACTCGTCAAGAATTTGGAACATTCCGAATTAAAAGCTGCCTTCAAGGGTGCATAGAAGATCACATCCAAGGGCTGAAGGCGGTGGGATGAGTGTGGAGAAATTGTCAAAGCTATAATCCCATTTTCTTTGCAAAAATTGTACGCTGATAATGTGCAGTGAGTAATATGATAATCCATAATCAAAAGAACGGGATCTTCTTTGGAACATTTTATGAATAACTGGAAATGTTTTAGCCACATAATAAATAGAGCTTCTGTGATCCATCCATTTTTTGAGCAACCGTAGATGGCACCTGGAGGACCATTTCGCTGAAGATGTACTGCCATCCTTTGGCGAGCAAATATGAACATGGGTGGAATGTAAGTACCCGAAGCATTGAAAGCACACATTGCAGTAGTGTTTTTCCCCCGCTCCCAGCTTGTGACGAAACCGACCCGTTTCTGCCCTCGTTCTGTGAATATTTTTGGTGGACACTGCACCGTTTCGTCACAATTGTATATTTTATTAGGTGGAAAGTTAAATTTTTCGATGAGTTTAGATAAATTATCGAAAAAAATTGTTACCTCTTGACGATTAAATGCCTTAATTCGGTTGATACTGGTTCCTTCGAGTTTTCTTAAGGTAATATTGTGTCTAGACGTGAATCCAGCTGCCCAGTCCTTGCCAGCCAATTGTGTTTCTTGATTGAATGGGACGCTGATATTGTTGGATTGTGCATAGTGATACATAGTACACTAGACATATAGATGTGCATAGTACATTTGGATATGCACATCTCCAAACTTGAATGGGTGTTAAGCCATAAAAATGTTTAGCCAGCTTTTTAATTTGGTTGGCCAGTTCAATCTCGGCTTCTTTTGAAAAGACTGGCTTACGTCCCAATGAAGGTCCAGAAATAACGGCGTCATTCTTCATTCGGTCTTGTATAGTTGATCTTGGTATCCCAAATCTCACTGCTGCTTGTCTCACGGACACACCATTTTGGATAGCACGTAGTGCGTAGATTACCTAATAGTTGTGACATTTTCTATATGTGGAGAAATACCGGCCACAGCCCATGTGGCCGATATTACCCCATTTACTGTGGCTGGTATAACCCCAAAATGACATAAGGTAATTTATTTGTGCTGGTATTTTTTCTCATAACTACACGTGCAAAATATATTACAATTATTGGAATATACTTAGTAATCTATGAATTTACGTATTAGTTCATCAATTGCTAGTAACCAAATGTCAATACTTACGTTTGATAATGCCAGTTCCTTATAGCGACACGAGCAAAACACGTTTGTTCACGATAACGATCGGTACATACACACAAGCCGGGATTAAACTGAAGACTGCGTCTGTTGTCCTTGAAACCAAGCTAGCAATGAAAACGCCGCTCGGTTATATACGGTTAGACTCGGAATAGTTGGCGGCCGGGATTACTCCACTGACCGTAATTCCCCCGCTTTACCCTACTTATGTTGCCTGAATCTCAGTAAGATTGAAAATAGACTTTGTTGAATTACTAGCCCACTATGTTGCAAATTATTAAGAGATAAGCCTGTAGTAGTAGGTGATGATCCATCGAAAACAAAAGTTTTGACGTTAAGCTGCCTTGCTTAAACACGCCATGATGAGGTAAGTAATAAGTTACTTTGTTAGCTTCCAGCTCTTTGACCTTTTCCATATGCCCGAATGATTCGTATTCATGGATGAATGCTTTGTCTTCTTCTTAAGGTGCCGAGACCGCTTGTCGATCGTTGGCTCTCATGTTGCCCAGCATATTAACAATCATTGTCTTATTTACAGCCGCACGAAATAGTTCAGTGCTAGTTTTCCCAAACCATTGGCGTAGGTTTTTAAGCCAAGAAGTTGTACGGCGGCCCACACTTCTTTTTCCCATTATTTTACCTTGCATGACAAGGTGAAGTATGTCATATTTTTCTGGGTGACGCATTATATGACCAAAGTATTCCAATTTGCGCCTTTTAACCGTGTTCACTACTTCGCAACTTTTATTCAAACGTTGCAAAACCCTTTCGTTTGTGACTCTTTCTACCCAACTGATCTTCAGGATACGGCGGTAGACCCACATTTCAAATGCTTCTAGGTTTTTTAAAAGCGATTCTGTCAGTGTCCATGCTTCGACCCCGTAAAGTAGTACTGGGAATATATAACATCGGACCATTCTTATGCGAAGTTCCAAATTTAGATCATGACTGCACAGGATTTTCTTAAATTTCATAAGACTTGTTCTTGCTTTGGCAATTCTACTTTTTATTTCTGTACTAGGGTTCCAGCTTTCATTAATATGAGTACCCAGATATACAAGATTACTTACTCGTTCAATTGAGTCATTACCGATTGTTACGTTACAGTTATTATTATTTACGGCTGCCTGTTTACTAATAACCATAAACTTTGTTTTTCTTGCGTTGAGTTTGAGTCCATATATCGCGCAGAATGCCACCATTCGGTTCAATAACGCTTGAAGATGTTCAATTGATCCAGTCAGCAACAAGGTGTCATCTGCGTATCTGATATTGTTCATAAGCATACCATTAATGAGTATTCCCTCTTTTGCGTTTTCCAACACTTCATTTAAGATTGTTTCAGCGTAAAGATTAAACAACATTGGTGACAATATACAGGCTTGTCGAACTCCGCGCTTGATTTTTAATCCACTAGGAAGAATTTCCTGTAGCTGGCTGTATACCATTAATTACAAGTAAAATTTAATAAAAAATTTTGGTCTTGGTAAAAGGTATATTATTTTAAAAAGCCCTATAGGGCTACAAACATCGAACAGAACGTTTTCGCTCTAAAAAGAGCATCATCAGTGTTGCCTAAAATAAGTATAACCATATTAATTATCAAAATGTTGAACTTAAAGTGATGACCAAGGTAGAATCAAAGTTTGGTTATACTTACAAGAACATGGTGAGCCAACCAAAAAATACGAAGGTCAAAGCCTTTCAAAAATGGACTAAAAGTCACATCAAAATGCTAACATAGCAAATTCCAAAGGATGGATATAATCCCTAAGGATATGGCCCTAGGATAACATATGACTCCCACACGTTGTAAGTGGGTCAAAGGTAACAAATTAGGTCATTATGTTACAAGAGCTGACAGGCAACTAAGATGTGAGATATCAAAAGCGAATCTGTCTGATGTCAAGACAACAATTGTCAATGGAACTTGAAGTATCATGAAAAATTGGTTACACAGCTACTAAATTTATAGTTGTTTATAGTACAAGCAATGATAACAGCTAACATCAGTGTGTTGGAATTATAAAAATAAAGAGTTAGTGAGAATAGATTATCTAGATGTAAAATAGAAGGGGGGAATTTGAGTACCCACAATCATCAATGAAGTGTACGTAAATTGATGAAGAAAGGTAGGCAAAACAACATACAGATAATGTAATGTATGGTTTATGTTTTGAAATTAGATAATTTATATTTGTGAACCAACACAAATGATGGCTGAGAGACTGGCTGAAAAACTAGAGACAAATTAGGGGTCGTGATATCAAATGCTGAAAAAGTTGTAAATGCAAAATCTTATTTATAAATTAATAAAATATAGATGGGTTCATCAACACAAATTTACAAGACTGAAAAGGTTGTATTACAAGCTTAGTCCAAATTTCTTTATTCTGTCCTTTTATGTTAAATAACATCTAGGGCAAAGAAAAATTAATAACTTGGATAAAAGTGTCTAAGCTACAACTAAAGTGGGGTCAGATGAAGATAAGTGTTGAGTAAGATTATTGAGTATATGAGAAAATTAAAAATTGTGTTTATTTGAGATAGATGAGTTTGTGGTATATAAAGTAAATTTGACATCACTATTGAGACTAATGAACATTATTGAGAGACTGGGGACTCCAGAGACCAGGCAACCAAACAAACCAAATGATGAATGAAAGGTTGGCTGAATGGAATAACTACTAGATGTGTGAAACTTGAAAGATATATTGTACAGTATTATTGGTTGATTTAGTTTAGAATGAAATAGTTATGATTGGTCACTAAACGAAAAACGGTTTGGACTAAGCTTGTAATACAACCTTTTCAGTCTTGTAAATTTGTGTTGATGAACCCATCTATATTTTATTAATTTATAAATAAGATTTTGCATTTACAACTTTTTCAGCATTTGATATCACGACCCCTAATTTGTCTCTAGTTTTTCAGCCAGTCTCTCAGCCATCATTTGTGTTGGTTCACAAATATAAATTATCTAATTTCAAAACATAAACCATACATTACATTATCTGTATGTTGTTTTGCCTACCTTTCTTCATCAATTTACGTACACTTCATTGATGATTGTGGGTACTCAAATTCCCCCCTTCTATTTTACATCTAGATAATCTATTCTCACTAACTCTTTATTTTTATAATTCCAACACACTGATGTTAGCTGTTATCATTGCTTGTACTATAAACAACTATAAATTTAGTAGCTGTGTAACCAATTTTTCATGATACTTCAAGTTCCATTGACAATTGTTGTCTTGACATCAGACAGATTCGCTTTTGATATCTCACATCTTAGTTGCCTGTCAGCTCTTGTAACATAATGACCTAATTTGTTACCTTTGACCCACTTACAACGTGTGGGAGTCATATGTTATCCTAGGGCCATATCCTTAGGGATTATATCCATCCTTTGGAATTTGCTATGTTAGCATTTTGATGTGACTTTTAGTCCATTTTTGAAAGGCTTTGACCTTCGTATTTTTTGGTTGGCTCACCATGTTCTTGTAAGTATAACCAAACTTTGATTCTACCTTGGTCATCACTTTAAGTTCAACATTTTGATAATTAATATGGTTATACTTATTTTAGGCAACACTGATGATGCTCTTTTTAGAGCGAAAACGTTCTGTTCGATGTTTGTAGCCCTATAGGGCTTTTTAAAATAATATACCTTTTACCAAGACCAAAATTTTTTATTAAATTTTACTTGATTTTTACTTCTTCAGAGCACTGATTTGCAACCCTAATACATGCAGCCTGGCCCCAATACAAATTTGCGATTATTCTAATGTCCCTACCGTCCAGACCGGTAGTTTTGAGAATATGTAGCATTTTTCATGGCGAACTTTATCAAAGGCCTTTTCAAAATCAATCGCGCACATGAAAACGTCATGATTTACATCTCTGCATCTTTGAATTAAAACTTGAGTTGCGAATAGTGCATCACGCGTTCCAAGGCCACAGCGAAAACCGAATTGAGTACTTGAGATTCTTTCCTCAATTCTTCTATATGTTCTTTGATGAATTATTCTGAGAAACGTTTTCAATACATGACTCATTAGGCTGATGGTGCGATAGTCGCTGCATTTTGTGGCTCTGTGTTTTTTTGGTAGTACAACAAATGAGGATTTAAGCCAATCTTTAGGAATTTTTCCGCTTTCGTAGATTCAGTTGAACAATTTTGTAAGTATCTTAATGCCCTCGGCACCTAAAAGCTTTAGTGTTTCTACGTAAATCCCATCTGGTCCGATCGCCTTGCCGTTTTTTGCGTTCTTTATAGCGTATTGCACTTCTTCCTTAGTTATTGGAGGACCGCTTATGTCATTTAGCGTTTCTAGTTCGCTTCTTTCATCATCGAATAATTCCTTTATATATTCTGTCCATCGTATTAGTTGACCTTCGATATCGATTATAATTTTTCCGTTTTTATCTTCGATTAGTGGAGGATTACATTTTTTATTCAGTCCTGCAACTTCTTTCAGTTTTTTGTGCATATTGAATGCGTCATAGATACGCTCGTAGTTCTCAATTTCTTTACATTGTTGTTTATGCCACTCTGATTTAGCTGATCTTATTTTTCTTCGAATCATACTGTTTAGCTTTTTGTATTCTGTCAGATTAGCATTCTTATATTTTCTTCTTACATCCATTAAATTCAATATCTCTTCTGTCATCCACTGTTGCTTATTCCTACGCTGATTTTCCATTAGATGGTCTTCTTGGACTTTTTCCAATGTTTCTTTGCATGACTCCCATAATTGTTCTTCTGAATTTTTATTTCCCAATTTCTGAAACTGATCTTCTAATTTATCGGTTACTATTTCTTTCACTTCCGCATTTGAAAGTTTATCTTTGCTGATCCTAGGAGATATTTTGGGTTTTTTAATCTTTTTAAATTTAAGTAATAGTTTAGCTGCTAGTAAGTTGTGGTTGGAGGGTACATCCGCTCCTGGATATGTTTTGGAGGACAAGATAGCATTTCTATATCTTTTTGATATACAGATATAATCAATTTGATTTCTTACTATTCTTCCACAAGTGTCCATAGGAGATTTCCAGGTGTAAAGTCGTCGCTTAGGCAAGTCAAAAATAGTGTTGGATATTACTAATTGTTTTTCTACACAAAATCTAATCATTCTATCTCCACGGTCGTTTCTCGTTCCTAAACCAAACTTGCCAACGACATCTTCTTCACTACCTCTTCCAACCTTGGCATTGAAATCCCCCAATACAATGTTTATATCTTGGCTTCCTGTGAGTGATAATAAATAGTCTAGATCTGAATAAAAGCTTTCGACAACTTCATCGTCATATGCTTTGTACATATCCATTAATTGTTTATCCTTACTTAGTCTTCTCTCAAGAGACATGAATCTTTTCCTGGCAATTTCTAACGACTCGCCCATTCTTTCAGGAGAATCCTTGAATGGTATTGAAACTATAAACCTTCCGTTGATATCTCGTTCCGTAGTATTTTGAAATGTTCTTTACAAAATGTATTTTCATCCGAATTAGTGGATAGAGGTGATAAGTCTTCTACTTCCCAGAATTTCATTAACAAATCTTGGACATTGTCTACATCTGTATGTAGGAATTTGTTTGTAAGTTGATAGGTCCCGATACAACCCATCCCAATTTAGTCTTTTGTAAAATAGGATTGTTTTTGCCTAAACTTACTTGACCAACCGAAAGTATATTCCAAAACAAATCAGAAACAATTAATAAATCAATTTCGCCTGCTTTATAAAATGTTGGATCAGCTAAAGTTATATATTCTGGAATTGAAAGATTTGATATGTCAATATCTACTGAAGGTAAACTTCTACTTATTATATCCACTACGAAAAAATATGTATTGCATGTATAGTCAGTATGAATAGAATCTAAGGATATAGCACACTTAGAATTTATATTTGAAGATTCATTATTGAAGCCTTTAACTGAAATATTAACCTTTTTTCTTTTGAGTTTTAATTTATCACAAAGAAATCCTGTAATAAAACTGGATTGCGCTCCGTTGTCCAATAATGCCCTTGCAATATGCATATTGCCTTCTGAATCCGCAACCTTAACATATGCAGTTGATAAAAATACATGATTAACAGAACTACATGCAGATAGTACTATTTCGCTTTCATTGGTTTTATGCTCATCTTCAGTATGATGTGCATCACTATTTGATTGATTTTGTTTAGATGAACCTTGTTCACTATGTAATAATGTGTGGCGCTTTTTATGACATCTCTTGCATGTTCCACGCTGACACATTTTACCATAGTGACCCTTTCTTAAACAATTTATACTGAGTTTAACATCCTTGCCTTTTTGTCGCGATCAAGGACGGATAAATTTAAAAATTGTTCGCAATTTTGCACAGAATGGTTACCTCCTCATACGATGCATGATCGGCTGTCACTCGTATTATCCATTGAAAGAAATCCCCTAGAAACCTTTCGTTTCTCCGTCTGATTTTGCTGTATCATTTTAGGCCTATCAGCCCTGGCATTTAGAAAAGATTTTATATTTTCGAATTTAGGATTTGGTTTCCTGAGGGATATAATCTGGCGGAATAAATATATGAGCACCGAAAGCAAAGTCCGCATTTATAAGACATGTGTTATACCCGTACTGACATACGCAGCTGAGACAAGGGCCGAGACAAAGACCAAACAGATAATGAGAACAACGGAGATGAAAACCCTAAGATCCATAAGAGGTATCACACTCAGAGATAGAGTACGAAACGAAGACACATTGAGAGAGCTAGGCGTTCAGGACGTAGTGAGATGGACAAGAGCGCGACGACGCATGTGGAGGGACCACGTAGATCGGATGGACCCTGAACGTATGGCGCATTGGGCGAAAACACAGAAGCCCAACACCAAGCGACCCATAGGAAGACCCAAAAAACGATGGTACGAGAGTTGGAGCTCCGGATCGCAGCAAAGACTGTAACAGAAGAAACAGGACATAGTCCTATTACAAGAAGAATAAGAAGAAGAAGAATTTAGGATCATCTAAGTCCGCCTTAACATTTTCCCATTCTCTTAAGGTAACACTGTCCAATTTGGAGGTTATTAAATAAACTAATAGCGTGTCCCAGTGCGAGACAGGTTGATTCAACTGATCGAGTGATCGGATATTTTTTGAGAAATCATCGATTAGCTTTCTCAAACCACCTGCAGATTCCTTACCTACCGATTCGCTATTGAATAACTCCTTAATATGATTATGAATTAACAATTTGTTATTGTCATATCGCTCTAACAATGCATTCCACGCTATAGTATAATTTGCAGACGATATTTCCAAACATTTAATTACTAAGGCAGCATCACCTTGTAAAGATGCTCTTAAGTAGTGTAATTTTTGCACGTCACTTAGTACTTAGTATAGTACATTATTTTCATGAATTAATGAACGAAATATGTCACGGAACTCAAGCCAACTTGAATATGACCCGTCATATTTATTCAAACTGATAGTAGGCAGACGTACATCACGTAAGGCTAAGCCTGTATTTGAAGATTCAACGTTTAAGCTATGACTGCTATTAGAACTGTCAGTAGTTTGTGTTTAATTAAAAAATCTTTAGCACTGGAGACCTGATTATAAACATCATCAAATGTATTTCTTGTTTCGAATTCGTCTTCTAATAAGTCTTCCTCAACCATAGACTCAATTGTACTTTGTATATCGTTAAATTCTGTTTTTAATTCGTTTAATGAACTACTCCTATCATCTAACTCAATTAAGTCAGTATTAACAACAACTTCCTTTGATTTCCACTTTAGCAAAAATTTAGAAAAATTTGTTAATTTCGCCCTAACTGAACCTCTTTTACGTTTGTAGGAAGCTATGTCCGTCATATTGATATTTAAAATAAAAAATATTTAATATTCCCTAATACAAATATTGTAGTGTGAACGTGCCTTTAGCTTAACAAGTGTGGACGCACCTTAAATCAGTCATATTGAGTTTTAAAATAAAAATATTTAATATTCTCGAACATAAAATGTAGTGTGAACGTCCCTTTAGCTTAATACGTGTGGACGCACCTTAAACCAGTCATATTGAGTTTTAAAATAAAAAATATTATTTAATATTCCCTTATACAAAATGTAGTGTGAACGTGTCTTTAGCTTAATAGTGTGTACGCAGCGTAAATCTATTAAATAAGATCGATAACAATTCCAAATCAACAAGTCAATAAATAAATGTATTCAAGGTTAAAATAGGATAATATTACTCACAGTTTGTAGTTTGTTCCAACTTCGCTTGTTTCGTCTAACCTGATTTTCAAGCTTGTTCTGTTTCCATTGGACATGTAAAATAAAAATGCGGGTACAATACCTTGCTTTCGTCACTATAAAACTTCTTAAAAATCATATATTTCTTCAAACCACGCTAGCTCTGCTACGAAATATGTCGTTGAATTAATCTTTTTATGACGAATTGTGATTTCTAAATGAAACTTTATTGTTGTTACGAACGAAACAACTTAATATTTCTTACAATAAATTAAAGCGTCAACACCACCTTTCAGAGCATCTGATTGGTAATTACTGTAGTACATATCTGTGAGATTTTTTCCCATCTATATACTCACGACTTATCTTTTGTCTCAGGTAGTGGGATTCTATCCTAGGAATGGAGCCTCTATGATTTTTTATTCGCTGAATAATATCGGAGCCAATAATGCATACTGTTCACATCAAATTATATTCATGTGGGTTGGTCCATTTCAGTTTTCAAAATTCTTCGGATTGCTGCTTTTGAAAAGCTTCAACTTCAAATTCTTTAGGGGGTCTTTTTTCATTAATATTATTTTCAAAATGTTGTGCAATCAGTCTTTTTTGTTCAATGGTCCATTTATGTCTGACAATTGGGTTTTTTCTACAATTCGTTTTACTACTTGTACTGGATGTCTATATTGTCGTGATAGTAATATTATCATTGTCATGGTTTCTGTAGCTAATCATTTTTAATTTGATCTTCGATAATCGGACTGGTCAAGTCAATTTCAATTTCGTCCAGACTCTTACCCTTATATTGCTCTACACCTCCTTCGGGCATCAATAATAAAAGTTTCGAACTTTTGACGTTTGTTACAAATTATCAGACATTCTATATACTTTAAAGTGTGTTTTTAATGTATGCTCCATAAACTGAGACAGTTGTTCCAGTTCTTTCTCACGAAAATGTAGTAGTTGAGTAATGGCCGCTAGGTGTTTTCTTAATTTGGTTGCACTGATTGATTTCAGGTTATCTGTATAAAATTTTGAAATGCCATCTAAAATACCTTGCCCACCCGAATGAAAAATATATGTATTCTGGTTTGCAAATTGGTCTCGCAAGCAAATAAAGTAGTCGAAATGCTTTTTCATGTAGGGTGACAATAATATTGGTACACCTCTATCTCGCTTTTCTCATATAACAAAATGCGATAATAAGAATTCAACAGAATTCTTTCAGACTCTGTTAGACAATCTTCAAACTCAGTGTTTCCAGAAGTATCCTTAAGATTAGTTTCAAAGTACTTGTCAACATTCATTTGAGCTACTTCTTCAGGTCGTCGCCTGTTCAATAATATAATTTGCGCATATACTATTTTGTGCCTCAGAGCTAAAGTGTATTAATTCATAAAATTTTACAGGAGAGCAATTTAAAAGAAATATAGAGTAAATTTTAAATACAATTTTTATATTTTTTTCATCAAATATGTAATACACACTATTTGATAAGTATAAATGATACTATATATTACTATATTTGTTATTTTTATACCTCTTTAATTTTTTGAAAAATATGGAGTTAATATACTGTTTGGCATGAAAACAGTTACCATGTTCTAGAGATAATATAATGGTAAGTTGGCACACGTGAATAAAAAATCTGGAGATAATACATGAAACAAAATTTAGTCAAGAACACTTCTTTTTTTAATCAAATGAAATAAACAATATCTATAAACAAAATGAGTCAACAAAACTAACGAAAAATGAAACTCAAAGGATCATGGGTGTTGTTCACTTTCAATTATTTTGGAAAAAAATTATAAATCCTCATCTATTTTATCGAAGTGGGATAAATTTTTATAAAAATTATGAAATTCCTTGGCTTATCGTGAATCACAGGAAACACAACACGCCTAGGATTTGTGTTAAGATCAACAGATTGGAATGTTTCCGAACTAAAATTAGTTTTGAAAAAAGTAATCCTAAATAATTTCGCTACATAATTTCGAGTGGACAACATCTGACATACGAAAGTCTGTATGAAGAAATGCTGAGTTCTTTTCCTTATAATAAAAGGTGAACAGTTGTTGTTGTAGTCTTAAAATCCTTGAAGTCATTTAGTTCTCCTTCCATTTATTTTCCACAGAATACTGACTACCAGTAGCACACCGCGGTTTTACATCGTTCTATGGAGTTAAAACTTCTTACCTGCGCAATTGATATTAACTCCACTAATAATACTGATAATACTTTTATTTTGCTGAGTATTAAGTGTAAACGACTGTAGCTCGGAACTACGGAGGGACTTAATACACTTTAATGCTGTCTATCTTTGGAACATATTAAATATAATTTAATATCGTATCGCTGATGAAAGATGTGAATTCTGTTACGTAGAAAACGAAATAATACAATTTTTCAAAAAATTGAGTTAATACAGTTTAGCTTTGAGGTACAGTATTTCTTTAAGTAAATTATATGATCTTATATTTGTATTGTCATTCTGTAACCCAAGAAAGGCCCGATCAGCACATTCTTTCAAAAATTTGTTCAAATATTTGATATCGTTCGTTAATGGAATATGTCGCGCTGCCAAATATCTTGAGGGGACGGTCAGTGGACGTCACTTGGAGCTTGATTAGACGTCCTAGGTTGGATCAAAATGTTGCGCTGATAATAGTCCAATAAGTATGCTGGAAGGATGTCCAGCGACGATAATTATTGGACCTTCATCTGACGTCCAAACAATAAGTCCGCTGGACTTACTTCTATTGAGAATTTATTTAGGGAAATAAAAAATAGATTTTAAAGAAACTTTTATTACATATGAGGAGCAACTGAGTAAACGTATTAAATCCAAAATATATGATTTTGAGTTATCGACAAAAAACTAATTGAATTAAACCTAGTTGAAAGTAAATATTTTATTGACTATAGAAATTTATTAATAAAATTATTTTTAACAGTAGGTTGGAGTTTTG
This sequence comes from Diabrotica virgifera virgifera, assembly GCF_917563875.1. Classification (NCBI taxonomy): domain Eukaryota; kingdom Metazoa; phylum Arthropoda; class Insecta; order Coleoptera; family Chrysomelidae; genus Diabrotica; species Diabrotica virgifera. The sequence goes on from NC_065451.1 coordinate 78,356,186, forward strand.
TGTTCAATTTCGGAGGTTTTATTGGATTTTTACGCTTTTCTAAACCATTGGTTAGATTTATGTCTTTTTGCCAAATAAGTAAATACTTAAATGTCGCAAATAAAACACCAGTTTACGAAAATACTATTAATAATTTATAAAACAAAGCTTCTCAAATATATAGACCTATATCATTTTCTAGACAATCGCAATCCTTTTAAATTTCATCAACTTCATTATTAATATTATATTCTCGGTTTTGTAGAATGTATTTATACCATCTAAGGTCTTCTTCTTCCCAATAAATATTTTTTCAAGGATTTATTGCAGTTTGGTTAAAAATGATGGATTTGCGTCAATTTGCTTGGTCTCAAAATGGAATTTAATGCATTTTTGTTTAGTTTTGAATAATTCATATACATAGCAATATATTGGATTTAAACCAAATTGCCTGAAATGAGTAGTTCATAATGTAGATTGAACTAAACCAAGTTCTTTGTACCCTTTACTTAAAAAATGTCTAAAACTGGATTCATTGCTTTTTGCTCAGTTGCTCCTCATATCACATTAATATACTAATTAACTGATTATTTATTACTACTAACAAACGAGACTAACTCACTGTCAAAATTACGTAAGTATGCAGCATTAAAGAAATATAAAATATATAAAATTAGAAATCAAAATAAAATATAAATAAATACAAACTTATTTATACAATGCATCATTTTGCATTTTAGTACTTCAAATACTACCTTAAATACTACCTAAAGCTAAACAAATATATTTCATGGGGTAACTGATTTGCATGTATAGCGGTCTGAGCATGCCATACCTATATTTGAACTAATTATGGTCAGACCATAATTAGTTCTGCGATCAGGACCAAGGAAAGGTGAATTGTGACACTGTAAACGGAAACAAATTTTCGTAAATATATATATATATATATATATATATATATATATATATATATATATATATATATATATATATATATATATATATAAAAGACATATTAAAAGCACAAAAATACGTTGGCAATCATTATTCATATAATATATATATATATATATATATATATATATATATATATATATATATATATATATATTGATAAGGGGTACCCTGTCGCCTCAGAAACGGTGAATCGGTAGACGTTGTCGCCTCATATATGACGCTGTCGCCTCACTTTGGTGAGGCGACAACGTTTTGGGCTGAAAATTTCAGGACAGCTTCCCAACCACCTTATGAGTCGATGTGCAAAAAATAGTTTTGAGGTGACAACGTACCCCTTTTCACTATTTTTTGGTTCGTTAGTTCGGCAGTATATCACTGGCGCTAGTATCGGCATTGCAGCAGTGACTGGCTGTATGTTATCGCCTCAGCATATAAATTCTACTTTTTGGTTAACAACCGGTACCTTGTCGCCTCAGATTTTGGCAACGTCGCTTTCACTTTGCATTGGGTATTATGTCGTGAAATATAAAAATATGCGCCGTCGGTACCGTAACAAGGCAGCTAAAAAGTTTATGATATAAGTTGCAGCTTACGATTTAAAATTGTTGCCTTATACAGGGTGTCCAGAAACTCTACCGACAAACGAAAAAAGGAGATTCCTCAGATAATTTTAAGATAATTTAACCCAATTCACTTAGTCCGAAAATGCTTCCTAAAGGAGCTAGAGCTCTTTGAAGATGGCGTCTTGTAATAAGTTTTTCTTAAATACCGCCAGAACGCTTCTATTTAGAAAAACGAAAATTATTACGCATATTTATCATCCAGATATAAATCGATTCCATTCATTGTGAATTCCCAGTACCGGTCATAGCCGCCAGTTTTGGGTACGGCAACGGTTATTTGTTATTTTATCCCATACCTTTTTTATATTTAATTTTTAAGCATTTTTGACTATGGATTATTAAATTGTGAATTATTCTAGTACTAAAAGGTACCCTTGCTTTAAGTCCATAGAATATACTATTTTCTAGAAAAATCGATTTGAAAATTATTCGTTTCTTGAATTAAAAAAGAATTAAAAAAAAACTATATAGAAAACAAAAACTGGTACGTTTGTTTTTATTCCAGAGTTAAATCGGTTTCATTAATTGCAAATTTTTAGTACCGGTCATATGCGTCCGTTTTGGGTAGGTCAACGGTTATTTTATCGCATAACTTTTTGTCTTTAATTCTTAAGCATTTTTGACGCTAGATTATTAAATTATGAGGTATTCTGGTACTAAAAGTTACTCTTGCTTCAAGTTGGTAAAATACACCGTTTTTTTAAATTCTTTTCAAATTCAAAAAACGAAAAGTTTTCAAATAAATTTTTCTAGAAATCGATGTGTATTACCGACTTAAAGCAAGAGTACCTTTTAATTCTAGAATACCTCACAATTTAAAAATCCAGAGTCAAAAATACTTAAACGCTAAAGACAGAAAAGTTATGCTATAAAATATCCGTTGCCCTACCCAAAATAGACGCCTATGACCGGTACTTAAAATTCACAATGGATGGAATCGATTTATCCCTGGAAGATGAATAGGCTTACCAAATTTCGTTTTTCTGAATAGAAGCGTTCTGGAGGTATTTAAGAAAAACTAATTACTAGATGCCACCTTCCAAGAGCTCTAGCTCCCTTAGGAAGCATTTTCGGACTAGGTGAATTGGGTTAAATTGTCTTAGGAAAATATCTGAGAAATCGCCTGTCTTCGTTTGTAGGTAGAGTTTCTGGACACCCTATATAAACAAATTCTATAAGAGAGAGAGCATGCCGGAATAAAAATATTTTAGCTGGTCGCATAGGAATTAATAAAAATTACAAACAGAATATTAGTAATCATGGAGCGTATGTAATACTTAAGTAGTTATTATAATATGGAACTGAACAAGTCTATGCCCAAAGGATCATGAAGACGAAGGGATAGGAAAATTCTAACCAATTATTAATTTAATCCTAAAAATAAAAAAATCATTATATTATGTGACTTTATTACAAAAGTAAGAACATAAATGATTTTTTCTGTAACCGCAGTAGGAAAAAAATAACAGTTATGACAGAGGATAAACACTGATATACTATCGAAATTACAGAAAGTTGAAAAACACAAAAATGAACCTGAAAGGCTTAACTCAAATAAAAATAAACTAAAACCAAAATAAATATCTTTATGTGAATGACATGCAAAGTGCATGGGAGTGAACAGTTTCAAAAATATCAAAAATGAAACAACAAAACACTATCCAACATCAGAAGTTTACTACTTCTGTTCTGAAAGAAAAACCCGTATTCTGACATTAAAATGTTTGAATAGAAATGACAACAGTAATATTTCAAGCAAAAAAATATAGGACGATAAAATGAGAAACTAACAAAAATAAATTGACAAGACATCAAAAAAAACGTTGTCCCCAAATTAAATGTTAAGCGGCGTCCTCATTGAGTCGACGTTGTAGATCGACTGTGTTTATCGACACTCTCGACTGAGTGTGTACGCGGCAATCGACTTTGTCGATCGACAAAAGATGTCGATCGACGTGTCGACTGATTTTCCATGCTCTGTCGGTAAAATCAAAGGGTAGTCGAGTCGAATCCGAAGTGTGGACGTACATTCAACCTTCGACCTTCGACATTTAAAAATACAGTAAAAATAATTCAGCGTGCGGCGTAGTCTGCCTCATCTAAAGTCTCGTGTTTTGTACTTGTCGGCAAAATGGAATGGGAAAAGAAAAAGTGATTGCATTTATTGAAGCTTACAAATTAAAAACAAATGTGTACACTAGAAGCAAATATTATATGGACCGAAACATGAGACACGATGCTTTGATGGAAATTGCCAGTGAATTTAATATAGAAAAGCAGGTGATAGAATCTTCTTTTACGCGATGATTTACGTTTTTAGTTGTGATAATAACAAATGCGGCACAAACAATAATGGCGTCATCTTCGTCACACATTTTCGTTTCGACTGTCGACAAATATTCTGCCTACCTGGTGTGAACATCGAAGCTTTTTCGATTTGTCGGTCGACAGTGTCGATAGACAGAGTCGATTGACAATGTCAACTCAATGAGGACGCCGCTTTAAGGAACAAGAGTCTTCGACAAAACGAAAGATGTATAGCATTTACATTTACGTTAATTTTGGTAATTCTTACTTAAAAAACCATAAGAGAGAGGGTATAAACTATGCATGTAGTGGAAGAATGCGAACCCTCTCTATATTTCTTATTAAGTATAGAACGATGGTAAATAATAATACGATTGCTTTAAAGCATATTTTAAGACCCAAAAATTTTGACGATCTCAAGTGTTCCAAGAGTTTTATATGTCAAAAATGAATAACCATTTTCAATTTCGTTGCAACGCGAAACTACAGGCGCATCATATTCTAGTCCAATCACAGAGCGCTGCAAGCGCCTCTACAGGTTTCGAAACTTATTAGTCTCTCATCAGGAGGCGGATATACTGCTCTCTCTGACCCAACTAGGACAAACCCCGGCGTGCAGTCACGAATTGCAACGAACGAAATGGCAGGGATGCTCTAGCGGCAACTGCTAGCAAAAGACTAAGTTTTCAACCTAATAGCACATAAAACAACACCAAAAATGTTGCTCCACATCCTACCAGATTGAAAACAATGGGAACCTTCTCTGGTTACACCTTTGAGGCTTCTAAAATTTCCAAGCCGTAACGGATGCTGAGACTAAGGAAGATGAGGGAATTTTATAATTCAGTCTCATCTGCTCAGCGCGGTAAAGTTCCAACGAGAATGGTTTCCTTCGTACTCCAATCAGAGTAAACATGTAAATCAAAAATGAATAACCATTTTCAATTTCGTTGCAACACGAAACTACTTAGTCTTTAGTTTTATATGTATATAATAGTTTTAAAAAGACCTTTAGTTCTCCTACTCGTATTTTTGCGTTGCACTTGGGTACGTATCTAAAACTATGTTGCTATGAACACCTCCATTTAATACTAAAAGGATCAGCTGATTTTACGTGTTCAACAGAAAGACAAATACAGGAATTGCCCAAGGGCTATAAATACATAATTTGAAAACGTTGCTGACAAATCGTTGGAGTTTGGAAATTGCTTCTCTCGCTAACAAAGATATTCAAGAACAAAAATTGCCAAAGCTAGTACCACTTGTACGTGATATTAAAATATTCTGAGAAGAAAGTATTAAAATTGGTGTGAGGTGTCAGAAGACGTTTGAGAGCAATATTGATAATTTTGAAACATAAAAATTTAGTTAACTATGCTCTAGCATTAGCCATTATTTTTAACAGAAGACGAATAGGTAATGTGAAGTATTTAAAAATTCAGCACTAGTAACGAAAGATAAACGGACTTCAGTGATTTTGAAAATGTTTTAACTGAAGGAGAAAAGGCACTTACGAGAGGACAAAAAATTCCAGTGTGTTCTGGTAAAGGTTCTTGAGCTGTTGTTATTTTACTTCCAAAAATGTTGCAAGGTTTCATAGAAACTTTAATAAAACATAGACATAAATACATGTCTGACGTCGTCCGACGTTAATAACTATGTTTGCAGTTCCAGGCAGTAAGCTAAAATGGGACAAAGGGGATGTTTCGATCCGTAAATTGACAAGCAAAATGAATTTAACAAACCCTGAAGCTATATCAAGCAACAAATTACGCAAAAATATTGCAACAGTAGCACAAATTTTAAGTATGTCCAAAAATTAAACTAAAGAATTTGTCAAGTTTATGGGGCATGACGAAAAAATGCATGATGAATGACATGAATTACATGCTGACATTTATCAAACCGTAAAATTGTCAAAATTTTTAATAGTAATGGAAAGGGATTCTCTTCCTTTAGAATATAAAGGAAAATCGCTTGAAGAACTAGATTTTCACCACGATTTAGAAATGCGGAAGAAAATAAAAAAAGCAATCTTCAAAATACGAATATTAATTTTCCAAATATTGAAGGTATGCAAGAAGTTAAAAAAAGTAAAGCGTTGGTTGCAAAAGATAACGTTCTGGCTCAAACAAGTAAATAATTTAAAACGGACAGTGACGATAAGTACTATGCAAATAAAAAACTACTCAAAGCATCAAAAAACTAAGCAAGGGAACATTCCGAATGAGATTCATATGTGCCTTATTCATGTGTGTCAACACTTTTCAAATTATATTCAATATGGCGTATATCCATCTAGATAAAAAGGTGAATTCCAGTATTATAAAATCAAAAGTTCAACATCTTATAAAAATAAAATATTTATATCATATGTAAGTTTTTTATATGATGCTTAAGTGAAAATATAGAAATATTTTATTTTACTTTTTGTTGCTATTTTTATAATTTTTTTTTATTCTTAGATATAATAAACATCTAACCAACGCCTCAATTAAAGGGTTTGACATTTAAGCAAAACATAATGAAATCATTTTTGTAGAAGAAAAAAATTAAATAGGTACCTAAAAACCTACCTTTGAGTTTTTCTCAAAATTTTTTGAGATTAGGATAAAAAGACCACTACACAAATTGTAGATTTTTTTATCGCCCACAGCTTTTGCGTTGAATTTTTTAAACGATGCAATGTTTAGCCAGAAATTTCAGAAAACCATTTTCGCCCTTAAAACCACCCCACCTTCACCACCTTATGGATTATTTTCGTACACTTTGCTGTAAGAATACGTTTTGTTGGAACATTTTTACAGCTATGTATACTAGTTCACTGGTTTTTAATTAAAATTTTTAAATAAACCGTTGACACTTTTTTCTGTGAGATAGGTAATAATATGTTTACTGCAAATAATAAATTATATCGTAAAGAGCCTTTATAATTTTACTGTATAAGAGCAATAATTCACACAAAATAATTTGGCTTAGCTTAATTTATTGCAAAATACTAGCTTTGGAATATCTACTAATAAAAAATTGTTAAACATATAATCCAAACAAGCCATGTTCATATCTTAAGCTTATTTAACCTTCCGATGACCAACCTTTTTCTGTTACACGGATGACCAAGAGGGGGGGGGGGAAATGACCCCAGGTCAAAAATGACAATTAACAAAAAAATAAAGTTTTTTTTTCTTTAGTTTTTTTTGGCATGGACTTTATGTCTTTCAGCCAGTCACAACATGAGTATTAGTGTCATGTGTAGTGTGTATGTTGAGTAAGTGTCTTGTTACTTTGCAAAGTCGACGTCACAGCGTAAAACTACTTGTAATTACACATAATAGACGCCATTTTACTAAACATCAACTTCAGAATATATTTTTTATTCGTAAAATATAGGGAATTTTTTTTATTTCAAAATATGAGGATATCTAGAATGATATTAAAGTCAAATAAAAAAATAATGAGTTAAACATTGAAAATACTTTTGAATTTATTAAAGAAAAACATACGCTGGGGTCACAATTTCCCCCGCTTGGTCATCCGAAGGTTAAAATATCAAAAATAACCATCCTTTATTTTTAATGTAAACAACAATGGAACATGTGAACAAATTCCCACTATTTCTTTACCTATATCCGTAATAAATACCTATACTACCTCTCGCTGTGCACCAAAGTTCGACCCACTCAATCCTTTATTCATTTTCGAATATTTGGCAACGCCGTCTGAGGCAACAACGTACCGGCTTTCATTCTTAGTCATATATAGTTGTGAGGCGACAGCGCATTGGATTTAATCGTAAATTTATATATAAAAAAAACATTTAAAATCGTTTCCCCTCTTTAGAGATTCTTAATTAGAAAGTTCCCCTCATTGTATATATGCATATATTTTTTGAAAAATAGAACTACAAAAGGGTGAGGCGAGGTCGTCATAGTTTTCACCGCGAGGCGACAACGTACCTTTTATCGATATATATATATATATATATATATATATATATATATATATATATATATATATATATATATCCTCTTAACATTGCGGACTCGGTATTAAGGTTTTGACCATACACAACGGACTCGAGCGATTTACGGAGTCCGTAATTTTTTTCATGTATTTCTTTTAACTGGTTGTCATTTTCTACCAAAGTTTTGTTGAATGAGAAACTAGAGACCTCTACCTACCAAACAAAAATGTTACAAATCTTGTTGGTGTCTTAGAATTCCTGTAAATCTTAAAACAAAATGAGTCCGTAACGTCGCTTATAGTTCAGCCATTTGCCGTTGGAGGTCGCTTTTATGTGTATATTCAATGTGTATATCCTTCATGTGTTAAACTATCATACGACATTATGGCCTCGACTTAGCTGGCAACACTGTTGCTCGAATATTGAATCATTCTATCCCGCATATTTTACAATCGTCTTGCTTACAGGTGATTTACTGGTATTGTTCATTTTTATGTGTTAGAAAATGTATTGAATTGCATTAGGTATATTTTATTTTATTAATAGTCATACGCGAGGATATTTTGTTTCACAGAAATTTTCCACAATTCTTTAAATTTTCATTAACACATTTATTAAGGTAGGTATGTATATATGTTTGTAATTCAGAATATAACTATCGCTGTTACATAAATAAAAATAAATATTGTTTTCGCCCATTCTAAAAAAATGTGAAAACGTTGAATTTATGCATGTCTGTCTGTCTGTCTATAAACACAACTTCTTCCCGTCATTAGACCAGATAGAAGGATAATAAATGAGGCTAAATGCAATGTTGAATGAAAGCTTATAACCTAAGGATGGTATTAATCAATCAATCAGCCAATCGCGTCCACTGCTGGACGTAGGCCTCCCTCAGTTCTTTACAGTATTCTCTACACTGGGCCTCTTGTAGCCAATTTCCTGCAATGTCGTCGGTCCATCTAGTCGGTGGTCGTCCTCGGCTTCTTTTATAGTTTATGTGCCTCCATTCCATGATTCGTTGTGTCCACCGTCCATCTTGTGTTCTAGCTAAGTGCCCTGCCCAGTTCCACTTAAGCGTCGTATCGTTTTCGATGACGTCTTGAACTCCTGATCTTTGCCTGATTTGTTGGTTTGTTATGTGGTCTCGAAGGCTCACGTTCAGCATTGCACGTTCCATGGCTCGTTGTGTGACTCTGATGTTATTTGCTGATTTTTGCGTCAGTGCTAAAGTCTCTGCTTCATAAGTTTGTACTGGCAAAACACATTGGTTATAAACCTTTCGCTTAATACACCTAGGAATTGAGCTTTTTAGAATATGGCTTACTTTGCAAAATGCTGCCCATGTAAGGCCTAATCGCCTCTGTGTGGATAGTATTAAATGTGGTAAATTTGCCCTTGCACTTCCGGTTTTATAGTTACAACCGGAAGTACTGTTATAAAGTCACCGAAATAGTCCACGCGATATATTATTCGACGCACCTTAGCAAGATGAGAACAAATTAATATATACTTCCGGTTTCATGCCTGTCCGTCCGTCAGTCTGTCTGTCGGCGAATATAACTCCTCCGTTATTAAAATAAATAGAGTGACAAATGAGGTGTCGAATGGGAATTTCTAACCCAAAAATTTTATTAGAGGTATATTAGAAATTTGATTTCCGACTTCCGGTTTTACAGATGAAACCGGAAATATTGTTTTAAAATCGCTGAAATAGTTCAAGCGAAATATTAGTTGACAGGCCTTAGCAAGACAAAAACTAATATATACTTCCGGTTTCATGCATGTTTGTCCGTCCGTAAACACAACTTCTTCGTCATTATACTAGGTAGAATGACAAATGAGGTGTCAAAAGAAAGTTTATAACCAAGGAAGGTACTAAAGGGGGTAGAAATTTGACCAAGGATTTCTGGTTTTAGAAATGAAACCGAAAATACTGCTTTAACATCGTCAGAATAGTACAAGCGATATATTATTCGACGCGCCTTAGTAAGACGAGAACAAATATATATTTCCGGTTTCGTGACTGTCCGCGAATATAACTCTTCCGTTAATAATACCGATAGAATGACAAATGAGATATCGAATGAAAGCTTGTAACCCAAGGGTGGTATTAAAGATGAGAAATTTGACGCCCGACTTTCGGATTTAGAGTTGCAAGCGGAAGTACCATTTTAAAGTCACCTAAATAGTATACGCGATATATTATTCGGCGTGCCTTAGCAAGATGAAAACAAATGTATATTTTTGATTCTTACATCATTTCCGATTAAATAATTCTAACCGGAAAGTGCCATATTATAGTTGCAGAAATAGTACATTGTGACATAGCAATCGAAGCTTATTGAAAAGTCGAGCATGAATTTTTAGTTCAGGTTTGGAAGTCATTTCAGGTTAAACAGTTATGACCGAAGGTTTAGTAAAAATTACTCAAAATTAGTGAAATCGTATATCAATCGACGGACGCAAAGTTACACGAATAGTTCAAATATCGACTTCCGGTTCTACTTTCGGTCACTTTGGATGAAAACCTAGGATTTACGAATTCCAATTACTTGTTTTGAATAGTAAGAAGAATAATCGCAAAAACACTATTGGACAGATAAATGAGTAATGAGATTAGACACATATGCAGAATAAACAACATCAAAGAATGAGTGCAAAAAAGAAGAAGAGAATGGAATAGGCTTACCAGTAAAATGTAAGAAGACAGAATAGTTAGAATAATACGGGATAAATAACATTTCAAAAAGAAGCACATATCTACAACAAAAGAGACGAGATGATAATATTTCATTTGAGTAGGAGGCACAGCCGAAGAAAAACAGGCATTTTGCCTATTAGGTAAATGACGGATTTGCTTGAAAATATGGATTTAGGTTCCTTTTCCCCTTTACTTCAGTTTTGGACGTGAGCCCAGGGTTGCTTTTACTTGAAGGGTGAAAGCCACCCCTTCTCAAAAATGGTGGATAAACTGACTAATTCTAAGCAACTTTTGTTTTATTGGATCTTTTCACGTTTAAGATAATACTTTTTGAGTTATTTGCGAGTGAAACTGTCCATGTTTCAACAAAAAAAAACACAAATTTATAGACGGTTTTTCACAAATAACTCAAAAAGTAAGTATTTTATCCAAAAAAATATTCTTAGCAAAAATGTAGCTTATAAAAACATGAAAAAATAGAATATGAATTAAGTCTGTAAACCCCGTAGAAGCAGAGTTATGAAAAGTAGGTTCTTAGTCGTCAAATTCCAAATTGAACATGTCAACGTTAAATAACCAAAAAATTAAGGACTTTTCAGGGAAAACTCATCAAAATTTTTTAAAAGTGTTTAATAAAAGCTTTGTTTTTGATTTTTATAACAGTTTTTAGCACCAAAATTAAGCAAGTGACGCGACGCTCAAAATAAAGTTGTTCCCTTTTAGTGGAGTCACTGAAGGTGGATATGAGCTATTACCTCCGATTTCGTTGAACCTCCATCGATTTGTATGAAAATTTGTGAGTAGTTAGAGGATATCTCAAGGAATAAAGGTGACATGGTGCCAACTTGCGCTTTTACCCTGGGGTGGATGTCACCCCTTCTCGGGGGTGAAAATTATTTTATTCAAAATAACCCCATAATTCGATAGAGGAACAAATTCTAAGTAACATTTGTTATATAAAGTTATTAAAATAAGTGTAAACTTTTTGAGTTATTAAAGATCATAGATTTTAATTTTTCTTGAGAAAAATACATGTTTTTAACCGATTTTTCATCAATAGCTCAAAAACTATAAGATTTTACAAAAAAGTTATTATTACCAATATTGAAGCTAATAAAAAACGGAATAAACTCCTTACTAGAAAAACCTTTTAGTGTTAACTAAAAGTGAGTTATAGGTAATTGAATGTATATTTTTTTCGGCGAGTAAAAAATCTAAGTGTTCAAGCTGAAATAACGGAAAAATGATGCATTTTATAATATAAACTTATTAAACATTTGTCAAAGTACTTAAAAATATCTATCAAATGAGCCCCGAACATGTTGATGGCATTAAAATTTATGCTCCAAAATTTTTTCAAAATTTATCTTTTAAAAATGTTTCCAAAAAATGTTGTTTTTTTTTAATACCTCCGTCCACTTTTACGATATCATGTTCACCTAAAAACCGTTTGAAAGTTAGTTTGAAGGGCTATTTCACCACGTAAAACTTAATCTTTTATACCTCTTACTTTTTTAAAAATAAAAGGTTAATTCAAGATTTAAACGTTTCTATCTCGGCTATTTTTTACCCTATAGAAATAGTAAAATATTTGACAGAAAAAACTAAAATTTGGTTCTATATAATTTTTTACGTATTTTGATTATTTTTGGAGTTATTATCAAAAGAATATGAAAATTACAATAATTTGAAAAATTATGATTTTTTTAAATTATATCTTTTTTTCAAAAATATGCATTCTAAACCGGTCAAAATTATTGAAATCATTACTTATGCTAATATAAAGAAGTTCTTGTAAGGATTATTATAAATTTTAATTTTTGTGGAAATGGAATTTTTTTTTTAAATTCCAAGGGGTTCTCTTATTTTCATAATAACTTGCTTAATTTTGACGCTATTAACTTATTCTTAAGCTCATTTGATAGGTATTGCGAAGTACTTTGACAAATATTTAGCAGGTATATTTTATACATTGCATCGTTTTCCCGTTATTTAAGCTTGAATACTTAGATTTGACTACTCGTCGAAACATGTATGATCTTTAAGTTTCACCCACCGGTTCAAAGTGCTTATTTTTGAAAAGAAAGTGGTTACTGATAAAATAAAAAAACAAACTTCGAAATGTTGAAAAAAAAATGCTTTTTTTAAAAATTATATTAAAAAGTGTTAGTCATAAGAAAGGAAAAATTTAGAAAAGTAAATAAAAGTTTTGAGTTTTCTGCATATTTTCCCAAAAAGTGCTTCATTTTTTGGTTATTTCACGTTGAAATACTCGATTTGTAATTTGAGTCTACAGACTTCATGAATGTACCGTTTTCTATTTTTTATAAGCTATATATTTGCTAATATTATTTTTTTTTACAAATTATTTAGTTGTTGAGTTATTTACGAAAAACCGTCTAAAATCGTGGTTCTTTTCGTTGAAAAATTAACATTTTCACTCACAAATAACTGAAAAGTATTAACTTAGAGCAAAAATTCTATAGCACAAGAGTTGCTTAAAATTTGCTAATTTATCCATTTCCGTACATTTTTTGAACGTACGTTTTTTCGCCTACAAGATTTCAACTCCCAAGTAAAAGCAACCAATGGCACAAGTTCAGAAGTAAAGTTGAGTACTTATAAGAGGAACCTATATCCAAATTTTTGTGAAATTTTATCGCCGTATTTCACGTTAATTCATCGCCGTATTTCATTTTACTGACCTATATACAGGTTGTCCCGAAAAGATTGGTCATAAATTATACCACACATTCTGGAGTCAAAAATAGTTCGATTAAACCTAACTTACCTTAGTACAAATGTGCTCATAAAAAGTTACAGCCCTTTGAAGTTACAAAATGAAAATCGATTTTTTTCAATATATCGAAAACTATTAAAGATTTTTTATTGAAAGTGGACATGTATCATTCTTATGGCAGGATCATCTTAAAACAAAATTATAGTGAGATTTGTCCACCCCATAAAAATTTTATGGGGGTTTTGATCCCTTAAACGGCCCCCCAAACTTTTGTGTACGTTCCAATTAATTCATTATTAGTTAAACACAACGTTTTTAAAACGTTTTTTGCCTCTTAGTATTTTTTCGATAAGCGAGTTTTTATCGAGATGCGGCTTCTATTTAATGTATTTACATAAATATTTTATGGAAGTTTTGTACCTTTAAACCCCCCAAATGTTTGTGTACGTTCCAATTAAACTATTATTGTGGTACCATTAGTTAAACACAGTGTTTTTAAAACTTTTTTGCCCTTAGTCTTTTTTTGATAAGTCACCTTTTATCGAGATGTGGCTTCTTTTTTTAAAATATACCTAAAAATGTAAATTATAAATAGGTTATTAACAAATTTTCAGATAATTAACAGGTCTCTATAATCGTACTTAGACATATACAAATATGTGGTGGATTCGATAAATATTCAAAATATCTCGATAAACACTGGATTATCAAAAAAGTCTTAAGAGGCAAAAAATTTTTAAAAACAGTGTGTTTAACTAATGGTGCCACACTAATAATTGGAACGTACACAAAAGTTTGGGGGGTTTAGGGGAACAAACCCCCCATAAAATTTTTATGGGGTACACAAATTTTACTATATTTTTTATTTAAGATGCTGCTGCCATAAGAATGCCACATGTCCATTTTCAATGAAAAATCTCTAAGAGTTTTCGATATATGAAAAAAAATTTATTTTCATTTTGTAACTTCAAAGGGCTGTAACTTTTTTTGTGTGCTTTATTTATATAGGTAAGTGAGGTTCAATCAACCTATTTTTGACCCCAGAATATGTGGTATAATTTATGACCAATCTTTTTGGGACACCCTGTATAAAAAATAAATTTAATAAAAATTCAAGAAATTTGCTTTCTAGGTGTATATTAACTACGAATCTTATTATATTCTATATTACCTAATTATCTAATATAAAGTTAGATTCTATATATTTATGTATTATCGTTGAGAAATTAAACGAATGAACAACGTGAAATATTAAAAAAGTATTACATTGACCCAACCAAAATTATTATATTTCTTTCAATACATATTATCGTGTTCAGATTATTTTTAGAAGTCATTAAAATATTTTACCAGTAAAGTTATAAGCGTTTGTTTAAAAATACAGACTATTAAATTATTATACTTTTGTCGATTTTAAAACCATATGTTCCGATTTCATGTATCCCATTACTTAAACAATCGCGAAATAGGAAATAACTTCGTTGAAATCACAAAGGGGAAACCCCAAATTATCTAAATACGCAGTGAGCGAATTGACAACACTGTTTGAGTCTATAATGTTGTGTATATGAGGCCGCAACACCACAATACTGTTTAAAATTATACTCATGAGGCTGCAAAAGTAAGAAATCGTAATGAGTTTATAATGATAACGGAACCAAAAAGACAAGTATATATTAATTTTCATCTTATCAAAATAGAAATTTGGGCATTAAGAATGTTTTGTCACTAGATTTAATATATTCGATTATTAAAATATTATATACACCTCTAAATAGGAGAGGCTGTACGGTTGCGGTATGGATTGAGTCCTTAAGAATAGTAGGATGTAAATATATATATATATATATATATATATATATATATATATATATATATATATATATATATATATATATATAAGACATATTAAAAGCACAAAAATACGTTGGCAATCATTATTCATCTAAACAAATAAAACACAAGAATAGCGAGCTCAGTGCAGATCCACATCATTGATGGACATAACTTTGAAGACATAGGGTTAGAAACGAAGAAGTTCGTAGATGACATTATATAAAGCACACAGCTAAAGTTAAATGGAAGTGGGCAGGACTCAGCGCTAGAGTAAAACATAATATTTGACAAAAACATTTTGAAATATGGAACAAGAGAGGATATACGAAAATTAGGAAAATCATACACGAGAGGGACCGACGATGTGTATATATATAATCACTTGGAGAGAGGAAAGTAGCGAATACTAACATATCAAAAAACCCATGGTTTAGAGATAAAGTGAAGAAAAAATGTGAAGAAAAGAAGAAAGTCTTTACAATATAGAACAAAATAAACACAACAAGCATACAACCACGACAAACGAATCCGAAATGAAACTAATACTTTAGTCAGGCAAATAAAAAGGGAACACTGGCAGAGTTTCTAAAATCAGATGGAACACGACTTCTGCTGAATACAAAAAGAAGCTTGGAGAATGATCAGAGGACAATGGAAAGAGATGAACCAACTAATAAAAACGAAACACATTCAGAAGGAAACATCTGACTACTTTCGATCTCTATTTGCTATAGGCGACGATAATGAACCTCCAACATCTGAAGTTACGACAAGCGAAGAAATAAATATCGAGGAGGGAGAGGTAACGGAAGCATTAAGAAAGTTCAAAAATAGAAAATCTCCAGAAGAGGAGATTTTCTGTCACCACTTTAAAACATCTGCTTTGCCAGTACTTCGCGGGAGTAGAGTTGCACAAGTTTGACCTGAATGTTTGAAATTTACTTAAGTTTGACCAAATTTCAAGTCAAACTCAAGTCAATCCTACTGACAAATCACTCAAGTCAAACTGGACAATGGTTATAGCTTTGAAAATTCAAACTGTTTGTCAAACTAGTTTGAGGATTTGAAAAAAATATATAAACTACTGGTCAAAAATTAGGGATATAGAAAATTATGCTCATTTTCATAGCTGATTTTTTCGAGAACAGATTAACGGATTCCGCTATTTTTTTATTATTTTAGATTTTGACTTTAGTATTTAAACAGTTGTACAAAGGTTTACTCAAACGTCTTGTCTGTACTTATACGGGGTAGAAGAAAAGAAATGTTTTTCTCATGTTAAGTTTGAGACGCCCTGTAGGGAGGACGAGGTACAAATGTAAGTGTTTATCAGAATCGTATTGTAGCATTATGTTTTGTGAACACTTTGTTTTTTTAATGTCCCTGATATATTTAGAAACAAAGAAAATAGACTCTTTTGTAGTTTAAAATGTGTTTTAACTGAAACAAAAATTTTAGACGCTTTGTAGGGAGAAAAAGACACAAAGCTGGGTATACATCGATATTATGTTGTAGTCTCATATTTTGCGAATATTTTATTTTTTTAATTTCTCTGATATCTTTAATAACAAAGAGACTAGTCGGTTTTATTCTTTAGTATGTATTTTAACAGACGACATGCGATACGTGAAGAGGACATGTCTTATCAAACCACTAAGACGAAATTATTTTCTACATATAGTGCGAAAGGAACAGAGTGTCTCCATTAAACAATCTCGCCTCTCTTATATTACGCTGTGTATACCGCTTACCTGGTCGACAAATATCTCTTACAGGTGTCGATTAGAATTGTTTACCTTATGTGCCTTTCTGTTTTTAAAGTTTTGTTAACTGTTATTGTTTATTGTTAATTTAGTTTTGTTTCAGTTAAAACACCTAAAAGAGTAAAACCACCTATCTTCTTCGTTTCTAATGATATCAAGAATATATTCACAAAACATAAGACTACAATACGATTCCGATGTATACTAACATTTGTGCTTCATCCTCCCTACAGGGTCGCACAAACTTAACATAAGAAAAACATTTCTTTTATTCCACCCGGTATAAGTACAAAAAAGAAGTTTTAGTAAACCTTTGCACAACTGTGTAAATACTACAGAAAAATATAAAATATTAAAACAAAAATTAGCTGAATACGTTAATCTGTTCACGAAAAAATCAACTATGACAATGTGCATAATATTCCATATCCCTAAATTTTAACGAGCAGTTTATTTATTATTAGATATACCCAAACTAAGTAAAATAAATTTAAAAATGTATACCATTTTTATTCAGTTGCAATGCGAAGGCAAAACCGTCTTAATTTTCACTTAGTACAGAGAGCGCAAACCAGCACTCTAAATCGACGATTTTCTCTTCTTATTACAACCATCATCAGAGAGGCATAGGTTCACTGTTCTCTCCCCCAAGTGACAATCTCGGAGAGCTCGTCCTCGCACTGCAACTGACGTTATGGAGTAGGTACCTAGCTTTTTTTTAATAAATATGTATGTTAAAATATAGAGAGTAGATATAATAAATATATTTATTTAGAACAAAAATAACACATTCTTCGTGAAAAGTAAATTCTTACAAATTAAGTGAAATACAGTGGAACCTTTATTATCCGTCAGGGCACCGGACCAAGAGTATGACGGATAATCGAAAAGACGGTTAACAGAACATTAAAAAATTCAAAATTCATAGTACAGCTATCAAATTTTATTTGTATGTTTTGTTTTGTAATCAATTTGTCAGCTGTAGTCTGTGTCAGCTTCTGAATCTGCTTCCTCCGCCTCTGTTGCCATTTCAACGATTTCATCATCTGTCAACAATGGATAGCTTTTTGCGTCCTGATCACAAATTAGCCATTCTTTTATGTCATCTTTAGGCCACGAAAACAAAACTGTTAATTCATTCTTAAAATATGGTGATAGGAAAACTACATTTCAGCGAATTTCACTTGGCCTATCGACTTATCGCAATGCTCAAACAAAATGAATTTGTGACTCATTTTTTACTTCTGTAGTCAATACAACTTATGTACGGACCCTGACGGTTAACAGAGGTGACGGCTAATGGAGAGACGGATAATCGAGGTTCCACTGTACAACGACAACCTCTTCCTACGATCCTTGTGTGGTCTCTGTTAGAGATTTTTGTTGAAGCCATGAATTTAAACACTTTAGTGTTCTACACGACTGGTCGTTTCGATTTTTTGTGGCTGTCAAATAAGTTCTCGAAAAATAGCTTTCTATGCAGGCTGACGTTGCTAGGGTGGCAAGAAAGTCTCTCGCCATTTTTGATAATGTAGGAAATGCAGTTTCATGTCATTTCCACTACTTCTGCAATTCACTCCATGAATTTTCATATCCACTTGTGTTTGGAAAGGATTGAAAAAGTTCAAATAAGTTTAAATTAAAATTGGTAACTTCATCAGACACACTAACTGTACATTTAGTTTGGGTTGGAAGAACCTTTGTCTTTGTCAGTGTAAAGTGAATAATAATGGTCATTATAAACTTCTTCAAATTTCTTCTTGATGGCTTCATCTTTTAAGGATTGTCTCCCTGTCGCGAAAGAAAACATTGAAATTTTATGACGAGGATCCAAAATCAAAACGATACAATACATCCAGTCAGTCCTACTGTAATGCTTAACATTTTTATCGCGAGCTGTCTGAAGATCAAATTATCGTTTGTCGAGTATCATATTAATCCCAATGAACACCATAGAAAGGGTAAAATATTTCTCTCCCAAAACTGTAGTTAATGTTTTGAAACATTGTAAATGCTTACATGTTCTTTCAATGCCATTCAGTTCTATATCCGATATTTGAATATTTGAGAAAGTGTTCTTTAAAAAATAGTAGATTTTAAGAAAGAGTAAATTTTAACTCCAGGACAGCATTTCCAATATAGAGTTACATCTGGTTTTTACTTCCAATTTGGGAATGGTCATGTTTAAATTGAATGAGTCGGAAAATTTTGCGAAGTTATATTTGTAATTGTTGTAATATTTTCAGATATTGTAGTTTCGTTATCACTAGTATCAGAGTCTTTGGTTTTGTTTTCCTCAGATGTTAACTCAAACACTTCCAGTACATCTCGAGCAACTAAGTCAAAAACATGTGCAAACACATGTAGTGCTTATTCACACAATAAAAATTTTCTATTAGGTTGCCCAATTCTTTTAAAAAAGTGAAGTTAGTATTAGTGTTGTCAGTAGTAATACCGTAAATTAGAGTGTGTAATATTGAATTTAGCCGTTATTAAATAAAACAAAGTTGTCATTAAAATTCATCTATGTTGTCCTTTTGCGTGTACAAAATCTAGTAAAAAAGAATGTAATGTTCAATTATTGTCAATAAAATAAAGAGCTATTTTATAGCAGCCCTTCATCGAGTGCGAAGACCATATAATTATGGTAAAGAAATTTTTTAGTCACAAGAATTTAAAATTATCTTTACTAAATTTTTCAAAACATCAAATTTGAAAAAAATTCGGGACTAATTGATTTCCTGAAGAAACAATTATGTTTGGATTAATGTAGTTGTATACTTGGTGGGTTATATCATCTTCAAAGAAGTTAAATGGCAAATATTTATTTAAATCAAAACGGCAAGAGGTGTAGGGAACGTGGGGCAGAACGGGGTACTTAGTATTAGTGTAAAAATTTCCACAATTAAATTCAAAAATGTCGTGTGGTTTGTATATGTGTTAATTGACCACTATAGTGGCTATCACTCTCTAGGACCAGTGGTCTCATATTAGTTGCTTCAGCCTTCTGAAGATTAGGAATAAAAGTCGTCACAATAAAGGCATTTGGGTCGCTTGATTTCAATGAGTCAGAATCCTCTTTCGGAATACTGCATTTTTTAATATTTCGTTTTAATTCTGAGGTATGATATTCCAGTTTTTTAGAAGTGAAATTTTTCTTCACTTTCAGTTTTTCAGCTGCCATTTGTGTCTTTACAGACAGTGTCATCTACAATTCCTCTTTGTAGGGAGTTAAAGTTAGTACAGCTGTCTTGCCCCTTTTTAGAGAAGCCCTCTTGGCAGTTTGCTGAATTTACACCGCTAGAGGCATTTGTATTGTCCCATGAAGAACACCCCTGCTGAGGATTTAAAATATCTGATGCAGTTCTTTGAGAAAGTCGCTCATCAACATTTTCTGTTGCAAATATTATAGAAGTCATTTCTGGGGTTTTTGCTCGAAACTGATTACTTGTTTCTATCATTTTTTGTGGTTGTGTCGCCGTTTGTTTCTCTGGATTATCGCTGACGCTATTTTGACTATTCTGTATATCAGTAGTAGCTGATGGTAAGTAGTCAGCCTCACTAAACACGTTTTTGTTAGGGGGCCAAATTCCCGTTGCCCGAAAACCGTTTATAGCCGTTCTCATTGTTGCTGCGTTTACAAATGCACTTCCAAACAACGTAGAAATCGGAAGTATCGGTACAACCTTTCCTGGATTACAACGTAACCAAGTACGAACCTCATTTTCATAAGAGTTGCTGAGCGGTTACATAAAACAAACGTCCAGTGGCTGTAGCTTATGACGGGTGTGCGGCGGGAAACAATAAAATTACACCGTTATCTCTTGCATGTAAGATAAGCTCTAGATTTTTAGTCTGGGTAGAGTGCCCATCTAACAAAAGAAGAGCAGGGTGGTCTTTGGTCGCTTGAGAAAACCCAAACAATGATTTGAACTATTTCATAAAGTTCTGTTTTTATCCAACCCGAATCACTAGTTTTTACTAATGATTCTACAGGTAAGCCAATTTCAAATGCCTCTTTTTATATTTACATTTTTATACCCTTATATTTCTTGGAAATATAAGCATTGGTGGCATGTATGCCCCAGTAGAAGAAAATCATATTTATAGTTATCTTTATCGTTTCCCCGCGTTCGGCAGAAGTTAAGGACCCCTCTTGGCGTTTCCCTTTTTATGATAAAACCTTTGTATAGCCTTTAACAGTCAATCCGGTGTCATCACAGTTAAAAATACTGTCACCTTTAAATTTATATTTTTCTATAGCGTCCAAGAGTAAAGTAAAAAATTGAGAGAAAGCAACTTGGTTAAAACCCATTGCTCGGGCTACATAAGTGGATTCGAGCTTTCGCAAAGTCAAAGATGAGTGCCTTTTTAAAAATCCTCTGATCCATTCCGTTCCAGCCATCTATGTACTAGCATTAAATCTATTAGCCAAACCATGTTTGAGTGCTAACTGATAAGCTAGTCGGCGAAAATGATTAATGGTCAACCCAAGCAGTCTAGATTCCATAGTTTTTAAATAACATACCAATTACAACTCGTGTTCAGTAGAAAAATACAATTCTTCCCGCCGTTTTGTCAATTTGGAAGCTGCCACTGTTTTCCTTTTTCTTCTTGACATATTTTTCCAAGGTAGTCGGTGGAACACCAAATTGAATTGATGCCTTCTTGTAGCCCATTTCCGTATTAACTACTGCTAGAACAGCTTGCTCCATGGAAGCATATCTTTTTTGCTTCTTGAATTTTGTGAATATACATCTTTTTGTCTACTTTATATTTTAATTGTACATCAGGGTCTGTCGAATTTTTTGTCAACCAGAAAAGGTTTTTTAAATCAACTCCCATCTTCAAGATTTCTTTAGAGATCCAGTTATTATTATTATAATTTTGACTTAATTGTTTTACAACCCTAGGACAAGATATATCAATATGACATAATATAATATTTACAAAGTCAGTATAAGCAGAGTCAATATTGTCGAGATTTTTCATAAACAACCTTAAAATCCTCATGATTCAACCTTGCTTGCAATATTGATATACTTGGTTCAGACAAATTTCTAAATGTTTTAGTATCCGTAATGTCATTTGTATGGTGATCTATTGAAATTACATTTGCTATTATAAGTTCCAATCCACTATGATCTCCAAGATGAAATTCTCTAACTGTTTCCTCATTTGGTAGGGAATAATTTGTAAGATTATGATTTAAGATTATGATCTATTTTAGATTATGTTGTACTGCCGTTTTTATTTGTAAAAATCCTAATAGGTTCTAAGTTTTGGCATGTTAAATTAAAACTTTCAATGTCATTCAGTAGACATTTCCAGAGACACACTCAGATAATTAATATTAAAATCACCACTTTCAATAACATACTTAAAATGATCATAACAATAGTTTAACGCTAAAATCTCTACATCACCACTGGGTGCTCTATATATGTTTATCAAACAGTATGTACTTGCATTTAAATTGAAGGTTATACAAACCATACTCGAAATTAACTTCTTCTGCTAAACTATTTAAATACTTTGGTACTTTAAATGACATTGACTGTGTGACAATTATTAGGACACCACCGTGGATTTTTTTCAATTCTATTATATGAAGAAGCTTGACAATAATTTTCAAAATTAATACTATTTACACTTAATTCATTACACCATATCTCAGTAACACAAACAATATCCCGACAGTTACAATTTAAAATTGGCTCAAATGCACTTGTTTTGTTTGTTATTGACTGAATTTCCACAAATGATTTAAAAATGTTTTTTTATTTATCTCTGAAGTACTTGCCGTTAAGTTTGCGTCATCCCTTGCGGTAGATCCCTTATTGACAGAATTTCACACTTTGAAGAATAGCACCCCGCTAAGCTGAATATTAATGACTCTCTTAGGCCGATACCACATTATGCGTTTTGACCGGATGCGGTGAAAACACATCCGTTTCCAACGCAACCGGACCTACCTGTCACACTATGCGTTTACTCTGGTGCAGTTTGTAAGCGCCTACCGATGACTCAAAACGCATCCGTTTCCAACGCAACCGGACCGATCTGTCACACTATGCGTTTTCACCGGATGCGGCAAAAACGCATCCGGTCAAAACGCATAATGTGGCATCGGCATTAGTGCAATGTCACATTATGCGTTTTAAACGCGTCCGGTCAAAACGCATAATGTGGCATCGCACTTACATAGTTCTGCTGAGCGGGGTGCCATTGTCCGTGTTGTGAAATTATATAAACAATGGTTTACTTTTGCAAAACAGGTAGGTCCATTGTTTATGGAATTTCTCAACTCAGACAATAGCACCCCGCTCAGCTGTAGATTAATGACTCTCGTAGGCCGATGCCACATTATGCGTTTTGACCGGATGCGTTTCCGACGCATCCGGTGAAAACGCATAGTGTGACAGGTCGGTCCGGTTGCGTTGGAAGCGGATGCGTTTTGAGTCATCGGTACGCGCTTACTACCTGCACCAGACTAAACGCATAGTGTGACAGGTCGGTCCGGTTGCGTTGGAAACGGATGCGTTTTCACCGCATCCGTTCAAAACGCATAATGTGGCATCGGCCTTAGATTGTTTACCAGACTTTACGCGTACTCAGTTTGGATCTGGGACTGCTTTGTTAGTATCTGTGTAATCTCTTTCTCAGAGGCGTCTTTCAGTGCGTCACAGTTTTTCGACTACTTTCGCATTAAGGCATTAAGTTGTAAGTGACAGAAAAAAGGCACGTCCGTGATCACAATCATTTATAACATTTATTCTAGTTGTTGATAGATGGCGCTATAATCGAACAACACATGATTTACGAATTATATATACGACTATAATCTGTACAATTTATAAGACTATGCAAATCAAAGAAAATACCATTTTATAAATGCAATAAACACAATTGATTTGTTTTTATACCAAATGGAAAATATAAGGGTTTTATTGCAATATAAATACCCTTTTCATATTTGGCTGATTACGATTCTGACAACTGTCACATTTAACTTAAAATGTCATGTTAGAATAAATAGAATAATAAGAGTTAGAATAAATGTACAACACCAATTTATTGTGTTGTGTGTACGAGTACGAGTCAAAGAATCTTTTATTTTGACAAATGACATTACATATTTATGAAAATATAAAAAGTAACCTATAGAATTGTATTTGTTACCTAAATAAGAACTTTGAAAATTAAAAAGAATAAAACATTGAAAATTGAAAAGAATAAAACACGATAAACCGTTGAATTTAAGTATTATTTTGTCATTTAAAGAATATTATAACCTAAAACCCATAATACTCATCATCATCCAATATGGAACATATTAGAAATACTATTTTAGGGGTTCTTAGGTACTTTTGCATATTGTGGGTACCTATGACCTATATAAAATGAACAATATATTGACAATGTATTATTAGGGAATAGTGGATAACCACTTCTCAACTACCTAATGGCCCCATTGCAGAATCTTCAGACAGCAGTTGAAGTATTGTATAAGCACAAATGGCTTTAAATTCAAGAATTGTTATTGAAATAACATTTTGTACATATTTTGAAGATATTCCCCATTTTAACATGTTCAATGAGATGCAAGTTATATTTTGTTCAAAGAATCATAACAGCTTGTTTAGTTTTACTAATATTGCAGTAGTTAATAGAGAAAGCATTGAAATACTGGCAAATGAGGATGCTATTGATAATATAGGACAAGCACTGTAGCAGTATATTTTTAACAAGGAGCCAAACTAGTGCAGCGCAACAAAATTTTGAGTGTGTGTTCGATTTAAAATATTATTCACCATATAGCTCAAGCTTAAATGGTTAATGTTGATAATTCGGTTTTATTGAAATGTAGTTTGTTAATAAATTTATAAATAAATACATTATATTGGTGACTGATTTTAAGTATCGTTTTAAGTACCTATGTTACTTCACATTCCATTAAAAGTTAAAAGGAATGTCACAACTAGCAAAAATTATGAACAAAAACAATAATAGAATAATCAGTTTTACAGGAGTTTATTTATTAATTTTTTTGCCAGTGTGTTTAAATAAACAAATGCTGATGGCACGAAAGTGAAAGTCTAGAACTTTTCATTTATAAATACTAATCTGCAAGCCATTCAAATTTCAAAAATTATATCTTTGTTTTATTGTGCTAATCTGTTTATAGTTAGTTGTTACGTTGGACATTTGTTGAATGAAATACTCTAGTACTCTAGTTTTGAATCCGGAACTTTAACAAATCCTAAACTATTCCACAATATCTGAAGCATGATATTTGTGCATACAAATTAAATGAAATTACATCTATATCATCTGCAATAGACATGTCAAATATATTGAATTTAATAAATGCGTTTTAAAGACATTATATGTATGTAGGTATATGATCATTTTAATTATTAATCATCACTTAATTGTTTACAAATTATGTTTAAATTCCTTAAACTTTTTGTAATAACTCAAGCTTCAATAAGTATGTTCTTTTTAAATTGATTTGGGTCAAAACATTAATAACCTATATCTGAGAAAAAACTTTTATTAAAGAGTTCTTTTTAATAAATAGACATCAATTCACATTTTAACACATTTTATCACATTATATTCAAAGATGTATATGCACAAAATATGATAAAATGAAGTTACAGGTCTTTCTTAATATACCTACATTAAATACAAACAAGTTTAAAAAATATTTACTTATTTAATGTACATATTAATATTCATTTGTTGTACATAATTATTTACTATGTACAATATAGGTACATAATATAGTACAATATTGTACATATTCTCTTGATTTATAGGTCTTTAAAAATACAATTTTTCTCACATTTTCATGATAGTCTAGTGCAGCGGTGACCTAGTACATATTTAGCATCTGAAAATGGGCTTTCGCAAGGCAC
Organism: Diabrotica virgifera virgifera; assembly: GCF_917563875.1. Taxonomy (NCBI): domain Eukaryota; kingdom Metazoa; phylum Arthropoda; class Insecta; order Coleoptera; family Chrysomelidae; genus Diabrotica; species Diabrotica virgifera. The sequence continues at coordinate 78,381,986 of NC_065451.1, forward strand.
AGAAGTAGCAATGACACAACATTTCTGTCTAACCAACTTACTCAGGTATGGAAAATTATATTGATTGTTTTTCCAAAATGTCAATGGATTGGCATTTGTTGCTAGGACATCATCTTCCAAGTATCGCTGGATTTCCCTTATTGCACGAGAATTAGATGGTGTAGTCTTTGGTTTATTTTTGGATACTTTTTCGTGAAAGTAATCCCATGCAGATAGGGTGTTAGATTTATTTTCATCTTGATTTTGATTGATAGTTTCTGTTTCTGTGTTCTGATGTGTATTTTCATTTCTTTTTGCATCTTTTGTAATCATTTCTGTTATAATATTTGTGACCAGTTTTCGAATGGCCTCAATAGCATTATTATTTACAAAGGCAAATGTTTTGAAACGCGGGTCCAAGAATGTACAAAGAGCTAAAGTATTACTATGTTGTACGTTTCCTACTCTTTGTCTTAAACCATCTTCTAAACATTATATCATGTCAATAGAAGAATCAGAAAATGTCTTCAATTTTAGTTTCTCTCGTATATTGACAAGCCCTCGTTGTAAACCGATTACCAAAGATGCGGAAAGATAATTTTCTCCACCAATAGATTTTGTTGCTTCTTCAAAATGTGTAAGCACTTCACAAAGCTCCTTTATTAAGTTCGTCTACAAGACCCAAAACAGATCTAACAGAATTTTCCAGTTCCACAATTATCTGCAACATATAGAATGTGGAACTCCATTTGGTAACAACTTCCTGAATAAGTTTTTTAGGAGGATCATTTCCAAATCGTTTCTGAAATGAGTTCAGTTTAGTGTTCGCAGAGGTACTTCTGCGAAAATGAGAAACAATTGTTTTTATTTTTCCTACATGTTTAATGGAGGGCCGAGCAAATGCATCTTGAACTATCAAGTTTGGGGTATGCGCAAAACATCCAAAATACTTCCACCCCAGTTCAACTTGGATGGCTTTTTTAATGTTACTAGCATTGTCAGATACATTGTTACTAGCATTGTCAATGTCACTAGCATTGTCAGATACAGCTAAAAATTATTTTTTCTCCAAACCCCATTCATTTTCTATTTACCTAATCCTGGCAGCTAAATTAACTGCTGACTTACTCTCCTCAAATATCTCACAACTAAGAAGGATCGAATTTATTTTAAAATGGTCGGTAATATAATGACAAGTTAGAGCTAGATAACTTTCATTTTTACGAGAAGTCCAGCAATATGTTGTAACACAATTAATATTATTTTTTTATCTCTTCTTTGGCCTCTCTGTAGTAAGTTTCATATTCCGCTGGAACCATAGAACTAAAAACTGTGTGTGTATTTGGTTGGTTGTAGGAAGGATTCAAACCAAAAACAAAATTTTTAAAACCCCGATCTTCCCCAATGCTAAACGGTTGATAATCAAAGATGAACATATCCAGCAAATTATTATCGTGCTTTTTCTTTTGATTCGCACTTAACTTTTTTGGTATACAGGGTGTTAGTAAATAAGTATGAAAAACTTTTTGGGGTAATTCTACATGAAAAAATAATGACAGTTTGCTCTATAAACGTATGTCCGCAAATGCTTCGTTTCCAAGATACGAGGTGTTGAAATTTTTTTTCAACCTGCGAATTTTTTTTATTGCTCTAAGATCTTTTAAGCTATGAAAATTAAATTTGGTGAGTTTAAAGAGGTAGTTATTGCGCATTTTTTCGCAAACAAATTACAATTTTATATTCATCATTGGCGCGCCTACGGGTAACGATCTAAATTTTTTTAAAGAAAAAAATAGTACGCCACTGAAATATTTCAAATTAAAAATTATTTTTGTATTCCACGTTTAATTTATGATAAAGAGCTTTTCTTGTCTTTTTTCATATGGTACACCGTTTTTATGCAAAAAAAATAAAACATTTTCACGAGTATTTTTCATTTCGTAATACATTATCAAGAACTCTCCAATATAATTATCATCATCACAGGATTTCTGGTCTGGAAATAAGCCCCTTCGACCATACTCCATATGAAGATGCTCTACCTATCTAAGAGTAGATATGGGTGTGAAGTGTGTTGTCTGTAAAGCTTGTTATAGCATCTTTATTCCATTTTATAACTATCAGTTATATTCAGCAACTTTAATGCCAAGTCATGGCGTTTCTCAGTTTGAGGATTCACCTCGCATTCTTACGTTTTGTTTAAGAAGGAGAATTAGGAAGAAATACACAGTTTTAGAGTAGTAAAAACAAAGAACTGCAGCACAGTATTCTAGTCAAGGCATTTATGCCGGTAAAGAAGGCCACATGGCCGTCACGGCGTAGGCCGAAGCCCGCACGACGCACGTGTAGTGCTCGTAAGAGTCGAAGAAACTAGAGAGCGTCGGTAGAGATTCGCCACCTTTTATAGTTTTGAATCACTACCGACAACAAAGAAACGTGAGGGTGGAGCCTAGGCCGTGCACAAACGAGTGTCATTGGTTAAATGAACCCTGTTGGTGACATCCCCCCTGCTTTAGAGAATCTGTGCTACAGTTTAAAATATCTTTATTTATAAAAAATAACAAGATACAAAAGTGTGAAGCATGGTGCTTCCAAAACGATACATCAATTGTACAAGAGCGAAGCATGGTGCTTCAAAAAGAAATATATCACAACAGGATATCAGTCATGACTTTACGGAACAAAAGGTTATAACCTTTATTATTTGCTGTTCCGTAAAGTGTATAAAAATGTTTAATAACATACGTTGCATCCTTAGGGAGTACATATGGACAAGGCCTTTATTAGTGTCCCTAAGGTATGCAAAAAAAAATAAAATATTAATGAAAACAAGAACGAATTTCTATTAGTAGTGAGCAGTTGTAAAAAATAAAATTTTCTAAGTTAGACTTACTTACTTAATCAGTAGACCCATTAGTACCTTTCGGTGTAGGGCCATTTATAATACAATTCATTAAATTACAATTCAATAAATTACAATATTTTACAATCTTCTGAATTGTCCTAGCTCTTAACGAACTTTCTCCATTCCTTCCTATTGGATGCCATCTGTGTTGCTTCCTGCCAAGTCTTACCCTTACTCTGCAGTATCTGCGAAATGTCACTGTTCCATTCTTTGATGGGCCTTCCTCTTCTATTCTTACCTATTGGTTTGGCTTCCCACACTCTTTTCACTTGTCTATCATTGTCCATCCGGGTTAGATGTCCGAACCATGCCAATTTTTTCTTCTTGATTGAGTCGAGTATCGGCTTGATTTTGAGTCTTTCTCTTATTTCTTCATTTCTGATTCTATCTGTTCTTTTTACTCCTATCGTTCTTCTGAGGTATTTCATCTCTGCTGCCTGTATTCTGCTCTGGTGTCTTTTGTTTAATATCCAATTTTCTGCTCCATATGTCACCGTAGGTCTATATATTGTTTTGTATATTGTCATCTTGGTCTTTAATCTTAAGAGAATCCTCTATTTAGTGCTTGGAATAGTTTTCCTGTGTTTTCCATTCTGTTGTTAAGATCGTCCTCTATGTCTCCTTTGTTGTTGATTACTGTTCCTAAGTATTTGTATGAATTTGTCTGTATTAATTGATGTTGGTCTATCATTATTTCTATTTGATCTTCCGTCCCTTGTTTCCTTGATATTTTCATTATCTGAGTCTTCTCTTTGTTTACGTTTAAGTTGTATTTGCTTGCTTCTAGGTTCCATTTCTCTAAGTTGTATTTCAGTTTTTCTGCTGTTTCCGCAATTAGTACTATGTCGTCTGCAAATATACACATCTCAGCGTTTATCATTTGCATTCTGTTCCAACCGATGCAGTATTTCTTGAAAGTTTTCTTACATTCTTTCACTATCTCATCTATTACATTTATGAATAGCACTGGGCTGAGACTTCCCCCTTGTCTAACTCCTTGAGTTGTTTCAAATGGTTCTGACTGTATATTTAACATTCTTACTGTATTTGTTGTTTTCATGTATATACTCTTTGTTGCTTCTATCAGTTCTTCGCTTACTTCCTTCTTCTTTAGGCTTTCCCATATATCTTTTCTTTTGACTGAGTCGAAGGCTTTTTCCATGTCTATAAAGCTCAGGTATATTTCTCTATTTTTCTTTAATGCTTTTTCTATTACTTGTTGCATGGTAAATATATGGTCTTGTGTGTTGTGTCCTTTCCTGAATCCACTTTGTACGTCCTCTAATTTATGTTCTATTTCTTTTCTGATTTTCCTTTCTATTATGGTTTCGTATACTTTTGCTGCTACACATAGTAGTGATATACCTCTATAGTTCTTACAGTCTCTTGTGTTTCCTTTTTTGTATATAGGTATAATTACTGCATTTGTCCATTCTCTGGGTATTACTTTTCTCTTCCATATTAGGTTATATATGTATAACAATTTTTCTTTTGCTTTTATTCCTATATATTTCATCATTTCTGGTGCTACTTCATCGCTTCCTGGTGCTTTTCCAATCTTTATCTTTCTTATTGCTTCTTCTAGTTCTTCTTTTTCTATAGTTTCTGGATTTTCCGTGTTTCTTATGTATACTCTCTTTATGTGGCTTTCCTTCTCCATTGTGTTCACTTGATTTCCATTCAGTAACAGCTGGAAATGTTCCCTCCATCTTTCCATTATTGTTTTATCGTCATTTATTATTATTCCTTCCTTGTTCATTATTTGTTTCAGTTTCGTTTCTTTGTTGCTTCTTAGGTTTTTCAGTGTTCTATAAAATAATTTTACGTTTTCTGTGCTGTTTTCTTCCATTTTTTCTCCAAATTTTTCCCAACTTTTCTTTTTCTCTTTCCTAACTATCTCTTTAACTTTTGTTCTTTTTCTCTTATAATTTTCATATTTTTGTTGTGTTTTGTCTTGTATGTATTCCTTCCATAATTTCTTCTTTTCTTTTGTTTCTCTTTTCACTTCATCGTTCCACCAAGACGTTCGTTTCCCTCTGTTGTTATTTCTTGTGGTTCCACATATTGATTTAGCTGTTTTTATCATCGCATTTTTAAATTTTCCCCATTCTTCTTCTATTGTTTCTGTTATTATATGTTCATTGTCTATTTCTTTCTCTAGCCCTTCTGTGTATCTTATTTTCGTTGTTTCTTCCCTTAGTTTATAAATTTTTATTATTTCTTTGTGTTCTCTGTTTATGTTCTCATTTCTTTTTATTTCTTTTCTTTTGCTTTTGAATGTGGTTTCTAGTAGATAGTGGTCACTACCAATTTCATAACTCCTTTTCACCCTTACGTCTCTTATCCAGTTCTTCTCTGTTTTTTGCACTATAGTATAGTCTATAATTGATTGTTCGTCTCTTGATTTGACTTCTCTTGTGATCTTGTGTATCCTTTTATGTTGGAAGTGTGTGTTCATAATCACCAGGTTATTGTCTAGACAGAATTCAAGTAGTAATTTTCCATTTTTGTTTATTTTTTCCTCCCCATACGGTCCGATGACATTGTTCCATTTTTCTGCTTCTTTCCCCACTCTACTGTTCATGTCTCCTGTGATCACCATTTTCTCTGTACAATCATTTATCACTTCTTGTAATTTGTCCCAGAACTCATTCTTTTCGTTTTTTGTTGCGTCTTCATCTGGTCCATAGCATATGATTAGGTTTGTATTGGTTTCCTCTGTATCCATATATATGTCTACTCTTAGTATACGTTCGTTGTAATATATCCAATTTTTTACTTTGTTGATACTATCCTTCTTAATCAGGCACGCTACTCCTGCCTGAGCTCTCTTCGTTTCTTCCACTCCACTGTATATTAGTAACATTCCGTTTTCTAGTATTATTGATCCTCTTCCTTTTTTCTTTGTCTCTGTTATAGCTACTATTTCAATGTTCTTATCTCTAATTTCTTCCCCCAGTTCTATTTCTTTCCCATTTATACCTCTTACATTCCATGATGCCATTTTCAAAATTGTTCTGTTCTTTTCTATGTTTAGGTTGTACTTCAATTTGTTTTTCCTTACGTTTGTGTTATTATCTTTAAATCTGGTCATGTCCCTGTTCTTTGCCTGTTTTGTTTCTCGGTCCATCATTGTGTTTTCTACAGCTAGTTTTTTGAACAAGTTGGTTCTGTATTGTATGTTACTTTTTCTATCCGGCTTGTTTTTTGGTTCCATTTCCACTTAATGTCTTCAATAATTATGAATCCATATCCAATTTTTGTCCTTTTCCCATTAGGCTTTTCCTCTGCTGCTATCTTCCTAAGGTTTCTTTGTATTTCTATCTCTTTTAATGTTAGGTCACATTCTATATATACTCTATGTTGTTTATAGCTCATTAGTTTACCCTTGGCTTTCAGTATTTTCATTTTATCTTCGAATTTTTTACATTCTATAACACACATTGTTTCATTTATCTTTTGTACCCTATTTATTTCTGATTTTACTCCCATTTTTGCTTCTATGAAGTTCTCTATTTGCTCTGTTCCTATTGTGTCTAGTGGTAAGCCTCTCATTATTAGGTTATTTTTCTTCTTTTCTTTCTGACATGCTTCCAAGGTTATTTCTATTTTATCTATTTTTTGTTTCATCGTAGCCATTTCTTTCTTTAGATTTTCATTTTCTCTTATTATTTCTTTCATTTGCAATTTGTATTCATTATTTTCCTTCCTAATTTCTTTTAGTTCCTCAATCATATTACCCATAGTATTTTTTATATCTTCCAGGTCCTAGTTTTTCTTTTTGTTATCGCTTGCTAATTGTCTCATTAGTTCCATCATTTAGTTCTGGCTGCTGGTTTCATTCGTTGATGGTTTCGACCTGTCTGGTGTTCGGTTCACTTTTCTACTCCTGCTAAATATATCTGGCTCCTCTTTGCTTTTTCTTTTACCGTCCTCATTAATGCTATCATTACCATCCGCCATCTTTCTTCCTATTCAAATTATTAAAGTAGGTATGTATTTATAAATACAAATATTAAATCAAATTAAAACCTACTTGATTAAATCAAATTAATTAAATTTTTTACTTTAATTACAAAATATTTATATATTATTCAATTTTTTTTACTTTAATTATAAAACTATTTAAATACCATTTAATATCTTATTTATTTATTTATATCAACAATTAATGTTCACTTGAATAAATTAGATTTAACAATGTCTTCTTCTTATCTTCAATATCTTCTTATTCTTCGATATCTTCTTATTCTTCAATATCTTCTTATTCTTCAATATCTTCTTGTTTTCGTTCAGAAAGCCGACTCTGTATTTTTCGATAGATAGATACCGAAGTACCTTAATTATAATTAAATCAATTTATTAGTAATTACCACTGCTGAAAGCAGCTTCGGCTAGTCCACCCATAGGACCTTGACTTCTTATCAGTGCCAAAAAACTTGACTATGACTGTAATTATTTTACTGTTAGTAGTTAAAATATAATTTTATTAAAACTAGGTTAGATTAATAATGTATGGATCTTACTTTCAATATTCTTTTTAAATTTACACTGTAAATTTCTTAACTCACTTATTTACACTTTGCAAATAATTTGGTGATTTTTCTGCTCGCAAAGTTTCAGTATTTGAAGTTTTTTTGCGGAGCGGATTTAAATCAACCTCACTGTCTCTTTCTCTAAGTTAGAAAGAATTGCAAAATTTTTCTAAGTCCATCAAAGGATAAAAATTTTCAAAGTTAAACTAAAGTAACAAATATTGAAAACTTTTCTAAGTCGAAAAATTGCAAAATTTTTCGAAGTCCGTAAAAGGATAAAATTTTCAAAGTTAAAATAGAGTAACAAATACTGAAAACTTTTCTAAGTCGAAAAATTGCAAAATTTTTCTAAGTCCGTAAAAGGATAAAAATTTTCAAAGTTAAAGTAAAGTAACAAATATTGAAAACTTTTCTAAGTCCGTAAAAGGATAAAAATTTTCAAAGTTAAAATAAAGTAACAAATATTGAAAACTTTTCTAAGTCGAAAAATTGCAAAATTTTTCTAAGTTAATAACATTAACAAAAAGAAGCCAAAAATATCAAAAATACCACTATTTTAGTGGAGTTTTCCTCCCTCTGGGTGCACGTCAAGCCAACACGAAAATTGTACCCCTGAGGAGAGCCATTTCCCAGAAAGTACCACGGATGCAAGTCTCACGGAGGGCAAGTTAGAGGGAAATTATTTACACACGGGAGAAAAGACAGACAATGTTGACTTAGACCGTGCATGCCAGAAGGACTCTAACAACAGCTAAAAGGGAGTAATTATTATGGAAAATGACTAAAACCGTTAGCTTTGTATGTTAATACAATCCTTACTAACTAAAATATATATACCAAAATAAAGTATATAAAAATCAGCTGTGCTATGTAGCTTGGCTACATCTAACCTGCACAGCGGAAAAAAGTAAAAAAAAGTAAAATTTTATCACGTCTCTGCAGTGGAAATGCATCACCTGCAGGACGGCATCACCAACCCGGTGGCATACCACTAGAGCTTTTGGAAGGCTTAACTTCAGCTTCTAGTGGCGAAAATTGTCACTCTCTTATAGAGGACACAAAAAAAAACAACTAAAAGTCGACTCCCTTATGGAGGACACACAAAGGTAAAAAGGTACGTGTTATTTTGGGGTGCTGCTCCCCATAGCACGTAGAGAAGGGTGTAGGTTCCCTAGGTGGTAGTGGGCCGAGGTATCTCGAAGTAATGTGTACGTGTAGTTTATTACACATGCTGTACACATTATTCGGTAGAACGGGCGTTCACTAGCACGAAAAATAAAAAATATTGAAAGTCGTGCGAAAAGTTGCACTAGGTTAACTGTGTTTTTCGAAATTAGAGGTACTGAGGTAGTTACATGGAAAATAGATATTCGAAGATAACCCAAGAGTTTGCAAGAAAAGAGTTATTTGAATATTATGTACGTGTAAACACGGTTTACACCTTCATGTCCATAATAGACGTCCCAAACTATCTGAATTGAAGCTGTTACTTGAAACGGCACTTCGAAGATCAGAAATAAGGGTGCAAGCCATAGAGAAGGCAAGCTGAAAAATATTTGATGTATTTTGTACATCGAAAATGTGAAAGAAGAGGAGGAAATGAGCGCAGGGCGTTGGTCAGTTTGGACCGTATGCGCCTGGCGATATCCCCCCTGCTTTGGAGAATCTTTTTCCAATTTTGCACAAAAATCTGTGAAAATTCGGCAAAAATTCATGAGTCTTACGTGAAAACTCGATCAGGTAGAATTTATAACCCAAAGTCAACACTTTCCCCTTATACAGGGTGTCCCGGAAAATAGTGCGTTCCTTCAAGGTATGGGCTAAGTGCACCATTTAGAGCAAAAAAGTCTAATAAATTTTTTTTGTTAAGTCAACCGTTTTCAAAAAAATTATTTATTAATTTTAATGCATTTGATTAATGTCCACAGAAAAGCAAATACAGCCGGCAGCGCTGCGTTCCTTCTGTGCTAAAATAATTTTACTGTAACTCAACTATCATGAATCATCGATCATAGGCATAATATAAATTGATAAAATACTGATAACAGTAATAGAAAAACAGCATAATATTTGTGTTTATTAAATATCTAATAAATAAGGTTTGTATAGTGTTTTAACTTACATAAAAATTTTTTATTACAATAAAGCTACGTCTTCAAGAAGCATCGATAGAACATGTTGCAAACATTTGAGTACCTGCATTTCTCCATTCAATCTTCTGGGAAGTTCGAATGGTTCAATTAGATGATTATAAAAAATATTCCCAGCCCACAAATTCATACTTTTGTCAACCACGAAAGTTAAACACACCATTCGTAAAAATAAACTTTATCTGCACTTTACACAGAAATTCGGGTTCTCTGAAGATCTTATTTTACTTGGAGGTAAATAGCCTTGCTGTAAATCTTGCACTAAACGTAATTAACATAATATCATGATACTCGCTATCGAAATCATGACAATATCACAATAGGATGTACCTATTCTGGGGTTACAGGTGATTATGATATGACTGTTTGTGTTTACAATTTGTATATTTTTATCTAAGCTGTGTCAAAATAAATAAAACTGCCGTGTTGCCAAATGTAAATTTTAGTAAAATACATTATTTTAATTTTTTGGGGCAACAGATGACTTTAGAAAAAAAATTTATAAGAAAGTTTTCTTTTAAATGGTGCATTCTACCCACACCTTTAAGGAACGCACTATTTTCCGGGACTATGTATGTGAAATACTATATCTATGGAAAATCCAAAATCTGTCTAAGTCTGGCCGGACTCAGAACAGATGCAATTTTCCAAGACAAGTACCTCAACCAAGAGTCGAAAATGCGTGACATAGGGCAACGAAAAGGGCCTAAACGAGAAAGAAACGAAAACTCGACAGACGATGTCTCAAAATTAAATTTGTGCAAAAGTTTAGTTACGATATATCTAGATAAAAAAAATGATAGTGTATGTATAGAAGTTCGTTCATAAAATGCATGTAAAAGTCACTATGTTTTTATAGTATATGTATAAAATCAAAAAAACAAATATTAGGTACTTATTAAATATTTGAAAATACGTGTAATGTATCCAACATTCAAAATATTACAAAAAGTAGTCAAAATATTCTTTAAAGTGAACGAAAATTGCATCAAAAGTTACTATTCTTATATATATAAAAAAAAATATCGTAAGGTTGTACTTAAAGCACCAAAAGGTTGGCAAATAATGGTTTTGCCGGTAAAATTGAACTTGTAAAATATGTTTAATATTTTCAAAGTTAATCAGTACCTCAAAAAATGTAAGAAATCTTTGATATTTAACTAAACATGTCTAAATGTTGTTACGTAGTTAAATAAATGAACAAAATTATGGTTATTAGCCAAAAAGGTGTAAAAACTCTAGTTTTACGTTAAAATGTTACTAAATGTTTGAAAATGAATCAAAAATTAGTTAAATACTTCCAAGATTGTTTAAATAAGTTATGAAAATTGCAAAAACATGAGATAAAGTACATGAAACACAAATCACTTGTAGAAAGATAGTTAAAAACTCACGTTTTGTACCAGTGTCCTGCAGGAGGTGCACAGACCGTATGCGGTCTACCATAAGCGCACCGGGGTCCCATCAGCCATCCAGAGGTGCAAGGCGAGCGTGCCTGCGGGAACGGGTCAAAGCCGGGTGCCAGGCCAGGCACATTCCATGCTCGGCGATGCTACGTGGATTCCATGGTTTCCAGGAGGCCGGTGGCGTCGGTTTCACGCTGTGTGTGGAACCATACCATACAGGAAGCAGCTAGTCAGGATCTCAGGACGTGGTGTAGTCCGAATTTTAGTTGGGCGCCATATCATCATCACAGGATTTCTGGTCTGGAAATAAGCCCCTTCGACCATACTCCATATGAAGATGCTCTACCTATCTAAGAGTAGATATGGGTGTGAAGTGTGTTGTCTGTAAAGCTTGTTATAGCATCTTTATTCCATTTTATAACTATCAGTTATATTCAGCAACTTTTATGCCAAGTCATGGCGTTTCTCAGTTTGAGGATTCACCTCGCATTCTTACATTTTGTTTAAGAAGGAGAATTAGGAAGAAATACACAGTTTTAGAGTAGTAAAAACAAAGAACTGCAGCACAGTATTCTAGTCAAGGCATTTATGCCGGTAAAGAAGGCCACATGGCCGTCACGGCGTAGGCCGAAGCCCGCACGACGCACGTGTAGTGCTCGTAAGAGTCGAAGAAACTAGAGAGCGTCGGCTCACTCACTCACTCACACTCGCCGATCATCCCAACCCCTCGGAACATGTGTGTACCGCCGCTAGTCAACGGGACCCACATGTCCGAAAATCAGACCGGTCACGCTCCAAAAGAGCGAATCATTTTGGATCGGTACCTATCTGACCCCCAGGTTTTTCCTCCACCCCTCCCCTACGTGTGACATACGCAGGGGAGGCTATGATCTTTACGTCGGGTGTATTTGGGAAAAGAATCACCCTCCGTCTTAACTTGGTTGTGGTTAGGCCACCTCTCTTTAGGGGTAGCTTGATAGCTTTTTTCCCTATTTACTTTATTGAATTTACTTTGAGTTTGACATGATTTTGGACTGAAGTCCCTAAGAGTGTGTTTCCTCGCGGAGGGACACCAACCTAGATTGATGTCACTCCGCGGGGAAACCGTGTAGTGAGCTCGGTCACTCAGCTGCCGATTTGGCAAAATAAATTTTGTTCTCCTCGGCAGCTGGGCACCCGATGAGTCTGGCCATCGGGCCCAGGCTCTCGCGCATGGTCCCAATGCTCAGAGTTTCGCGACTAGGTCTCTCATTCGACCTGCCTTAAGGGCCTGTAGCCTAAGTGGCTGTACAAGTGGCCTGAAGGGCCCTTTGTACTTAGGTTTGAGTTTGCCGTGTAGAACGGTCAGTATTCACTTGATTAATAATTAAAAATAACATTATTACCTCCTAGAGGGTGTTTTGCTATTTTTTATGATTTTTTTGGTGAGCACGATCTGGGGTCCAATCCTCTAACATCAACTGGGCCCCAGAGCATGCTCGTTTTTTTTTGTTTTGTAAATTATTTTGTATTTTTTTTCTACCTCTATGACGCGGTGGGCTTGACACTCTGCAGATATCTCAGTCATTGTTTTGTTCTGCTGGGTCTTGCCTGTAACCTGATATTTGATGTTTTGGCCGTCTATGTACCGTTCTGATGTTTTCATCATAGTCCGTTAACTCTCTTAGCCATCTACTGGGGTGATTTCTTATGCTGTTGAAAATGCTGTATGCTCTTTCGTCCAGAGTCCTTAGGATTTTTACCTGGTTTGTGTCCCGGTATATGTACCTCAGTGGTACATATTTGGGTACCTTGAGGGCGTCTCTAATTATGAAGTTTTGGCATACTTGTAATTTCTTCCTGTTTGTTTTACAGGTGTGTCCCCAGGCTGCTGATGCATATGTTAGAGTAGGTAGGATTATGCTGTTGGCTACTCTAAGTTTTGTCTTGAGGTTTAATTTGCTTTTCCTTCCAATTAATGGGAATAATAGTTTCCTTAGCGCTTTTGCTTTGTTTACAGTTTGTGTTACATGTTCTGTGAAAGTTAGTTTTCTATCCAGCGTTACGCCTAGATATTTCGCTTGGGTTTCCCATTCTATTTGGTTGTTGTTTATACTTAGTTCGTTGTTTGGAGTACCCCATCTTTTTCGGAACATGACGGCCTGTGTTTTGTCCGGATTTAGCGCAATTTTCCATTTTATGCACCATCGCTGTAGTCGGTTTAGTTCTCCTTGTACTAATCTTGTGGCCAGGTCTGGGTCTCTGCTGCTAGCTGCTATAGCAGTGTCGTCTGCATATAGACTTAAGATGGTTCTATTACTTTTAGGGGTGTCTGCTGTGAATATGGTGTACAGATACGGCGACAGCACGGCTCCCTGCGGCACACCCGCCTCCATGGTCCCGACCTCGGACAAGGTTTCCCCTATCCGAACTCTGAACCTCCTGTTGGCGAGGTATGAGGCCAGAAGACACGTCATCGCCTCACTGTATCCATAGTTGTTCATTTTGTAGATTAATCCCTCGTGCCAGACTCTGTCGAATGCTTTGCTGACGTCGAGAAATGCAGCTGCTGTGTACATCCTCTCGTTGAAGCCTTTCGTGATGTATTCAGTAAGTCTTAATACTTGGAGTTCACAGGAGTGTCTAGATCTGAAACCGAACTGTGCTTCAGGGATTATTCCTAGCCTTTCAGTTTCTTCTTGTAGTCTTTTCAGTATTACTCTTTCGGCTATTTTGCTTAAGGATGATAGTAAGCTTATTGGTCTATAGTTTTGTGGAAAGGTCCCGTTTTTTCCCGGTTTTCCAATCATTATTACGTGCGCTTCTTTCCATCTGTCTGGAAAGTATCTTAATCTCAGTACTGCGTTGATGAAGTTTGTGATATACACTATTAATTTAGTCGGGAGGTTTTTGATTGCCCTGTTGGTGATGTTGTCTGGGCCTGGTGCTTTCTTTGCCTTGGCCCATTTAATTATGTTCCTGATTTCTACTGGGGTGGTGTGTTCTAGGCCTATTCTGCCTTTCCTTCTTCTTATTCTTCTCGCATTTCTCTCGACTTCTATGGTGAAGTCTAAGTCTTCCCTGCGGTTAAAGTTTTGTTTGCATCCTGATTCTAGTGTATCTTTCATCACTTCTGCTTTTTCTTCGTCCGTGTATACGATTCCTGTTTCTCCGTGTAGTGGTGGAATCGGTTTTCTGTCGTTTCTAAGCACTGCTGATACTTTCCAGAATGCAGATTTGTTTGGGTTTAATCCTTGAATATATTGGTCCCAGCATTCACTACGGTGTTCTTGTAACTGTTTTTTGACCTCTCTGTCTAGTTCATTTGCAATTCTTTTGTCTTCTCTATTGTGAGTTCGTTGGGCTCTTCTTCTTCTTCTATTCTTCTCTCTAATCAATTCTTTTAGTTCGTTCGATATTTCTTTAAATCTTCCTCGTTGAGTAGCTATATTTTCTGTTTTAGTACTGGCTTCTATAGCATTCTGTATCGTTTGTTCGAGTTTTATTATGCTGTCCTCCAGTTCTTCTATGTTATTTATTGTGGGTATTGCTCCAATATTTTCACTCACTACTCTTCTGAAGTTTGGCCAGTTTATTATTTTCTTCTTTCGTTGTTCTACTTGGTTCAATTCTATTGCACCAAGTGTCATAACTATTACGTTATGTGTGGAGTCTCCTTCATTTTTCGTGATTATTTCATGTTTTAGCCCCACATTATGTAGAATTGCAATGTCTATATGCGATGAGTACTCTCCATTGTAGTTTGTTGGTTCTATAGGTCCAGTTACTATAGTGTTTTGTCTATTCTCGAGATATCTACAGAGCCGTCTGCCATTGCAGTTGGTCAGTCTGTCAAACCAGTTGGGCGACCTCGCGTTCAAGTCACCGATAATCACAGTGGGCTCGTCAGAGTCTAGGATGAGATCGAGGTCCTCGCTCAGCACCGGATCACGTGGCCTAACATACACCGAAGCTATTTTCAGCGTCTGGTCGGCCGCCATGATCCTCACTAAGGTAGCCTCCATGGTGACCAGGCCATCCGGTGTTGGAACTTGTTGGTGTTTTATTCCTTTTTTTACCATGATGGCCGTGCCTCCTGATCTCGCGGTCCGGTCAGTTCTATAGGTGTCATAGCCCGGGAACTTGGTTTTCACTCTCTCGGTGAGTCTGGTTTCCTGCAGTGCCATGACATCTATATCGAGTCTGTTGGTAAACTCGTCTAGTATGTTTATTTTCATTCGGAGCCCGCCCGAATTCCATGACCCAACTCTCAGTTCGTCCAACTGGTTCAACATTACGCGGTGCTAAACTGTTTTAAGACGTCGAAGGCAGCAGCCACTTTGTGCATAACGCTGGCGAAGTTCTGCATGTTTGCATTCATTTCGCGCAGCAATGCACTTTGGTCAGGGAAGGCGCTGTTGGGCGCACTAGTCTGTGGGTTGTTGGTTTTCGCTGCCGCGGCATAGCTGGTGTTCTGTCTGAGAGGTGCACTACGTGCACCTCTGCTCCTTGGTGGTGCTGGAGCGTTTGTTTTCTTTTTGGGTGCTTTTTTGCACCCCCTGTAGCTTGCCGTGTGTGCGTCGCCACAATTCGCGCATTTTGCCGCTGTTTCACGGTCCTTCTGGCAATCTGCACTTTTGTGGCCTTCTCCGCATTTAACACAACGTGCCTCACAGTGACAGGCCCTTGAACCATGATAAAAGTTCTGACAATTAAAGCATTGCAAAACGTCTCTTTTTATCCTGATTTCGTCTTCGATTGTGATTTTCATATAGGAGAGGTTGTTGATTTTTGCTAATTTTGCTTCGTCTTCTTCACCGATAGTAACGATGTAAAGTGGTAGCTCTTTCTTATCGGGTTTTCGTGAGATCATTCTTTCGAGGTTTCTGATTTCGATACCTGCCGTCGTTTGGATTTCTGAACCTATGTTTTTAGGTTTAGGCCTGTATTCAGGCCTCGAATGATCTTCCTTTTGGATCTGTTGACTTCCTTGTCTATCGGATATGCAATGAAGTCCACTTTTGGCATGTGTTCTTCAAGAATTTTTAGCATACCGAGGTATCCCTCTCTATCATTAGTCTGTATGATTATGGACCTACCAGACTTCGCAAATTTGTTTGCGGAGCCAATGCCTTGTCTCGCTGCTCTTCCTAAAATTTTTTGGCTTTCGCCAATCGATTTTAAGATGATTGCCGGTGGTTTTTGTTGTTTTGTGGTGGCCGTAGGTGCTACCACTGCTTTGCTGGTTGTAGCCTTGCTGGCTACCTCTGTTTGTTTTTTCTTGCTTTAAGACTTTCTTCTATTGCCGTTTGTTCTTCATCAGTAAGAGCAGTCCTACCGAATTGGTCGATTTGAGCTACTTCATCAGGTTTCGTAGAATTGGTTTTAGCAGTGGTAGTGTTAGACGTTTTAACCTTTTTGCTTGCATTGCCTGACTCTGGTTCCTTTTCGGCATCGCTTGCCTCTGATTGGGTTCCAGGCCTGTCACTGTGTTGATGGCGCGGATTTTTGGGTGGAATGGGGGCTGCCCTTTTACCTTTTCTTTTCCTGTATTTTGGGAATTGAAAGGTACCTCCATTTCCGGAGTCAGTACCATCTTCAGTGTCCATTACATCTGATGGTATATGGACCGGGGTGGTAGGGATTTGGTTTTGCTGAGTTAGGCTCATTAGTTGAGCAACTAACTCTTGGTTTTCTTTGTCTTTGCTGTTGATTATTGTTCGGAGCTCGGCAAATAATTCAGCTGTTTGTCTGCCACGATTTTCTCTCTCACTCAGTCTGATGACTTCTGCGTGATTGAGTTGTGTTATTAGGTCCTCGATCTTTTGACGCAAGGATCCTACTTCTATGGCAGATTCTGGGGGGATTTGGCTTGGGGTCGGGCAATCCATGAGGGTTGTAAGCCTTGAAACGAGATGTCTATTCTCCTGATCTTTAATTTCGATCGTTTGTCTGAGTTTTTGTAACTCTTCCATCAAACGATCTGTTTGCTCTCTGTGTAATTGCAGATCTTTTTGCCTGGCGACTTCAGCTTGTTGGAGCTGAGCGATCAGTTCTTCAACATTTCGTTGCAAGGCTTCCACATCCTTTGCCTTTTTTCGGTCTTGGTCTTGGGTGGGACTAGAATTTAGTGCACGCTTGCTTGTCTTCGACGCGTTGAGACGCCTCGAAGATTTGTCGTGTTTTGATGAAATCGGGTGCCTGAAGGGCCTTTGCTGGTTCCTGAAGGGAATTCGCAACCTGAGGGGTTTCGTTATCAGAAGAAGAAGATTCGGAGAGCTTAGGGTTTTCATCTGTCATCATATCATCATCGGTGCCGGAAAACTCTTCCTCCATCTCCGATTTGGGGGAAGAGGCTTCCTGGGTGGGATTGTTGTGACAACGGGGAGTTGGTAAGGTCAGGCATATCTCGACTATGAGCTGGAGTGCTCGGTGATTGCTCTGTGCAATTTAAGGACGACATAATATATTTCTACTTTGGAGACTCTGTTTTTTTCTGTTCAGCTGAACCGGTGTTCAACTGAATGCTGAGTGTCGTCTCAGACCCTTCGCGGCTGTTTTCACTCCCTACTCGCTGTAGGGGGGGTTCCTCTTGCAGTTCTCAAAATATCGGCCCAGGTGTCCGGGTCTGTCCGATGTGAAATTCAAATATTCCACACCTTACATTGTCCTTCCTACGGAGGCACGATATTCTCCCGACAGGCCTGACGGCCCGCTCGCTTCTTCACTAGCTAGTCCTGGATTGTGACTTCCCAGAGAATTCAATGAAATAAAATCCTCTAGGTTAATCACATCCGCGGATGTCGCTTTTGCCTCTCGGTTTTACCAAAAGAGCGTGTCCTCTCTCCCAGCGCACCGTGTCTTACTCACGGCGATCTGAAAAGATCGGGCTTGGTCGAGTATCCCCACTCTTTTTGCTGCTCCTTGTGGCTGTCACACCGCACGCGTCTATACTGTTCAGCGTCCGACGCTGAACTTAGAGAGCGTCGGTAGAGATTCGCCACCTTTTATAGTTTTGAATCACTACCGACAACAAAGAAACGTGAGGGTGGAGCCTAGGCCGTGCACAAACGAGTGTCATTGGTTAAATGAACCCTGTTGGTGACATAATAATGTCAAACTAGAACAATAACAGAAAATATTTTAACTATATGCAAGGCTACAACAAATGTTCAAAATTACCTCCTTTAAAGGAGACAAGAGTAATTTTATATTCACCATTGGCGCGCGTACGGGTAATATCCCGAATTTTTTAAAGAAAAAAATAGTACGGCACTGAGATATGTCAAATTAAAAATTATTTTTTAATTCCTTCTTTAATTTACGACAAAAAATCGTTTTTGTATTTTTTTCATATTAGGCGCCGTTTTTATGCAAAAAAAATAAAATATCTTAACTTTTACAAAGTATTTGAAATAAGTTTCTATGCATATGGAATATACCTCGAATAATTTGTAAGCGTTAAGATGTTTTATTTTTTGTCGTAAATTGAACGAGGAATTCAAAAATGATTTTTAATTTGACGTTTCGCAGTGGCGTACTATTTTTTTCTTTAAAAAATTCGGGCCATTACCCGTACGCGCGCCAATGGTGAATATAAAATTATTCTGTCACCTTTAAAGGAGGTAATTTTGAACATTTGTTGTATCTTTGCACCTAGTTAAAATCTTTTTAGTAATATTTTCTGTTATTGTTTTACTTTGGTATGATTATATTGGAAAGTTCTTGATAATGTATAGGAAATGAAAAATACGCTCGAAGATGTTTTATTTTTTCGCATAAAAACGGTGCACCATAGGAGAAAAATACAAGAAAGGTTTTTTTCATAAATTAAACCAGGAATACAAAAATAATTTTTAACGTACCATTTTTTTCTTTAAAAAAATTCAGACCATTACCCGTAGGCGCGCCAATGATGAATATAAAGTTGTTATTTGTTTGCCAAAAAATGCGCAATAACTACCTCGTGAAACCCACCAAATGTAATTTTCATATCTCAACCGGTCTTAGAGCAATAAAAAAATTGGCAGTTTGAAATGAAAATTTCAACACCCTGTATCTCGAAAACAAAGCATTTGCGGACATACGTTTATAGAGCAAACTGTCATTATTTTTTCATCCCTTAGAGTTTTTCATACTTATTTACTAACACCCTGTATATATAGAAATGGTACCTTGAATGTTTCTGGTTTTGTTCGAAAAAATACTACAGCTTGGCACCGAAGATTCTCCATTGCTTTTTGAAGTTGAAGGTTTTTGAATGTTTTCTTCTGTAGGGATATTTTCTTCGGTTCGCATATTTTGTTCACCTTCACCATTGTCATTATTAGTAGAAGACTAGAAGAAGGTAGTCTTGATGTTGCACTGGCACAAGTATTAGAAGCCACGGCATCAACGTTAATGGTGGGACGCTTCCTTTTATTTTTTTTTAATTTGAAACTGAATGTTTATATGATAATTTATCACTGCAAACGTCACATTTGGCTATTTTCTTTTCTTTATCCATGACGGAAAAGTATGACCACATTACGCTTCTTTTAGACATCTTTAATATCTACAAGCTAAGAAAAGAAAACTGTTATATTTACTTCTAAACAAAAAAAACACAAACCTTCCAACAACCAAGAAGTATGTTGTATTGCGTTTAACAAAAAATTGTATTAAAATTATAAATATTAAAATCAACTCTGACAAAGACAAAATCAGTCTAAGCTGTAAGCACGCATACAACAGAAAGAAATCTGAAAATTCTGTCTTCAACTAAACGAGTATGGCGTATGCCTAGAGATGGCATGTACGCAGGTCGGGATCGGGTTAGCGTATTTTTTGTATATGCATTAGTTCCGCTGTAGATATTTGGGAAAAGTTCGGACTCGAACTTGGAACTGATCCATGGAACATGTATTTTTTTGGACTGGATCGGTTTGGAACTGATCCGCAAAATTTGTTGGATCAGCCAACACTAGTCCGACAGTAGGGTTAAGGATCCTATTATGAGACCCGTTCCTAATATGAGACCCCGGTCTCTAGAGTCTTGTAAGTGCTGCAGCCTGGTGACTGGGGTAAAAACTTAGCTATGGTAGTGTTTCTAGTAGGCTGTGAACAAATCGAGGGTCTGTGATTTAGTATTACCAGTCAGTGAAGTTTTTAAATTTTTTGCGAGTCAAAAGTTTTTTAATCGGTGTAGCTCAAACTGAATTTTTATTTTTAAGGTGAGAGAGGAAAAATCACCTTAGTAATTAGTTGATAGCTACTTAAATTGGTTACAGAAACACGCAATTATAGTGGCGTAAAAACCAATCCTAAACTTAAAATATGGACTAAAAAGTTCACACGTGGTTGCTCCTAATATGAGACCCTCAAGTGTGCCTAATATGAGATAGGGTACTGTAATGTTTTGAGTATAGCATCATGTATTTTTACTTTTTTATTGGGAAATAAGCCACAATTTAAGTTAAAAAGCAAATTTATTGACGTTTATACTTCCAATTTCTATTTTTAACTTAAATTGTGGCTTATTTTCCAATAAAATAGTAAATTGCATAATATACCACAAACAAACAGCTTCAGAACAATAGAATCATGTCTACAGCATGTAATACAGTTTATATCCAGAACAATGTGTTAAAATAATTTGTATCACCTTATTAACATGTATAACGTGGTGTCTCATAGTAGGATACCACATGGTCTCATATTAAGACACCTTTTTTTAAATTGGGAATTTTGACATTTTGAATAAATTAATTTATTGTTAAAAAAATGTTAGTTTAAAATTAATTTTGAACCTGTTGCAATATAATAGCATAATTATCTGACATGTATTGAATTTAAGACTTCTTGAATCCATAAACTGTACGATTACCAAGAGTTTTAAAAAAAGGGTCTCATATTCGGATCCTTTACCCTATATTTAAAGTGACTATCACTGATGGAAGCGTTGCGTATTTGTCTCCTCCAAGGTTTTCACTTACTATTTTAAACATCTTTGAAAATTTACAAACGGAAGCAAACATCTGCTTTCAATTTCATGTAGTCGAAAATTGTTTAATTGATTGACACTGTCGCTTGCACGGACAGACGATCCTCTTTTTTAAGTTTAACATATTAACCCCCAAATTAACTTTTTTCCAAAATAAGAAAACAGTTATAATCTGTGTTAGTTGTTATATTGAAATAAATAGTGTATAATAAATTATTTCGATTATTTCGAAATATATGCTGATCTATAAGTAGATCTCTGGGCGCAAGGGAAATCATGAAGAGATGTATCTCTTTATTCTAATGATATCTAAATATTATTATTTCGGTAAAATGCTAGAACATTCTAATTATTATGACGTATGCTATGCGGGAAAACAAGAAGTGCACAGCCTTGGTAATCATACATTTAGAGCAGTAAGTTAGGGGCCTCTCTTTACAATTGCCAAATAGACATCGTCTCTGCCGATACCCCTTATGCTGGCCACGGATATCGAAGAGGCTTGGTGCTTGACAGGCCCTTAACTGAAGGCCAAAATCACCACACACATGAAGTTATCATAAAGTCGTCGGCGCACTCGCTTTACAAAACTGCATGTTTGGCAACTTAACTGCAGTTAGTTAACTTAACTGACATCGTTCGGCAAATCTGATTTTTTTAAGAGAAATTGTCAAACACAAACGCAAAATATTCCGAGTTTTTACGTCAATTTATTAATACTTATCAATCACGTCCCCTTGCCTATGGAAGGTTAAAGGTAAATGTTACGCTAATCGGGATTTAAGAGAGAAAGCGTATCAACAGTTAATCAATTTGTATAAAACGATTAGTGTAAGCGTATCAAGAAACAGTGCGAAGCAAAATTAATAACTTGCTAAGTGCGTTTCGTAAGGAACTGAAAAAGGTACAAAGATCTAGAAGAAGCGGTGCATCCACTGATGACATCTACACTCCTGAGCTGTGGTATTATGAACTTTTGTTGTTTACCGCGAATCAAGAAGAATCTCGTTAGACCGTGTCTTCAATCAATAGTGGTGACGATGAGGTAAAAGATAAAGAAAATGAAAACGTAAATATTCTAATTTTTATATTACATGGTTATGGACATTAATTATAACTATAAAAAGCGATCTTGGCAAGAAACTTGGCTTTCACCAACAAAGAAGTGTTCATACATTTCACGAACATCCATACTGTACCCTTCTCTCCAGATTCCATTAATAAAAGTTCCTGAACTTAAGTCCTCTATATCTGTTGGGTTTGGCGGTATGTATAAAGCTTTTCGCATTGCGTCGTAAAAAATTATGAAGAACACAACAAGCCATAACTACTAGGTCAATCTTTTTCGGTTTCATGTTTATCTTTGTGTGAAGCAATTTGTCAAAATACCAAATGCGTTTTTTTTATAACGTTTCGTGCCCGGCTTAACATTCTTCTTCTTTTACTTCTTGGAGATTTTTCGATCTGTTTAATTCTGAAGCTGCCTCTGGTTAATTTCCCGGGAGGTAGATTGCCAACTATCTCTCCATCTTTTAGGTGGTCTCCCGGGGGTCTTGAACCGGGCGGGTTCTTTTCTAGGGCAATTTTTGGGAGGTTTTCCACATCCATTCGTCTTACATGGTCGTACCACATGCTCTTACGCTGCCTTCCCCATCTTACAATATCTTGAATTTTTTGCTCTCTGATGTCTGTATTTCTCACTCTGCCTCTTCTTGTTTTCCCCACTATTTTTCTTGGGGTTTTCATTTCGGCAACTCTTAGCATCTGTTTCGTTTTGTTGGTGTCTTCGCGCACTTCTATGTCATATGTCATGATCGGTCGTATGAAAGTCTTGTAGATTCTAATTTTACTATCTGTGCGCATATACGGCTTTGACCAGACTATCTTCCGCAGACATCCTGACAATGCAGACGTTTTGTTGATCTGGCTCCTCAGGTTTTTTACTGGGTCGTGGGTGCTTTAAAATTTGAAATTTGAAATGTGGACGTATAGAAGAATTATGAGGGTTTCCTGGGTAGATATAGTTACGAACAATGAAGTACTGAGAAGAATAGGTAAAGAGAAGGAAGTTGAACTTACAATTAAAGAAAGAAAACTACAGTATCTCGGACACGTGATGCGGGGCGAGAAGTATGGCATCCTGCGACTCATAATGCAGGGAAAGATAGATGGTAGAAGAAGCATCGGCAGAAGACGAATTTCATGGCTGAAGAACCTGAGAGAATGGTTTGGATGCAGCTCAAAACAACTATTTAGAGCTACTGCCTCAAAAATTAAAATAGTTATGATGATTGCCAACCTCCGTAGCGGAGATGGCACCTGAAGAAGAAGAAGGGTGCTTGATATATCTATGCCGATAATTAAAAATACGCCGTTCGTTGGTTAAATTTTTGTTAGGATATAGTTTTAGTAGGTGTTCATTCAAGGCAAACGCGCATCATGGCCTACGAAAACAAAATTTAAATGCGATGTGGTTGAATCATTATTGGGCAAGTGCAAGTCGCCTTCAGTTATTTCTTCAAAAAATCTGTTACTTCTAAAACGCCACCATCCGATACTCTACCATTGCAGCCAAAATTCACATAAATTCATAATCGGCGTTAACTATTGCCATTCTGCTGTTATAAAAATGGGAACCGCTGTTCGGTGGTTTGATTATTCTTACATGCTTTCCATCTATTGCACCTTCACAGTTTGGAAAGTTCTATCTATTTCCGAATTTGAGCCCTTCTTGTACAGTTTTTGGAAACTAAAAAAAATAATTTTTACTCTTTGTTGCAAGTCAGCACTGAGACAATTAATGTTTAATCTATTATTATTATTAGCCCAGAATAGCCAATGAATGAATGAGTGCCAAAGAAATATAGCAGAATATTTAATAAAAAAGAATTTTGTTTTCTGGAGTGCAAGACAAGCTAGGTAAAGCAACATATATTGCGTATCCTACCAGTACAGTATAAACTGGAATAAATTTCCAGTACCAACCGGAATAAATTTTTGATCCCTGTCTGTGATTCAAATTATAACAATAATGACAATGACCTTACAGTTGGTAATAGACAATGCTCTAATGACTATGATTTACCTACTTATATATTTCATAGAATACTTTTATAGATTATAGAATACATAGATATGTTTTTTAGACAATTCTAACAACTAATTTTTTTTATAATAAAAACATGAATTTCGTATTTTCCTTTAAATGTTCTTTTTTAAGAACTTTGTAGCTTGAGACGCATGTTTCTGGGATTATAACCCCTAACGCTTGACGTGAAATAAATGTTATGTATTTCATGTCGTCAAAGCTGCGACCGGTTGCTAGGAACCTTAATTTTGCAGTTAGCCTTTCTTCCGCAGTAATGGCACTTCTCATTCTAGTGTTTTGCTTTCTAATTAAAGCTGTCACTAATTTTGGTAGCTTAAACATGTTTCATCCATTCGAAAAAAAGTTTTTACGATGGACGATATTTCGGTATTAAGTTCATTTACCACGGAAGTTTTAATGTGATCTGCTACATAGATTTGCACTTCTGATGTGGAAAATATTGCATCCTCCACTTTAATATACTGCATTTTTATTCAAATGTGGCAATATGTGTGATCTCCTAGATAACGACATGCAATAATCACACAAAATTTTGGCTGCATCGCTAACCGTTGATAGTAGATCCTTCCTTGTTCCGTCGTCTACAGATCTAGCCTGGAGAAATGTATTTAAAACTGACCCCAATATGGAAAGACCTTTACCCAGCTGAGTTTGTCTTTTATTCAAAAACATATCATTTATGACAATAAAATCATTTAAAGCCAACTTTGGCTTTAAATGATTTTAAAGTTTTTATGGACGATCGTCCATTCAAGAAAGATTTAATCCTTTCATAAGTGACATGTGAGATATCCCATTCCTTTTCATCAGACAGTCTTTAACCCAGCACGCACTTTTCTTTTTTTTTTTTGTTTATAGCGCAATTATTAAGGCACACGCTTTTTTTTTCGCGAGAGGATGCTTTCTCGTCGATGGCAAAAATTGCGATTTCCTACAGATCTTTAACTGAAGGAAATGGTCATCCGATAATTAACTCATTTTCGTGTGGGTCGGTTTTCGATAACGGCCTTCAGTCGTGGCCTGCATGTCACGGCCTCTTCGATATCCGCTAGTGAGTTGCCAGCATTAGAGAGGAAATGGTTTTTGGCATCAAATCTGACATCAGCTACAATCGGCGTTCTGGATGTAGAAGCCCTTATATTTCTTCCTTTGGCAATCCTAGATCCATGCCCTAACTTCAGGTAGTGAACTGCAATATATCTAAGAAATTCTTTTATAGAAAGTGGCTTTTCTTCCACCTTTTTATAAAGTTGACAAGAATTGACAACTGCTATATCTTTCATTCGCGTTATGAGAAACGATAACTATAATACCACTTTTGCCATTGTGTGGCTCTTGCTGACACAAATATATCGTTCCGTGTCAGCAAGAGTATTTTGCTCTCGAGTTCGAAAACTGAATCATGACAACCTCCGACACATTTTACTATATCCTTGTTAGACCTGTGGTTCATGTAAGATTCTGTCATTGCGCAAAGTGCATGTTGCACGATAATCTTTTTTTTTTTTTCTTAAATCTGACAATAATTTTATGGACGTGAAGAAATTGTCAAAAAGTAGTGGATGGGTGCTTGGATTGTTGACAATTGGTGGAACCATTGGTGGTGTATTGTACCCTCGGAAATTGGTGGAAAAGATTTACACTGAAAATAACAAAATTTAATTTTTGCAACATTGTGTGACTGTGTGAGTAGTCTGGTATATCAACAGGGCCGTATTGTGCTTTAAAATTTCTTACAATAATTTATCAATGTTGCTCCAATTAAAATAAAAAAAAGTTATGATTTTAAATAGAAAAGCATGCATATGTACATTTTCGATTACATAAAAGTTATACAGAGAGAGTCTGTAATTTGGAATAAATTCAATATCTCAAATACCAATTTAGAGTGTCCCAATTTAGAGATATGACGTCATCGTTGATTTTCTTAAATAGCAACACTGTCATTTTGATAGCTATTTTGATAGGGTGTGTAAAGTTATACACAACTGCAAAATTTCAATTGTTTTTTTGAAAAATGCTGAGACCCGCCGATTAGTATTTCAAATTGTCCTTTTTGACATACAATAATAATATATACAGGGTGTCCCAATATGGAGATATGACGTCATCATTGATTTTCTTAATTGGCAACACTATCATTTTGATAGCTATTTTGATAGGGTGTGTAAAGTTATACACCACTGCATAATATCAAATTTTTATTCTCTACCATTTACAAGATAATAGAAAATAACAAAGTTATGTCTGTAATTTGGAATAAATTCAATAATTAAAATACTAATTGTTTTTTTAAAAAATGCTCAGACCCGTCGATTATTATTTTAAATTGTCATTTTTGACATACGATAATAATGTATACAGGGTGTCCCAATTTAGAGATATGACGTCATCGTTGATTTTCTTAAATAGCAACACTGTCATTTTGATAGCTATTTTGATAGGGTGTGTAAAGTTATACACAACTGCAAAATTTCAAATTTTTATTCCCTATCATTTACAAGATAATAAAAAATAACAAAGTTATGAAAAACAAGTAATCAAATAATAATTGAATTTAATTATTTCAATAATTAAGCAAATACTCATAATCTTGCCATCAATTATTGTCAAATTGTCAATGGGCAACGGTATGAGCATTTGCTTATTTGAAATAATACTTGTTTTTCATAACTTTGTTAATTGTTATTGTCTTGTAAATGGTAGGGAATAAAAATTTGAAATTTTGCAGTTGTGTATAACTTTACACACCCTATCAAAATAGCTATTAAAATGACAGTGTTGCCATTTAAGAAAATCCCCTTCCTCTTACCGCATGCTTGCATTAGTAACTGAAGTAGAATAGCTTTTGTAATTACTTTTGTTATTGTTAGAATTATTAATAAAAAATAACTTAAAAAACAGTTAAATGCAAAACTAACTTAGGTATACAGTTCAAAAATTTTAAAATTCAGTAAAAAATGCAAGCATGCCCCCGCTATTACAAATGAATATCTCTAAACCACTACTAAAAATAATTACAGCAAACAACACTTTACACTATAATATAGTTAATATTAGATAATATAGATAATATTATTATCATCGAACTGTAAACCACAAACCTACACTACAGCAAGGCACTGCTATTAAACTAAACGTTTTGCACAAAACTTATAGGTAAATGTCTGGTCGACCCGGTTGGGTGAGTGTAAAAAACAGATGGGTTCAAACGAACCGCTTCTTAAAGCGTTTGACTAAATCTTTTACTTGAACTACACGTTATTCCGAATCACTGTCGCACATAATATCACTATCATCACTGCTATTGTCTAAAGTTATAATTCAATTTGTTAATGTTGGCAAATATTTAGCGTATTCGTTTTCCACCCCATTACGTGACTGATAGTTTCTGCCTTTTCGGAACGATTTTTAAAAACAATTTTTAAAAATACAAGTGCGAGAATTTACTTTATTGCGATCTAATAATTACAATATAAAAAATGCGACTTTACTCTACAAAGAAATATATCAGACTGAATTATATTCAATGAAATGAAATACATTACACATTTGAAAAATAAGCAATAATACACAGGTTGCAGTTAGGAAATAAGGTCGACCATAGTTCAGGTGCTGACACATCGGATTCAGGGTATTGGCCTATATGGGGTCAATGGATATAACTCCTCCACCCTTAGTTTCTGGAATTTTTCATGGAATTGAAAAATGACCTAGGTTGGGCCTCTGGTAGATTTTCTTCAGGATCATCTTCTTGGATGTGAACATTCTCCATGGGACTATCGTCTTTTCTTTGTGATTTCGTTCTTCTTTTTATAAATTTAATAACAAAATATGCAAGAATTATTATAATCAAAAATATTACTGTTAGGTTCCAAAAATTAGGATGAGTGATTTTTGAGTTTTTAAGTATTAATGTTTTAATTTCTTCTTGTTTCTTCTTAATTAAATGAATCTTGTCCAGTTGAACATCTTGGATATGGACTTCGGAAATCTCTTCTTGGTGGGTATGAGGAATAACTATATTCGGAAGTAATAGTGGATGACTTTCGGAAATGAGACGATTATTGCTAAATGTTTGATCTTCTGTGCTAAACTGGCATTGGAAAGGAACTGTGATGAGATAATTTCCAGAAATTAATTGAAGGTCTGTGTTAGTACAGCTCATTTGGATTTTGGTTTTGGTTACCAAAACAGCGATGTAGTGGGACTCATCTATTTGCTGGATCATATTTCTTGAAATGTGAACTTCTATTCTTTGGCATCTCGTAGGATTGGATTTTAGTTGAAGGAGTTGAAATAGACAGTCTTCTTCACTTTTGCTTCTTAGAGGATTTTCGGGACAGAAGAATTTGGGCTTCAGGTTTGAGCATGGTACAGATGTGTATTGGTAAAAATTTTCATTCATTATCAGATAAGTGTTAGGGGGCACTATGGTAGTATGATTTACAGTAGGAATCGAGTATAAATGATAGAAGGAAAATTCGTCGGGATAAGCTATTGGAACATGGACAATGAAAACAATCGGCAAGTTAGAGTAGTACGCTTCTGTCTCTAAGATATTATAATAATTATGTATGTCTGATGTGATATTTGGATAAATTAGTTCGTTTCTTGAATGATATTCTAAAATTTGAGTTAATATTGACTTTAGTTCATTAATTTTTACTATACTACTATTTAAAATACCTAGTCTCGCAAATGTTATAGAGTTTTCTATATCTGTTAGTAACTGTACTATAATATTTATACTTATACTTAATTGATCTAAAATATTTCTAGTTATCAGAAAATCTTCAAAATTAAAAATAAACTTATTAAGGTTTGAACGAATAGATTCTAAACCAGAGAAAATTACTTCTTGGTTACTTTTTATGAGAGAAATAGTATTATTAAAATTCTCTACAATCTCAGTCGATAATGAAATTTGTTTATTAAGTTTAGTTACAATTTTATTTTGGTTACTTTTTGGTTCTTCTAGTGCGCTATCATAATGTTTTGCGTCTTCTGTATCTAAGTTTCCTGTGATACATTTAATTATTGAGCCTAGTCCGTCTATAAGACCTCTTTTTGCCCTGTGATCAGGTAAGAGTGATTGGAGTTTTTGTTCAGCTAGTTGTAGCTGGAAGAAAAGGACGCGATCAAAATTTTCTAATTCGGAATAATAAGGACTACTAAGGCCGTCTTTAATTGCAGCTGTCACATTTTGGTAGGAAAGTCTTAGAGTATTAATTTCTTTTTGAATTGGTTCTAAATTAACATAATGGATAAATGAATGAGTACTAGATTTAATTTTTGCAGTGCCTAATTTATAAGGAAGTATTCCGGGATTATCTTTGAGATTCGTAAAGGTGATTTCTTTATTCTCGACTTGTTGAAGGCCCAGGATCATCATCGTTGTCATTAGGAACCTGTAAGAGTTTTTTCCGGTTAGTTTTTGGTCGTTTTAAATTTTGTTTGTGTAAAAGTCTTTTTGGAGTAGCAACTTTAATTTTTGCATCTTCAACAACTTTATCTTTCATAAATTTGGGATTAAGTTTATTTCGTACCAGTGTAGTATTTTTCCTGTAAACATCACTTCCTTCTTCGTATGTGAGTGGTTCATGTCGATCTCTATTATTATATTCGATACTTTTGTCTTTTTGTTCGATCAATTTTTTATTAAGTTCTTTATAGATTTCTTTGGTCCTATCTCTATGTTTTTCTATGTAGTTATTAATTAGTTTTTGGTTTATATTTATATCAAAAATTTCTTTAGTGTTAATGTGGCCATTTATAATATCTATCGGCTTTTGTTGAGTTACGGAGTGTATTGAGTTATTATAGCCTAAAATAGCATAAGGCATTTGATTTAGGATATCAATTTTTCCATCAGCTTTGCTTCTAATTATTCGTAGATGTTCTATTAGAGTAGAATGAAATCTCTCTATAGCTCCTTTAGATTGGGTACTGTTTGTAGTTACATAATGAGTTTTTACTTTATGTATGTCGAAAAATTCTTGTACAACAGAGTTTTTTAATTCTGTGCCTCGGTCCATAGTTACAAGATCAGGAATTCCATGGTGTGTCATGAAGGTTAGAAAAGCTTTTACGATTTCAGTACTTGTCAATGCTGAAAGAGGGTAGGCTTGACCGTATTTAGAAAATGTGTCTATTATAGTAAGAAACTTTTGGCCTTGGCTTGAAAAAGTGTCTGCAAATATTATTTCGAATGGTTTTGAAGCTGTGGGAGTAATTATTAGTTTTTGATTTGGCGGATTACGATCATATTTATTTACTTGGCAAATATTACAATTATTTATAAAATCTGTTACATCTTGTTTTATTCCTGGCCAATAATAGGTGCGTTTGATCCTAGTTTCTGTTTCTAGAATACCTCGGTGATTGGTTTTTCCTTCGTGAAATGACCTTATTTTTTCATGTTGTTCATCTTTATTTACTATATCTTTTAAGATGCTGTTACATTTTATTAACTTGTAGGCAGAATTTTTAATAGTGTTTTTTTTTTAAGTTTCTAATATTTCTGGTATAAAAGTGTCTTCCTTGAAGTACACAGCGTATTTGTATTTTGGGTCAATGTAATTTTTAAATATATTTATAGTTTCTTCTACAATATTATTTTTTGAAATTTGGATATAAAGTCTTTTTCTGTTAGGAAATATTTTTTCAATTTTTGGTTTGACGGCTGAGTGTAAAACGAAATCAATTACAATTTGGTGGGTGATCAAAAACATTAAGATGCTTATCAGAAATGAGCATTCCTAGTATTGGATCTTCTAAACTAGTATGTACAGTTTCTCCGTCATCATCATCATCATCTTCTTCAATATCGTTGTCTTGGTTATTTCCTTGTTCTGTGTTTTCTTCGTTAATGTTGTCGTCGACATTTACAGCCATCGAATTGCTATCATCATCGTCGTTTTTCGGAGTTTTATTAATTTCTTCCATATATTTTAAAAATTCATTACAATGAATCTCTATTCGAGATAGGGAGTCTGCATTTGCATTGCAACTTCCTTTCTTGTATTCAATTATGTAATCAAATTCCTCTAATTTTAAACGCCATCTCACTAATCGTGAATTCGGTTCTTTAAGAGACATAAGCCACTGTACGGGTTTATGATCTGTCATAATTTTAAACTGTCTTCCAAAAAGATAAGGTCTAAAATACTTAGTTGCCCATACTATCGCGAGAAGTTCTTTTTCTATAACACTAGTTTTGCTCGGACTCATTTAATGTTCTCGAGGCATATGCTACTGGTTTATCTTGACCATTTACTAATTGAGATAATACAGCTCCTACTGCTACATTACTTGCATCTGTAGTTAAAATAAAATCTTTATCAAAATCTGGATATTGAAGTATAGGTTCATTAATTAATAGATTTTTACAATCTTCGAAACATTTTACAAATTCTGGAGTGTGTTCTATCTTAGCATCCTTTTTTAAGCATTTCGTTAATGGTTTAGTTAATCTGGCAAAATCTTTTATAAATATCCTATAATATCCTAGCAATCCTAAAAATCCTTTTATTTCGCGTGCAGTTTTTGGAATTGGGTATTTGACAATTGCATTAATTTTATCTGGGTTTGGCTTCACACCTTCTGTAGTTACAATGTGACCAAGATAGGCTACTTCCTTTCTGAGAAATTCACACTTATCTAGTTGTATTTTAAAATTATTTTCTTGCAAACGTTTAAAAACTTTGTCTAAATTTACAATATGCTCTTGAAGTGAGGTAGAAAAAATAATTATATCGTCTAAGTAGACAAGACAGATGTCATCTTGAAGACCTCGCAGAATATCGTCCATAACTCTCTGAAAAGTTGCAGGAGCATTCTTGAGCCCAAATGGCATACGAACATATTCATAATGACCATTCTCAACATTGAATGCTGTCTTGGAAATATCGTCTGGGTGCATCTCAATCTGGTGAAAGCCACTAGCTAGATCAAGTGTACTAAAATAGTTGCATCTGCCTAATTTATCAAGTGTGTCGGTGATATTTGGTAACGGATATTTATCTGGAATTGTTTTTTCGTTCAGCTTCCTATAGTCTACAACAATTCTCCATTTCTTTTTTCCTGACGCATCTGCTTTTTTTGGGACAATCCAAATGGGACTACTGTACGCTGAATTACTGGGTCTAATGATTCCTTGTTCCAACATTTTGTTTATTTGGCTATTTACTTCTGGTTCATGAACAAAAGGATATCTATACGATTTACTATAAATAGGTAGTTCATCCTTTAACTCTATTCGTAAAGGTAAGGGGTTTATCTTCGCTATGAAAAAGATTAGAGTATTTATTACAAATTCTTAGAATATTTTGTTTTTCTTCAGAGTTCATATGAGAGGTACGGATTAAATCTTCGATATTAATATTTTCTGTTTCATCGGCAGGCACTATGTCTGCATGGAATAATTCGTGACAATTTTCGTCAAAAGGGACAGTATCGATTGGAGCATCTAATGTGACAGAAATTTCATCTTGAGTTCGGTTAAAGATTTCTACTAGGGCAAAACCGTCTATTGCATTCGAAAGACATGCAGGGATTACACATTTTTGGATTGTTTGATCAGGGATAAATATACATCCTGATTTTTGGGAAACTGGAATTTTGGCTACACTACAAGATAAGGGGTCCAATTTTTGTTTGAAGATTATCTTTAGATCAGATTTATAGTATGTTATCGGGATACTGGAATATGGAGTAGTTAGTTGGGAATTTACGAAATCCAACTTAGCGTTTAGATATTTTATATTATCTAGTCCTAAAAGACCATCAAAACTTCTATGAAAATCAAAAAGGTGGAATTTAATCTTACCTTCCTGATTGAATTCTGAAAAGATGGGGATTTCTGCACAAAAGTCCTTTTTTGTACTTTGAAATACTGCAGAGACAACAAAGGGTTCGTAATAGATAAAATTTTTATAAAAGAAGTTAGCTTTTTCTGGATTTAAGAAAGATTTAGAGGAACCGGTATCTACCAGTAATTTTAAGGGAGGATCGTGAATTTGGATATAAGGCAGTTCTCTTTTATTTGTGGAAAAATTTAATTCTATTAAGTCTGTTGATTTTGAAAGAGGCTGTCTTGAAAATTTTGATTATGCTCTTCGTTAGCATCATCATAAGCTTCTTGATCAGGGGTATTTTTGAGTATTTTGATCAATATCGATGGATTCGTACTCGGTATTATACAGTTCTTCGAATGTGAAGTTTTGATTTGGATTTCTGTACTAGATTTTCTGTGTACTATTTCTAGTATTCGTACTCATAGGAGTAGATGTATTTGGGGCAAAATTGGGATTTGGTCGCCAAGTATTATTTTGAGCTGGCTTGTTAAAGGTTTGGAAATTATTTTTGAATTGGGGAGTACTATTTCTAGTAGATGTACTCATTGGAGTGGGTCGGTTAGGAACAAAATTTGGGTTTGGTCGCCAAACATTTTGAGCTGGCCTATTAGAATTATTTTGGAAATTAGACTGATAGTTCCTTGTTCCTGATATTGTTCCTTTGATACTGATTTGATTGCGAAGGTTGAAAATGTCTATAATTGCTAGGGTCTGTTTGAGAATTTGGATAAAAGTTATAGTTTGCGTTTCTAGATCTGTTACTATTATTATTATTATTGAAATTTTGACTCTTTTGGTAGTATTTAATGTTATCTTCTTCTTTAATGAATTGAACAGCTTGTTCAATGGATTTCGGCCGCATTTCCCTAATTATGGGCCCTAAAGGTTCTCTTAAACCCGCTAAGAATGTTTTTAGTGCTTGTTTATTAAAAAATTCTCTTTTATATGTGCGCTCCTGACCAAGATGGTGTAAATCAATATAATTACATATGGAATTTAATAAATCGAGCACCTTCTCATGAAACTGATAAGGTGATTTGTTTGGTTTTTGTTTTAAATTAACAAAATCTTGATTAAGGCAATTTTCATCTCTTTGATCGGCAAAATTTAAAATTAATGTATTTTTTATACCATCCCAATCAGGATAGCCGCTAATAGCAATAATTTCTTCAGCTCTTCCTTCTAGTTTATTTAAAATTCCGTTCAATAGCAAACAATTTTGAAAACTACTAGGGTTATTTGTATCGAAATAATGCCTTAAGATAGATTCAGTTGCATTTATGAATCTGTAGAGTTTATTTATATTTCCATCAAAACGAGGAATAATCGCCAAATTGGCAATATCTAATTTAGGTACAATAATAGTAGTACTTGAATTACTTGGTGAAGTCATCTTATCTTTATTTATTGCTTTTTTTTTCGATATACTAATATATCAAAAAATAAAATAATAACTAATACTACACTTGACTATTATTTTCGCAAAAGGATTCAATAGACAAGAGGAGTCTGATAAAAATGAACAAAAAATTTTTAGCTTACCACATGTATGCACTTCTGCTTGTTCCTGGAATTCTGGATGTCCGAATGGAGCCCAAAATCACTGACAGTTTAAAAGTTTATGAAAAACGGAAACCCGGTTCTTTTTTTCGTTTAAGAGTTAAAACCCACGAATATCCTCAATGGAATTCGACGAAAAACCCACTAAGACTGCGCCACTGATAGTTTCTGCCTTTTCGGAACGATTTTTAAAAACAATTTTTAAAAATACAAGTGCGAGAATTTACTTTATTGCGATCTAATAATTACAATATAAAAAATGCGACTTTACTCTACAAAGAAATATATCAGACTGAATTATATTCAATGAAATGAAATACATTACACATTTGAAAAATAAGCAATAATACACAGGTTGCAGTTTGGAAATAAGGTCGACCATAGTTCAGGTGCTGACACATCGGATTCAGGGTATTGGCCTATATGGGGTCAATGGATATAACTCGTGTTTAATGACATTTTTCCAACTTGTCGCTGTAATGTTTTTTACTTCTTCTGCAATTAATTGGAGAACCGCTGATGAAAATTTAGGATCCACATTTTTTCTTCTTACATTTCCTTTTAATTGCGCCCATATTAATTCTATCGGATTTAATACACAGAAATAAGGAGGCAGTCTAAGGACGATATGTCCATTATTCAGAGCACAATCATCAACAGAATATTTTTTTTGAAATTGTTTACTTTGACTAATTTCTAATAATTGCTTTTTCTTATACGTCTCTTCAAAATATAAGTCTTCTTCGTAGAGAAAGTTTTGGATTTGGGATTTATTCCAAGTAGAATTCGGTATCTTTTTGATTAATCTTGAATGGTATCAAGCATTGTCCATGACAATTACGCTGTTTTTGGGCAATTTTGGGATCAGAGTATTTTCAAACCAAGATTCAAAAAGGGCACTGTCCATATCATCGTGGTAGTCCAATGACAGATCTTTAATTTTTTTGGCAGATATCAGTAGTGCGTCGTCGATCCATCCATTTTCTCCACCGCAGCGTAAAATAATTATTCTTTTACCTTTATTGGAAGGTAATGCAACTGAACATTTTTTATTGTTGTTTTTCCAGCCTTTTTTACGGTGTCATGTGTATCGTACCATGTTTCATCCAAATATACAATATTTCGTTTCATTTTTCTATACTCCATGATATTTCGAACACACTCGTTTCGCAAAGAAATTATACTGCTGCTTTCCATGAGTATCTGAGTTAAAGAATTTTTTAAATATTAAAAAATTTTCCCTACAAGAAGCACATGCAAATCAATATATATCCCAGGCTAAGTTTGAAATACAATTGAATAACAAATAACGGTTTTAACGGTATGTCTGGCTCACACACAACTATTTGTAGTCATAAATATTAATTTATCAAAACATGATATATCTATGATTCACAAACTTTCAAATTCGGTTAAAGTGATTAGCAGATTAAACATTATTCCCATTCCAATAATAATTATTACATTCGCAAAAGTTATTGTGAGAAAGTCCGGGCCTCTTATTCTGCAGTCAGTTATCGGTAATATGACACAGAAGAGATTAAAACTGGCGCAAGTGGTTATCTTCATAGTGCCGGCTACTCAAATTACATAAACATATACCAAACATTGATAAAAACATTTCTACAGATTCCCACCGATCTCCGCGCGAACCATACGCCATATTGTTAACCACAGGTGTTTCAAGTGGTTCAAACACTTGTGATGTCTCTCCTCCGCAGTATAAGACAAATTTTTAGCAATAACCGTCATATCCACAGATAGGCCCATAACTTATATCCAAAACGAATTTTTTTTGAACGGATAAATTGTTTTAGCGAGTGATGTCCATAATAACGTAAGTAGTTATTCTATACGGGCGGGCATGTTTTCGACGCTAAAGTACCTGAGGGTCTTAAAAGTACCCGTGTTTTGGACGCTGCCAGAAAGAAAAGTTAGGACTGAAGGGTTGGGTCTTCCTCCTTTGGGTCTTTTAAATTTAGCGTCCAAATCATGCACATCCAACGGGTTGTATAAATTCCACTGATGTAGAGTAAGAGGTAGAATAGGATTTATTCGGTGAGACATTCTGTATAGTAACATCTGATGACATATTGATAATTTATTTACGGTACTACCGAAACTAATTACTTTCGTTTCCCGCAAAAAACAAACTGGTAATTTGTTTGTAATCCATAAACCTGTGTCTATTTACAATAACTCATGTACTAGACAGGAATATAAACTAATAGTGAATATGGAAATTTCAACGTTAGTAAGTAATCGTGTTTAGACGACTCTAGTTTACCTTGAATAATCTGAGAATGATTGCGATCGAGAATGATTAAATACAAACGAATATTTATTATTTCTTCAAGTTACCGTACAATAAAATTATTACTAAACCATATCTATAACAGCAAGTCGTTTGTTTCTAACATAATAAATTCAGATAATAAGGCAATAACATAACAAATTCAGATTTCAATCCCATATATATGAATATCAGACACATCTGAAAATTAAAATGAATTGGAAACTTTCGTACTTCTCAAATATGAGATTTTAAATTCATGAGAGTTCACAATTTTCAAAATTTTGGCTACCTAATGGATGTTCTTCTCAAATTTCACTAACACAAAAGAGTCTTTTAAAATTACAGTATTTTCAGCAATTACGTAAGCTGAGTCATCCTTTTGTTCCTGCATCATAGGAGAACTTAATTCCTCATCTGAAGAGTCCTTGAAATTGGTGTAAGTGGATAGTATCTTTATGTTTATTTTTATTGGTGGTTCAGACGCTGGTTAAGCATTATGGTAAGTTTTGGAACCTCTTACCACTTCCGCATAAGTCTTTTTTGTTTTATTGTCTCGTTCCTGAAACAAAAAATAATCTTCATTTAAATATTTAAAAAATAAAACTATGTTTTTGATTCTATGTTTAACCAGTAAGCGAGACAGACGTGTTTTTGGCACGCATTTGTCGTGCTAGTTAAATAGTAATTACTAGAGCTCGGGAAATATGAACTTAAAACCCTAAAATATGCATGCAAATAGTTTTCTTTACTGCTTGTATACTGATGGCAAAAAACAACACTTTGTATATTCTTATTATTTATAATGTGTTAATAAAATCAAATATTATACCAAATATTAAATTATTAAATTTTATTATACCATATTAAACCCCCTAAATACCAAACTATTTCATATTTAGGGAGTTTTCATACTGTTTCCTTAATTCCACGTTACACCAGAGTTCCTTGAAATTGGTGTAAGTGGATTGGGGTAGCCTTTCTGCTTTGCTAAACACATTACAGAACTGAATTGTTCGTTATTTCAGGCCTTACTGCAAAGGACTTTTGAAGACTTTGTTTCCAGTAGGTATTATTCGTACAGGCTGATAAGAGAATCGGTATAGTAATGAAATCAAATGCCGGTAAAATAAAAAAAAATACTTTTTGCCGGTAAAATACTTGCCGGTAAAATACTTTTCAGTGTCAGCTATCTTTAGCTATAATGAATAGTGAGAAAGATCTGTGTCAAATGAGAGAGCCATCAGTTCATACAAATATTGGAATAAACAAATAAATTCCAATTATTTACCAAATACAAATGAAGCGTTTCATAGTGAAATTCAATGAACCACATGAATTCGTAAATAGAAAAAGAGTTTTGACCTCACCAAATGTATCCAATTGCACTTCACTTTTCGGTTCGCGTTAAGTGTCTGGGAATACCGTACCGCGCACTTTTTACAAATAACACGTATCTTATCTGTAGCAAAGCAAAGTTCGAAGTCCAAATTTAATGGCTGTGTTTATGAAATATTTCCTGTTAAAGGAGAGTCAATTTTTTATATGGGTTGACGTGATACCGGCTTTTTGCAGTTCTTCAAACCATTTATTCTTTCTTCTTGTGCCTCTTTGGCAGTGATGTTTTGCTTCTTTGGTGCCTCCTCCTTCTTTCTTCCGTCCTGTTTATCAAAGAATTCAGAATCGAGAGGACCACTAATGGGATAGCTTTTTTGCTTTGCTACCTACATTAAAGAGCTGACTTGTTCGTTATTTCAGGCCTTACTGCAAAGGACTTGTGAGGACTTTGTTTCCAGTAGGGATGGTTCTTACAGGCTGATGAATGGATGAGGCACAGTACATACACCAAAGAAAGCATACACTACTTGTTTATTTACGATTTTTATATATAATTAAAGGTTTAAAAGTGAGGCTCAACACGGCCGTTTGAACAGTGAAAGGATCAAAACACCTTTTCTTTCGTGATAATGTGAAAATATATATCGTTACTGAAAATGCCAGCGTTTTTATGTGAAACTATCGCGGACCGCGAGAGACGATCTAGGCTGATGTGAGTAAGAATTACTACTGCGTTGTGTGAGGTGTGACATATATTGTTTAACAGCCGGAGGCTGACAGCTTACGAGAAATTAGAGCAAGTAAATGATTTTACACTAAGAAAAGATAAAGGTAAATTAAAATGAAATGTTCTTATTATTTTATATGTATGTTTTAAAATTAATATGTTCGTTTCTTTAGGTATATTTTTTTGTCTATTTTTATTGGTAGTTCAGCCGCTAGTTTGGCATTGTTGGAAATTTTGAAACCTCTTACCACTTCCACATAAATCTTTTTTGTTTCATTGTCTCGTTCCTGAAACAAAAAATTAGTCTGCATTTAAATATACATTTAAATCTGTATGTAAAACTATGTTTTTGATTCTATGTTTAACCAGCAAGCGAGACAGATGTGTTTTTGGCACTAAACTTGTGCTTGTTAAATAGTAATTACTAGAGCTCGGGAAATATGCACTTAAAGCCCAACAACACTTTGTATATTCTTATTATTTATAATATAATAAAATCAAATATTATACCAAATATTATCTTATTAAATTATATTATACCATATTAAACCCCCTAAATACCAAAGTATTTCCCACTTAGGGAGTTTTTTTATACTGTTTCCTTAATTCCACGTTACACCAGAGTTCCTTGAAATTGGTGTAAGTGAATGGTATCTTTATGTCTATTTTTATTGGTGGTTCAGCCGCTGGTTTGGCATTGTTGGAACTTTTGGAACCTCTTACCACTTCCGCCTAAGTATTTCTTGTTTTATTGTCTAGTTCCTGAAACAAAAAATAATCTTCATTTATAATATAATAAAATCAAATATTATACCAAATATTAAATTATATACCAAACTGTTTCATATTTAGGGAGTTTTCATACTGTTTCCTTAATTCCACGTTACACCAGAGTTCCTTGAAATTGGTGTAAGTGGATGGTATCTTTATGTCTATTTTTATTGGTGGTTCAACCGCTGGTTTGGCATTGTTGGAACTTTTGGAACCTCTTACCAGTTCCGCATAAGTTTTTTTTGTTTTATTGTCTCGTTTCTGAAACAAAAATAATCTTCATTTAATCATGTGAAAAGTAAAACTATGTTTTTGATTTTATGTTTAACCAGCAAGCGAGGCAGACGTGTTTTTTCTATTCCAATTTCTAGCATGTCCAACATTAATATAGAACGCAGTAATCATATCAGCAAAAAATGATGTTCCCGACCCAGCTGGACCTATAAGTTCTAACGTATTTACCTTTGGTCTTACTTTCTCACAAATATCATATACATCCTTCATGAATTGTTGACACATGTCGTAGACCGATATCCCCTGTGCTATTGCAAAATCATGAATTTAATGTTCCAATAATTCTTTAATAATAGTAACACTGTCATCAATACTATGATAATAGTCATCTATTGACTGTTGAATAGCTTCCCACTGTACTTCCGTATTATCCTTATAAAATATTTGGAAATCTTTAAACCTCCACATTGATACTCGTTTTCTGATAGAGCCTAATACATGCCTAAATTTTGGATTATGTAAGTCTACAGACCTGAATTGAGACCCTTGCCAAATGTTGCTATTCGTGATAGATTGCAATGGAACGCACGCATGAGCCATCATCATAGATTCTAGGTCCTCGTACCTGACTTTACTTGTAGTGAAGGCGCGTGTTTTAGTTGAGTTGCCAAGGAGTTTGCTAACATGTTCAGTTGGCTCATCTGCGCTACGTTTAACGGGGCCTTTATTCTTCTGTGTGCAGTCCTCCACCGGTTCCTCCCATCTTGACAGGCCAGATAGTCCCTCGTCCGGTAAAACTTCAATTCCACCAAAGTCTGCGGTAGTAGGTAACTCCGCTTGATAGGTACTGAAGGAGTCTCCCGTTTGTACTGAGATACTGGAGGATACGGTACCAATCTGGCTCAAAGACGGCATCCAATTCAGAAGTCCGGCAAGCCCGTCTTCGCTGTCCTGGAGAGTATCATCGGCAACAGTAGTAGTTCCAGGGACAGGCGTGGACAATGTGGTAGTGGCTGTAGGGTTCGTCGTGTCTTGCGATGGCGTGTACGGTTCCTTTCTTTTGCAGGCTTCTATGTATTTTTTCAATTTTTTCACTAGCACTTGTGAAGGAGTCGTATGAAACGCATTCTCGGACAATTCGTCTTTGGCCTCTATTAAGTACTTTGCGAAATTCCGGAAAGAGGTCTGTTGCCAAAAGTCTAAGACGTTGATTACCTCCAGTTCGGTTTCACTTAACCCATCCGTGAATTCCATTTGATGTATTAGTGGAATGTCCTCGTCCCGGGT
Source organism: Diabrotica virgifera virgifera (assembly GCF_917563875.1). Lineage (NCBI taxonomy): Eukaryota > Metazoa > Arthropoda > Insecta > Coleoptera > Chrysomelidae > Diabrotica > Diabrotica virgifera. The sequence goes on from NC_065451.1 coordinate 78,423,099, forward strand.
CATCACTGTCATCATCCCTTGTACTTGTACCAGAAAATTCAGAACTTTCATAGCCCGCTTCTCATCGTTCTGCTCTAGCTTTCTCTTTTTGGACATGGAAGTCCCAGATTTGCTCGCTGGGTTGGCCGTTGGGGAAGTCGATGATTCCATCTTTAACTACTGTACACGATTCACTTAACGGACTACTTTCGTCAATTGGTATATACATTTGATGCACTATACTTGATCTTTGCTCTTATATACTTATTTATCGATAACAAATTTATGATTAAGATAAAATCAAATTTAGATCAAATTTATGATTACTTGTTCAATAAGAGCCTGAAAGCCGTATTCTCAGCAGCAGTAGCAGCAGACTGATTAGAATATGATGAGATCACGTATATAGGGTGAGGCAGATAACTGGCCTATTAGAAATCTCTCGAGAACTAAAGGCAACAGAATCATGAAAATTGGAATAAAGGGGTTTTGAAGGATGATCTATTAAATGAAAATATTTTCATCTCTTTGCAACTTCCGGTTATAACTTCATTTTTTTAAATGGGACACCCTGTATATTTTTACATTTTTGGATTCTCTTCGATGTCTTCTTTCTTAAAATATGAGGTTTTGTAATATTATACAGGGTATTTTAAAAGATAATTACGTTTTTTTATTAATTTCGTAGCAACATTCACACCCTGTAGAATTGTAGTAGTTTGACATCTAAAACTATACTTACGTTCAAATGATTTTTAATATACTCTACTATTGTTAAGAATCATTAGTATAGCTAAATTTTTAATTTTAGTATACAGGGTTGGTCGAAACTCGGAATGAGTATTTTCTTAGTTTTGTTAAATAGAACACCCTGTATTTTTGTATTGTAGTGAAATGATATTTTATAGTACTTTTTTATTTCTTAAGCATTCCCTATACCTAACTGCTTTAATTTGTGAGTTATTGGTGAATCAAGCTAAACATTAATTGCAACAAAAAATACGTAAAATTTTATTAGGTTGGCCGTGAAAATACTCAATCCCAAATAATTTTTCAGAAATAAATACATATTAATCCAGACTGGTCCTTAAAATTACCAATAATGGTTTAGCTATCAAAATACCTACGTAGTTAAGATTGTTGGTTCGATTAACAATTAAGCACAAATTAAAGCAGTTAGGTATAGGGAATGCTTAAGAAATAAAAAAGTACCATAAAATATAATTTCATTACAATACTAAAATACAGGGTGTTCCATTTAAGAAAACTCAGAAAATACTCATTCCCAGTTTCGACCAACCCTGTATACTAAAATTAAAAATTTAGCTATACTAATGATTCATAACAATAGTAGAGTGTATTAAAAATCATTTGAACGTAAGTAGAGTTTTAGATGTCAAACTACTACAATTCTACAGGGTGTTAATTTTGCTACGAAATTAATAAAAAATCGTAATTATCTTTTAAAATTTCCTGTATAATATTACAAAACCTGATATTTTAAGAAAGAAGACATCAAAGAGAGAATCCAAAAATGTAAAAATATACAGGGTGTCTCATTTAAAAAAACGAAGTTATTGCAAAGAGATGAAAATATTTTGATTTAATAGATCATCCTTCAAAACCCCTTTATTCCAATTTTCATGATGCTGTTTCCTTTAGTTCTCGAGATATTTCTAATAGGACCTTTATTTGCCTCACCCTGTATATAGGAAAAGTACGCCGTGTGCAGAAGCCGTGTGCAAAACGTGGCGTGGGCGTGGCGTGACGATAAACGTAGGTATCGATATGCAGATAGATTTATCACTATGCAGTCAATCCTTATCAACGTTTCTCACCTGGAATACTTTAAAATCTTTATATGACAGTGATCACTTTCCTATCTGTATCTCATCAAATGAAATTCAATCGCCTAATTCTCAAATCTATCAATCCTGGAAATTAAAGACTGCAAATTGGTCGTCTTATCAAGCTGACATTCAAAATAAAATTGAAAACTATCATATAAGTAATGACATAAACTCTAATATTTCGTCCTTAAACCACATAATTACAGAAGCAGCTCTAAAAAATATAGGTAAAACGAAGCTCTGCAAAAGACCACAGTACCTTGGTGGAACAATGAAGTAGCACAAGCTATATCTTCTAGTAAGCATGCTTTTAATAAATTTAAAAAACACAAAACTAATGAAAATTTTCTCAATTTCAAAAATCTCAGAGCAAGAGCAAAATATCTTATAAAAAAAGCAAAAGAGATACCTGGAGAGAATACGTATCTTCCATCAATCCTTCAACGCCCTCCGAAGTTATTTGGACAAAAATTCGCAAACTCAAAGGCTCAAATTCTTTTAGATATATAAACACATTAACACACAATAATAAATTAGCTGCAAAACTACAATTGCAGAAGTTTTAGCTGATGTCTATCAACAAAATTCTAGCAATAAAAATATTTCTTACGAATCCCTAACATAGAAAAAAAACATAGAAGCTTCTACAATCCCCATAAATAACTCTGGCAGCCCCTTAAATGCACCTATAACTCTTCAAGAGTTAGAATTTTCCCAAGATATAACGTATATTTTCCTTCAATAGATATAACCCAAGCTTTCGATAGAGCATGGAGACACTGTATTCTACAAATATTGAAAGAGACTGGAATTGAAGATCACATGCTGGCATTTATAAAGAATTTCCTAAAAAATCGCTCAATTCAAGTTAGAATTAATGGTGTTACAAGTTCACCTAAGAGATTGGACAACGGAATCCCGCAAGGGTCAATTCTTAGTCCAACTCTATTCTTAATCGCTTTCAATAGTATTATGAATGTAATTAAAGCACCCATTAAGGCTAGTATTTATGCAGATGACATTGTTGTTTACACTAAATCAAATAACGTAATGACAGCCACAAAAATTATACAAAGTTTCCTAAACCGGCTTCAAAACTGGACGATGAAAACGGGATTTACTGTTTCTAGTGAAAAAAACACGATACATTATTTTTAATAAAAATAAAACCCATCTAACAACTAATCTAACATTAAATAATTTACTTTTAGAGCAGTCAAAAGAAACAAACTTTCTAGGTCTAACTTTCGAGAGAACTTTAAATTGGAATTCGCATATAAATAAACAACAGCTTTCCTGTCAAAAGAGACTAAATATTCTCAAAATATTATCCAATAAAATTTGGGGAGCTGACTATAAAATATTAATTAGTCTTTACAAATCTCTCATCAGAAGTAAAATCGATTATGGTTGTATATGTTATGATGCTGCATGCAAAACCACCTTAAAAAACTAAACAGTATTCAAACTACAGCTTTGAGATTGGCACTAGGTGTATTTAAAACTAGTCCGGCTAGTAGTATACAAGCTCTAACGGGAGAACCACCATTACATATAAGACGACAGCAACTATCCTTGAACTACATTGCAAAAATATCTTCCCAGAAACAGCATCCTGTTTTCTCTCACATATGCAACCCTGGTCTTCCTCCTAACAAAAAAAAAAAACAAAACACTCTACACCCCTCATAGACAGAATCAAGCTCACAAATTTCGATAGGAATCAACTCAATGTATCGCTAAATATAAATGCAAACTTTCCCCCATGGACAAACCACCCATTAACTATTGACTTAACACTAACAAAGTATCCAAAATTAACTACAAATCCCACAATAATTAAACATCTATTTATGGAAATTATAGACCACCATCCTAAGTATTTGCAAATCTTTACCGACGCTTCTAATACTCCAAATGGTCACGCTGCTGCCTGCTACTCTAATGATAATTCTTACAGCATAGCAATACCTACACACTGCAGTATTCTTACAGGCGAGACTACAGCTATTTTGGAAGCTCTAATCTTTTTCAAGAAAAGTAAAACGATGAAATGCATTATCATAACAGACTCATTAAATGCATTATTAGGGCTGAAACAAATGTATACCAAAAACCCTATTTTACAAAGAATAAAAAATAAACTAGAAACACTTCGAGCATTAGGAAAGGAAGTGGTTTTTATCTTGGTACCTTCACATGCAGGTATATATGGAAATGAAAAAGCAGATGAATTGGCAAACAAAAGTCGAATAACCTCAAACCATACAGCAAAGTTGAAAGCATATCCATATACCGACCTGAAGATTCTGGTCAAGGTCCACTGTACTAATACATGGCAAAATCATTGGGAAAAATTATGTAACAAATTAAATGAAATCTACCCAAAAATAGATGTCCTGGATAATCCCTCCAACAGAAGAAACCAAGTTATTATTAACCGTCTAAGAATTGGCCATACTGCCTTAACACACAAATACTTAATAACAAAAGAACCACCACCAATCTGCTCCAACTGCTTCGATCCACTGACTGTTAAACATATCCTACTTGAGTTTCCTCAATTTCAAAAAGAAAGAAGATCCCTTAGAATCACAGACGATGACCTCAAGACAATCCTCACCAAAAAAGTTTCATCAGTGTTAACATATTTAAAAGACATCAAATTGTATAACTCTATTTAATGTAATATATTTGTATTGTTATATCCACTAATAACCCTGCGCGGTTGATGTGGTTTTGTGTTTAAATAAAAAAATAATAATAAGAATATACAAAGTGTCGTAGGGTTTTAAGTGCAAATTTTCCGAGCTCTAGTAATTTGGCCCAGTAAATGAACGGGAAATTCGGCGATACCGTGTAATTTTCAGGGGCAATCCATTTTCTACTTACAATCCACTTCAAAGTTGAAATTGTGCCGTTGGTTGCTTTTACTTGGGGGGTGACATTTACCCCTTCTCGGGGGGTGAAAAAACATACGTTCAAGATAAGACCGGAAATGGATACATTGACTGATTTTAAGCAACTTTTGTTCTATAGGGTTTTTTACGTAAGTTAACACTTTTCGAGTTATTTACCATTGAAAATGTTGATTTTTCGACAAAAAAACTACGTTTTCAGACGGTTTTTCGCAAATAACACAAAAAGTAAATATTTTATCGAAAAAAGTATCCTTATCAAAAATGTAGCTTATAAAAAACCCAAAAAAAATGGTGTATCAGTAAAGTTTATCAATCAAATAAAAACAAAGTTGTAGCTCATGAAAAATACGTTCGTATTCGTCTAATTCCAAATCGAATATTTCAAGGTGAAATCACCGAAAAATTAAGCACTTTTCGAGAAAAACTCATTTCAAGTTTTTTAAAGTGTTTATAAAAAGCTTTGTTTTAATGGTTAACAAAAGTTTTAGCATTAAAAATAAGCGAGTTACGCTCAAAATAAAGTTGGCCCTCTTTTTTTTTTGTAAAAAATCATGAAAATCTCGCCGTGTTTAGCTCCCCAAATAAAATTAATTACTACCGCTTTACAAACAAGTTACTTACCTATCTATTTTTTATATGATCTGTCAGTCTCACCGGTTTAAAGTGTTTATTTTTGAAAGGGTTATAATTGAGAAAGCTTGAATGGGTCACTAATCACGAGTGTATGCAAATTTTGAACAGCCATATCTTAACCAATGTTTGTCTTACGGAGAAACAAAATGAAACTAGCATATTTATAATAGTAAAACCTACATTTTTTTACTCTTTAAGATTTTTCTTATCACTAATACTTTAAGTTATTTTGAAAAAATGAAATTTTTCAAAAATTTTTAGAAAATTTTTTTTTACTATAAAACCAAATGTTTTTAAAAATAATCACTTCAAACCAATCAAACTTACAGATCATATAAACAATACACATACAGTTAAAATAGATGGTAAAGCCAAACGATTAATTTCATTTAGGGTGCTAAATAGAGGGAGGTTTTCACCATTTTTTTTTACAAAAAAAGGGGCCAACTTTTTTTTCAGTGTAACTCGTTTATTTTTGATGCTGTAAACTTTTGTAAAAAAACAAGTAATAAGCTTTTTTCGATACTTTAAAAATGTTAATAAGGTTTTCCCGAAAAACGCTTCTTTCTTCGGTGATTTGGCGTAGAATTATTCGAGTTGGAATTAGACGAATAAGAACGTATTTTTCATGAGCTACAACTTTGCTTCTACTCAATTTGTAGACTTTACTGGTACACCATTTTTTTCGTTTTTTTATAGGCTACACTTTTGCTAAAAATATTTTTTTCGATAAAATATTTATTTTTTGAGTTATTTGGGAAAAACGGTCTGAAACGGTTTTTTGTCGAAAAATCAACATTTTAAATCGCGAATAACTCGAAAAGTATTGACTTACGTAAAAAACTTTATAGAACAAAAGGTGCTTAAAATAAGTCAATTTATCCATTTCCGGCCTCATTTTATACACGCGTTTTTCACCCCCCGAGAAGGGGTAAATGTCACCCCCCAAGTAAAAGCAACCAACAACACAAATTCAACTTTGAAGTGGAGGGTAAGTAGAACCTAAATCCAAATTTTCATGCAATTCGGAGTTGCCCCTGGAAATTACACTCCAAAACGGTCATTTATTGGGCTAATTACTATTTAACTAGCACGACGAATGAGTTTGTCTATCACGACAAATATTACAGTTTATGTCATTACTTATATGGTAGTTTTCAATTTTATTTTGAATGTCAGCTTGATAAGACGACCAATTTGCAGTATTTAATTTCCAGGATTGATAGATTTGAGAATTAGGCGATTGAATTTCATTTGATGAGATACAGATAGGAAAGTGATCACTGTCATATAAAGATTTTAAAGTATTCCAGGTGAGAAACGTTGATAAGGATTGACTGCATAGTGATAAATCTATGGCGGAAAATGAGCCGTTATAAGAGTTAAATTTTGTAGAGTTTCCTGTGTTAAGTAATAGCAGATCAGAAGAGTCGATGAGATGTTTCATTAAATTACCGTATTTGTCTATTTTAGAGCTTCCCCATGCAGGATGATGACAGTTCATATTCCCCAAAATTATTTTTGGATGTGGAATTTGTTTAAGAAGGTTATCTAGTTCTTGTAGATCTAATTCACTAGGGTGTGGTAAATAAATGTTGCATATGTTAATATGTTTTAGGTATGTAATACTAACTGCTACAGCTTCGAGATTAGTACTTAATGTGATTGGCTTAGCTTTTAGGTCTGTTCTTACAAAGATGACTACTCCGCCACTTGCCTGTTGTGCTATTCTGTTTTTGGAAAACATTGGTAGTTTAGAAGATTAATATTGGATTGCTTAAAATGAGTTTCTTGAAGACATAAGATCTTAGGACATGTTTCATTTATTATAAGGTTTAATTGTTCTAAATGGGTTTAGAACCCAATAATATTCCACTGTAATATAAAGGGGTTAGACATTTTCGAGTTCTGCCTGAGAATGTATTTCATCGGTCTCTTCTGTGGAAGAGAAATTATTGGGGCTTAGTTTCTTTCTTAATCGAGTTATATTATTTTTTAACTTTGAATTGTGGGTATAAGCGTGAACAAAATTAAGGATCTGAATTAATTCGGCTGTTTTGTTCCAATAATCTTTTGAAGTTATTTCAGAATGTTTCGCATTTAGTGTGTTTTCCAGAAAGTCACATATTTCGTCGTAGTTAAGGACAAATGATGGTGATCTATTTGCGATTTTGTCTTTAATTGTCTCTAGAGAAAGCAAAAGTTCTTCGCGAGAATTTCTTTTTGACGTTTTGTCTTTTTCATTGATTTCCTTGTTACAGGAGAAGTGAAGATCTGTGAATCGGTCTGTGTGGTATTTTCGTTAATTTCTGGAGAAGATGAGATGAGCCTTTTTAGTTGTTTGGTGACGTTTGGAATAATTGGAGGTTGTGTTATTTCTAATGGAGTAGGATTGCTGATCTTGTTAGAAGTTGATTATGTTGGTATTTTTAAAGTGTTTGTTTCATTTGTATTATTTGTAGATCTTGACATGTCGTCAGTTTCCATGGTAGATTCTAATTGGTTATTAGAGACCTATACTGTAGTTAATATGTTTTGGGAAGTTGCTGGGTGTTCGTTAGGTGGATATTAAGGCTTTGTCAGAATGTTTTTGTTCTGTTTGGTTATAAGATATATTTGTTGTAGATTGTGTGTTTTGGGAGGTTTCTGGAAGAGCATTAGAAGTGGTTGGATTAGCATTGTCAGGGCATTCTGTTTCCTAGTGACCAATAGTCTTGCATTTTGAACAGTTGAATTCTTCTATAGAAAGGTTTAATCTGTAAGTGGTATTATCATGAGAGATCATGAAAGAATCAGGAATGGACATATTTTCTAAAGGTGTGATAAACGTTTGCTTTCTAAAACTCAAGACATGGCTGTATTCGCTTTCAGGCATTCCTACCCTAAGAAAAGTCATTTTAGAGATGGCATTTATACCCATTTTACGTAGTTCTTGTTCAATTAACGTGGTTGGAACAGAAGGACCAGCGTTTGATATTATCAGTCTTTGAGCTGGAGTGATAAGTCTTCTTATTTCTAGTTGAGTTTCTTTTATATTGACGTATTTGTGGGAATGCAGCAATGAATCAACCATATTTTTAGAAGAAAGATATATACATATTCTATTATTGGCAATTCTGGAAGCGAAAGATACGTTACGTGGACCAACTATTGAACTGACGGCTATGATGTACTCTTGAACTTTGGTTCCTTCAATACTAGAAAGATCTATGGCTTCGTCTTTTGTTGGTTGTTTAAACGTGTTAACAACACTGGAATATGAGATTGTGAGATGAAGTGTGGGTAATGTTCATGGTGTTATTCGAAGTCATGATTGATTAATTTTGGAGACGTTGCAAGGCCGGCCCTGTCGCCGGTTCAAAAACCGGTGTGGATCTTGGCCCAAAACTGGTCGTATTTATATTTCTTGGATATTTTATAGGTTATATTATTATTAAAATATCTAAAGAAGGCACTACCAAAAGAGACATCGAAAAGAGAACGCAGCAGGGCAAAAAAGCGGTAAACATTCTGAGCTCTCTACTGTGGTCTAAAGATATAAGGCAAGAAACGAAATTGACAATCTATCGTACCTTGGTAGAGCCTATTATGACTTATGGGGCAGAAGTTTGGCAGATGACAAAAAAAGATAGGAAAAGAATAGAACTAGTAGAAATGGATTATCTAAGGAGAGCGTGTGGTATATCTAAAAAAGATCACATCAGGAATGAAGATATTAGAAGGAGGACACATACTGTATATTCCAGTGTAGATAAAATTGAAACTAGACAACTAGTGTGGTATGGTCACGTGAAACGAATGAATGAAGATAGATGGCCAAAGAAAGCTTTAAATTACATACCACACCAAAGAAGAAGGGGAAGACCTTCAGTTGCCTGGGAAGAAAATGTACGGCACATCATGAAAGATAGAGCCATCAAAGAAGACGAATGGATGGACAGAAAACGATGGCGGTCGAAATGCGAGAAGCGGCAGAGGCTGTAGGAACCTCGCTGATAGATAGATATTATTATTAATATAATTATAATATGATGTGGTTTTTGGTACTCACGTCAGGATTGCGAGGTTTACATGGTGTTTCCACTATAACTATGTGGAGGAACTAACAAAATAATTTTAAACTGTGTTTTTATCATTTACAAACTGATAAATTTCGCAGCGGTTTACAACGTGATATATAATTCAGAATAACTTTTAAACTCTCGTATTATTTATAATATAATAAAATCAAATGTTATACCAAATATTAAATTATTAAGTTATATTATACCACATTAAACCCCCTATATACCAAACTTTTTCGTATTTAGGGAGTTTTTATACTGTTTCCTTAATTCCACGTTACACCAGATTTCCTTGAAATTGGTGTAAGTGGATGTTATCTTTATGCCTATTTTTATTGGTGGTTCAGCCGCTAGTGTGGCTTTATCGGAACTTTTGGTACCTTTTAGCACTTCCGCATAAGTCTTTTTTGTTTTATTGTCTCGTTCCTGAAACAAAAAAATAATCTTCGTATAAATATGTAAAAAATAAGCTTATGTTTTTTATTCTATGTTTAACCAGGAAGTGAGACAGACGTGTTTTTGGCACTTATTTGTCGTGCTAGTTAAATAGTAATTACTAGATCGCGGGAAATATTCACTTAAAACCCTACAACACTTTGTATATCCTTATTACTTATAATATAATAAAATCAAATATTATACCAAATATTAAATTATATTATACCACATTAAACCCCCTATATACCAAACTTTTTCGTATTTAGGGAGTTTTTATACTGTTTCCCTAATTCCACATTACACCAGATTTCCTTGAAATTGGTGTAAATGGATGTTATCTTTATGTCTATTTTTATTGGTAGTTCAGCCGATGGTATGGTATTATTGGAACTTCTGGAACCTCTTACCACTTTCGCATTAGTCTTTTTTGTTTTATTGTCTCGTTCCTGAAACAAAAAAATAATCTTCGTATAAATATGTAAAAAATAAAACTATGTTTTTTATTCTCTGTTTAACCAGGAAGTGAGACAGACGTGTTTTTGGCACTTCTTTGTCGTGCTAGTTAAATAGTAATTACTAGATCGCGGGAAATATGCATTTAAAACCCTACAACACTTTGTATATCCTTATTATTTATAATATAATAAAATCAAATATTATACCAAATATTAAATTATATTATACCACATTAAACCCCCTATATACCAAACTTTTTCGTATTTAGGGAGTTTTTATACTGTTTCCTTAATTCCACGTTAGGCCAGAGTTCCTTGAAATTGGAGTAAGTGGATGTTATCTTCATGTATATTTTTATTTATGGTTCAGCCGCTAGTGTGGCTTTATTGGAACTTTTGGTACCTTTTAGCACTTTCGCATAAGTCTTTTTTGTTTTATTGTCTCGTTCCTGAAACAAAAACATAATCTTCGTATAAATATGTAAAAAATAAAACTATGTTTTTTATTCTATGTTTAACTAGGAAGTGAGACAGACGTGTTTTTGGCACTTATTTGTCGTGATAGTTAAATAGTAATTACTAGATCGCGGGAAATATGCACTTAAAACCCTACAACACTTTGTATATCCTTATTATTTATAATATAATAAAATCAAATATTATACCAAATATTAAATTATATTATACCACATTAAACCCCCTATATACCAAACTTTTTCGTATTTAGGGAGTTTTTATACTGTTTCTTTAATTCCACGTTACACCAGATTTCCTTGAAATTGGTGTAAGTGGATGTTATCTTTATGTCTATTTTTATTGGTGGTTCAGCCGCTAGTGTGGCTTTATTGGAACTTTTAGTACCTTTTAGCACTTCCGCATAAGTCTTTTTTGTTTTATTGTCTCGTTCCTGAAAGAAAAAAATAATCTTCGTATAAATATGTAAAAAATAAACTTATGTTTTTTATTCTATGTTTAACTAGGAAGTGAGACAGACGTGTTTTTGGCACTTATTTGTCGTGCTAGTTAAATAGTAATTACTAGATCGCGGGAAATATGCACTTAAAACCCTACAACATTTTGTATATCCTTATTATTTATAATATAATAAAATCAAATATTATACCAAATATTAAATTATATTATACCACATTAAACACCCTTTCTACCAAACTTTTTCGTATTTAGGGAGTTTTTATACTGTTTCCTTAATTCCACGTTACACCAGATTTCCTTGAAATTGGTGTAAGTGGATGTTATCTTCATGTCTATTTTTATTGGTGGTTCAGCCGCTAGTGTGGCTTTATTGGAACTTTTGGTACCTTTTAGCATTTCCGCACCTTTTAGCACTTCCGTCTTTTTTGTTTTATTGTCTCGTTCCTGAAACAAAAAAATAATCTTCGTATAAATATGTAAAAAATAAAACTATGTTTTTTATTCTATGTTTAACTAGGAAGTGAGACAGATGTGTTTTTGGCACTTATTTGTCGTGCTAGTTAAATAGTAATTACAACACTTTGTATATCCTTATTATTTATAATATAATAAAATCAAATATTATACCAGATATTAAATTATATTATACCACATTAAACCCCCTATATACCAAACTTTTTCGTATTTAGGGAGTTTTTATACTGTTTCCTTAATTCCACGTTACACCACATTTCCTTGAAATTGGTGTAAGTGGATGTTATCTTTATGTCTATTTTTATTGGTGGTTCAGCCGCTAGTGTGGTATTATTGGAACTTTTGGTACCTTTTAGCCCTTCCGCATAAGTCTTTTTTGTTTTATTGTCTTGTTCCTGAAACAAAAAAATAATCTTCGTATAAATATGTAAAAAATAAAACTATGTTTTTTATTCTCTGTTTAACCAGGAAGTGAGACAGACGTGTTTTTGGCACTTATTTGTCGTGCTAGTTAAATAGTAATTACTAGATCGCGGGAAATATTCACTTAAAACCCTACAACACTTTGTATATCCTTATTACTTATAATATAATAAAATCAAATATTATACCAAATATTAAATTATATTATACCACATTAAACCCCCTATATACCAAACTTTTTCGTATTTAGGGAGTTTTTATACTGTTTCCTTAATTCCACGTTAGGCCAGAGTTCCTTGAAATTGGTGTAAGTGGATGGTATCTTTAGTTCTATTTTTATTGGTGGTTCAGCCGCTGGTGTGGTATTATTGGAACTTTTGGTACCTTTTAGCACTTCCGCATAAGTCTTTTTTGTTTTATTGTCTTGTTCCTGAAACAAAAAAATAATCTTCGTATAAATATGTAAAAAATAAAACTATGTTTTTTATTCTATGTTTAACTAGGAAGTGAGACAGACGTGTTTTTGGCACTTATTTGTCGTGCTAGTTAAATAGTAATTACTAGATCGCGGGAAATATTCACTTAAAACCCTACAACACTTTGTATATCCTTATTACTTATAATATAATAAAATCAAATATTATACCAAATATTAAATTATATTATACCACATTAAACCCCCTATATACCAAACTTTTTCGTATTTAGGGAGTTTTTATACTGTTTCCCTAATTCCACGTTACACCAGATTTCCTTGAAATTGGTGTAAGTGGATGTTATCTTTATGCCTATTTTTATTGGTGGTTCAGCCGCTAGTGTGGCTTTATCGGAACTTTTGGTACCTTTTAGCACTTCCGCATAAGTCTTTTTTGTTTTATTGTCTCGTTCCTGAAACAAAAAAATAATCTTCGTATAAATATGTAAACAATAAGCTTATGTTTTTTATTCTATGTTTAACCAGGAAGTGAGACAGACGTGTTTTTGGCACTTATTTGTCGTGCTAGTTAAATAGTAATTACTAGATCGCGGGAAATATTCACTTAAAACCCTACAACACTTTGTATATCCTTATTACTTATAATATAATAAAATCAAATATTATACCAAATATTAAATTATATTATACCACATTAAACCCCCTATATACCAAACTTTTTCGTATTTAGGGAGTTTTTATACTGTTTCCCTAATTCCACGTTACACCAGATTTCCTTGAAATTGGTGTAAGTGGCTGTTATCTTTATGTCTATTTTTATTGGTGGTTCAGCCGCTAGTGTGGCTTTATTGGAACTTTTGGTACCTTTTCGCACTTCCGCATAAGTCTTTTATGTTTTATTGTCTCGTTCCTGAAACAAAAAAATAATCTTCGTATAAATATGTAAAAAATAAAACTATGTTTTTTATTCTCTGTTTAACCAGGAAGTGAGACAGACGTGTTTTTAGCACTTATTTGTCGTGCTAGTTAAATAGTAATTACTAGATCGCGGGAAATATGCACTTAAAACCCTACAACACTTTGTATATCCTTATTATTTATAATATAATAAAATCAAATATTATACCAAATATTAAATTATATTATACCACATTAAACCCCCTATATACCAAACTGTTTCGTATTTAGGGAGTTTTTATACTGTTTCCTTAATTCCACGTTAGGCCAGAGTTCCTCGAAATTGGTGTAAGTGGATGTTATCTTCATGTCTATTTTTATTGGTGGTTCAGCCGCTAGTGTGGCTTTATTGGAAATTTTGGTACCTTTTAGCACTTTCGCATAAGTCGTTTTTGTTTTATTCTCTCGTTCCTGAAACAAAAAAATAATCTTCGTATAAATATGTAAAAAATAAAACTATGTTTTTTATTCTATGTTTAACTAGGAAGTGAGACAGACGTGTTTTTGGCACTTATTTGTCCTGCTAGTTAAATAGTAATTGCTAGATCGCGGGAAATATGCACTTAAAACCCTACAGCACTTTGTATATCCTTATTATTTATAATATAATAAAATCAAATATTATACCAAATATTAAATTATATTATACCACGTTAAACCCCCTATATACCAAACTTTTTCGTATTTAGGGAGTTTTTATACTGTTTCCTTAATTCCACGTTAGGCCAGAGTTCCTTGAAATTGGTGTAAGTGGATGGTATCTTTAGTTCTATTTTTATTGGTGGTTCAGCCGCTGGTGTGGTATTATTGGAACTTTTGGTACCTTTTCGCACTTCCGCATAAGTCTTTTTTGTTTTATTGTCTCGTTCCTGAAACAAAAAAATAATCTTCGTATAAATATGTAAAAAATAAAACTATGTTTTTTATTCTCTGTTTAACCAGGAAGTGAGACAGACGTGTTTTTGGCACTTATTTGTCGTGCTAGTTAAATAGTAATTACTAGATCGCGGGAAATATGCACTTAAAACCCTACAACACTTTGTATATCCTTATTATTTATAATATAATAAAATCAAATATTATACCAAATATTAAATTATATTATACCACATTAAACCCCCTATATACCAAACTTTTTCGTATTTAGGGAGTTTTTATACTGTTTCCCTAATTCCACGTTACACCAGATTTCCTTGAAATTGGTGTAAGTGGATGTTATCTTTATGTCTATTTTTATTGGTGGTTCAGCCGCTAGTGTGGCTTTATTGGAACTTTTGGTACCTTTTCGCACTTCCGCATAAGTCTTTTTTGTTTTATTGTCTTGTTCCTGAAACAAAAAAATAATCTTCGTATAAATATGTAAAAAATAAAACTATGTTTTTTATTCTATGTTTAACTAGGAAGTGAGACAGACGTGTTTTTGGCACTTATTTGTCGTGCTAGTTAAATAGTAATTACTAGATCGCGGGAAATATTCACTTAAAACCCTACAACACTTTGTATATCCTTATTACTTATAATATAATAAAATCAAATATTATACCAAATATTAAATTATATTATACCACATTAAACCCCCTATATGCCAAACTTTTTCGTATTTAGGGAGTTTTTATACTGTTTCCTTAATTCCACGTTACACCAGATTTCCTTGAAATTGGTGTAAGTGGATGGTATCTTTAGTTCTATTTTTATTGGTGGTTCAGCCGCTGGTGTGGTATTATTGGAACTTTTGGTACCTTTTCGCACTTCCGCATAAGTCTTTTTTGTTTTATTGTCTCGTTCCTGAAACAAAAAAATAATCTTCGTATAAATATGTAAAAAATAAGCTTATGTTTTTTATTCTATGTTTAACCAGGAAGTGAGACAGACGTGTTTTTGGCACTTATTTCTCGTGCTAGTTAAATAGTAATTACTAGATCGCGGGAAATATGCACTTAAAACCCTACAACACTTTGTATATCCTTATTATTTATAATATAATAAAATCAAATATTATACCAAATATTAAATTATATTATACCACATTAAACCCCCTATATACCAAACTTTTTCGTATTTAGGGAGTTTTTATACTGTTTCCTTAATTCCACGTTACACCAGATTTCCTTGAAATTGGTGTAAGTGGATGTTATCTTAATGTCTATTTTTATTGGTGGTTCAGCCGCTAGTGTGGCTTTATTGGAACTTTTGGTACCTTTTAGCACTTCCGCATAAGTCTTTTTTGTTTTATTGTCTCGTTCCTGAAACAAAAAAATAATCTTCGTATAAATATGTAAAAAATAAGCTTATGTTTTTTATTCTATGTTTAACCAGGAAGTGAGACAGACGTGTTTTTGGCACTTATTTCTCGTGCTAGTTAAATAGTAATTACTAGATCGCGGGAAATATGCACTTAAAACCCTACAACACTTTGTATATCCTTATTATTTATAATATAATAAAATCAAATATTATACCAAATATTAAATTATATTATACCACATTAAACCCCCTATATACCAAACTTTTTCGTATTTAGGGAGTTTTTATACTGTTTCCTTAATTCCACGTTACACCAGATTTCCTTGAAATTGGTGTAAGTGGATGTTATCTTAATGTCTATTTTTATTGGTGGTTCAGCCGCTAGTGTGGCTTTATTGGAAGTTTTGGTACCTTTTAGCACTTCCGCATAAGCCTTTTTTGTTTTATTGTCTCGTTCCTGAAACAAAAAAATAATCTTCGTATAAATATGTAAAAAATAAAACTATGTTTTTTATTCTCTGTTTAACCAGGAAGTGAGACAGACGTGTTTTTGGCACTTATTTGTCGTGCTAGTTAAATAGTAATTACTAGATCGCGGGAAATATGCACTTAAAACCCTACAACACTTTGTATATCCTTATTATTTATAATATAATAAAATCAAATATTATACCAAATATTAAATTATATTATACCACGTTAAACCCCCTATATACCAAACTTTTTCGTATTTAGGGAGTTTTTATACTGTTTCCTTAATTCCACGTTAGGCCAGAGTTCCTTGAAATTGGTGTAAGTGGATGGTATCTTTAGTTCTATTTTTATTGGTGGTTCAGCCGCTGGTGTGGTATTATTGGAACTTTTGGTACCTTTTCGCACTTCCGCATAAGTCTTTTTTGTTTTATTGTCTCGTTCCTGAAACAAAAAAATAATCTTCGTATAAATATGTAAAAAATAAAACTATGTTTTTTATTCTCTGTTTAACCAGGAAGTGAGACAGACGTGTTTTTGGCACTTATTTGTCGTGCTAGTTAAATAGTAATTACTAGATCGCGGGAAATATGCACTTAAAACCCTACAACACTTTGTATATCCTTATTATTTATAATATAATAAAATCAAATATTATACCAAATATTAAATTATATTATACCACATTAAACCCCCTATATACCAAACTTTTTCGTATTTAGGGAGTTTTTATACTGTTTCCCTAATTCCACGTTACACCAGATTTCCTTGAAATTGGTGTAAGTGGATGTTATCTTTATGTCTATTTTTATTGGTGGTTCAGCCGCTAGTGTGGCTTTATTGGAACTTTTGGTACCTTTTCGCACTTCCGCATAAGTCTTTTTTGTTTTATTGTCTTGTTCCTGAAACAAAAAAATAATCTTCGTATAAATATGTAAAAAATAAAACTATGTTTTTTATTCTATGTTTAACTAGGAAGTGAGACAGACGTGTTTTTGGCACTTATTTGTCGTGCTAGTTAAATAGTAATTACTAGATCGCGGGAAATATTCACTTAAAACCCTACAACACTTTGTATATCCTTATTACTTATAATATAATAAAATCAAATATTATACCAAATATTAAATTATATTATACCACATTAAACCCCCTATATGCCAAACTTTTTCGTATTTAGGGAGTTTTTATACTGTTTCCTTAATTCCACGTTACACCAGATTTCCTTGAAATTGGTGTAAGTGGATGTTATCTTTATGCCTATTTTTATTGGTGTTTCAGCCGCTAGTGTGGCTTTATTGGAACTTTTGGTACCTTTTAGCACTTCCGCATAAGTCTTTTTTGTTTTATTGTCTCGTTCCTGAAACAAAAAAATAATCTTCGTATAAATATGTAAAAAATAAGCTTATGTTTTTTATTCTATGTTTAACCAGGAAGTGAGACAGACGTGTTTTTGGCACTTATTTGTCGTGCTAGTTAAATAGTAATTACTAGATCGCGGGAAATATGCACTTAAAACCCTACAACACTTTGTATATCCTTTTTATTTATAATATAATAAAATCAAATATTATACCAAATATTAAATTATATTATACCACATTAAACCCCCTATATGCCAAACTTTTTCGTATTTAGGGAGTTTTTATACTGTTTCCCTAATTCCACGTTACACCAGATTTCCTTGAAATTGGTGTAAGTGGATGGTATCTTTAGTTCTATTTTTATTGGTGGTTCAGCCGCTGGTGTGGTATTATTGGAACTTTTGGTACCTTTTCGCACTTCCGCATAAGTCTTTTTTGTTTTATTGTCTCGTTCCTGAAACAAAAAAATAATCTTCGTATAAATATGTAAAAAATAAAACTATGTTTTTTATTCTATGTTTAACTAGGAAGTGAGACAGATGTGTTTTTGGCACTTATTTCTCGTGCTAGTTAAATAGTAATTACTAGATCGCGGGAAATATGCACTTAAAACCCTACAACACTTTGTATATCCTTATTATTTATAATATAATAAAATCAAATATTATACCAAATATTAAATTATATTATACCACATTAAACCCCCTATATACCAAACTTTTTCGTATTTAGGGAGTTTTTATACTGTTTCCTTAATTCCACGTTACACCAGATTTCCTTGAAATTGGTGTAAGTGGATGTTATCTTAATGTCTATTTTTATTGGTGGTTCAGCCGCTAGTGTGGCTTTATTGGAAGTTTTGGTACCTTTTAGCACTTCCGCATAAGCCTTTTTTGTTTTATTGTCTCGTTCCTGAAACAAAAAAATAATCTTCGTATAAATATGTAAAAAATAAAACTATGTTTTTTATTCTCTGTTTAACCAGGAAGTGAGACAGACGTGTTTTTGGCACTTATTTGTCGTGCTAGTTAAATAGTAATTACTAGATCGCGGGAAATATGCACTTAAAACCCTACAACACTTTGTATATCCTTATTATTTATAATATAATAAAATCAAATATTATACCAAATATTAAATTATATTATACCACGTTAAACTCCCTATATACCAAACTTTTTCGTATTTAGGGAGTTTTTATACTGTTTCCTTAATTCCAGGTTAGGCCAGAGTTCCTTGAAATTGGTGTAAGTGGATGGTATCTTTAGTTCTATTTTTATTGGTGGTTCAGCCGCTGGTGTGGTATTATTGGAACTTTTGGTACCTTTTCGCACTTCCGCATAAGTCTTTTTTGTTTTATTGTCTCGTTCCTGAAACAAAAAAATAATCTTCGTATAAATATGTAAAAAATAAAACTATGTTTTTTATTCTCTGTTTAACCAGGAAGTGAGACAGACGTGTTTTTGGCACTTATTTGTCGTGCTAGTTAAATAGTAATTACTAGATCGCGGGAAATATGCACTTAAAACCCTACAACACTTTGTATATCCTTATTATTTATAATATAATAAAATCAAATATTATACCAAATATTAAATTATATTATACCACATTAAACCCCCTATATACCAAACTTTTTCGTATTTAGGGAGTTTTTATACTGTTTCCCTAATTCCACGTTACACCAGATTTCCTTGAAATTGGTGTAAGTGGATGTTATCTTTATGTCTATTTTTATTGGTGGTTCAGCCGCTAGTGTGGCTTTATTGGAACTTTTGGTACCTTTTCGCACTTCCGCATAAGTCTTTTTTGTTTTATTGTCTTGTTCCTGAAACAAAAAAAAATAATCTTCGTATAAATATGTAAAAAATAAAACTATGTTTTTTATTCTATGTTTAACTAGGAAGTGAGACAGACGTGTTTTTGGCACTTATTTGTCGTGCTAGTTAAATAGTAATTACTAGATCGCGGGAAATATTCACTTAAAACCCTACAACACTTTGTATATCCTTATTACTTATAATATAATAAAATCAAATATTATAACAAATATTAAATTATATTATACCACATTAAACCCCCTATATACCAAACTTTTTCGTATTTAGGGAGTTTTTGTACTGTTTCCTTAATTCCACGTTACACCAGATTTCCTTGAAATTGGTGTAAGTGGATGTTATCTTTATGCCTATTTTTATTGGTGGTTCAGCCGCTAGTGTGGCTTTATTGGAACTTTTGGTACCTTTTAGCACTTCCGCATAAGTCTTTTTTGTTTTATTGTCTCGTTCCTGAAACAAAAAAATAATCTTCGTATAAATATGTAAAAAATAAGCTTATGTTTTTTATTCTATGTTTAACCAGGAAGTGAGACAGACGTGTTTTTAGCACTTATTTGTCGTGCTAGTTAAATAGTAATTACTAGATCGCGGGAAATATGCACTTAAAACCCTACAACACTTTGTATATCCTTATTATTTATAATATAATAAAATCAAATATTATACCAAATATTAAATTATATTATACCACATTAAACCCCCTATATACCAAACTTTTTCGTATTTAGGGAGTTTTTATACTGTTTCCTTAATTCCACGTTAGGCCAGAGTTCCTTGAAATTGGTGTAAGTGGATGTTATCTTCATGTCTATTTTTATTGGTGGTTCAGCCGCTAGTGTGGCTTTATTGGAAATTTTGGTACCTTTTAGCACTTTCGCATAAGTCATTTTTGTTTTATTGTCTCGTTCCTGAAACAAAAAAATAATCTTCGTATAAATATGTAAAAAATAAAACTATGTTTTTTATTCTATGGTTAACTAGGAAGTGAGACAGACGTGTTTTTGGCACTTATTTGTCGTGCTAGTTAAATAGTAATTACTAGATCGCGTGAAATATGCACTGAAAACCCTACAACACTTTGTATATCCTTATTATTTATAATATAATAAAATCAAATATTATACCAAATATTAAATTATATTATACCACATTAAACCCCCTATATACCAAACTTTTTCGTATTTAGGGAGTTTTTATACTGTTTCCTTAATTCCACGTTAGGCCAGAGTTCCTTGAAATTGGTGTAAGTGGATGTTATCTTTATGTCTATTTTTATTGGTGGTTCAGCCGCTAGTGTGGCTTTATTGGAACTTTTGGTACCTTTTAGCACTTCCGCATAAGTCTTTTTTGTTTTATTGTCTCGTTCCTGAAACAAAAAAATAATCTTCGTATAAATATGTAAAAAATAAAACTATGTTTTTTATTCTCTGTTTAACCAGGAAGTGAGACAGACGTGTTTTTGGCACTTATTTGTCGTGCTAGTTAAATAGTAATTACTAAATCGCGGGAAATATGCATTTAAAACCCTACAACACTTTGTATATCCTTATTATTTATAATATAATAAAATCAAATATTATACCAAATATTAAATTATATTATACCACATTAAACCCCCTATATACCAAACTTTTTCGTATTTAGGGAGTTTTTATACTGTTTCCTTAATTCCACGTTAGGCCAGAGTTCCTTGAAATTGGTGTAAGTGGATGGTATCTTTAGTTCTATTTTTATTGGTGGTTCAGCCGCTGGTGTGGTATTATTGGAACTTCTGGAACCTCTTACCACTTTCGCATAAGTCTTTTTTGTTTTATTGTCTCGTTCCTGAAACAAAAAGATAATCTTCATTTAAATATGTAAACCAGCAGACTAAATACCAGCTAAAATACCAGACCTACTTGATTTCTTCATAGTTAAAGGCATAGGAGCTGGTTACCTAAATGTAGAATCAAACCTAGACCTTTATTCTGATCACACACCAATAATAGCACAAGTTAGTGCCACAATTATAGAAAAAGAACTCCCTGTAATGCTGTTCAACAAGAATACAAATTGGGAACAATATAGAAACCAAATTAATGCAGAAATTCACTTAAAAATATCATTAAAAACAAAAACAGAAATTGAAACTGCATTAAATCACTTAACAAACATCATCCACACTGCTGCGAAAAATGCAACACCAGAAATATCAAATCACAAAAAAAAAACAACACTGCCCAGTAATAATAAAAAAGAAAATAGCTGAAAAAAGAAAACTCCGAAGGATTTGGCAGCGCAATAGATACCCGACAAACAGGATAAATTATGTCAAAGCTTCTAGAGAATTGAAAGAGCTTACTAACAATATAAAGAATGCATCATTTAACGAATATTTAGAAAATCTGACAAGTACAGAAGATACAGACTATTCGTTATGGAAAGCGGTTAAGAACTTAAGAAGACAAAATGAACAAATTCCTCCGATTCGTAAGAGAGACCGAACATGGGCACGCACTGACGAGGAAAAAGCAAATACCTTCCGAGAATATCTGAAGGAAGTCTTTCAACCTCTTCCATCGCAAAATACGCCTGAAATAGAAGCTAAAATCAAAGAAACTCTTGAAGCTCCATATCAAATGTCCCAAATTCCAAAACTCTTCAAGGTCAAAGAGGTACATGAGACAATAAGAAGAAACTTAAATCCAGATAAGGCTCCAGGGTTTGATCTGATCAAAGGCCGTCTTATTAAAGAACTCCCAAGAAAAGGGATTGTGCTAGTAACAACAATATTCAACGCGGTGCTACGATTAGGACACTTCCCTGCCCAATGGAAAGTTGCCGAGCTTATACTTATTCCAAAACCTGGAAAACCAATAAATGAAGTAACATCATACAGACCAATCAGCCTGCTGCCAGTTCTTGGTAAACTCCTAGAAAAGCTACTCATAACCCGACTGACTCCCATAATAGAAGAAAACCACCTGATTCCTGAACATCAATTAGGATTCAGAAAGGATCATAGCACAATTGAACAGATCCACAGAGTAGTGGACGAAATAAATTAAGCATTTGAGCAAAAAAGTTACTGCACGACTGCTTTCTTAGATGTGAGTCAAGCTTTTGATAAGGTTTGGCATAATGGACTACTATTTAAATTAAAAAAATCACTCCCCCACACACTGTACATTATTATGGAATCCTACCTAAAAGAAAGATATTTTACTGTAAGGTATGGACAGACAACATCAGAAATCACATTGATAAAGGCAGGGGTACCACAGGGCAGTGTTCTTGGTCCACTTCTCTATCTTAGGTACACAGCTGATCTTCCAGTAAGCAACCAAACAATCACAACTTCCTTTGCAGATGATAAAGCGATAATGGTCAAACACAAAGACCCAGTCATAGCCGCAAGAATTCTCCAACAACATCTAGTGAAAATACAGGACTGGACAAGAAACTGGAGAATCAAAGTCAATGAAGTAAAATCAGTGCAGGTTACATTTACCAAATGCAGAGGTACAGTGCCACCTGTTACACTAAATGGACAAGATCTGCCTCAATCTGACAGCGTTAAGTATTTAGGGATGCACTTGGATAAAGGACTGACCTGGAGAAAGCACATTTTTAACAAACGAAAACAACTTGGCTTAAAACTCAGCAAATACTACTGGCTATTGGGAAGACAGTCAAAGCTTAGTTTAAAAAACAAATTATTGGTGTATAAAGTAGCCTTAAAACCAATATGGACATATGGTGTACAACTATGGGGTACGGCTGCAAACTCAAACATAGAGATATTGGAACGCTTTCAGTCGAAGGTACTACGGACGATAACAAATGCACCTTGGTTTATACCTAACAGAGAAATCAGAGACGATCTTCAAGTAGCCACAGTAAAGGAGACAGTGAGTGAATACAGCAGCCGCTATTTGGTAAAATTAGAAAACTACCCTAATAATCTTGCACTAAACCTGCTGGATAATAGTGAGCAGACTCGGAGACTGAGGAGGCACAAACCACTGGAGCTACCACATAGGTTCTAAGCAGCAGTGAAGTGAAGTGTCGTGCAGTGCAGTGCAGTGAACTACTTACCCTTTCAGGGCACAGTTCAATAATTTAAGAGGCTAGTGGAGTCTTTGTTATCATTGGATAACAAATCCAAATTTATACTTACACCCCTTTGAACAAACAACTAACATGCTTATAATTTTTTTGTTTATTGATTGCATGTAGTGAATAACCTATAATAAAAAAAAATATGTAAAAAATAAAACTGTTTTTTATTCTATGTTTAACCAGGAAGTGAGACAGACGTGTTTTTGGCACTTATTTGTCGTGCTAGTTAAATAGTAATTACTAGATCGCGGGAAATATGCACTTAAAACCCTACAACACTTTGTATATCCTTATTATTTATAATATAATAAAATCAAATATTATACCAAATATTAAATTATATTATACCACATTAAACCCCCTATATACCAAACTTTTTCGTATTTAGGGAGTTTTTATACTGTTTCCTTAATTCCACGTTACACCAGATTTCCTTGAAATTGGTGTAAGTGGATGTTATCTTTATGTCTATTTTTATTGGTGGTTCAGCCGCTAGTGTGGCTTTATTGGAACTTCTGGTACATTTTAGCACTTCCTCATAAGTCTTTTTTGTTTTATTGTCTCGTTCCTGAAACAAAAAAATAATCTTCGTATAAATATGTAAAAAATAAAACTATGTTTTTTATTCTCTGTTTAACCAGGAAGTGAGACAGACGTGTTTTTGGCACTTATTTGTCGTGCTAGTTAAATAGTAATTACTAGATCGCGGGAAATATGCACTTAAAACCCTACAACACTTTGTATATCCTTATTATTTATAATATAATAAAATCAAATATTATACCAAATATTAAATTATATTATACCACATTAAACCCCCTATATACCAAACTTTTTCGTATTTAGGGAGTTTTTATACTGTTTCCTTAATTCCACGTTAGGCCAGAGTTCCTTGAAATTGGTGTAAGTGGATGGTATCTTTAGTTCTATTTTTATTGGTGGTTCAGCCGCTGGTGTGGTATTATTGGAACTTCTGGAACCTCTTACCACTTTCGCATAAGTCTTTTTTGTTTTATTGTCTCGTTCCTGAAACAAAAAGATAATCTTCATTTAAATATGTAAAAAATAAAACTATGTTTTTTATTCTATGTTTAACCAGGAAGTGAGACAGACGTGTTTTTGGCACTTATTTGTCGTGCTGGTTAAATAGTAATTACTAGATCGCGGGAAATATGCATTTAAGACCCTACAACACTTTGTATATCCTTATTATTTATAATATAGTAAAATCAAATATTATACCAAATATTAAATTATATTATACCACATTAAACCCCCTATATACCAAACTTTTTCGTATTTAAGGAGTTTTTATACTGTTTCCTTAATTCCACGTTAGGCCAGAGTTCCTTGAAATTGGTGTAAGTGGATGGTATCTTTAGTTCTATTTTTATTGGTGGTTCAGCCGCTGGTGTGGTATTATTGGAACTTCTGGAACCTCTTACCACTTTCGCATAAGTCTTTTTTGTTTTATTGTCTCGTTCCTGAAACAAAAAGATAATCTTCATTTAAATATGTAAAAAATAAAACTATATTTTTTATTCTATGTTTAACCAGGACGTGAGACAGACGTGTTTTTGGCACTTATTTGTCGTGCTAGTTAAATAGTAATTACTAGATCGCGAATAATATGCACTTAAAACCCTACAACACTTTGTATATCCTTATTATTTATAATATAATAAAATCAAATATTATACCAAATATTAAATTATATTATACCACATTAAACCCCCTATATACCAAACTTTTTCGTATTTAGGGAGTTTTTATACTGTTTCCTTAATTCCACGTTACACCAGATTTCCTTGAAATTGGTGTAAGGGGATGTTATCTTTGTGTCTATTTTTATTGGTGGTTCAGCCGCTAGTGTGGCTTTATTGGAACTTTTGGTACCTTTTAGCACTTCCGCATAAGTCTTTTTTGTTTTATTGTCTCGTTCCTGAAACAAAAAAATAATCTTCGTATAAATATGTAAAAAATAAAACTATGTTTTTTATTCTCTGTTTAACCAGGAAGTGAGACAGACGTGTTTTTGGCACTTATTTGTCGTGCTAGTTAAATAGTAATTACTAGATCGCGGGAAATATGCACTTAAAACCCTACAACACTTTGTATCTCCTTATTATTTATAATATAATAAAATCAAATATTATACCAAATATTAAATTATATTATACCACATTAAACCCCCTATATACCAAACTTTTTCGTATTTAGGGAGTTTTTATACTGTTTCCTTAATTTCACGTTAGGCCAGATTTCCTTGAAATTGGTGTAAGTGGATGTTATCTTCATGTATATTTTTATTTATGGTTCAGCCGCTAGTGTGGCTTTATTGGAACTTTTGGTACCTTTTAGCACTTCCGCATAAGTATTTTTTATTTTATTGTCCCGTTCCTGAAACAAAAAAATAATCTTCGTATAAATATGTAAAAAATAAACTATGTTTTTGATTCTATATCTAACCAGCAAGCGAGACACGTGATTTTGGCACTCATTTGTCGTGCTGGTTAAATAGTAATTTATAAAATAGTAATTTATCTAATAATAGAGCTCGGGAAATATGCACTTAAAACCCTAAAATATGCATTGCAATAGTTTTCTTTACTGCTTGTATACTGATGGCCATAAAAAACAACACTTTGTATATTCTTATTATTTATAATATAATAAAATCAAATATTATACCAAATATTAAATTATTAAATTATATTATACCACATTAAACCCCCTAAGTACCAAACTGTTTCGTATTTAGGGAGTTTTTCTAGTGTTTCCTTAATTCCACGGTGCACCAGATTTTCTTAAAATTGGTGTAAGTGGATGTTATCTTTATGTCCATTTTTACTGGTGGTTCAGCCGCTGGTGTGGCATTAGTGGAACTTCTGGAACCTCTTACCCCTTCCGCTTAAGTCTTTTTTGTTTTATTTTCTCGTTCCTGAAACAAAAAAATAATCTTCATTTAAATATGTAAAAAATTAAACTGTTTTTAATTCATGTTTAACCAACAAGCGGGACTGACGTGTTTTTGGCACTCATTTGTCGTGCTAGTTAAATAGTAATTACTACATCGCGGGAAATATGCACTTAGAGCCCTAAAATATGCATGCAAATATGCACAAAAAACCGTTGAAATATGCACTAAAATATGCTATTATGCATTTAATGCCTATAAAAAAAAACGCAGTAATCCTTGTATGAAAGATATTTAATTTATTTTTTATGCAAAAGGCACAAAAATATTATTTATTGAACTTTATATTTCCTACATCATTATATTCATCGTCATCATCATCATTCTTTTTTTATACACTGCGCGTCGGAGAAAACGGTCACCCCAAAAAATGGGTCATTTTTGGTGTCTCGTATTTCCTAAACATTTTTTCCGATTTAAGTAATTTTTTAATATGTTATAGCCTTATTCTTTAGGAATATCGCTGCAATAGTATTGTTGCTAAACAGGTAAATTTCCATTGTATACCGAGTGTACGAATCAAAATGTGTTTTTTCTCAAAGTTCGCAACACCATGTGGAATATTCTAGCATTTATAAAATACTGAAACTGGAACCTAGCTATAGCCTTAGGTTTTCTTAACATTCTGTTTTTTTATTCATTCGCTTATGTTGGATAATACAAAAGTTAGGTACTTTAACAACTAGCCATGTTCTTCATCAGTACAGGGTGTTTCTAAATGTGCGACACACTTTGAAGGGGTAATTCTGCATTAAAAACAATGACAGTTTGCTTTATAATCGTATGTCGGTAAATACTTCGTTTCCGAGATACGGGATGTTGAATTTTTTCTTACAACCTGACGATTTATTTATTGCTTTAAAACAGGTTGAGATGTGCAATTAAATTTGGTGTGTTTTAAGACGTAGTTAATGTACAATAACTACGTTACTGTTTTGACGTATGTACGTGTTTTTGACATACAACTAAGAATTTTATATTCACCATTGGCGTGCATACTGGTAGTATCATCGGTCATACTTCAAATCTACCAAATTTCATTTGCATATCTCAATCGGTTTTAGGGCAATAACTAAATCGTCAGTTGTACGAAAAATTTCAACATCACGTATCTCGGAAACGTGACATTTGCGGACATATATTTATAAAGCAAACGATCATTATTTTTTCTTATAGAATTACCGCTTAAAGTTTGTCGCACTTATTTAGAAACAATCTGTTCTGATGATGAACATGACTATTTGTTAAAGTACCTAACTTTTGAATTATGCAACACAAGCGAATGAATCAAAAAACAGAATGTTAAGAAGTTGGGTTTTAATTTCAGTATTCTATAAATGCTAGAATATTCCATAGGGTGTTGCGAACTTTGAGAAAAAAATACAGTTTGATTCGTACACCCGGATACAATGAAAATGTACCTGTTTAGCAACAATATTATTATAGTGGTATTTTTAAAGGGTCAGGCTATAACATGTTCAAAAAATCACTTAAATCGGCCAACGTGTTTAGAAAATATCAGACATCAAAAATGACCAAATTTTTAAGTGGGCCGATCTCTATGCACGTAAGTTTACAATATCCCAGTACCTTAGCTTTTTTATTTTAAGTCCAACACTCATCGGTAAAATTCCTGGTGCGTTTTTTTAGTATGGACCATGAATGTGGCCACTTGCTCCATTTCAGTTTCATCTAAGTTCAAGATCTGCTAAACTGTGGCAATTTCGTTTCGTAATCTTGACTATGTCAGAGTTTTAGGATTTTTAGCACCACAATTCTCAGTAAATTTTCTTAAAGCTTTTAAGCCATCTGCCCATTTTGAGGAACTTCCCGAAAGACCAAACAGAAATTGATTATCTTTTGGCACGATGTCTGTAGAGTTTCTAACAGAAAGCAAACAATCCACTAGGGTGGGCCGAAAAAAATTTTTATTTTTTTTTCTTAATGCTATACCGAAAAAAACTTGTCTCTATTATGGGTTATCAAAATGCAAAAAAGAAAAAATATATATACCTAACCCCCAGCTAGCGCAACGCATCTGAACTTTCGAAATTTCACTAAAATCACAGGATTTTACCATTTTTTTTTAAATATCCAAACAGCTAGATATTGAACTGCTATAGTGAAAATCATTTATATTATAGTTATAAAAACACAATGAGTTATTGAAATATTACTTTTTTTTAATTTTAGGTAGCGCAAGGCCTTCAATATAGTTAATTGATCACTTTTCGAGTGCTAACCACTTTTATAGTGTAGTGCAGCAACTAATTTTTTTAAACCCACTAATGTGTTATTTTTAGAAATATAATGTTGGTAAATAGGCAATTTACATTTATCCAAATGAGTTTATTAATTACAAAATTACAAAATTTACGAATTGTCAATTCCCAGACTCACAGAATAGTCCGTTAAATGTTTGGAACTTTAAAATCTTGCTTGCTTGAAAAACTTGGCATTGAAGCTCTTGATAGCAGCGTTGTTCTTATGAATCCATCTCTGTTCTTGGCACCAACGAGTTTTGAAGAGGCTTCAGTTACCAATTTCACACAGCGCTCCACCGCTTGCGTGTGACACGGAAATTTATGGAAATTCCATTCTTCTGGTGTGTTGGCAGTTGAAATTTTGGCCCACATTTCTTCGTCAGATACTCTTCGCAACAACGGTGGTGGAGAAATAGCAGTAGTAGTCCAATCAATAATTTCATAATATTCGTTGGCCTGGAAGTTGAGTTTTGGGGGTTTAAAAGTTCGGACTAGCTTTTTATTGGAAGCTACGGTCCTTGATTTTATGATTCTTCTAAGCCCCAACTCTCTGATATGGGCCCTTTCATCAACAATCATACTGAGGAGCAAGTTTTCTGGATGCGCGAAAAACGCATTCCTTTCAATTACTGGATCAACCACCTTTATCAAGTTTTCTGGAAGGAATCGTGAAGATTTTATTAAATTAAAAACATGTTTTGATCCATCTGTAAGGTACTTACTTTTTTTTATCTTAAACCATACAGGCATGTAAGATTTAAGTATAAATTGTACCAAAATAAGATGTTCTTCAGAGGGACTTTCAACGCTCATATAAAGACGAAGAACTCTGTTCGCTGTTGTCAGCCATCGGGAATGGGAGATAGGAGCTGGTTCACGAATTGCGAAGTCTATTGTGCAGGTGCCTGACTTGATAGCCAAACTTACATCCAGGAGATATTGTTGGTCTTTACTTAAGATTTTGCTATCGATGTCTGGAATCTCGCAATCAATGATTTGAAATTTTACTACTGGAAGTTTTTCACAATTTCTTAGTTGTGAGCCAATAGGACCACTAAAAGATTTTGGGCCAGTCGTTTCACCGTCCAAAGTTTGAAACAAGTGCCTGAACGGCAATTCGTTCAAATGCAAAAGGCAAACTCCCCACTGCAGCGGTCTTTTTATTTTTTCCTCGATTGTGCGAATTACACCGGTTTTCCAGCCTGTATTTGTGACGGTACCATCGCATCCAATTACATCAAGCTCATCAAGCGAAAAATTTGACTCATTCAAGTAGTCCAATATAGCACTAGCAATGTCCTTCGAAGTTCCAGTAGATGGCGTCACATGGCCAACATAAATCGAGCCAGGTTCTTTAATAATTGAAAAGTGTTCCTCTTTTGCACTTCTTCTGAAACACTTGTTATTAACTTCATCAATTTTTAAAGTTTTATCCTTTCGACCATCAAAGTATAGCCCTTGTATCAAGTTTGGTTCTTTTTTTAGCGTATCTTGGAGATTTGATATGCATAAATTTTTTTCCCTCCTAACCTTATTCTTATCAATTATGAGGGAATCATCCTCTTTCGTTGCAAGACCAACGTCATGCATTACACTGGAGGCAATAGCAGCTGTTGCCCTGTCCGAAACACCAAATCGGTCACTGGCCAACGCGGTATTTTTTAATTGTATCCGCATTTGCCACGGTTGTTTGCTCGGAATAGGAATATAGTTGTCACCGGAACTATCAGACTCTTCCTCTTCCATTGAGCTTCCATCTGAAGCTATTCTTGGTTTTGTTGCATCCTTAGAGCATGAAGGCTGCGAATGTGAAACTAGTGGGATGTTAGACGACATAACCTGATTTTTTTTTCTTTACGTTGCAGTCTTTTGGTAATTTTTTTCGACTCCTTCTTGTCTAAATTTCCAATTTTTCCTTGTCCAAGATTTCTTTGGAAATACATAAACTTAAGTTCAAGCACCGGAATTTTTTTATCTTTTTCACATTTACATGAAATTGATATAGGACACTCACAGATCTTTGGGACCTTTTTGCAGTTGCAGGAGTATGCTATTTTACATTTACATGGAGATACATCAAAGAGTGATAAAGCCTTTTGTTTGAATTCCTCAATTTTCTCTTTGTACTTGTCTTTTTCCTTGTCACGCTTAAAGGACTTCATTAGATTACGGTAGCTAACGTGATATGAATTTATTAATTGAACAATTCTGTAGGGCGTCACTGTTGGTATTGATGCTTTGTCAAAGACGGCTTTTACTTTTGGAGCGACAATATTAGATATCTGAGAGAAACTTACAGGCTTGTTACTTTCTAATGCTAGAAGGTACTGTTCGTGGAAACAGCTCCGAAGGACATCTTGGAAAGTTGGAAGCTTACTCACAGGCAATTCCCTCGGGTAGCCAAACAATGGGCAATCAAAATCACTGCTAGTTATTTTCTTGGCAGCCATCACGCACGTGAATTTAAACTCAAACTTTACTCAAAAAATTATAAAAACAGTTTGCACTATCAACTCACAGCTAATACACGTAAGTTTAAACGAATCTGCTGACGTAAACTGCCGAGTAACAGAGAACATGAAAAAACATGATCGTTGAGGCTGCTTCCAGTGCATTGTGGGTGTAGAGAGTATAAGTGGGGGAAGCTCGGCTCAGTGCCAACCCATTCCCCGAACGCACAGCTCATCTGCACTCGACTGTAAGATGCGTCATTTTCGTGTCTGTTGCGCTACCTCAGATTAATAAAATTATACTTATCCAATTATTTATTGTATTTTTAAAACTCTAATGTAAAGGGATATCACTATAGCAGCCCAATATGCAGTTATTAGGATGTTCAAAAAAAAATTACAAAAACTCATGATTTTAGTGAAATTTCGAAAGTTCAGATGCGTTGCGCTAGCTGGGGGTTAGGTATATATTTTTTTTCTTTTTTGCATTTTGATAACCCATAATAGAGACAAGTTTTTTTCGGTATAGCATTAAGAAAAAAAAAATAAAAATTTTTTTCGGTCCACCCTACTATCCACATATCTTGAATATTTTTTGACAAAAGTACTGGTACTGCTAGGGCGGAGGATGCTCTAAAGCTGTAGAGAAAGCAAATCCTCTAGGAGAAGGAATACTCCAAAATCAAACCCTGGTCCTCCAGGTCGGGGGTTGGGGCATCGGGTTAACTCCCCGTTACTCGGAAAAATTCAAACTGTTAAAAAACCTAGCGAAACGCCTCGGAATCGATTGATTATAAAACGACGACACATGCTACGGAAAAGGATGACGAATATTGGAACTTGGAACGTACAAGGGTTTAAACAAAAAATAAATGAAGTAATACACGAAATAAATAGACTGAACATAGACATCGCAGTGATTACCGAAACAAAACGAAAGGGTCAAGGATCAGAAAATATCGGAGAATATGATTACTTCTACAGCGGGGTACCAAAGGAGAAAAGAGCACAACAAGGTGTAGGTATACTTATACGCAAGAAACTAAGGAGATTCATAACTGCTTGGGAAGCCATCAGCGAAAGGCTCATAAAAATGAATCTAACTATCAAAGGAAAAAAGATTACGATTATTGGAGTATATGCAGTAAACGATGATGCACTGGTGAATATTAAGGACGACTTTTTTGAAAAGCTACATTCAGAAATTGCAAATATCGGCAGATCACGAGAAATTATAATCTTGGGGGACCTAAACAGTAGAACAGGCAAGAAACAGCACAATAAAGTCATAGGCCAATATGGTGAAGAAGCTATAAATGACAATGGTACTAGGCTAATAGCCTTATGCGAACAAAATGATATGAAAATCACAAACGGATTCTTCCAACACCGAGATATCCATAAATATACATGGACACAAAATACCCGAGGGCTGAAATCAATCATAGACTATACAATCATAAGACAAAAGACTAAATTGATTGTACAGGATGTGCGGGTATATAGAGGAGCCACTTGCGGCAGTGACCACCATCTATTAAAAACAAAGCTCACAATAGGAATAGATAGAGCAAGAGATTTAAAAGAAGCTGCAGCGGAAATAGAAAAATTAACAGAAAAGAAATACAACCTAAACAGCTTAGAACAGGAAAGCGTGAGGGATTTATACAGGAGTAGATTAGATAAAAAGTTAGAAACCATGCAATTTACCAGCAATGAAGAGCATTATCATTATATAAAAACATGTCTTCAGGAAGCAGCAACAGAGGCCCTCGGACTCCAAATAAAAAACCACAGAAAAACTCCGTATTGGTGGGACGAAGAAATAGAACAAGAGATTAAAAATAAAAGAGAGAAGTATAAAAAATTTCTGAACACAAGGACCGACGCCGATAAGGTAGAATACAGGAGGGTCCAAGCTAAAGTGCGAAAAATGATATGCCAAAAGAAGAATGAGGCTTGGGAGCAAAAGTGTAACATGATTAACACACATTTAGGAGGACGGAGAAGTACAGAAAGTTGGAAAGTATTAAAATCGCTACGACAGGAAAAGAAAAGAGATATAATATCAGCAATCACACCGGATCAATGGGACGAATATTTTGAAAAACTCCTAAATGAGGACAGAGCGGAATTTTTAAATAACAGTGATACCAGCAATGTAAATATCTTAGCCTCACCATTACGGGTAACAACAAAAGAAGTAGAAGAAGTATGTAAGTTTTTAAAAAATAACAAAGCACCAGGACCAGGGAACATACCAGCTGAACTAATAAAATATGGCACAACAAAATTATATGAGAACCTGGCTAAACTCTTTCAAAGATGCATCAACGGAGCGGAAATCCCAGAAGAATGGAAGACATCATGGATATCCACCATACATAAAAAAGGCAGACGGGATCAATGTGACAACTACAGAGGCATCGCTGTAACGAACTCGATCAGCCGAATATACGGAAAACTGATTAAAAATAAAATCGAAAACGAATATAAAGATATAGAAGCTGAAGAACAGGCAGGATTCAGGGCAGGGAGATCAACGGTTGACCATCTGTTTTGTATTACACAGATTATTGAGAAGAAACTGGCCGTTAACCAGGAGGTGCATCTGTTATATGTGGACTTAAGAAAAGCGTATGATAGCATCCCACAAAACAAACTATGGGAAGCATTAGAGAAAACCAATATAAGCGCAAATTTAATAACAGCGACGAAACAATTGTATACCAAAACTGCATCAAGGGTG
The DNA here is from genome assembly GCF_917563875.1 of Diabrotica virgifera virgifera. Lineage (NCBI taxonomy): Eukaryota > Metazoa > Arthropoda > Insecta > Coleoptera > Chrysomelidae > Diabrotica > Diabrotica virgifera. The sequence goes on from NC_065451.1 coordinate 78,457,120, forward strand.
AAAGTTGGAAGCAGGCTATCGAGAGGATTCCAAATTAGCAAAGGCCTAAAACAAGGGTGCTGCCTTTCACCGACATTATTTAAGATCTACCTCGAACAAACTCTAAAACTTTGGAAACGCAAATGCAAAAACATGGGATTACCGATCAGCAACAATACAATATACACTTTGTCATTTGCAGACGACCAACTTGTACTAGCGCAAGACTACGATGATATAGAATATATGACAAGGAAATTAATAGAGGAGTACACAAAAGGTGGTTTGGAAATAAACATAAAGAAGACCGAATATATGTGTATCGGTGGGACACAGCAGGACCTTACACTGGGGAATGGCGAAATTATTAAACATTGCGACGCATATAAATACCTTGGTATGAACATCACACAAGAAGGAAGCGTAGACCGGACGATAGAAGAAAGAAACAACCAGGGAAGAAAAGCAATTACCCTTCTCAATAGCATCCTCTGGGACCAGTCAATATCAAACAACAACAAACATAGAATATACAATACAATTGTTAAGAGTATAATCACTTACAGCAGTGAAGTATGGCAAATAAAAGAAAGATACAAGAGAAAACTTGAAGCAACAGAAATGGATTTCTGGAGGCGCTCAGCAGGAAAATCAAGATTAGAAAGGGTAACCAACAACAGAATTAGGGAAATAATGAATGTGAAACACACAATAGTAGATGAAATTAGTACCAAACAGCTTAGATGGTATGGACACGTACAAAGAATGTCCGAAGAACGACTCCCGAAACAAATCCTAACGTGGACCCCTCATGGTAGACGAAAAAGAGGAAGACCCCGCCTGAGTTGGAGAGAAGGCATAAATCGAGAAATGAGAGAAAGAGAATTGGATGAAGACCTTTGGATGGACCGAAGTGAATGGCGACTAGGCATCGGAAGACGTAGGAGAACGTTTTAAAACCGATATATATATATACTGGTACTGCTTTGCTGCCTTTACCAATAGTAATAATTCTTTTAAAATGTTTTGAAAGAGCAATTTCGCTTTCACTAAGTATACAGGGTGTTTGGTAAAGAATGGGCCATAGCTTAACCTCAGGTTCCTGAGGTTAAAATAGGCCGATTTAAGCTAACTTACCTTAGTACACAGTTTATAATAACCGAGATACAGGGTGTCAAAGTTAAACTTTTTTTTTATTTATTATTGAATATTTCCTGACAGGTATGAGATAACAACATGAAATTTGGTATGTGAGGGTTTTTTGGGTCGAGAAAACTAAATTCCCTACCAAAAATTATGTATTGCCCAGAGGGCGCCACATACGCCTTTCAGCACTCATTTATTACGTTCAATTTTTTTTATCCCTCACTGTATAATTTTGACATTAAAATTTTTATTCTCCTATTCGTTTTACTTAAAAAAGGTATGCTTCTTTCATCTCCCTAAACTCAACCGTTTTCGAGATAAACGCATTTTAAATATGCATTACACCATAATTTTTAGCATAATATCATTGTAGTTACACCCGAAAAATAACTTAAAATCATAAAATTATCCAAAAATGTATCGCAAATTTCTTCAAATGGAATTTGCGATGCAATGACAAATTTGAGGGCTGGCACAATTATTATGGTTTTAAGTTATTTTTCGGGTGTAACTACAATGATATGCTAAAAATGATGGTGTATCGCAGATTTAAAATGCGTTTATCTCGAAAACGGTTGAGTTTAGGGAGATGAAAAAGTATACCTTTTTTAAGTAAAACTAATAGGAGAATAAAAATTTTAATGTCAACATTATACAGAGTGAGGGATAAAAAAAATTGAACGTAATAAATAAGTGCTGAAAGGCGTATGTGGCGCCCTCTGGGCAATACATCATTTGTGGTAGGGAATTTAGTTTTCTCGACCCAAAAAACCCCCACATACAAGTTTCATGTTGTTATCTCATACCTGTCAGGAAATACTCAATAATAAATAAAAAAAGTTTAACTTTGCCACCCTGTATCTCGGTTATTATAAACTTTGTACTAAGGTAAGTTAGCTTAAATCGGCCTATTTTAACCTCAGGAACCTGAGGTTAAGCTATGGCCCATTCTTTACCAAACACCCTGTATTTAGACACTCTTCCTGATTACTGTTAGTCGAGTTGTTAACATATGATACAATTTTGATGTACTGCACATCACCTACTCTTTTCCTATTCAATACAATTAAAAGGGAAGATCAGCTTCTGTTAATTTTTTAAATGATTTTTCATCATTGCAATTTATATTTAAATTTGTCAAAGAGGTTTCAGCCACTTGCTGCACATAATCCTTAAACATTATAATCTCTTGAGTTACTGGTAATGTTTGTGGTTTGAGACACTGCTTTTAATTGAGATCTTTGAGAGCAAGCGATCCCATAGAAAATTTCCAGTTTTTGTCCACCAGTTCATTAAATCTTTTAACATCTTTTAAACTTTTTTCATAATTTTCAACTGGTAAAATAGGGTCCTTTTTAAAGAGTAGGGATTTGGCAACTGCAGCTACAATATTATTACAGCGATATTGTGAAAGAATAAGGCTATAGCCATAACAAATATGAAAATCGGATAACAAATATGAAAGAATATTAATAACATATTAAAAATCGGATAACAGGTTTATCCGATTATTTAAATCGGATAACAGGTTTAGGAGATACAAGACATAAAAAATGACCCATTTTTGGGGTGCCCGTTTTCTCTGACGCGTAGTGTATTTGCCATTTTTAGCCTTAAAATAATATACAAGTAATGAAACTCAATTGACATCATTAATTAGAATAAAAAAATATAGATGTTATTTTGTATAGTAAACAAGTACAGTTACAAGTTATAATAAAAAAATTGCCTAATTTCTCATTTCATCTTGCAGAGGTCGATGACATTAAGAGAAAGAATTAAAAATGTAACTCGTGGTAAGACATTTTATAAAGTAAAATATAAACTAACAACATAATATTTGTTGTTTTAGGTAAAATATACAGAGAGAGTCTGTAATTTGGAATAAATTCAATATCTCAAATACTGATTGTTTTTTTGAAAAATGCTCAGACCCGTCGATTAGTATTTCAAATTGTCCTTTTTGACATACAATAATAATGTATACAGGGTGTCCTCCCAATTTCGAGATATGACGTCATCGTTGATTTTCTTAAATGGCAACACTGTCATTTTGATAGCAATTTTGATAGGGTGTGTAAAGTTATACACAACTGCAGAATATCAAATTTTTATTTTTTACCATTTACAAGATAATAGAAAATAACAAAGTTATATCTTTAATTTGGAATAAATTCAATAATTAAAAACTAATTGTTTTTTTGAAAAATGCTCAGACCCGTCAATTAGTATTTCAAATTGTCATTTTTGGCATACAATAATAATGTATACAGGGTGTTCCAATTTAGAGATATGACGTCATCTTTGATTTTCTTAAATGGCAACACTGCCATTTTGACAGGTATTTTGATGGGGTGTGTAAAGTTATACACAACTGCAAAATTTCAAATTTTTATTCCCTACCATTTACAAGATAATAAAAAATAACAAAGTTATGAAAAACAAGTATTCAAATAATAATTGAATTTAAATATTTCAAATAAGCAAATGCTCATAAAGTTGCCCATTGACAATTTGACAATAATTGAGGGCATCATTATGAGTTTTTGCTTAATTGAAATAATTAAATTCAATTATTATATGATTACTTGTTTTTCATAACTTTATTTTTTATTATATTGTAAATGGTAGGGAATAAAAATTTGAAATTTTGCAGTTATGTATAACTTTATACACCCTATCAAAATAGCTATCAAAATGACAGTGTTGCCATTTAAGAAAATCAATGATGACGTCATATCTTTAAAATGGGACACCCTGTATACATTATTATTGTATGTCAAAAATGACAATTTGAAATACTAATCGACGGGTCTGAGCATTTTTCAAAAAAACAATTAGTATTTTAATTATTGAATTATACCAAATTACAGACATAACTTTGATATTTTCTATCATCTTTTAAATGGTAGAGAATAAAAATTTGATATTTTGCAGTTGTGTAACTTTATACACCCTATCAAAATAGCTATCAAAATGACAGTGTTGCCATTTAATAAAATCAATGATGACGTCATATCTTTAAAATGGGACACCCTGTATACATTATTATTGTATGTCAAAAAGGACAATTTGAAATGCTAATCGACGGGTCTGAGCATTTTTCAAAAAAACAATTAGTATTTGAGATATTGAATTTATTCCAAATTACAGACTCTCTCTGTATAAATCGCCTTTTATCCTATTCAAAAAATCTAATAAAAACTTATTTTACGAAAGAAAAATACGGTTTTCTGTACAAAATTGATATTTACCGTAAAACGGAGCTACTTGATAAAACTTTTTTGAAACTTCGTTCTGCCACCAAATAAGTTAAAGGGTTTTTTTGAAAGTAAAATTTATTGTGATGGTCGAGAAATGGTCTATGGATAATTTTTCCTTATTAAAAAAGTGTTTCGGCTTCTCCATTTTTGCAAAAAAATATTGTTAATTTTCAAGCAGCCACTCGATGGGGTCACTTGAAAGTAAGCCTTTAAAAACGTAGTATTTCAATTAGCCCCTTTGCAGGGGCTAATTGAAATAGAAAAATGAAATAAAAACCTATTGTGTCTGAGTTTCATTAAAATCGATAAAAAAATACGGTTTTTAGCAATCGTCGTAATTGACTACAGCTTTGGGAATCACATCTTATAATACTCTTGAAAAATTGTCAGAATATGTATTAATCGTTTTATGGTCGACTTTAGCTCGACTATGTTTAGTCGACTGCGATCTCCTTTGTGCCGATTTAGGAACTTTTCCATCCAATCTGCACCAATTCGATTATTTTTAAAAGTTTTTACTTGCACATTTTCTATTTAAATAGTTTTCAACCAAACTCTGTATGTCGGAGGGCTCAAAGGGAAAACTCCAGTCTGAAGCCTTACCAATAGCTTTAACAAGGACTTTTTCATCTGCATCTGATAACGCAGTAGGATGACCAGGATTTTGGGGATGCAAATTGTTAATTTTTCTGTATAAAGTTACATATGGTATATTGTATTCTTCGCTTAGTTGCATTCAATTTCCTTTTTCATACCTTCGCACGGTATTGTTTAAGTCCTCTCGACTATAATTCCGATAGGATTTCTGCTTCCGACTTTTTTTTTAAATTATTACTATTTTCAAATAGCCCCTCAAATGACATTAAATTATAAAGTCGCCGCCACTGGTGTCAAAATTTAAATTAGGTCTAAAGAAAGGTTAGATTCGGGATTAGGGATTAATGCAAGTTAAGCAACGAAATCTTAACAACTTACCGATAGAAATAGCAATTCTGCAAATGGAAGTATTTAGGTCACAAAAAATGCTTAGTTTTGTGATATTTCTCTTTTCATATACACAACACCGGTAAACACATAGCAAGCATAAACAACAATAATAAGTCGTGGGTAGGCATGTCGTTTCAAGTGACACTGGATACGATTAAATCGGGCGAATCGTTCAGTGACAGCTTCTTCTTAACGTGCCCTATCAAGTCCACTTGACGTTGGCGAATAATATGGTGAAACTGTCTCTGTCTCGAGCTATTCTAAACAGCTGTTCTGCTTTCTTTATTCCTGTGACAGCACTTACTTAAAAAGGTGATTTTACCCGTTTTACGGTACATCTAGTCTAATAAAAAATGGATAGGTATATACCCAATCTAAAAAATAAATACTAGTGTTCACTTCACATAGTATCTACTCATAAATAACTTTTTTTGTCATTAAAACTAAAAGTGTCAAAGTCTTGCACAGTACTTTGAAGAAAAATAATGTCATTTAAATTTTTGTTTTAAAGTTTGTTTCTTCGGTTGTTTATTATTTGCCCAGCCTTAGAAAATACTCTTTCCGAGGGAACAGACGTTGCCGGTACACAAGAATACTTATTGTAAATTGTACAGCTCAACTAATATTGTTTTGTGTGTTTTCCAGAAATTAACTGGATCTTCCTCTCTCTTTAATACAGGCATATCAAGATAAGTTTTAATCATAACATTCGCTTCGGAGGATGGAGTGGTTGGATTTCTTATTTTTATAACATTTTCATCAAAATGTGCCTAAATGTCATCGTTTTCGTTTGTTTGATTTTCGTTGGACAAAGGGAAGTCTGTCTCTTGATTTTGTAAACCGCTTTTGAAATTTAAAATGTTTGCCACTTCATGTACAATAAATTTTTGTGCATTATCAGCATTTGCCGGGAAACCAAATCGTACTTTCTTAAAGCGCGGATCAGGGAAAGTTGCCTTAGCACATAACTGGTTGGTTTCCAACATGCTCAGTCTTCTACTTATCACGTCCAAGAGACCATCTTTAAGGGATTTCCCAGACATGGTGATATACCTTGCCCCTGATAGTTCGGCCGTGATCAATTCTGCAGGTTTTAAAACAGGCACCAAGTCACTAATTATTTCCCATTCTACAATCGTCAAAAAAGGTGGTGCTTTTGGAAGTGACACAATTATAGCTGACAATGGATCTTTTATTAACAGTAATATTTCCATCATTGTCAACGTATAATTCCATCTGGTGGAAACATCCTGCTTTACTTTATACAGAGGGCAACCAAGTTGTTTCTGCATGGACTTTAGTCTTTCAGAAGACACGACACTATGTTTAAAATGCGCAAAATTTTCAATATTGACCGGCACTTCTTGTGGCTTCTTGAACATTTAAGTTTAATGTGTGTGCTATACACGCATGATGGCGTAGTTTCAAATGCTCAACTATCGCGCTTTTGCCATTAGAGCCATTATCACTAACTACAACTACAATTTTTTGTCGATGTTCCATTCTTCAAACATTTACTTTAATATGTTTGCAGCATTTTATCGTGTATGTCTTTATGGAAATTCTCCTGTCGCTAAAACTGTATTCCACAGTTTATCATTGTGGATGAAATGGCAAGTTAATGTCAGGAAGGCTTTAGTGCTGTCGGACGTCCAGATATCCGTTGTTAGTGATACATGCTCAACATCATTTAACATTTCCCGTAACTGTTGCGAAATTGCATTGTATGAATTCGGTATCATTTTTGTTGATAATAATTTCCTGTTAGGAGTATATAACGGTTGCAACCGTTTTAAATAGTTTAAAAAACCAATATCTTCAACAATGCTAATTGGTTGATAATCAAGTGCGATCATCGTGATTAAGCTTCTATCGATTAGTTCAGACTCATTTTCCGATAATTTGTCCTTTTTATTTGTACAAAATAATTCCATTTGTCGTGGTCTTTTAACGCGTTTTTTACTGAAAGCTAAGGCATTTGCATTTTCCGCTACGAAGACAGCGCTCCCGGTGCTCGTCAAAGTGGTAGATGGATGGTTTGATGTAGAAAATGACGTAGATGGATGGTTTGATGTAGTAGATTGTTAGAATGTAGTTGTTGGGAAACTCCAGCACTATCTGTTAATTTTCCTGGATGCTTTCGTTTTAAATGGTCACGTAAATTAGACGTATTACCAGAAAACTTAAATTGTTTTTTTACACAATTCACAAAATACATCTTTATCAGACCGCTTTTTAAAAGATTTCCATACTCCAGAAGTTTTACTCACAGATCTAAGCATTTTTGTTAATGTAATATAACGTGGTTCTGAACCGGATAAAATTCAAACAAATACTAAAATAAAATCAGTTTGGAAATGTAGAATTACAAAGAGTATCTGGTTTCTTAAAAATGTGGTTGAAAGACAAAGGATTGTAAAAAAATCAAAGTACATATTAATTAAAAACTAAGAATTTGGGAACATTGACGCAGCGGGTTATCTGTATGTGTCACAGTAAAACCAGATACCAGACGGTTCAAAGCTGGCAGAAGCAGAAGTTACCAGGATAGAAACCTGAGATATTTAGCTGGCTTATTTTAAACCCGTGTATCTTTGTTTAGTATTATTGAATGGTTGAAAAATAATTCACTGTATTAGTAACAAATAAATTTGTTGAATGTTTTAGTCGAATGTTTTTCTGAAGGAACACTTTTAGTAAAACCAGTTGAATGAATATTAATAGTTGGTAATTCATGTTATCTGAGCAAATCCAATCTCTCTGCTGCTGTGGATTTAGCTGTATATTGTACAACGAAAAAATTGTATTTTTTTCCTGTTCATAAATGTTTTTGTAACCTGGTTTACAATTGCTGTAAGGATTTTGTTTTAAATATTTACCAGGTACCGTGTAACCTTTTGCACTCTTATAAGGCTGTCCACTTGTACTGGCCATTTCACAACTTCCTCGGGATCCTTGAGTTTACTGACAACATTGTAAATGGTGAAGTTGTGGTTAGCAAGCCTACGTTAATAGAATTGTGCATTATTTGTTGGATCAGAGGGTACTAAAAAATCTTGGTGGAGATCAAAATTGGCACATGTGTGCTCCATTAAAAAATTCTGCATCAGTTCGATCTTTAAGTTTTTTCTGTTCTAGCTTGGTCCTTAAGAAAGAGATGAGCTACATAAGCTATTTTGAGCAACGATTTCTCATTAGTGGTTGCACTGATATAATGAGAACAAACACGACACTGACCTTTTTTAGGAAGATGGAAACCTAGACTGAAATTTTCATTAAAAATTTTTGTCTACATACATTGCCAATCTAACTTTCTTCGGCTGTTGAATCACACAATTCACAATAAAGTGATATTTACGGGTAAATGAATACACATCAGAGAGATATTTAAAGTTAAATCAACATAATGTCGTTCAGTAGATGATCGACAATAAAGGGAAGGCACTGTAGGAAAGTTTTCAATATGTCACTTAACATTTTCCAAAACTGTCGAATCAGCTACTTTTTTTACGTGTTTTCACCTATTATCACTCTGTTGTATTTTCAGATGTTTGCTTTTTCATAGCGATATCAACCACTCCCTTCTTATTCTAGTGTATTTATAACATCGTCTTACAAGCTTTAATTCTTTCATTATTCTTCGGGAAAAAAGATGTTACTGAAATGTTTCGTTTGAATTGTAATGATGTAGTACATGTTTTAGGATTTTTATCCGTGTTACTGTGAATAAAATTCCGTTGCCTATTATATTCTGCCAGTTCATAGTAACCTTGGAAAATTCTCGTTCTGTCCAATTCAGTTTACTAGAACACTGGTTTCGACAGTTGGTGGGACAATTGGGTTTCATTGTTACTTCAGGAATGCTTTATTCCTTGAAGAAATATAAGCTTCCCCTCTGGCACCTTTCTCTTTACACAGATTTTGTGCCCACTTATCACCGAGTACATGACGTGACTTTCGTGGACGATCAGTTACTTTAGGAAATGTTTCCATGCGGTCTAGAACAATGTTGCTTTTATTCCTACACTTTATTGGTGAAAGCATGTTGTCAACTTCATCATCAGATGACGTTTCTTCTTCAGGAGGTAAATATTCTAAATCATTCTCTGAAGAAAGAGGTTCTGCTACAGCTTCAATGAACGGGCATCCAACAATATTTGCATCATAGTCCTCAGTTACAGTCAGCTGACTTGATGTACGTAATATCTTTACAAATATTACCTTCTTTATCTATATCTGTAGTAGGTAAAACCAAATCTTCTACTGGTATATTGTCATCATCTGTAAATAAGGCCAGTGTTATGTTAATAATACCCCAAATTTGTTGTCACAAAATAAAAATAATGATGCCCTAACACAACATATAGGGCATGGGTGGCCAACTTAATCGGACTCGAGATCTACTGTTTGCCTTTCTAATTCTTTGCAATGTACCGACTAGGAATTTTTTAACTATACTGGCGAGCAATAAAAATAAATCCAGAATTTTAAGGTAAAAATGAGTTGAATATCTCAGAATCGCTCACTATATCTCATAAAATCAATCACTGATTCTAAAAGTCTATTTTATCAGCTTTCGAGATCTGAAAGAATTTTTAATGTGAGTAAAACTGACTATGAAATTTTCGATTCTGCTGTGAAAGTTAAAATTCTGGATGGATTAGTTTTATTGCTCGCCAGTGTGTATTAGTAATACCTAAATAAAACAAAAGTAGTAATTCTTATTTATTTATTTTTCCAACTATATTAAATTAGAAAAAAGATTAATGTGAGACTTGCGTTTGAACAGTTTTTGCTAGGTTCTGACACAGTCTGGCCTGTAGTTGGAAATGGCCACCCTTAAAGAATCCAACGTATGAGCATCAATTAAGCTGGAACACTGTTTACTCTTCGTTTGTTTTAAATATAAAAATGCTAATTCAGATAAATAGGTTGAACCAAAACAAGAATGCAGTTCAGCACATTTTTAAAATTTGGATATTTGTCATTGCACACCAATGGCCAGAAATCTAGATGTGAACCTGACCTCGATTTCAAGAATACATCGCAGCGCGTAGCAATTATTTCATTTTCGATAGTACGATAGTGTACAATAGTACTAACGTGTTTTCGTAATTTGGTTGATGTGATAGTATCAGAGAATACGCAACCTGCTTTTTTAGCAAACTAAGTAATAAGGCCTGATGCTCTATAAAAACCTCTAGCATGTTGTAATGATGGATACAAGTAGATGTTAGTTGAATCTAAACCGCAATTTGCTCTCCTACTAATCAGAGGGTTAATGCTTTCCTGCATTTCATTGGTCAGAACAATAAGAACTTCTCTACCGCGCGTTCCTTTTATAATTTGACGATGAAAACATTTAGTAAGTTGTATCACGATAGAACTGTAACCCGTTAAAATGTCTTAATAATTTTTTTAATGCATAGATTAAATAGTTTTCTTAAGTTCCTGCATACTTTTACCAACTATTTATTATAAATTTACTTTATATTATTAATAGTACTAATTGATGTCAATGTTATTAGTAATCGGCCAGTAAATTTTAATTGTCCAGAATTAAGTTAGTAGTTGGCCCTTATTTTATTATCTCTCTTCAGACAGTGTGGTATTAGGGAAAATCTCTAATGAAACTCACCTATATTAGTTTAGATTTAATTATAAAAAATAATAAACAAGAAATAAAAACGACAAAAGAAGCGGCTAAAAACAATTTAAAAATATATTTTTTTATAATTTTTATTTATCACATACATCACACCTAAAAGCTTCCTCTACCACTTCACTGTAGACGCGTCCCTTGAATTTGGTGCATTTTAGGTGATACCAGATCACCAGATCAGATTTAGGTGGACAATCGTCACAGCCAACATTCTTTTCGCTATCTTCTTCAGCATCGCTGTAGAAATTTTCTAAACAAACACCACATTTTTGACTTGATGATTATACACAATACCTTCATTAACTGATACCTTAATTGCCACTTTCTTTAGTACTTTATTTTTTCTTTTGGACACCGTGGTATTATTTAGTGTTTGCTTCCTATTCTCCAATCTCTTTTTCTTCTCATTTTCCTTGTCCGGTTTTCTTTTTCTTTTTTATTATAAAGCTGTCTCCATGCTTTTGACGATATAGCACTAGGAAATCGTTCACGAAAGGGTCTAGAAGATCTCTGTAGTGACTGAGGATATTTTAAGTGTTTAGTAAATGGTGATTCTCTGGTTGCAGTTACAGCAATATTTACGTCAGGACTTTTCTCTTGTAATACTGTTAAGGGACTTTAAGTTTTGAGACCGTTTAACGTAGAATTATTATCCACAAACGTATTGTCAGTGAAGTTCGAAAATGATGACAGAGTGTCTTCAAAGACTTCTAAAATTGTACTTACAGAAGGCAATGATTGGTTTAAAATACTTTCCAACAGGTTATTTACTTCTTCTTCAGGAATCTTTAAATCGTTAAATTGCATTAATTTTTACTGACTTTAACTTGTTCAACATCAATAGGTTGTAAAGTACCATCATCGGTCATTTCATAGTCTGCACAATTAACAACGTCGTTTTCAGTTTCTGTAGAACTTTCAATGTTTGTTTTATAGGTACATTCATTTTTACTGACGTTGACTTGTTCAACATGAATAAGTTCTAAAGTACCATCATCGGTCACTTCATACTCTGCACAATTAATAATGTCATTTTCAGTTTCTGTAGAACTTTCAACGTTTGCTTTATGGGTCTGCAATTGCAAAGAATGAAATATTTCAACAATGGGCGATATATTTATCCCTTCTTCAGAACATTTTTGTTGTATAAAAGATAGTAATTTAGTTAAGATCTTTCTGGATTATTGGAACTATTGGATCTTTGTTTTCGTTAATTATCGTCAAAGTATCACGAACACATTATGTGTAATCAATGTAGTCAGGGTTAAAAGAAAACAAGCCGCATGCCTTAAAACCATTTTGAATATTTGTTGATATCTGAGAATGATGCAATGTATTTTGAATAACTGGGCAAAACTTTAGTTTTGATAACGCTTTTCCTTCATTTTCGCTTTCCCATTTTTGTACACATCTGCCGGTTGTAGTATGTGCGTCGCGTTCGGTGGAAACGCTTATAAAATTATTCCATTTTCATCACAAAAATTGCTTTAGTCTATAGACATGTGAGAACGATGCCCATCTACTAAAAGCAGTACAGGTTTTTTAATCTTCTCTTGTTCCAACCACTTATTAAATGCATTGGAAACAAATTCAAAAAAAGGTAAATACTTTTTAATCAAGAAACCTTTAAACTATAGAAGAGTAGAAATAGGAAATACGGAAATACAATAAAAAACTCGAAAATTGCAATTAAACATTAAACTTGTAAAACTAAAACTCATAGTATAGGTGTGGTTTTACATATATTAATCTTGAAAAAATATATCTTGAGTTATTTTCTAATTCCTAATTTAACTAATAATAGAAAATCTTAAAACTCATAAAATCACAAAATTTTTAACAAACAAAAAACTCTTAACTTCTGAAACTAATAATACTCAAATGCGGGAACGTAACTTTTCCTAATCTCTCTTTCACAAAAAATATCTGCGTTAATTTTCTTATTCTTAAGATGAGTAATAAAAAAATCTTAAAAAACTCATAAAATCAAAAATTCTAAACAAACAACAAATACTTAACTTTTAAAACTAATATTCAAGTATAGGAACGTAAGTTTTGCTATATGTCTTTCATTAAATTTTTTCTGCGTCCAAATCAAAGTCAGACAAGGAACCAAATCCTTCAATATCATCCTCAAATCTCACTTCTTTTTTGAAATAGCTTTTACTCATAATCGGTTAGTAATTTATGGATTTCTAACCTTTGAAGTAATCAGGAAGCGACTTATTACTTACTTTACTTTCCCAGCTAGCCGGGAAAGTACTTTCCCGGCTAGCATCTGTCACTTTTCTACCTGCAAATGTCAATGTCATTTTTGATTAAAAGATGGTTTAGAAAGAATAGAATCCACTCAACATTTATTTAATTAAGAAACAACAACAACAATAACAAAAAGAAAACTATTTGATATTAAAAATATTAATAGTTACATTGGAATTATGATTACTATTAACGGTTAAAGTAAGACCGTGTTGCTCAAAATTATGAGTTTCAGAAATAGATGATGACGCCGACGTTTCTGGATTTTCTACATGAGACAACATATTAGCAATTTTTATTTGTCCATGTTGAAGAAAAATACTACATAAATATTTCGAGAGATTAATTAAATTATTCTCGGAAAAGTATTTCCAGGCGCTGGCTCAAAATATATAATATTAGTTTAGACGCGCGCACCCTTTTTTTTTACACTAAAAAGATTCGTTGATCTCGATTTAGTTTATAGGCGTTCAAAGATAGTTATTGGTAGAAATAAACAAACTCACCCTGCGCTGTGGTTGCTTCTGGTTGTTTTTTCTTATCTGGCCAGATAGGTATCCTTGTGTAGCTGTTTGAGGTAACCTACATACGGTTTGCGAAAAACTGTTTTATAAACACATAGATACGCGCACTATTTTACGCACTTTTGGCTCAGTAAAGCCGGTAGAATTTTTTTGGCGGTAAATTTTTCACGTGGATGACGCGGACCCGTTAATGAGAAGTGTTTTTAGTTATTCACTCCTCGAGATTGAAGAAGAAAGTGATCGATGCAACGTGGTTAAGTCTTTTCGGGAAGGGAGGAACGCTTCGCGCCAGAAAAAATAATACTTATATACGCCGCTAGAGTCTGCGGTTCACTTAGGGGTTATTTTACGAGGGAGCGTCTGAAATTATTATTTTGGACGCTGGTTAAAATTTGTATTTTAACATATTGCCGGGGGGCTCCATGAGCGAGTACGCCTCTGGTTATGTAGTAGTGTTAATAATATAGAAAGTGAAATATAAAAATTGAAACATTCTGAGATACCCTCGTAACAACTAGTGATTTTTTTTTTTAGCTAAGTAACATATTTATTATAATTAGTATCTAACGCATAAAGGATTGAAAATCAATAAAAATTAATGAGTTTACCTAAACGACTAACCTAGAAAGACAAAAAATTAAATAAAAATTACTGAACTAGTAATTGCATGGTAATACTGCAATCTTTCTAATAGCTCGCAAGTAGTCGCCGTTGGCGGAATGAACCCTGACTGTGCGAATGAGATTGTCCCTACCAGGGAGTACCTCGGTCACTTTTGCCAATGGCCAAAGTAGAGGAGGTGTATTGTCGTCTTTTAATAAGACAATATCACCTACTTGTACAGGATTGGTAGGTACCGTCCATTTTGGTCGGTGTTGGAGAAGATTCAAGTAATCCACTTTCCACCGTTGCCAAAAATTCTGTTGGATCCGGCTCACTTGTTGATAAATAGTGAGACGGTTTTGAGGTATATCAGAAAGTGTAGGCTCAGGAGGTGCAGTCAAGCTCTGTCCTACTAAGAAATGACCTGGGGTCAAAGCTGTTAGGTCATTGACGTCATTAGAGAGTTTGGTAATAGGTCTAGAATTAAGGATAGCTTCAACTTGACAGAGAATTGTATAGAATATCTCAAAAGTAAAGTGGGAATTCCCAATCAACCTATATAAATGGTACTTAGCACTCTTGATGCCAACTTCATGTAGTCCGAATTGAGAGGGATTACGAGGAACGCCAAACTTAAATTTAATAAAATTCTGGGTACAGAAGTCTTGAATTTGACGAGTATTATCCTGATTTAGAAAAAATTCATGAAGTTGTTTTAATTGATTACGACCACCGTAGAAGTTGGTCGCGTTGTCTGACCAAATGATGCTGGGAGTTGACCTTCTAGCGATAAACCTCTTGAGGGTAAGAAGAAATGCATCAGCAGACAGTCCAGTGACCAGTTCTAAATGAACACATTTGGTGGTCATACAAATGAAAAAAGCGATATATACTTTATAGAGTTTAGCATTTTTTAAAGGCGAGGCTTTGACAAGAAAAAATCCACCATAGTCAATGGAGACTCTTTCGAAAGGTCGGCTAGATAAGACACGATCTGGATGAACATCTGCCATTTGTTGAAAATAATTAGGAGTCATGAATCTAAAACAATTGATGCAATTATGAATGACTTTCTTGGTTTGTCGAAGACCATCAAGGGGCCAGTATTTCAATCGTATATGAGATAAAGTGGTTTGTGCGCCTGCGTGGCACAGCTTTTTGTGTTGCTGTTCAATCATCAGAGCAATAATACGATTCTTAGAAGGAAGGAGAATTGGATGCTTTTGTGAATAGCTTATGGAAGCGAAACGTAACCTGCCACCTACTCGTAACAGTTTATCATTTTCATCGATAAAGGGATTCAGGGCTCTGATGGCTTTATTGGAGACAGACAGCCGTTTGGACAATTCATGAATCTCCTTAGTGAAAGAAATGGATTGAATATACTTGAGAACAAGGCAAGTAGAAAATTCAATTTCCTCCACGGAAAGTACATCAGTATCTATAGCAGTGTGATTTGATTTTGCTTTAAGATTGGAAACAAATCTAAGAACATAGGCTAGGGATCTTTGAATTTTTGTGAAAGATGAACAACGATTAAATAAATCATCCAAGGTGTCATTTGACTGAGCAGTAACAGTGACATTTAAGGAAACTTGATTTTTTCTTAATTCAGGTAATTCCCCATTCCATTTTTTAATCTGAAATAGTGAGTAATCGATTTCCGGTTTAATTAGAAATTTCGGACCATGAAGCCACAGATCAGTAAGTTCAGCATTAGAACAAATAGATTTTGCTCTGGAGGGCAGATCCGCTGGATTTTGTTTCGACTCAACGTGGTGAAATTGATAAGATTCACTGAGGGAACGTATCTTTATGACTCGAGACTGTACAAACTGATTGTAGAGAAACTTAGATGTAGTTACCCAGGTCAGGGCTATTGTACTGTCCGAGAAGAGATGAGTTTCAGAAATTTTTAAATCTTTCTGTAAGATACCTTGTGAGCGGTGAGTTAACTGGATTCCTAATAGAATGGCGGACAGCTCTAATCTTGGGATAGTTAGTTTGTTTTTTAGGGGAGCGATTTTTGTCTTGGATGTGACAAGTCTCACCGAGACGGTAGAGTCGTCATAAGTGACTCGGAGATACACGCAGGCAGCGTAGATGTCCTGAGAAGCATCACAGAAGGTAATAAGCTGAGTTAAGATAACCTTTTTATCTAGGACTAAGCATCTAGGAAATTTTGTTAGATTTATGGATTGGAATTTCGTTAGAAGAGATTGCCAATCAGAAAGAATTTTATCATTGGTAATGGGGGTGTCCCAATCTAGTGACAATGACCAAATCCTTTGCAACAGAAGTTTTGAATATACAAGAGTTGGTGAAAGAAGCCCTAAAGGGTCGAATAAACGAGAGACATAACTAAGAATTTTTCTCTTAGTAATTGGCGATGTTACCTCGCATACAGGAGGCTTGAATGAAAAAGTATCCTGATCAGGTGACCAAATAATACCTAATATCTTGTCTGAGGAACCAGCCAGGCTTAACTTAATTTCTGGAGTTGGAATCAACTTATGTTTTTTAAGAAATTCTGGATGGTTCGAGCTTAATTTATGGAGCTGAAAGCCGTGCTTACTCAACAAGGAACTTAACTGAAAGTGGAGAGTCTCAATTTCTTCTAAATTGTTACCACCAGATAGTACATCGTCCATATAGGTAGAGTTGAGCAAGGTTTTTGCCGCAGATGGATGTGAAATTGCATGAGTATCAGCAATGTGTTTTAATACACGAGTGGCTAAGAAAGGGGACGAGGATAAACCAAAGGGTAATCGGTTGAAACGAAAACACTGAAGTTTGTCATCCTGTTTATCCCTCCATAGAAAGTTGAGAAGGAAAGTTTCTTGTTCATTTATGGAAATTTGCAGAAACATATGCTTAATGTCAGCTGCTAGTATATACGTGTAGTGGCGAAAAGTGATTAAGATATCAAAAAGTTCTGGTTGCACCGTGAAGCCTTTATCTAGAACCTGATTTAAACAAATACCTGATGTGGACTTGTTGTTGGGATCAAAGACAATTCTCACGGGAGTGGTGGAGCTTGTTTTTATTATAGGAAAGTGAGGCAGAAAATAATTGAATTTTCCGTCAAAATTTCTTACTTGAAGAGGAACGTCTGAGACTAAACCTTGAGAATGGTAATCTTGAATAATTTTAGAATAGCTTTGCAACAGGACAGGGTCTGAATGCAATTTTTTCTCCAAATGAAAGAATCGTTTTTTAGCTGTGATAAAGGAATTTCCCATGTGTAGGTCATCAACAGAGTGTTTTAAGTTTAGATTAACTTGATATCGACCTGAAGGCAAAATCTTAACAGTATTCAGAAAAAGTAATTCAGATGGATGATTTTCAACAGATTCAGAAATGGGAGGGTTGACTTCTTCGGATTCCCAGAATTTTTGAACAATCTGAGAGAGATTTTCATCAGCGGTTTGAGATTCAGGCGATTCTGGAGTAGAAGACAGTGTCGTACATGTAACCAAATTATTTAC
This sequence comes from Diabrotica virgifera virgifera, assembly GCF_917563875.1. Classification (NCBI taxonomy): domain Eukaryota; kingdom Metazoa; phylum Arthropoda; class Insecta; order Coleoptera; family Chrysomelidae; genus Diabrotica; species Diabrotica virgifera. The sequence continues at coordinate 78,475,031 of NC_065451.1, forward strand.
ATATTGAGAGGTACCATGCTTGCTTTTTATACAATTTTCAGGAATGCGGCCAGAGATGATAAAACCGAATGTAGTGTTCTGCAGAATTGGTAGACCAGTACCTAAACGAATAATTTGACCGAGTATAATATCTCCATAGTAATCAGCACCGAGTAAAATATCAATGTCTGAAGTGATATGGAATTGAGAGTCAGCTAGTTCCATTTCTTGTGGAATTTTTAGTTTGTTGGCCATAATTGGCAATTGTGGCAGACAGTTTGTAATTTTAGGTAGAATGGAACAAGAAATGTCCAACCTTGAATCATTTGTGGAAGAATAGATAGTCAGATTAGCGGTTGATTTGGAAACCGAGACAGTTTGATTTACTCCGGTGATCTGTAACTGCTTGTTAAAGGTGGGAGTGCTTAGCTGATTAATAAGATTTTGTGTAACAAATGTAACTTGACTTGCTTGATCGAGAAGCGCCTTTACATAAATTCTTTTCCCACTGGGGGCAAGGAGGTATACCTGTATGGTACTTAGAAGGACAACAGGTGTGTTGACCGTATTAGCTGACAACACGTGTGACATAGAAGATTGGGATGGGTGCGTGTTGTCTCTATCCTGATTTTGTGAAGAAGAAGGTCTATTATTTGAATTAGTTAGTTCATTGTACGTGTTTGGATTTATTGGATCACGTTGGGGAGAAGAAGAATTTTTTCTCATATCAAAATGTAAATAGCTATGGTGCTTGCCACCGCAGTGGGAACAAGTTGTCTTACTTAGACATTTTGGAACGGAATGACTTGAACCAAGGCAGTTATAACAGAGATCATGTTGTTTGACGAACATGCTCTTGGCTCGTGGTGTGAGTTCTTTGAAATCCCTACAGATGTAGATGGAATGGTTACCTTTACAGTAGGGGCATAGTCTAGACTTAGAATTATTGAAGGAGTTCGTTTGTTGGTTGTCGTGTTGGTTATTAGTGGTGTGATATGAATGTCTTACTTCCTTGGAAGTTTGTGATTTGTAATTATTTTGGGACTTGGACGAAGAAGAAGATTGCAGATTTTCCAAATGGTTGGCTCTGATATTTATATTTGCTAGAAACTTTGAAAACTCTATGACCTTGTCAGCATCAGGGGCAAATTCCATTGAACGCAATGTGGCTTGGTCAAGCTTCTGTGAAGTAATGTGAATTAGGATTAAATTTAATAATTCATCGGATGTCTTATTGAGATTAAGCAAAGCCTTGTAGCTATTTGAAACAGAAATATGAAATTCTCTTAACTGGGAGGAATTGGCATGATTGTTCAAGGGTTTAGCTTCAACAATGCCTGAAATTAGATCTCTAATAAGAATGCGATCATTAGTATATCGAGCTTTCAGGGTATCTAAGGCGATGGTATAATTAGTCTCAATCAATGGAATATTTTCTATTAAGCGGTAAGCATCGTCCCTGAGTAGATTTCTTAAGTAAATAAATTTTTCGATGTTAGTGAGGGTTTCATCTTGATCAATGATGCTGAGAAAGGTTTGGTAGAAGAATTGAAACTCACTTAATTTTCCGGAAAAATTATTGATACGAAGTTCCGGGAGCTTGACAGTTCTCTGTTTGGTGGTGGCATTTTGAGTAATTTGACTAGAAGGAGACGGGACATTGGGATTTGGGACACTAGATATTTCAGATGTTGTAGAACTTGTAGGTGGAGTTAGGAGGCTTTCGAGTTTTTCCTCAAGTAAAGAAATGCATTTATAATATTTTTTTACTATCGGATCTACGTCTTCAGTAGTAGCTAGCTCTGCAGCGAGAAGATTAGTTGCGTCATTATAGGTACGAAAAGCATCTCTGAGTTGACAAAGTATTTCCTTAATCATATATTTAGTTAGAGAAGCTAAGTCAGTTTCTACACTACTACATAATCTAGTTAAATCTAATTTACTGGCAGTTTTGGACCTCGTTAATTTGTTAATTTGTCCCTGTTCCATTGTGATAATTTATTTTAATTGGTAATCGATAATAAATGTTTAATAAAAAAAAAAAATTATTTAAAGATATATTAAAGTCTTTTTTGTAAAAATGTGTAAAAATTATCAAACGCACCCCCGTATGTCAGTGGAAAATTCTTTAGCGTTGTTAGAGCAAAGTGATTTGTACGTGTTGTGACGTAGGTGGTTTCTTCGTAGTACCACCGCGACCGATGGAATATTCCGTTAAGTCGTAGGGAAAGAATAGAAAACGAAAATACCGTTATAAGATGGCGCGCGGCGAGATTTTGCAAATGAAAAGAATTTTTTCTTTTTTACAGAAATTAGAAATGGCTAATTATCCGGCTAGTAACGAAGGACCACTAGATACTTATGAAGAAAAATACTACATAAATATTTCGAGAGATTAATTAAATTATTCTCGGAAAAGTATTTCCAGGCGCTGGCTCAAAATATATAATATTAGTTTAGACGCGCGCACCCTTTTTTTTACACTAAAAAGATTCGTTGATCTCGATTTAGTTTATAGGCGTTCAAAGATAGTTATTGGTAGAAATAAACAAACTCACCCTGCGCTGTGGTTGCTTCTGGTTGTTTTTTCTTATCTGGCCAGATAGGTATCCTTGTGTAGCTGTTTGAGGTAACCTACATACGGTTTGCGAAAAACTGTTTTATAAACACATAGATACGCGCACTATTTTACGCACTTTTGGCTCAGTAAAGCCGGTAGAATTTTTTTGGCGGTAAATTTTTCACGTGGATGACGCGGACCCGTTAATGAGAAGTGTTTTTAGTTATTCACTCCTCGAGATTGAAGAAGAAAGTGATCGATGCAACGTGGTTAAGTCTTTTCGGGAAGGGAGGAACGCTTCGCGCCAGAAAAAATAATACTTATATACGCCGCTAGAGTCTGCGGTTCACTTAGGGGTTATTTTACGAGGGAGCGTCTGAAATTATTATTTTGGACGCTGGTTAAAATTTGTATTTTAACACATGTAATGAATTCTCCACATATCCCTCTGCTACGGTGTTGGATTTCCAACCCCCCAACTTTTTGAACTGTAGGATGTCTCCACCTGTATTTGCTAATAATGTTGCTGAAGTACGTCTAAAAAAATGTCCTGTAAACCTGTTAACATTTTCCAACTTTAAATAAGTTGCTATTTTTTTGGGAAAACTTCCTACAGCATTATGCCCAAAAGGCTGTCGTGTAATTTTACCAAATCTTATTTGTAAAAAAATCTATCAGAGGCAATGTTATTACAAAGGTCACAGTATTGCTTTATTATTTTTATCCATTCCGATTTTGTAATTACAAATGTACGGGAAGAGTAGGTTTTTGTGACAGCAATCACTATTATAATTCGATTTTCTAAAATATCCAGGTCACTTATTTTCATTTTTAAAAGTTCATCGCACCTACAGGCTCCGGAAATGCCAATAATTAAAGCAACCTAAAAAAATTTAATATAACATATATTTAATATGCACTAAATAAATTAAAATTACCTTTTGAGGAAGATATTCTATCGGGGCATTGTTTAAAAATGTATCGATGTCTGCTTCAGAAAAAACACTTGACTTTTAGCTTGATATCCCATATTCTGCCTTTTCAAAAATGCCCGCAATTTTGCGTATTTACTAATGTCAACATTATGCCTAAAATTTAATACTGCTCGCAACATCGAATATCTTGACCATAATGTGGAGGCTTTACTTTGTTTGCTCATTTCACAAAAATAAGCAAGAAGTACCGTCTCAGAGGTATGCTGCACACCTTTAGCCACGCACCATTTACTGTATAGTTCATAGGTGTTTTCATACCTCTCCCTGCTTTTTTCAGGAATTATTCCTTCAGTAGCTCTCTCTGCAGCTACCCGCAGTTCTGATGGCGTACATTCAAATTCACTATCAGACATTTTTGTAAAATAAACACAATTTGATTATATGTGTAATAGTGAAAACCTGGTATATAAAAGGCTAAAGGATATTTGTAAAGAAATAGAAGAATAATAAATATTCTGACACTATATTGACATAAATATTGTTCCGTCAATTTTAAAATCTAATTTAATATTTTTGTACATCTCTGATAATTTTTATTGTTTAAATTTGTTAATGTATTATGGTTACTTCGATTTAATGGACTGTAGTAATCGTTAAAATAGTACTTTATTAAATCAAATTTACTTGAATACATAAAATCAAACATTTAGTTTTTACAATGGACATGACTTCATTTTTCTTTGGTGAAGGTTAAATCAGAGAGTGAATCTTCTTTTTCCTTGCACTGCACGTCGCACGTCAATTCGCGAGAGACAGTGTTGCCACCCCGCACTGGCGCTGTCAATAATATGGAACGCATTGTTGCCACGTTTAACACTTAAGTTAAATTCTAAATTGTACAAAAACATAAACATAATTGTTCATCCTGCCCGCCTTTGAACGGTAACAAACGTTCAAACAAAAATTAAATAATAGTCAATTTAAATTATACCGTCTTACAGTTTAGTACACAGTTGCTGCTAAAGGTAGTGGACATAGTTTTGAAACACCTCTTTTAAAAGTTCCGTGAGCAGTTTTAATCGTTGCAACTCGCACTACATTGTCTTCACCTGGATGAATTTCATCAACTCTACCTAACTGCCATTTACAAGGTGGAATATTGTCCTGCTTCAGTAATACTAAATCGCCAATCTTAAGTTGAGCCTCAGTGGTTTTCCATTTTCTGCGTTGCTGAAGTTGAGTTAAATATAGTTTATACCATTGCTTCCAAAATCCTTGCAGTAATTTTTGAATCAATTGGAACCTTGATAATTGATTAGTCATGGTCATGACCACATCACTTCACATCATGGTCAAAGAGTGGGTCTGGTACAGTATTTAATGCAGTTCCAATCAAAAAATGTGAAGGGGTCAAAGGATTATAATCATTAGGATCGAATGAAAGTGCATAGAGTGGGCGGGAGTTTAATGTAGCTTGCACAAGAAATGTTAAAAATTCATCATAAGTTAAAATGGTATCTTTAATCACGCGATATAAATGAAACTTAACACCCTTTATGTTGCTTTCCCATAGTCCACCAAAATGTGGTGTATTAGGCGGAATAAAATGCCAAGTAATATTTTGACCTGCACAATCACTCAAAATGTCATCATGAATCTGTTGTAAATAATTAAATAGCTGGTTTAATTCTCTTTTTGCTCCTACAAAATTAGAGCCATTGTCTGAATAAATATGAGATGGCTTTCCCCGTCTTGAAACAAATCTGCGAAGGACAGCTAAAAAAGCCTCAGTACTTAACGAATTAATTAATTCTAAATGAACTGCTTTTGTTGAAAAGCATATAAACAAACAACTGTAGGCCTTGTATGTTTTACAGCCCCTTCCCTTTCTGTCCTTCAAAAGAAAAGGACCAGCATAATCGACGCCTGTGATCGAGAATGGTCTTGAACTGATAACACGTTGTTCAGGTAAATGTCCCATTAATGGCATTATTGCCTTTGGTTTAAATCTATAACAACGAATGAAATGTTTAACTGTAAATTTTGTCAAGGACATTCCTGCAATAATCCAAAATTGTTGACGCACACTAGCTAACAAAAGTTGTGGACCAGCATGTTGTAAATTTAAATGTTCTTGATTGAAAATTAATCTACTTAATCTATGACTCTTACTAATAGGCCAGGGTAATAAGACAAAAATATACCCTGTTCGTGACACTCGAGCAGCCAGGGTACTGAAGCGTTTTTTCGACAAGTAATACCTATAGGAACAAATTGTAACTATTTCCTGCATAGGACCTGGCGGCCATTTTTATTTATAAACAGTTAACTGTCAAAAAATGGCATTTTCCCTTTTTTTTCAAATCAATGGAAAACAGTGAAACTTATGATTTTTTTAGTACAAATATCTTTGAGATTATGGAAAAAGCTTTAAAATGACATATTACAAAGTTTGATATACTCATTTATTGTTAATATAAATGCGAAAAAAGGTCGGAATTGCAAAAAAAATTATTTTCGCAATAACTGCTGTAAAAATTAGTGTACAGGTTTGAAATTTTTGTCAAATGAGGGTTCTTTGGTGCTTAATATGTGATAAAAATTTCAAAGCGATTCATTCAATTGTTTAAATTTTATTCAAATTGTTTATCCCAGAGAGCATTTTTTTTACAATAACATAAGTCAGAAAAAAATGACGTTAGAACCATTCCACAGGTGTCAAATGAAAGAGCATGAGCTATATTTTCAACTTGGTTTAAAAAAAGCGAATAAAAAATGCATTTATTAGTAATAAATAATTGTGCAAAAGTATCGTAAATCTTTCCTTATAAACTTTTTGAATAACTTTTTCCAAAAAAATTAACTTTTTTACCCTGTTTTAAGTGCACAACTACCAATTAATGTTATTTATATCATAATTGATAAAAAATTGTAATAAATATATATAATTTCTTATACAACAAAATAAAAAGTTTATAAGGAAAGATTTACGATACTTTTGCATAATTATTTATTACTAATAAATGCATTTTTTATTCGCTTTTTTTAAACCAAGTTGAAAATATAGCTCATGCTCTTTCATTTGACACCTGTGGAATGGTTCTAACGTCATTTTTTTCTGACTTATGTTATTGTAAAAAAAATGCTCTCTGGGATAAACAATTTGAATAAAATTTAAACAATTGAATGAATCGCTTTGAAATTTTTATCACATATTAAGCACTAAAGAAACCTTATATGACAAAAATTTCAAAGCTGTACACTAATTTTTACAATAGATATTGCGAAATTAATTTTTTTTGCAATTCCGACCTTTTTTCGCAATTATATTAACAATAAATGAGTATATCAAACTTTGTAATACGTCATTTTAAAGCTTTTTCCATAATCTCAAAGATATTTGTACTAAAAAAACCATAACTTTCACTGTTTTCCATTGATTTGAAAAAAAAGGGAAAAATGCCATTTTTTGACACTTAATTGTTTATAAATAAAAATGGCCGCCAGATCCTACGCAGGAAATAGTTACAATTTGCTCTTATAGGTATTACCTGTCGAAAAATGCTTCAGTACCCTGGCTGCTCGAGTGTCATGGAAAAAACCTTATTACTCTGGACTATAAGCAAAATAGGATGTTTTCCCTCATAATTTAAAAATGAATTTTTAAGACGTCCCCCAACCCTTATAATACCTTTATCGTCTACAAAGGGGGTCAATGATAACAATCTACTTGTTGAAGGAATATACTTATTATTTTTCAATAAGTTAATCTCATTGGAAAAACACTCTTCTTGGCCTAATTTTACTAAGAACATCTTACTGTTGTAATATTCACTTGCGGAAATTACACCCACACATTTCTTACCTCTAGAAGCCTGTTTCAAATTAGAAATAAACCTCAAACAATAAACAAAAGTCCTAATTAACTTATTCAAATTTGAAAATCGATCAAAAATTAAAACTTTTACATTGTTTCTTATTTCTGGAACCTCCTTAATGGTAGGCAAATCACGGAATTTTGGTTTAACAAAATCTGTCGACTTACGGTGGTTCGTCTCACGGGGCAAAATCGTTCCTCTAATTTGGCACAGTGATTACAATTTGCACTGCATGGTCGTCTCGAAAGGGCATCAGCATTTGAATGAACTCTTCCGGCCCTATGTTCTATCTCGTAGTCATATTCTTGTAATCGTTCTAACCATCTTGCCATCTGGCCCTCTGGATTACGGAATTGTATGAGCCATTTTAGAGCAGCGTGATCTGTTCGAAGAAGGAACTTTCTGCCATACAAGTATTTATGGAAATGTTCACAAGCCTTCACCCAGCAGTTCTCTTCTGGTAACGCAATAGTTTCTTTCTGGTGTCGACAGGACTTTGCTGAAATAAGCGATGACTTTTTCCTGTCCATCCTGGATTTGGGAGAGAACAGCTCCTATGGCACTGTTGCTAGCATCGGTATCCAAAACAAATGTTCCTGCCTGTTCCGGGTAGCTTAATATCGTTGCACTGATCAGAGCCATTTGTAGTTGTTCGAAAGATTTTTGGCACTCTTCACTCCATATATATTCTTTGCCCTCCTCCGTCAACTTTGTTAGGGGCTTGGAGATATTGGCAAATCCTTTGACAAATCGTCGATAATATGTACATAGGCCAAGGAAACTTCTAATTTCATGTTTATCTTTTGGTACTGGCCAATCTTTAATTGCTTCAATCTTTTCAGGATCAGCTGTTACACCGTTACTCGATACAATATGTCCCAAGTACTTAACTTCTCGTCGAAACATGTGACATTTCTTCGGACTTAACTTCAAGTTCGCTGCCCTCAATCGTTGAAAGACTTCTATTAAATTCTTGGCGTGTTGATCAAATGACCTTCCAACCACAATTACATCATCCAAGTAAACCAGGCATGTTTTCCATGTTAGACCTCTTAAAACTGCCTCCATTAATCTTTCAAATGTGGCAGGGGCATTACATAAACCAAACTGCATAGTCGTAAACTGCCAAAGCCCTGATCCTATCGAAAATGCGGTTTTCTCCCGATCGGCTGGCTCCATGTCTACTTGCCAATATCCACTTTTTAAATCGAGTGTGGAAAACCATCGAGAACCGGAGAGAGTATCCAATGTATCGTCTATTCGGGGCAAAGGATAACTATCTTTTTTTGCTACCGCATTGAGCTGGCGGTAGTCGATACAAAAACGCGTCGAACCATCTTTCTTCTTTACCAGAACTACTGGTGATGTCCATGGACTGTTCGATGGTTCAATTACCCCTTGTTTGTCCATATCCTTGATAATCTCTTCGGCTTCATCTCTTTTCGCAAATGGAAGTCGTCTAGGCCGTTGTCTGATTGGCTGAGCGTCTCCGGTATTTATTTTATGCGTTACTATGCTTGTTTTGCCTTTATCCTTCTTATCAATAGCAAAAACATCTTGATACTCTATCAGCATAGACCTCACTTTTTCCGTTCGTTTATGATCAAGATCTTGGCATCTTTCAATGATCATCTCGACAAGGTCTTTTGGATACTTTGACTTCGATGATTTCTCATTGGTATTCATAGAGCAAATTGAAGCCACGGGGACACACTGTCCGATCAAAGCTCCTCTACTTAACTTGATAGCAGTTTCCCTTAAATTCATAACTCTTACAGGGATAACATCTCCAACTTTTACCAAAGTTTTCGCCGTTAGGAACTCGACATTATCCACATCTTCGACCATCCTTAAACTTCCCTCTCGGCAGTGTCCATCAAGCATGGTCATCAGAATTTTCTCACTATTACCGGGTATGGTTACGTCGCATGTAGTTAGTAAGCGGATGGCATCTTCTTTGTCGTCGTGAAAGGGCAACTCTTCACCATTGATCTTGAGAACTCCATTTTGAACATCCAATATTGCCCCCACTTTTCTTAGTACGTCCATCCCCAATATGAACTCGTCGGAGATCTCGGAAATTAATACTTGATGTTCAGCCAATGGATATTGACATATTAGGCTCGCCATATGTATTAATTAGCTCACCAGTCGCTGTTCTAAGCTTTACTGTTGCAGGTGATAACTTATGGTGGCCTCGTACTACGTCTGGACGTGCGATAGTTCTCGTTGCACCTGTATCCACCAAAAACGATCTACATCTATTATTGATACGACCTTCGATGTATAAGTTGTGGATTGCACCGGAGGACGTAAGGTTGACAGTTACTATGGGGGCTTTAGTTCTCGAGGTCGGCAGTTGCCCCTTGATGTCGACCCGCTCTAGTTTTCCGACGGCTGTACGATCTTCTTGCAATTACGACGAATGTGGCCTACATCGCCGCAATTCCAACATCTAGGCTCGCGTCTCTTTGGCATCTCGGTACGAACTACTCTCCGTATTATTTCCTCCAGAGGTTCATTGTTGTGTTCGTCACTTTCTTCAATGGTTCTTACTCTATGGCCTCGTGAAGTTTGACTAGCCGTTTCGTGCTCCAATGCAATAGCAAGTGCTTCATCTAAAACTTTCGGTCTTGCTAGTCGTAAGGCTTTCTGTAGTTCACTCTCTTTCAACCCATTGATGAAGGTATCTACGGCAATTTCTTCTAAAATACTGTCTGGCGCCTCCGGATAAGCCAACCGCACCACACGGGCAACATCTGCTTCAAATTCTTGCAGATTCTCACTTGCTCGTTGACTTCTACTTCGCAGTTGTGCTTTGTATACTTGTTGTAGATGAGCATCTCCATAGCGTTTTTCTAGACGAGTGAACAAGGTCTGGTAACATTTTTCTTGACCCTTAGGAATTGACCTTAAGATATCTGCAGCATCACCTCGTAAAGCAGCAGTCAATGAAACAGCCTTTTCTTGTTCGGTCCAATGATTGGCGGTCGCAATAGCTTCAAATTGTCTAAGATATATGGACCAAGAGGACTTTCCATCGAATGGTGGTAATTTGAATCTCATATTATGCGACGTTTCGTCTCTCGGTAGTTCATCTTTCACTACAGGATCTAACTCTGCTGCATTAACTGATGGTTGTACTTTTGTATCGGTTATCATGCTCTCTAGTTGTTTGATCTTTTCTTCTACGGTCTCTACACTTTTCTGCATCTTATCGAATGTTCTAGAAACCTCTTCAAATTTCTCGTCGTTCTGTCTACAAACGTCTTTAATTACTTGATAAACACTTTCAAATTTCTCGTTGCTCTGTCTACAAACTTCTTTAATTACTTGAGAAGTCTCGTAAAATTTTTTAGCAACGTTCTCGAATTTCTCGTCGCTTTTTCTACTAACTTCTTCAAGTTTCTCGTTGTTCTTTATAGAAGTTTCATCGATCTTTTGAGAAATGGTTTCGAATTTCTCATTATTTATCTTAGAAGTATCATCGATCGTTTCAGAAACAGTTTTTAATTTCGATAAGATTGCTTGTTCTGCTGACTGGAAGTGGAACGTCTCTGGATCATCTCCGTTCTTCGTTAGGACTTCCTCGAGTCGTGCTTGTAGGACTATCTTGAGCCCACTGCTGTCCACATCCCGTTCCTCTAGCTGTTCACGGAGCTGTTTTACTGTAAGTTCTTGTAGCAACATCTTTGGTCGGCACACACGTACTTTCCAAAATGTCTTTCAAAACTCTTTCCGAATACCGAACAATCAACGCACTTTAACTATTCCCGACGAATAAAGTCCAAAAGTCTTTTAAAGTCTTTCCGAATACCGAACAATTAACGCACTCCGGTTATTCCCGACGAATAAAGTTCAAAAGTCTTTTAAAGTCTCTCTGTAATTCACTTATTTATATCGCACTAAGTTTACCCCACACCTGACACCAACTGTAACAAAAACGAGCGTTCGGGTATTTATTTACGACTTTATTATTTATTTATACAAGTTTACTTTACAAACTTTAGCTTAAGACTAAACTCTATTTACAAATATGCCCGTATTTATACCCAGTTGTTATTCTGGAACAATCGACGCCCATCTCTAGCTATCAGCTTGTTCCGCCTACGGGACGTACGTTCGAGAAGTCTCTCCTCCTCTCCGCCGAGGCCTAGATCATTCGATTACGTCATTCTAGAGGTGTTTACTGTTATACGGCGGTCGGCCAAGATTTCTCTTTCGTTACAATATAGTGGCTAAACACCCCTTTAGGGGTTACGCCGCTTACGCTCTCTAGATCTATGGTTTGAGGAAAAATCAGTCCTCATGTTCGTTATTTAATTTTCTCGGTTATTTTTCTCCACTCTTTCCTGTCTCTGGTTTTTTCTGTCCAATGTCGTATGCCCGCCTTGTTGAGATCACTTACTACTTCTTGTAACCATGTTGATCTTGGTCTTCCACGTCTTCTCTTGCCAGCTGGTGTCCATTCCAATATTGAGAATATCGTCGTAGTTGATCCGGATCTCCATATGTGTCCTAGCCATTTTGCTCTTTGCTGTTTTATTTTACACACTATATCTTCCTTAATTTCATCCAGTAGCTCAAGGTTCGTTATTTGTCTAAATTCATTGTCACTTATTTTTATTGGTCCTAGTATTGCTCTTAGTATTTTTCTTTTTTGTATTCTAAGGTTTTCCTCTTGTTTTTTTGTCATGCTAAGAGTTTCTGCTGCATACATCATCGTCGGTCGAATTATTGTTTTGTATACTTTCATTTTTGATTTCTTACTCAATAACTTATTTTTAAGTAATTTTTTATTTGCATGGAAGCTCTTATTTGCTGTAATAATCCTTTCTTTGATTTCGGTTTCTCTTTCTCCATTGTTTGTTATTAATATTCCTAAGTATTTAAATTTTTCGACTTTTCAAAAGTGTATTCTCCTACTCTAACCTTTCTCTTTTCAAAGCTTTTGTCAAATCTCATTATTTTGGTTTTTTCTTGGTTTATTTTTAATCCCATTACTTTTCCTTCTGTTACCAATTCGTTTAACATTCGTTCCATTGTTTTTCTATTTTTTGTTATTAGAATAATATCATCAGCGTATGCTATTATTTGTCCTTCTCTCGTTCGGAGGGTGCCTTTGTTGATCTTCCTGACGATGTATTCTACGGCAAGATTAAACAGAGTTGCTGATAATGAATCTCCTTGTCTAACGCCTTTATTGATGACAAATTCTTCTGTGTCGCCTAATTGAATTTTTATGCTAACTACAGTTCTACTCATTGTCATTTGTATTAATCTTCTTAATTTATTTTGTATTCCCATTTCTTTCAGAGATACCATTAATTTTGATCTTTTTATTGTATCAAATGCTTGTTGAAAATCTATAAAAAGCAGTTCAATTTCTATTTTATAGGCTATTGATTATATTCAAAATAAGATAGCTAAAAGGAACTACAACGTTAACGGGGTTTTATTATTTCATATGGTCAATGGACATCTATATATGAAAAAACCGCGGAGTGCTACCATTTAAAGGGGTGCGTTTTTGAGAAATGGGTGAATTAGTCCCTGGGCACAGGTTACATTAGGGTGAATTATATGCACTTTTGGTATAAACATACCTACATAAAAATTGTTCCTGGTTAAATTTCCTATCTAAATATCGCTTTTTAAAGTCAATGATACTTTTTTTTACAAAAATATATTTAAAAGAAAAAGCACAAAGAAACCCAAAAGAAAGAAATTTTGTTTTTGTCCCATAACTTTTGTTCACGAGGATATAGGTATAGACATTGCTTTACAGAAAAAAAATCTACATATTTCTTCTTTAAAATGTTGTGTAGTAGAGGTAATTAGGATTTATAGTTTTCGAAATATGATTTTTGAAAGTTCGCCACTCACAGCAATTTTGGGCAATTTTCCTTGTAATTTCGCAAATATTGTTCTGTAACTTTTTTCCACGTAACTTTAGGTATATGAAATGGTACACGTAATAGAAATATAAATCAATTAGCTTTAAAATGGTCTACTGTCTAACGTTGTACGACTTTTTTTTAAAGAGATTATGGTTTTTCAAAGTTTTATACTTTTAACGATTTTTTATAATATAATATAAAAATAAAATTATATTATTATATGATATATTGTATATTATATAATATTATATTATATATAGTATATATAATATAATATTAAATTATATAATATATAATACCTAATATAAAAAAAATATTTTTTACATTTTTTACGATTATTTTTGAAATTTCTCATTATAACTTTTTTTCTTCTACATTTAGGTATATATTATATTATATAATAACAAAAGCTTATTTTGTTTACTTTAAAATTTTGTATTACAAAAAATTCGAGGATTATTTTTGAATAAGATATTATTTTTCAAAATGTAATAAGTACTTGCAACGATTTTTGATTTTAGGATTATTTTTTAAATTTCTCATTATAACTTTTTTTTTCTTGTAGAGAGGGCTTACTTTCTGTTCTTTAAAATGGTGTATCATCTATATTTAAATAATGGAAACCGAGTGATTCTTTGATATTTTTTACCTGTATTATTTAAAATTATTTCTTTTACAAAAATTACATAAACATTAGTCTTAGAAAACATCACTTTAGTTAAAATTATTTAAACGTTGACATTTAAAAAATTTCAAAATCAAAGTCCATCTCTTCGTTAGCATTAGCTTCAATATCTTCCTCTGACACCTCAGTTATCTTAGAGTCCCACAATTAGTACCCATGCACATGGACCCTTTGCAGAATATTGAAAAACTAATTCCTATCTTCCTACAACCGCAGTTTTTTGTACATCCTTTGGTACATTTACATGCTATTTTTTCAAGCAAAGCTTGTGGTGCAGGAGCTTTGACAGTAAATATTGGAATTAATCCATATTTTGAAGTTTGCCCGGCCGAGTCAAGTGGATCCAAAGTATTACCTATAAAAAATAAGATTCAATCATAACACACAATCACATAAAAAAGTTATAAGGAGAAATTTAAAAAATAATCCTAAAATCAAAAATCGTTGCAAGTACTTATTACATTTTGAAAAAGCATATCTTATTCAAAGATAATCCTAGAATTTTTTATAATACACCATTTTAAAGTAAACAGAATAAGCTTTCTTTTTTATTATATAATATATACCTAAATGTAGAAGAAAAAAAGTTATAATGGGAAATTTAAAAAATAATCGTAAAAAATATAAAAACTTGTTAAAAGTATAAAATCTTGAAAAAGATAACCTCTTTAAAAGAAGTCGTACAACATTATACAGTAGAACATTTTAAAGGTAATTGATTTCTATTCCTCTTACATGTACCATTGCATATGCCTAAAGTTGCGTAGAAAAAAGTTACAGAAAAATATTTGCGAAATAACAAGGAAAATTGCCCAAAATTGCTGTGAGTGGCGAACTTTGAAAAATCATATTGCGAAAACTGTAAATCCTAACGACCTCTACTAAGCATCATTTTAAAGAGAAAATATGTAAGTTTTTTTTCTGTGAAGCAATGTCTATACCTATATCCCCGTGGACAAAAGTTATGGGACAAAAAACAAAATTTCGTTCTTTTGGGTTTCTTTGGGCTTTTTCTTTTGAATATGTTTTTGTAAAAAAAAGTATCTTTGACTTTAAAAAGTTAGATTTAGATAGGAAATTTAACCAGGTACAATTTTTATGTAGACGTGTTTGTACCAAAAGTGCATAGAACTCACCCTAATGTAACCTGTGTCCAGGGACTAATTCACCCATTTCTCAAAAACGCACCCCTTTAAATGGTAGCACTCCGCGGTTTTTTCATATATAGAGATTCATTGACCATATGAAGTAATAAAACCCCGTTAACGTTGTAGTTCCTTTCTATAGTACATAATCAATAGCCTATTATATCCATGTGCTTTTTCCATAATTTGTTTAACCGTATGTATGGCATCTGTTGTAGACTTTCCCTTAACAAATCCGCATTGATAGTGTCCTATGATATTCGTGGTAGCTTCGGTCAGTCTTCGTTGTATTAAGGCGGACATGATTTTATTTGCAGTGTTTAATAGCGTCAGTCCTCTGTAGTTATTGCACATCTATTGATCTCCTTTTTTATGAATCGTGATAATTTGTCCTTTGTACCATTCTTCCGGCATTTTTTCTTTGTTCCATATGTCTTTTATTAAATTGTATAATTTATCTTTTAATTCTTCACCACCATATTTTATAAGCTCCATATTGATACAGTCCGATCCTGAGGCTTTACCATTACGGCTGCTATTAATAATTTCCTCAACTTCCTCTTTTGTTGGTATTTCTAGCTGGTTTCCTAACATCAATGTCTCTTCTTCTATGTTTTCATTTAGGTCTTGATCTTCTTGTTCTGTTAATAAATCTTTAAAATAGTTAGTCCAAATTTCTTTATACTCTTCATCGTTTTCTGATATTTTTCCATTTTTATCTTTTATGCCTTTTATCTTTCATTTAAAAGTTTTGTTCTGCTCACTAATTTTCTTATAGAATTCTTTTGTGTTTATGTTGTTACTTTCTTTTTCTATTTCTTTTATCTTATCATCCAACAAGTCACGTCTAATTTTCCTTATTTTTTTCTTGCATTCATGTCTCATTCTATTGTATTCTTCCCTATAATCCTGTCTATTTGTTCTTATCCAGATTTGTCTCATTTCTACCTTCTTTTTTAGCATGTTATGGTATTCTTCGTTATACCATTCTTGTCTTTTTTTGTTTCTTTTTATCCCGATGTGTACATCCGCTGTTTCATTTATACATTTTTTTTATATTTCTCCAATCTTTTTCTATATCCTTTGTAGGTTTAGATTGTTGGAAAAGATATATGCATGAGTTAAAAGAAATGACCAGAGACAGAGATCTTTGGAGACGGACAATACACGACATCACGTCGACAACTACACTCCCTCCGGGGGGTCAGGATTGAAGAGAGAGAAGTGGACGAATTCCACCGAATATATTTTTTAAGTGTTTATGTCAACATTTATTATGTGTTGTCAATATTTGTCTTTTAATAATAATTAACTGTTCATATCTTTCCTTGTATTTGGTCACAGAACCTAATTATCTTTCCTTACTTGTTTTCGATTCTAAAGTTTCTTAATTTTCAACTTGTAACCTGTAAAAAGTTAAGTGACGCCATTTTTCTATCTTCCCTTATCTTCAGTAATTTCACCTATCTATCGTTTTATCCGTTTCCCTATCTTCTCTAATCTTTCTTATCTTGTCTTATCGTTACGTATTTCGTCTGTTGGCCCCATTCCCCATTCCAAAAGCTAGTTTCGAACCCACGACTCACTCTCCACCAACCATCTGGCTGTCGTTAGCAGTGTTTCCATTGTTGACCTTTCTAGCACCATCCAAAAAAGGTTTGTGAGGTTACAACATATAAGAAGGGGTGTTCAACAGAGATGTGTGCTCTCCCCTCTTTTATTTAACATTTATTCGGAAGCCATATTTCAAGAGTCTTTAGAAGACGCAGAGATGGGAATGAGAGAGAAGAAAATGGAGTATTGATCAGAAACATACGATATGCTGATAATGCTGTCTTAATTTGTGACAACATAGCCGATCTTCAACAACTTGACACTATAATCGGAGAATACAGTAAGCGAATGGGATTAGAGATTAATATACCAAAAAGACCAAATTCATGATCATCTCCAAAAACTTGGATGCACTTGAAAACTCCATAACACTGAATACCAAGTACATTGAAAGAGTGGTGAGCAAATTTAAATACCTGAGAACGTGGCTATTTGAAGACTGGGCATCGGACAGGGAAGTAAACTGTCGCATTGAGCAAATTCAGCAAGCTTTCGTAAATTTCAGGAAGGTACTAACCTGTTCAGAGTTCGATCTTACACTGAGACTAAGGTTTACTAAATGCTAAGTATGGTCGGTGCTGCTATATGGCATAGAGGGCTGGACACTCAAAACGAGGGATATAAACAGATTGGAAGCCTTCGAAATGTGGCTTTATCACCGTATGCTAAAGATACCATGGACGGCGAAAGTCACAAATGTAGATGTCCTTTCTAACGTTGCAAGAAACAGAGAGTTAATGGAAAATGCGATCGCTAACATCCATTTGTGGATTTGCATCTGAAGAAGAATAAGACTAAAGGAGGCGCAGATGTCGTGGACAAACTCTGCATGGCATACAATTGACTCTGGATGTCGCTGCCAATGATAATTTTTTACAGTTGTTTGAATGTCGCTGGGATAAATTCCTACATTTTATACAACTCAAATACAGACACATGCATTCCGAGATGAAAGTTTTTGGAAGACTTAGGTTTTCAACTTATTGACGAACATATTAGCAGACGAGCCCTACAACAAAATATTCCAAGGATGATTCGTGTGAGGTTAGTGGAAATTTGTGGCATGTATACAAGAAATCAACCTATTCAGAGTAATGTGTATGGAAGATGTATATTCTTCAGTAGTAAGAAAAACCGCAAAACTAGGTTTCTTTGTAGGCAGTGTTGCAAATATATGTTTGGAACATTTAACTGGACAATGCGTTGTATTCAGTGTAGAAAAAAATGGGGAAGCAAGCGGACACTAATTTCAGTTTATGTTGGACATTTGTTGAATAATTTTATTTTTTTGTGACATTTCAACCATTGTCGATATGTTTGTTGACATTTTGTATTCAAATATTGACATGTTTTTGTAAATTGTTTTTCAATTATGTTAGTACATATGTAAAAGAAGCCAATATTTTTAATGTGCATTTTTTCTAGTTAAACAAATAAATATTGATCAATTCTTACTATATTGTTATTTAAATATAGTTATAATAAGTATTAAGTCACATCGAAATATTAACAGAAAATCACAACCTAAGATATTCATTATTAAAGAAGTCGGTGTCGTAGACCGACGCCGACGTTACCAACTATATTACAAGAATTTGCGTTACCGGCGGAAGGTTAACATTCACTTAACTTCTGGACCTGGTCATTCATATATGTCAGCAGGTAGTTTTTACCACCAGGTGGTATTATCTTAAAAACAGGAAAAACCTATGACTTCACAGATTTTGCTCAGGCAGTTCAATTTTCAAACCGTGGAAAAGTCGACATAAAAGAAATGAAGCTCAGGGACTTCTTTAAATGGTCAAATCATTCTTCTTGGGAAAAACTAAAGCAACAATATCGCACATGTTTGAAAAACATCGTTCAAGTAACTGCGACTCGAGGAAGTTACTGCTTGCTTTTTAAAATGCCGTACTCAAACAAGGAGCCTTTTAACTACCTTAATTTTTTAAGGGAAGAAGTTATAAAAAATGGTTTGCAACTTCCAGATTATTTAAATAAGCGTTGTGAATTTCCTGTCGAAAAAAAGGAACACTATACTACAAAACCTTGAACAGGTTTTGCGACAAATTGTTCGCTTGTCGCCTTGTTGAAAGTTCGCTTAATTTAAACAAAAAAAAACTCAATATAATATACTTTTCGTTTCATTATTTTACTTAAGTTTGTAATAAAACCTTGTTTCTTATAAAAATTGTTTATTTTTTTTCCCTTTTGAAGCTCGAAAACGACGTATAATGAGGACGATGATGCAGCTACTGCTCTAGCTATGCAGTCAGTAAGGAGTTAAATCCAAAGTTAAGTTTGCGAACAAGAGCAGTGGAAATTGGCATTGGCAAAAGTCACAGAAAATATTCAAGAGAAACAAACTTCACGCATTCGTTCCTTCAAACCAAAATTTATTCACACCTTACAATATTGTGATTACGACATAAGGCTTGACTTTTGTGCAATCATTGGTGAAAAACTTCCGAATGACCGCTTCTTTCACTACAATATTCTATTGCCTGATGAGTCTACTTTCACGAAAAATGGAATCGTTTCATGAAAAATGGAAAACTGTCGGTATTGAGCTAGTGAAAATTCTTATTACAGGATTCAACGTAATAGTCAATTTTATAAGAACGTAAATGTTTTGTGTGCTGTTTTACCAGATCAAATAATCGGACCGTATTTTCTTTAGAAGATGTTATATCAGGAAGTATATTTGAGGAGCTTGCGTTCAAAAGGGGCTATACCCATTTTTTTCCAAATTATGCTTTTTTGTGATTTTCGGCTAAGTTTTACAAGAAAACGAGCTATTTATATTTTAAAATCACATATAAAGTCGGCATTTTGCATCAAAAGTGGCTATATCCAACTTTTGCGATCAAAAGTGGCTATATCCAATAATTCGTTATGTTCAGAAATACGGCAAAATAGTGGTGCATCTGACATTACTGTAACGATACACTTGGCGAACTCGCGACTGCCTCGCGTTGACCGTTAACTAAAGAGTGGTAGGGGTTGAAGGCGTTCGTTGAGTGACGATCAGTTATTCGTCAACTCTTGTGGGAGTAGTGCTGGTTTGCTTCCGGAAATATTGACGATTGACGACGATCCACGTGCAATATGGATGAAGAAATGATCAGCGTAGAGCAGGGAAATAAAGGTTCTAGACGCCGCATAAAAAATGTGACAAAACGCCAGGCTAAACAGTCATCAAGGTATGTAATAATTTAAATTATATTATACGATTTAGTTACTGGTTACATTGCTTTTATGTAAATAATAATTTTATTTTTACACATTCGTTTTTCGATTGCTTGCTTTTAACCCTTAGTCTCCCACGATGTTCAGATATTTTTTGACAGTTACTTCCCGACGGTACTTTTAAGTCCGCCTTATTTTATTGGTCATAAATTTTTACAATAAGCTAAAAACGTTGTTTATTGCGGATGATTCGTTCGAGTACCTACAAAACTTATTGTGTATTTAAAATGAAATCGGATTGTTCTTATTTATATAACTGTATTTTGGACCGATCCTTAGAAGTACCGTCGGGAAAACTAACAACGATTGTATTTTATTTACAGTTGTCGCAGTCACGGCAAAGAATAAATGGACTTCAAAAAATAAATTTACCTGTTTATTTATGTAGTAATGAGAAAAATAATTGTTTTGTGGAATACCATAACGTTAGTTTGTAATTTAATTTAGTTTGTAATTTGTAAATAAGTCGTTGAATAAACCGACGGTACTTATAAGTACCAGTTAAGAATAAAGTATTTGTGGTATTTATTTTGCAATAATTATTTTTGTATAGAGTATAATATACGTGTATTAAAACATATATTTAATAGAATATTCTAAAAGTAGATGTCTTTCAATGCTTGGGATTTTAGGGTACCAGAATTTGGTGGTACTTAAAAGTACCGTGGGGAGACTAAGGGTTAAGGGGTTTGGGGGGGGTGGTCCCACTGGCTATGTTAGTGTCGTTTGATATAAATATAATCTTTTTTACGCTAGTTTCTTTGCATTTTACAGGTATGGTGATCCCGATCCAACACTGCTTCGATTCGAAAGGCGTTGCCAACATAATGGGAAATAATTTCAGTGTGCTACAGTTAGAAAACGGCACATCCAAACCCTAAGGCAGAAATTTTATGCAGATTCGATCAAAACTAACCAAGACGTTAAACTGTGCCATATGTTATCCGTCGCTCCTATTGCTCGTCATAGATCGGCTGACGTGAATGCCATCCCCTTGAAAAATCTTAGTGTCTCGTATTTTATTCAGCGCGACAACAAAGCAACGCGGGTGTATCAAAAATTTTTTCTTGCTGCACTGAGTATCTCCAAAAAAAGAGTTAATACTGTTGCGAAAGTCCTCCTTGCAGGTGGTGTTCCGAAGGAAAATAGGGGCGGTGATCATAAATCTAAAAAAAGTGAAGATAAAAACGAATGCGTTCGACATTTTCTCAAGAGACTAAAAGGGCGCGAAAGTCATTATAATAGGAAAAAGTCAAAGAGAATATACTTATCTGCAAGTCTGTCAGTTGCCAAGTTATTTAATAAGGAATACCCACAAAATAAATCGGGTGTCATATTTTATGTTCCGAAAGGTTTTTATACACGATTTTAACATTTAGTTTTCATCGCCCGCTTCGGATGTGTGTAGTAAATGTACGCGACTAAAACAACAGTACAAATTTGAGCCAAAAGCTGAAATTAGAAATCAGCTGCTAGGGGAATACCGCGTACGTAAAAAACGTGCTGCTGCCTTTTATGAGTTAGCCAAAGAAACTCCAGAAAATAGTTTAAGTTTCTGCTTTGACCTTCAACAGGTACAGCCTTTACCTCGGACGACTATTGGCGATGCCTTTTACTCGCATCAGATAAGTCTCTACGCTTTTTGTTGTGTCGCGCTGTCTTCGCGTAATCCAACTTTCTACATGTGGACTGAAGATTATGCTGGACGTGGCTCAACAGAAGTTGCTTCAGCGCTTCTTCACCATCTAGATTCTCTTGACTACGATGGAATTAAGAAAATTCGACTATTCTGTGATGGGCGTACAGGTCAAAACAAAAATTCCTACATCGTTCATGCACTTATGTTTTGGCTTAAAAATAAGTCTCCAAGAGATGTGTCCAAAATTTCAATCACTTTTCCAGTCCGCGGACATATAGTCCAGGCCACATCCCCCTCCAGGCCGAAATCAAGTTTTCTGAGTAGTATGGACATCTATATTAATAACCTATATGTTTCCTGCAGCCGATTTTGATGATATACATATTTATAAACAAATGAAGATCAAAAAACACTAAATTTTCGCTTTTTTCGTCTATAACCAAAAAGATAAGCATTTTAAACAAATTTGAGAATAAGAAACTCATAATTCGACTAAAAAATGTCAATATGACGTTCGCTGAATATGTCTATCCTTATTGGTTGCTTAGAAAATTGCAAAATAAATCATAAATTTTGAGTTTTTATAAATATTCATAACTTATGTAAAAATTAACCTAGAACCTTCTTATTACACGAATTGCTGAGATTTCTGGTGCTTAAATTATATTTTAAATTTCAAAGCAATTGGTCAAATAGTTTAAAAGTTATTTAATTTGTTTATCCCAAATTCATTTTTTTTGCAACACTACAAGTCAGAAAATTATGCGGTTACAGTAAGACTTCTGACAGTTAATGGAAGAAGAACACTTATACTATTGACTTAATTTAAAAAAATGACAAAAAGTAATTTTAAACAGTGTAAAATTATTTTGCAAAAACATGTCCATTCTTTGCTTACTTATAAACAATTAGAATAACTTTTTAACCGTTACCCGTAGAAAAATTATTTTTTCATATTTGTAAAGACTGAATTTTTATACACATTTAGAAAGAAAAACAATTGTCCTAGGACACTTAGGGACGAAGTTAGCCCCCCCCCTTTTTTTAATTCACAAGTTTTTGCAAAATAATTTTGCAGCATTTAGAATTATTTTTTGTCATTTTTTTTAATTAAGTTAATAGTATAAATCTTCTTCTTTCATAAACTATCCAAAGTATTACTGTAACTTCATCATTTTCTGACTTATAGCGTTGCAAAAAAAATTAATTTGGGATAAACAAATTAAATACCTTTTAAACTATTTGACCAATTGCTTTGACATTTAGGGTATGGTTTAAGCACCAGAAGTCTCAGCATTTCGTATAATAAGAACGTTCTAAGTTAATTTTTACACAAGTTATGAATATTTGTAAAAACTCAAAATTTTTGATTTATTTTGCAATTTTCTAAGCAACCAATAAGAATAAACATATTCAGCGAACGCATTATTGAAGTTTTTTATACGGTTTATGAGTTTCTCACTCTCAAATTTGTTTAAAATACTTAACTTTTTGGTTATAGACGAAAAAAGCGAAAATTGGCCGTTTTTTGATCTTCACTTGTTTATAACTATGTATATCATCAAAATCGGCTGCAGGAAACATATGGGTTATTAATATAGATCTCCATACTACTCAAAAAATTTGGTTTCGGCCTGGAGGGGGTTGTGTCACGAACATGATATTTTTGTTCCTTATTTCTCTGAACTAATAGTTTTATGGCTGCTGATCGTTGTTTTGGGAAAGTGGAGAAGTTGCTTATGCAAAATACCGATATAATTTCTAAAGAGGAGTACGTCAAATTTTATTTAGAATGTGGTCAAGTAAAACTCTTAGGAAACGACTGGAAACTTTTTAATATAAAGGAACTAGATAAAGTGTACAATAAGGTAAAGGGCATTGCTGAAACAAAAAGAATTTTTATCACAAAAGACATTCAAAACCAACAAAAGATTGAAGTAAATACACACCTATATTATCGGTTTTCATCTGGAAATAAATCGCGTCAGATGATGCTAAAAAAAGGAAAAGACGATGGGAACCTGGTTCTAAACATTATAGAGCCCAGAAACTCGTTACCAGATAAGAAGAAACCCAGTCTTACGAAGCTTCTGAAAGAGCTGTTTGGTGAAAATTGGATGTTGCGAGCAGATCTAAAATGGTATAAGGATTTACTTGTTTCCGCTAATGCAGACACGGAATCTACTGACAAAGAAGTAGATGAGAGCGAGGAATGTGGCTGTTTGGATGAAGAAGCTGCTCTTCACATATAAATATTTTTTGTTTCTCTTGGTTCCTTTTGACTTTTGTATTCCAATTTTATAATAAAAATGTGTTTTCTGGCGTTTTAATTAGTTCTTTTTGAGAATTTTTAAAATTTTGCAATCAAAACTATCCATATCCAGATTAATAATCAATTTTTTTCAAAAAACGTTAACTCAAAAAATAAAAATCAAATTGCATGAAACTACTTCCCTAAAACACTACAACTTAACCTTATCTTGTTATCCCCAAGTACTAAGGCCAACCGATAAGAAGTTTTTTTCGTTTCCTGGACATTTTTTCCAAATGGATATAGCCCATTTTGAACGCAAGCTCCTCATTTAAATTTTTTAGACAACTTTAATACCTGAATTAGATGAACTTCCCTTGGAGCAAAGACGTAAAAGGTATTTTCAACATGATTGCTGTTGGTCACATTTGACTTTGCTGATAAGAGGCTAGCTAGATGAGTATTTTCCTGAAAGATGGATTGGACGGTATGGACTGAAATTTTTTCCGGCGCGATCACCAGATTTAACTGTTTTGGATATATTTTTATGGGGCTTCTTGAAACAGAAAGTTAACGAAAGTAATCTAAATCATAATATTGAAGATCTGAAACAAGCAATCATTGATGCCATCAGCGGAATCACCCCAGACATGCTAATAAATGCTTGTAAAGAACTTGTTTAGAATCCGAAGACCAAAAGGAAAAAGTGACCACATTGTGCACCAACGGCTACCGGCATTTTATGCTCCTTTAAGGATCGGCCGAAGAGACGTAGAACAAGGGAGAGACGAACACCGACCATAGACACGCCATTTTCATTCATTGTAACTAAATATTAAGTTTTCGTTTGTAACTGTTAAAATATAAAAGTTTTATTTACCAATCACACTTTTTCATAAAGTATTTAGTTCATCGACATAATGGTAGCAGGGCATGGTTGAAGAAATATGTGGTTGTAGACGAAACTACAAGCGAAGTTGGAACACAATTTTGGAGCAATTTTCCATTATCTAACCTTGAATACATATTTTTGTTGATTTTAAAATTGTTATCGATCTCTTTCAATAGATTTCTGATAACTAAATAAATATTTATATTAAGGAATTTTTATTTAAAAATCAATGACTGATTTAGCTACGTATAAACGTAAAAGAGGTGCAATTAGGGTAAAATTAACAAATTTTGCTAAATTCTTACTAATGTAAAGTTGAAAGGAAATTATTATTAATACGGATTTAATCGAAATAGATGAAAGAGTTAGTTCAATAAATGAATTAAAAAGGGAATTTAAAGATGTACAAGGGACAATTGAGTCTATGGCTGTCGAAGACATCTAGAGGACGAATTTGAAATAAGAAATAAGTTTCATGATGATGAAGTCTCCATTGAAAAGGAATTTTCTCCATAGCAATCATATTTTAAATGTTGAACCTTTAAATACAGGGTTGGCTTGTGTTCACGGACATATTTAGTTCATTAATTCTCGAAAGTGATTTAGTCAGTAACGTAAAAATTACATTCTTTCAGGGCATCTTTAGAAGGTGATACTTCTTAAGCAACCAAATGTCTATAATATCTTTTGCAAATTATAGTGTTGCGTGGAATGCATTATTAGAACGGTATGATAACAACTAATTTTTAACTTATAGTCACATTAAGGCATCATTCATTAGCGAATCTATAGGTAAAGAATCTGCAAGTGGTTTAAGAAGGCTTATCGATGACTTTTCAAAAATATCAGATCACTCGATTAGTTAAATCAACCTGTCTCGTACTGCTACACACTCTTAATTTATTTAATAAGCTCCAAATTAGACAGTGTTACTTTAAGAGAACGGGAAAATAAGGCGTGAACATATCGCACCCTCAGTGCAAAACTGTTGTATATCTATCCCATGTAAAACTTAAGTAACTTTCAAATGCCCAACCGGCCAAATATCACAACTATCACACCGATTTTAGCACAGCGATATATGCACGAGAATAAAGAAAATCTGCTTTATCTCGAAACTTACTTGTTTTGACTTACAACAGTTTTGCACTAAGATGAGGGTACGATTTACCATGTATATTTAAATGTACTTTAATCTATTTTTATTTCAAATACCACAAACAGAAGGTGACATTGGAAAACAATACCAAAGGAATTCCATGCACAATGGAACTTCCCCCACTGTTTAGGTGCCATTGATTGCAAGCACGTCAAAATTATTCCTCCACCTGACAGTGGTTCATATTATTTTAACTAGAAAAATAGTCATAGTACGGTCCTTATGGCAATTGTGGTTGCAAAATATAAATTCTTGATGTTTAATTTTGATACAAATGGCAGAGGATGTGTTCTTGAATACGATGTTTTCAGAAAATTTGGAAAATAATAGTTTAAACATTCCTGAAGCAACGACATTGAATAATAGTTCACGAAAATTAGAAAAAAAATGATGAAACCAAAATGACTTGGATAGTACAGAGAATATTTAAAATTAACGAACATTACGAGCTCGCTGCATAGTTGAAAACGCATTTGGCATACCAGCAGCAAGGTTTAGAATTGATAGAACACAAATTAATATGCCAACTAAAAACATAGTCAGTTGTTAGAGCAACTTGTGTTTTGCACAACTATTTGATGACAACATCATTGTCTTAATATGCTTCGTTAGATTCTGTCAATAGAGAAAACTCTGAAGACGGCACAACGTCGTCAGCACTTACAACTAGAAGCTCAAAGCTTGAACCATTACAACGTGCGCATCGAGGATATTCTGAGAGAACAGCGAAATAAATAAGAAATGAATTTATGAGTTTTTTGTGAACGAGGGGAAAGTCCCCAGGCAATATAACCGCAATGAGGTATTTTCGATGCTATTGTTTATGAATACAATCGTTGGCACTTAAAAAAATTGGTGTAAGTTGCGTTATCAAGAGTAACTAGTATAAAAGGTTTCATCCTTTAAAGATTTCAAAATAAAGTGTTGCGAACCATCGTTGATGCACCATTCTACATCTCCAATAGGGTCATTCTACAAGACGTCAAGCTGGAATCCATCGAGGAGGTCATCTACCAGTTCAGTATTGGTTACACTGATAGAGTGTCAGTGCACTCCAACGTGTTGGCCAAACGTCTAAATGTGGCCGATGACAACGAAGTGCGTAGACTTATAGTTTCATAGATTTCATCATGACAGAGTAAGAAATATCAGATGGAAGTTTCAAACGCAACTAAAAATCAACAGAGATCAACATCTCATCGAGAAAATTTATCTATTGAATTGAAAACATTACGTGAACATCCTTTGCAAACCATTACCAAAATTCTTTTTGATTTCATTTCTGAGAAAAATATATTGTCTATTTTTTCATTTAATTGTCAGAGATGACATGCGCAATTACATGGTGGATGATCTAGCAATTGATACTCTTGTTAAGAAGATAAATGTTTTAATTTTATCAGAAACTCATATGAGTGATGAAATAATTGAGACTCCAAATGTTAACTAGGAAGACGCCGAAAAGACCCAGATGCAAAGTTTATTGTAATAAAACAATTAAAATAATTGAAATAAAACAATAAACAATATTTTAAATCCAAGACTTTTCGTCGAAAGAAACTGCTTTCTGGTTACATCCTGAATCTCCGGCTTTATAAGCACGGAGACGACGAATACAGAAGAAAGTAGAAAGGACAACGGTCACGTATCTACTTCCTTTTGTTCTAGGAAAAAGAGCCGAAAGACAGTTTCGAGTACTCAAAAATCTGAGTAAAGAAGAACAAGGGGAAAACGAAGTTTTGTTTTAATTTGATTCAGAGCTGGACCACCATCTGCAGATAGCTATTTCTGCATCTTATGCTTCATCAGTGTAGCTATGCAGTCCCAACTCTGAATCCAAAAATCAACAAGCCTGCCTTTTAAGGGAAATCACCCTGCATCTGGGTCTTTTCGTCGTCTTCCTAATTTTACTAGAGATGTCTCTGTTTTGCGTCTCAAGGGTGGAATTACTGCATCGCGGTGTTTTCAGAGTTGGGACTGCATAGAGCTACACTGATGAAGCATAAAATGCAGAAATAGCTATCTGTAGATGGTGGTCCAGCTCTGAATCAAATTAAAACAAAACTGCCTTCCCCCTCCAAATTTTAACTTTGTTGTCAGTTTCAAAAGAAAATCATCCAGCAGGAGGAGTAGCTATTTGTCAAAATACAGGCACATTATTGTACAAATTATATGGATGTGTATGCAAAATACACAAACATAAATAACGCTGAAATTTCTGATATCGGCGATATGTGTATAAGTCGTTGCAACTCTGCCAACAGCCGGTTCATTGTTATGGTTGCCGTTTATATTTCTCCTGGTAATTCATTGCGTGCTATACGAGACTTCTTGTATGAAAATTTATTTATTTATCCTCATGGCGCTTCTGCATTACTTCAACAAAAAATTGGGAAAATATTTGATGATTTAACAATGAATTTTAAGTGGATATTTCAACAAAAATTTTGCAGACAATAAAAATATACCATTGATCGAATTTTTAAATGATTAATTTGGTTTAATGATGTCAAATGATCGCAATCTTAGCACAACGAAATAGAAAACTACTATTTATGCGGTCTTTACAATACCTTTAAATAAATTCAAATCAAAATTATTCACTTCTTACTTTAGCTACCATAAACCTATTGTACCAGTTTTTGAAATTAGCAATAATAGTGCTCCTGGCAATGATGATAATAAAAGAATTGATCAAATTACGGCAACAAATTGATTTTCAGAATTGTAAACTAATTGTATTATAAGTGTAAAAAATTATAAATGGAAATGTAAAATAATTGTAATAAGTGCATGTAAATGTAAAATTGTGACAAACCCACCCACAAAACAAGAGATATTGGATGCCATTAACGCACTGAAAAATAATAAAGCCCCAGGGATTGACAAAATACCACCTAAAATTCTCAAAATAGGAGGACACACACTGATAGATAGATTCCATAAACTCATAAGAGACGTATGGAATACAGAAGAAATTCCAGGAGACTGGAAAAGAGCAATTATATGTCCAGTCCACAAGAAGGGAGACAAACTGAGCTACAATAATTATAGAGGCATATCCTTACTCTGTGTGAGTTATAAGGTGTTTACGTGGATCCTAAACCGAAGATTAAGCCACTTCACAGAACAAATCATAGGGGAACACCAGGCCGGATTCAGACCATAACGGTCTACTATTGACCAGCTATTCAACGTGAAACAAATATTAGCTGAAACCTGGGAGCACGACATATACAGGGTGTTTGGTAAAGAATGGGCCATAGCTTAACCTCAGGTTCCAGAGGTTAAAATAGGCCGATTTAAGCTAACTTACCTTAGTACAAAGTTTATAATAACCGAGATACAGGGTGTCAAAGTTAAACTTTTTTTTTATTTATTATTGAATATTTCCTGACAGGTATGAGATAACAACATGAAATTTGGTATGTGGGGGTTTTTGGGTCGAGAAAACTCAATTCCCTACCAAAAATTATGTATTGCCCAGAGGGCGCCACATACGCCTTTAAGCACTCATTTATTACGTTTAATTTTTTTTATCCCTCACTCTGTATAATTTTTACATTAAAATTTTTATTCTCCTATTAGTTTTACTTAAAAAAGGTATACTACTTTCATCTCCCTAAACTCAACCGTTTTCGAGAAAAACGCATTTTAAATTGGCGATACATCATCATTTTTAGCATAATACCATTGTAGTTCCACCCGAAAAATAACTTAAAACCAAAGTAATTGTGCCAGTTCTCAAATTTATGTCATTGCATCGCAAATTCCATTTGAAGAAATTTGCGATACATTTTTGAATAATTTTATGGTTTTAAGTTATTTTTCGGATGGAACTACAATGATATTATGCTAAAAATGATGGTGTATCGCAGATTTAAAATGCGTTTTTTATCTTGAAAAAGGTTGAGTTTAGAGAGATGAAAGAAGTATACCTTTTTTTAAGTAAAACTAAAAGGAGAATAAAAATTTTAATGTCAAAATTATACAGAGTGAGGGATAAAAAAAATTGAACGTAATAAATGAGTGCTGAAAGGCGCATGTGGCGCCCTCTGGGCAATACATAATTTTTGGTAGGTAATTTAGTTTTCTCGACCCAAAAAACCCCCAACTACCAAAATTCATGTTGTTATCTCATACCTGTCAGGAAATATTCAATAATAAATAAAAAAAAAGTTTAACTTTGACACCCTGTATCTCGGTTATTATAACCTTTGTACTAAGGTAAGTTAGCTTAAATCGGCCTATTTTAACCTCAGGAACCTGAGGTTAAGCTATGGCCCATTCTTTACCAAACACCCTGTATATCTACCAAATCTTTGTAAATTTTCGACAAGCCTATGATAACATACATAGAAGTAAAGTATATGTAATTATGCAAGAATTTGGTATATAGTATTTTTACTACAAAAACGTTATTACGTAGGTCAAAATTTTTGACGTAAGAGAACTGTCAAAACATTAGAATGTGACTTTTCATTATTGCCATGTTTATTATAAACATGGCAATAATGAAAAGTCACATTCTAATGTTTTGACAGTTCTCTTACGTCAAAAATTTTGACTTACGTAATAACGTTTTTGTAGTAAAAATACTATACCAACGAAATTGGTAAAGTTAGTTCACGCCACCATGACTCACACAGAAGCGCAAGAAGTACGAGTTCAAAATGAATTGACAGATCCCTTCCAGATAACTAAAGGGCTAAACAGGGACATGGGCTGGCACCGACTCTGTTTAATACACTGCGCGTCATAGAAAACGGGCACCCTAAAAAATGGGTAATTTTTTATGTCTCGTATCTCCTAAACCTATTGTCCGATTTAAGTGATTTTTTGAATATGTTATAGCCCTATTCTTTGTTAATATCTATGTAATAATATTTTTGCAAAACAGGTAAATTTTCATTGTATACCGGGTGTACGAATCAAACTGTGTTTTTTTTCTCAAAGTTCGCAACACCCTGTGGAATATTCTAGCACTTATAAAATACTGAAATTAAAACCCAACGATAGCCTCAGGTTTTCAGAACATTCTGTTTTTTTACTTATTCGCTTATGTTGGATACTACAGAAGTTATGTACTTTAACAACTAGGCATGCGCTTTATCAGTACAGGGTGTTTCTAAAGAAGTACGACAAACTTTAAGGGGTAATTCTGCATGAAAACATAATGACCGGTTGCTTTATAAACATATGTCCGCAAATGCTTCGTTTCCTACATACAGGATGTTGAATTTTTTCTTACAAACTGACGATTTATTTATTGCCCTAAAACCGGTTGAGATATGCAAATGAAATTTGGTGGGTTTTAAGACGTAATTTTTGAACATTTTTTGACATACAATTAAGAATTTTTTATTCACCATTGGCGTGCATACGAATAATATGATCGGTCATATTACCCGTATGCGCTCCAATAGTGAATATAAAATTCTTAGTTGAATGTCAAAAAATGTGTAATAACCATCTCTTAAAACCTACCAAATTTCATTTGCATATCTCAACCGGTTTTAAAGCAATAAATAAATCATCAGTTTGTAAGAAAAAATTTAACATCCCGTATCTCGAAAACGAAGCTTTTGCGGATATATGATTACAAAGCAAACTGTCATTATTTTTAATGCAGAATTACCCCTTAAAGTTTGTCGAACTTATTTAGTCCCTAAAACCCTCTAGACTTATAACATCATGTACTGATGAAGAACATGGCTAGTTGTTAAAGTCATAACTTTTGTGTTATCCAACATAAGCGAATGAATAAAAAAACAGAATGTTAAGAAAACCTGAGGCTGTAGTTGGGTTTTAATTTCAGTATTTTACAAATGCTAGAATATTCCACAGGGCCTTGCGAACTTTGAGAAAGAAACACCGTTTTATTCGTACACCTGGTATACAATGAAAATTCACCTTTTTAGCAAAAATATTATTACAGGGATATTGACAAAGAATAGGGCTATAACATATTTAAAAAATCATTTAAATCGCACAACACGTTTAGGAGATACGCGACTTCAAAAATGACCTATTTTTTAGGGTGCCCGTTTTCTATGACGCGCAGTTTATATGTATGGAATATGTGATCAGAAAAATGTCCATAAACCCAAAAAATTTATTGTTTAATAAGTCTAAACAGATTGTAATGTACGCACATGAGGTAAACTTGACAGGAAGAACCGCAAGAGACGTCACATAACTATATATGTGGAGCTTGAAGCAAATGCGAAAGAAATATATATAAAATATATAAACAAAAAAAAAGGCCATCAACGCAGATAAAGCTAAACACATAATACAGAGAAGGAAACAACGAAACTTGCAGAATTTGTCAATATCCGACATTAATATAGAAGTCGTAGAACAGCTCACATACTTGGGTGTGCAAATAACAGAGAATGGCAGCGAGGAGGAACAAATACGGAAACAGATAATGCTTGCTAACAAAGCATACTTTTCTTTAAAAAGAAAAGAAAATAATCGTTTTCGTTTTTATTCAATTCGAGTCTCTTGCCATCCTCTGACACCGTGTTTCGGGGTCAGGAGGTCGGTCAGGGTAGGTCTCCAAACGGTCGAAGTGGGCTGAACCTTGGCTCCACCTACTACTGGCCAAATGACAGGCAGTGACGACTATTGGTCGGAAGATCGAAAAAGAAAACAAAGAGGATCCCAATCCCCTTTCTAAGAGAATAAAAAGAGTAAAAAGATTCTCAGATCTCCGCTAATAGAACCGTTAGCTTCTGAAGATCAAAGGAACCAAGACGCAACTACAAATACCTACTGAAACGGGTATTAATCAGTGAAAAACAACTACAAGACATAATGAGTAGAATAATGAAAAAGTCTTAAAAATGAGTCTTTAAAATGGAATTGCGGCTAAATTTGTTGACAGGTAAATAGGGAGAGGTATACTTTTGAAGTTTGTAAATTAAATACTTCCTAGCTGAGCGCTTTCGGCTTATAAAGCTATCTTCAGAGCTATGCTACGATAAAAAGGTCTCTAATGAATAATTGATTGTAGAATTCAAAAGTTTAACTTACGTCAAAAGGTTCAAAATACCACTATGAAGAGAGATGGATCCCATGTATGATATAAAAATACTTCTAGTCTTTATGCAGTTTTTTTAATTGATGGAAAAAACCTTGTCTGATTGTTGAAAAATGCTCAATCCAGTTATTGTTCAATGGTCGGAAAAGTTAAAAACATCCATTAAAAGCACAAAGGACTTTCACACGAAAAATTACATTACATAAAACGAATATTTGATCATGGTAAGGTCAAGAAACTTTACCATCTGAAGTCTACGGTGTCAGCATGCAGAATGGCGGCATGTGGCATGGAGGCTTTTAATGACAGCCGACACAGACAAGGGTGTGCTCGTTAAGGTGCTTTCACTTTTTCTCATATCAAGTGACAGTTGACATATGACATTTTAGCAATTGAATTGAACAACTTTTCAACAAAGTCTGTAGTTACATAAATCTAGTTTTTAAAAAATATAATGAACTACATATTGAGAAAAGACTTAAGGTCCAAGATAAATCAGTTGACAAGTTATCCCTCAAAAACTGAACTCAAATCTTTTTTAAATAGTACAGGATCTAAAGAAGCTTGATGGTGAAGTTTTTGTATTATTGAATAAGTCGCAAATTTCATTAGGTGCGCTATGGGTGTCTCGAAGATGGAAAAAAAATTAAAAATGAATTTTTGAGAATATGATTTTTAAAGAATAAGCTGCCAAATGATTCATTAGAAATATTGATTTTAATGATAATTTAGTAATGAATTAAAAGGATTTTTTTATTTTTAAAAAGTGTTTGATTTTTTGATTGCATGAGGTCAAACTTCTTCCTCCAGAGTCTCCTACAAGAGTCTGAATAAAGGTTTATAGTTGTAATTAAGATTGATTTGTGTATTTAAGCAAAAATCAGGATTAAGTTTCATTTCTTTAGTTACCTCTAGGGGCCGGTATTTCCAACCTCACTTAAGCCAAAGCTTACTTTAAGCCTTTGCTTAAGCTTAGATGCCTGTATTTCCAGTTCAATTTGAGGCTTAAGCCTAGGCTTAAACCAAATAATTTTAAGCTCACGCGGGAGTTGGTTTAAGCCTTTGCTTAAAATTTGTTTTCTGTTTTTTGAGGTTATTTCTATAGATTATTAAATTATAGAGTTGTTTTGAAAACCAACTTTTAAGTAATAACGTTATTATTGGATTATTAAATAATAATCTATTAATTTATTAATGGTAATAACGATTATTAAAATTCTTACTACTTTTGGAAGGTGTAGGCACATGAAAATTGTTTATTTCTACAATGCTTGGTAGGTATATTTATTTTACAAAAATAAACTACATTCCAATTTGACATTTTAAGGAATATATCCAATAAACAAAATTACAAAGACGGATCTATTGCTTATGCAAAATAACAATAAAAATATAACTAGAGAAAATATAGACAATAAACTAAAAACACATGTACCATGTACACAAAATTAAGTGAAGTAAAAATAACATTGATACAGATGACAAGATAAAATTAAATGTCAACAGTAGTGGTTTTTACCTCAGAACAGTTAGCTCTGGCACTTTGACGTATTCAGAGGTACCAAACCAATTAACTTTACAGCTGGGCATCAGTTTAGTTAAGAGAATGATGGAAATACGGCACCCAGCTTAAGCTTCTTTCTCCTTAACTTTTGACACAGGCTTAGCTAAGCAAAAGCTTAAGTAGCTATTAAATGTCAACAGTAGTGGTTTTTACCTCAGAACAGTTAGCTCTGGCACTTTGACCTATTCAGAGGTACCAAACCAATTAACTTTACAGCTGAGCATCAGTTTAGTTAAGAGAATGATGGAAATACGGCACCCAGCTTAAGCTTCTCCTTAACTTTTGACACAGGCTTAGCTAAGCAAAAGCTTAAGTAGCTATTGAAATACCGGCCCTTAGGGCCGGTATTTCCAACCTCACTTAAGCCAAAGCTTACTTTAAGCCTTTGCTTAAGCTTAGATGCCTGTATTTCCACTTCAATTTGAGGCTTAAGCCTAGGCTTAAACCAAATAATTTTAAGCTCGCGCGGGAGTTGGTTTAAGCCTTTGCTTAAAATTTGTTTTCTGTTTTTTGAGGTTATTTCTATAGATTATTAATTATAGAGTTGTTTTGAAAACCAACTTTTAAGTAATAACGTTATTATTGGATTATTAAATAATAATCTATTAATTTATTAATCGTAATAACGGTTATTAAAATTCTTACTACTTTTGGAAGGTGTAGGCACATGAAAATTGTTTATTTCTACAATGCTTGGTAGGTATATGTATTTTACAAAAATAAACTTACATTCCAATTTGACATTTTAAGGAATATATCCAATAAACAAAATTATAAAGATGGATCTATTGCTTATGCAAAATAACAATAAAAATATAACCAGAGAAAATATAGACAATAAACTAAAAACACATGTACCATGTTTACACAAAATTAAGTGAAGTAAAAATAACATTGATACAGATGACAAGATAAAATTAAATGTCAACAGTAGTGGTTTTTACCTCAGAACAGTTAGCTCTGGCACTTTGACGTATTCAGAGGTACCAAACCAATTAACTTTACGCTGAGCATCAGTTTAGTTAAGAGAATGATGGAAATACGGCACTCAGCTTAAGCTTCTCCTTAACTTTTGACACAGGCTTAGCTAAGCAAAAGCTTAAGTAGCTATTGAAATACCGGCCCTAGATCTTCTAAAAGGTTCATTTGTCTCTAGTTTTTGGTTGGTATGTTATGTAAAATTGTACTGTTTTTGGAAGGGGAGAAGGAATGGTTGCTAAATTTAACGTGATAACCAAAGTTGGATTTTTCTGGATTGTTGAGATGTTCCTTGATCCTCTGAGAAAGGGTCCTCATAGTTCTAATCTTGATACTTTTTCTGAAATTGGCCCTAAGTAGGATAAGGATCTATAAATAGATGTAGTGTTGGGTTCGTTTTCTATGTTAAAAGCTTGGTTTAGTCTCTTTTTGAGTATTGACCTTCTAATGACCTTATCTACAGTAGAAGAGGGAAAGCCATTGTTATTTGCTATTTGTTTAATAATTGAAATTTCGTTGTTGTAATTGTCTTGTCCCAAGACATTTGTAAATTTGTTGATCCTTCGAGCGTGATATATCCATAAACAGCTATTTTCATAAAGATATCCAAAATAACTTATAAAAATTCAGATTGAACTCTTCTATACAGTGTGTCAATTTAAAAACTTACAATGGCTATATTCTCAAGAACAAAAAATGATATCAAAAAATGCTTGAAACCGTTTCTAGGATAGTAAGGGGGAACTAAAATGACATGAAAGAGAACTCACCCCCATCAACCCCCTAGGCCCCACCCATCACAACCAAAAAAGCAAACCCCTACTTGTGATATATCATTGAAAAGGCTATAAAAAATGCTATCCAATGGTATAAATAATAATTATACAGGGTGAAGCAATAATTCTGAAACTTTGGTTTAAATGAAAAATATAAAGGTTTTGTTGAATTACAAATTGATTAAAAATGTCAATTATAAGTAAATATTTAATGTGAATTCCGTTGTTTGGTAAACAATAATACAGCCTATTTTCAAATTCTGCACGAAATTTGGCAAATGTTCTAGTAATAGGGCGACATGCTTGAGTAATTCTTTCTCGCAATTCCCCAAGTGATGCAAGTTGAGTTTTATAAACAACTGATTTAAGGTAACCCCATAGAAAAAAGTAATATACTATCCTACTATAAAAAGTACTATCCAATGGTATAAAAAATTATTATAAAGGGTGTTAATATCAGCTGGCTTACTATGACATTTGTATTTGTAATGCTATCTCCCTGACTATTATTTTAAATGGTAAATGTCCGTTCGAACTTTTTTTGTTGAATTAAAATTTAATTTGCTATTTTTGCCTTAAATCAGTTGTTTATAAAACTCAACTTGCTTCACTTGGGGAATTGCGAGAAAGAATTACTCAAGCATGTCGCCCTATTACTAGAACATTTGCTAAATTTCGTGCAGAATTTGAAAATAGGCTGTATTATTGTTTTCCAAACAACGGAATTCACATTAAATATTTACTTAATTGACATTTTTAATAAATTTGTAATTCAACAAAACCTTATTAATTTTTTCATTTAAGCCAAAGTTTCACAATTATTGCTTCACCCTGTATAATTATTATTTATACCATTGAATAGCATTTTTTATAGCCTTTTCAATGATGTATCACAATTAGGGGTTTGCAATTTAAAGTTTTTTGGTTGTGGTGGGTGGGGCCTAGGAGGTTGATGGGGGTGAGTTCTCTTTCATGTAATTTTAGTTCCCCCTTACTATCCTAGAAACGGTTTCAAGCATTTTTCGTTTTCAGCTTTTGTTTGTGAGATATAGCCATTGTAAGTTTTAAAATTGACACACTGTATACTACACACAGGAGGCCGTTGTAAGTCATTTATTCTATTTCCAATTTTAAACCTTAATGATTAACCAACCTAACACTATTTACAATTTAGAGGCTTTAATCAATAATCGTGTTTGATTTAGTAAAATGTATCAGAACTAGGGGTTCCGCTAAAAAGCGGTTAACTTTTATAAAACGGTTTATAGGTCTTATAAAACATCAGAACTAAATAGGAAACCTTTATTAACTGATGCTACAATTAGAATTAATGAATTAGATTTCACAGATAAAATATTTGAAATTATTCAATTAGAAATAGAGGTAACTTGTCCTGAAAACCAATTTGAGAACTTTAAGGAGAGAGACCAATTTAAAAAGCGCTATTATGAAACTCGGAAGTTTCCTTGACATATGTAGAAAGTATATCTGCAAATTCAACTAGTAACAATTCGTTAAGTTGTAATAGTTATAATAAAGATCCAATACAAAATATCTTTTTACCTAAAATTAAACTTCAATTATTCAAGAGTAATAGGGAACTTGCATACATTTTTAAATTCGAAAAAAATGTTATAAATCACAACAGAACATAATTTAAAACATGTATCAAAGATAAAAAAAGTTTTGTTTGTCTTTCGTTTGGCCCCTAACGATTAAAAATTCAAATTAAAACAGGTGGTCCAAAACGCATAGTGACGTCATATAGTTGTGCATGTACATTCTGCACCAACAAAGTA
The DNA here is from genome assembly GCF_917563875.1 of Diabrotica virgifera virgifera. Classification (NCBI taxonomy): domain Eukaryota; kingdom Metazoa; phylum Arthropoda; class Insecta; order Coleoptera; family Chrysomelidae; genus Diabrotica; species Diabrotica virgifera. The sequence continues at coordinate 78,513,082 of NC_065451.1, forward strand.
AACAAAATTGTATATAATTTTAAATTAGACATTATAAACGTCAGTAGAAAATACAGTTATGTAACGTCACAAGCGTTTTTGATCGTTTGAACTATTTTACATTGGCTAAGGGTTCTTCTAAACCAAGGCCAGAAAACAGAAAAAAATATATAGATTTTAAATTATCTTCTAAGTTATTATGAGGTTTTACCGCGTGAAAGTTTGGAAATATTATTTTTAAAGGAAACTGAATAATATTACGTAATAAAAAAATGTGTAAGTTCCCTCATAGGTTTGGCATTCGTTTTGACACTGACACTAAGTTTTATAAATATATTTGATAATTTCTATTTCTGATATATTTGAGTGTTTTTAAGATATATTTTTTAAAATGACCGAAGAGGGTTTTTGTAAAGGGCAGTCTGATAACTTACCTATAGTTGACATGTGTATGGTGGCTACATATTTTCAAAAGAGTGAAAATTTTTCCGTCGGAGAAGTTCGGGGAGTTAAAGCAGATAAGTAAGTACATATATTATGTATATTATACTCCCATTATACCTACTAATTTTATACTGTTATTTTATTCTGATTATTATTCTCATAAGTATTTAACGATAAAACTTAGTAGGTACACACTTCCTATTAAGTATAGTGGCAATATTATATTTTAATGCTATTGTATTGAAGCTGTATCAAATGAACTTATTTATTGTTTTCTTTTAGATCTGGCCGGGAATCATATGGAGACGCAGCGGTAGGATGGGTTCAAGTAAAAAGAGATGATGTGATCTGTACTGTAAGGGCAAAAATAACACCTGAACATAATGTTAAGAAAAAACAATACGCTGTCAGTTGTGAAATAAATGAAGAAACTGAGGAAGTACTTGATTTAAAGTGTTATGATTGTGCTGCATCATTAGGTAAGTATTATTTTTATAGACAGATATTTATTCTTAATATTTTAAAGAGCAATCTTCAAACCTAATATTTTTTTATCGGGGATAATAATAACAGATCAGCTAAAGACTATGCTGCACTTTGCAATAAATATGAAGTAATAAATACTCTTTTAACTTATTTTAATTCTAATAGGTATCGAAATATAGAGCTTTTATAATAATTTTTCTTCTTAGTTTTAAAATAAATATCACAATAATCTTGAAATAACATTTTATTTAAAATATATATTTTACGTAGATACGATTGTAGTTTAATATGTCTAAAAATATATTATGGATAATTTATAAATCACAATAATCTTTAAATAACATTTCATTTAAAATGTAAATATTTTACTTAGATTCGATAGTAGTTTTGTTTCTCTAAAAATATATGGACACTCTCTAAATGTCAAAACTTATGTTATAGGTGGATGCAAACATCAAATAGCTTTTCTGATGTGGTTGCACAGAAGGAGTGAAGAACCCTCAAAAACAGAAGTAACATGTTATTGGGCCAAAAGTAAATTATCGAAAGTTGGTACCAGTATAAAATATTTGACACTGAAAGACTTTGGGGCCCCAGAGGAGCTAAGCTCGGATGAAGATAGTAACCAGTTCCTTCAAGAAGTAGTAGCTATGTGTATTAAAAACCAGTCTGAGAGCCAGTTATTGCAACATTTTAAAAAAGATGATGTTATGAAAAATTTAGGGATTTTTCAGCTGTTGCTAAAATTTACTTCAACTAAACAGACCACATACAGTGAGTTTGTTGAATTTTGTGCAGTTAATATGAGTGAGAAAGTATTCAGAAGCTGCCATAAAAACTACGACACAGTCAGATAGCAGTCTATGGTTCGAGTTAAGGTATGGCAGAATAACTGCATCAAAAGTATACGATGCGGCTCACTGTCAAAAAAATCCAATGGGTCATTTGTTGAACAAATACTGGGAGTGTCAAAATTTAAAGCAACTTCTGCAATGAATAGTGGTAAACAGTTGGAAGAAAGTATGGTGAAATGTGTAGAAAGAGCCTTTAAAATAAAATTAAACCGTATTGGCTTACAGTTAAACCCCAAGTTTCCAATTTTTGGTACTTCACCTGATGCCATATGTGAGGAATACGATGTAGAAATAAAATGTCCGCAGACTAGCAGAACTGCAGCTAATTATTTAACAAAGGACAATAAAATAACTGCCAAATATAATGCGCAAGTTCAACTCGACAAAAAAAAATGTTTATTTTGTGGTGCTGATCCAGAATTTGAAAGTAACTCTAATTTTAATTATACATGGGTGGATTATGATCAAAATTATTTGGAGAGTTTGATGACAGCTGCTGAAAGTTTTTGGATACATAATATTTTTCCTCATTTATTAAAATCTGTAAATAGATAATCATCCAGCCTCAAAAGTCCACTGCTGAACATAGGCCTTCTCTCCTCGTTTCCAACCCGATCTATCAAGCGCCGCTCTCATCCAGTTTTTATTTAGCTTTCTTAAGTCGTTAGTCCATCTTTTAGGCGGTCGACCGATGCTTCTTTTGTCTTCTCTTGGCCTCCATTCTAATAACCTCTTTGTTCATGGCCCATCTGTCATTCTGGCTATGTGTCCTGCCCATCTCCACTTCAACCTGGCTATCCTTTCGATGACGTCAGTCACCTTTGTTCTTCTCCTGATTTCTTCGTTTTTGATTTTGTCTCGCATAGTTATTCCTAACATTGACCGCTTCATTCTTCTCTGCGAGACTCTTAGTTTGGTAGCCGAGGTTTTAGTTAAGGTAAGTGTTTCCTATCCGTACGTCAAGACTGCGTACGCACTGATCAAATACCTTTTTCTTTAGGCATGTAGGCAACTCACTTTTAAAAGTTTCTCTCAGTTTTCCAAATGCTGCCCACCCAAGACCGATTCATTCTTCTCTTCATTTCATGAGTCTGATTATCTCTGCCAATCGTAATTTCATGTCCCAAGTATTTACATCTATCTACGAGTTCTATTTCTTTCCCACCAATATTGATGTTCTGGTTAGGTACCAAATTTGACATTATTTTTATTTTCGAGATATTTAGACCTACATTTTCTGTAGCCACAACGAGTTCCTGTACCATCTCTCTTGCAATACCTAGATCCTCAGCTACTATGACTATATCATTGACGAAACGTAAGTTGTTTAGGTATTCTGCATCTATTTTTATTCCCTTTGTCATCAAATCCAAACTCTTGAAAGCATGTTCTAGAAAGCATGCGAATAGATAATATGATTTTTAAATAGAAAATGACTGTTTGACTAACATATTCCTATATAAATCAAAAGGCAACAGGTATGTTTTCAAAAACTGATAGTCTGTAAAACCTTATCAGAGCTTTCTTCTTATAGGTATAAATACCTCAAAAGAAGAGTAGTTGTTGACCAACACATTACAATTAAAAAATTGACTGAGGGCTAAGCCTCTGGTCTATGGTAAAAAACCCTTAAAATTTATGAAATATCACGTTGATGTGAGTACTACACAATGGCTACCATTTTACATTGAACAGCTGTTACTGACAAAATCATTTCAAAATAATTGTCAGTAACAGCTGTTCAATGTAAAATGGTAACCATTGTGTAGTACTCACATCAATGTGACATTTTACATATTTTAAAGGTTACCCTAGACCAGGAGCTTAGTCCTGAGTCAATTTTTTAATTGTAATGTGTTGGCTAACAATTACCTACTCTTCTTTTGAGGTATTTATACCTATAAGACAAAAGCTCTGATGATGGCATTTTCATATGCTGAAAGTACTTAGCTGATTTTTAATAAAGTTTTACACACTATCAGTTTTTTTAAAGCATACACCTGTTGCCGTTTTGATTTTTAATAATATTTTTATTTCTATATTTGGGTAACAGTTTGTCCTTTGTAAATACTTAGCTGTGGTGATATTTGAATGTAATTAACAACCATATCGGCAATTCAGAAAAAAACACAAATTTACAGTTGGTCGTTGTGTCACTTCTTTCCTTTTTCTTTTGAGTTGGGGTTGATTTCATGTAATCGAATGAACTATCTTTCGTTAAAGTCGTCCCAGGAACGCAACTCATAAAATATTGGCAGTATCATTTTAAATTGTTCAACTTTAAAATATATAATATACGTTTGAATTCCCGATATAATTGAGTCAGATTAAATTAAATTATTAGAAGAATTTTTTAAAAAGCAAACACATTTTTGATTAATTTATTAATATTTTTTAGTTAAATTGTGGCTTATTTTCCATTTAGAATAGTTAATTACAAAAATGTCACAAGGAAATAGTTTCAGAACACCATTTCCTATGTCCATCAGTATTTTCTTGTACACTTTCTTCTGAATAACTTTATTGTGCTACATTTACCAACATCTGTAAGGTAGCTTTGCCTTACTATAGCAATAAGTAATAAGATATCTGTTTGGCCTCAGAAGAACTATACATTGCAGAAGCTACTTTAGACATCACGGAATTTTAACACTTCCATGTTTATATATTCTAGCAACGGTTTGTTTAATTCGTAAACACCTTCATGTATTTCCAGCAAGGGCTAATCATCTCTACTCCACCAGAAATATTTATTTACCTATCCCGTCCACTGAGTTCGTAAAGAAATCTATATTATATTCAGCAAAAAAACTTTACAATAATCCACGGGCGCCCATATAAAAATTTTTAGGGGGAGGGCCAGACCTGAAGATGTTGCACATTATATTTTGTATATACTGGAAAATCATATTATATAGTTTAAAGCGCTTGGAAACCTAGGGGGCCACTCCCCTCTCCTATGGACGCCCATGAAACCATCTCCCATTACTACTTAAATCTGCAACATCTTTCCCCAAGTTCCGTATAATGACAAAAGCCTATCTATCTAAAAGACCATATTATTCAATAGAAAAATTGCTTAATGAATAACTAAGAAAATTGGATTTCATATGCGGAAGTTTAAACTTATTAGTTCCTAATATTGATTTTATTTGTTGATGTTAAATTTGCAATTTATATAAATTTTGCAATATATTGTTTTTGTTTGTGCTTTATTTTAATACTGTTATATACTAATATTTGACGATTTATCTAATTCTAGTGTTTGTTATTTGTTTACTGATATTTTTTGACTGTATGTAAGCTTTGTCCATAAAATTATAAAATTTTCAGTGACAATAAATCATATTCCTACTTCCTACTGACTAGAAGATAAAAACACATGTCTACAGCTGTATTTGTTTTATAGGCTAAACCTGAAATATTTTGAGTACAAAGAAATAAGTTAAAAAATACAAGATTAATTTTTAGTTAATAAAATAGTTTTACAATTTTTTGGGAATTATTTCTGGCTGTTTTTGAAGAGTTGTCATTCTGAAATTAAACTGACCTACAAATTAACTAAGTAGTTAACAAACTTTTGCAGTTACAATATTTGTCCTTATATAAGTACTTATATTCTGTGGCTTGGTACAAGAAGTGACTAAGTCATCCGTTTAACCAGAAAACATAGTCTGCATTGACATTTGTAGCACCAATTTTAAAAGAGATTTTGAGTAAATAGGTAGATATTTCTTGATTTTATGAAAATGCTATTTTAAGGTTAGACAAACTTAGGATATCTTTCATGGAAGCCGTTGGTTTTTTTAAAGATGAGCCGAAAGTAGAAAAAAGTCACTTCTTGTACCAAGCCAAAGATATTAAACTATAAGTAGAAAATAAATTGTTATTTATTAGGTATTTATAGTACACATTTTAAATAGTAATTAAACTGCATTGTAAAGGAAAACATATTATAGGTTTAGTTTCATTATCTACATTGTTTCTAAAACATAAATCAGATTCAGTGTAAATCATTACAAACAATAAAAAATGTAAGTCAAATATTTAAGATATTATAATTTCTATACCCATATTTATAGAGTTTTAAATATCTCGGAGCAACAATCACAGCAGATAACGATATCATGGAAGGGATTAAAGGGAGAATTCAGGCAGCAAACGGTATGTATATATGTATAGGTAGTTTACATTTTATAGCCTCCACAACACTATTAAATCTAAGAGCTTAATACGACTATCAAAAATCAGAATATATAAAACAGTGATTAAACTGGTGCCTATGTATGGGTGTGAGACGTGGACACTAACCAAAGCAATTGAAAGAAAACTTAGATGATTTTAGAGAAAAGTCATCAGAAGGATCTTCAGACTTTATCACGATCCTAATAGCAACCAATATCGACTAAAAACAAATGCTGAGGTCAAGCAGATGTACTGGACGAGCGACGTAGTCCAAGAAATTAAATCCCAACGTCTAAGATGGGTTGGCCATGTCCATAGACTCCCTAATAACCGCCTTGCCAAGTTAATCTGGGAGGACTTACCCACAGGAAGAAGGCTCTTAGGATGCCCTCGAATGCGATGAAGAGACAATATATTGGTAGATTTAAGAACAATGTGGCTACACACTGATCCAACTATCATGAACGATCGTTAGAGATGGAAGCGAGTGGTACAGTCAGCCAAGACCCACCCCAGCTTGTAGTGCTATGAGAAAATACGGTGCCGCCCAAAATCCCGACAGCCAAAATCCCGACGGCCAAAACACCGACAGGCCAGAATCCCGACATGCAACAATCCTCGCATAATTAAAAATTCCTACTTTTGTTAATACTTTTAATACAAAATACTTTTGTTTAGTAACAAAAAATAAAAAAACGAGAAATAAATGTAATTATATGTTAAAAAGAAACTTATCAAACCTGTCGGGATTCTGGCCTGTTGGTATTCTGGCTGTCGGGATTGTGGCTGTCGGGATTTTGGCTGTCGGGATTTTGGCTGTCGGGATTTTGGAGTAGACCCGAGAAAATACCCATCTTTATTTGAAAATACAATTTAGGTTGTTAGTTTTCTAAAATTTACAGTGACTAAATTTACAGTAATTACAAAGCTAAATATATAAACTAATAAAACATGACATTTTGGGAACAAAATGGTAGGGGAGGAAAGTATGCTAAATGTGCTGCACTCAAGCGTTATGGGGACCTATTGGGTTGTGAATATTAGGTCCTAAAACCAAAAAAGTTAAGTAAAATTTGCCATTTTGTGGGGACTTTCCATTTTTTAATTTACTTAATTTTTCATTTCCAACAATCATTGTTTCCAATTATAGCGCCATCTATCCATAATTCGAAAAAAATGTCGAATAAAACTTACTTATTTTTACGTAAGGAATCCAAATTTGCAATAAAAAATGGGGGCTCATATTTAAGATTTTAAGTAAAATCCCACCCTACCTCCGTGGGGCGTCGTGTTTGGTGCCATTCGATATATTTTTCAAAAATGTGGAATACGTGTATTTTTCAGTTTTCTGATCTGATGTTCATTTCGCAAAATATCGTAGAGTTCTTATTTAAAAGATTAAATTTAACCCCCGCACGCCTCTCCATGGGGGCCGTGTTCGGTATCATTCAAAAGATTTTTGAAAAATATTGTGCACTTTTTTTTTTAGTTTTTCGATCTGTTGTTCATTTCGCGAAATATCCGTTTTTTCTTGTGAAACTTTGTGACTCACCCAGTTCCTTATGCCGCGCTGAAATCATCAGATTTTTGAAATATGCACTGTTTTGTATGTACTTAACTTACCTTATCTTAATCTGACGATTTCGAGTTTTTCTAATGATCGATTTTTTTCGGACCCCCCTTAACGAACTCCCCTGTATTAAGAGCCAATATATGGTAGAGGTGCATTTAGAGGGTACAAGGTTTCTCCCCATGTGGTACTCTGACGCGCTCGAGTAACTGCAAAAATCCACGCTTGACCTCCTCTACCATTACCTAGCTACCTAAAGCAAAGTAAAACATACAAAATTACATTTTTAAAGAGTTACTTTCCTGAAATTAGACCAGACTGCAAATTTACTAGTCCACATGCTATTTTTATTAGATGATCCATATAGGGTATTAACTTATTGTCAACACATGCATGGGGAGCCAAGAATGCAAATTCTCTTAACCTGCGTATAACTCTTTCAACATGAATCCTTAAACTGGCAATGCGCTTTGTCTCTATCACTTCCATCGAACTTAATTTTTTGTTTGACGAGATACTTGGTGGTCTAATTAATTTGCACCCTTTAGCAACCAATAAATGCTCTATATGTTTAAAACCCCTATCTGCCATGATAGATACTTTGGGAGGAAGCATACATAAAAACCCACTGTCCTCTATAATTACTGCATCAGATGTTCGTCCACCAAAAGCATTAGAAATGAAATTAATAATACCATCAGGGGTACAAGATATTAAATATTTTAGGGTATTACACTTCTTATACTCTGACCAAGTTAAAGATTGTTTAATAGAATCTGAAGGTTTTTCTATTTCAATCTCTAAACAATCGATAATGCATAATACATCACTGTATCGAGCTCGAAAAGCTATTGGTAAATTTGACATTATGTTGTTAATGTTGGGTGTCAGTATAAGCTTTCTTATATATTTACCAATAATTAGTAATGATTTTGAAAAAATTATTGATGCGTAACTCTCACTTATACCAAAATATCCCCTAGTCATGTAAATGAATGCCCTGTTCAAATTTTTTTTTAAGTTAAGAAAATATTGCTATTCGGTAACTTACAATGGTTTTGTAATAACTGAAAGGTATAATATGCATATTCAGGTAATCCTAGATATATCCTTGGTCTTCTTTCCAACTTCATTAAGGTACACTTTAATGTCAAGTTTTTAAATTGTTTTTCAGTTTCCTGCACTTCCTCATCATATGATTCATAACCACTTGCACAACCCTCACTATAACTATAAACAGACTCTTCACTTTCAGACTCAGTTTTAGAGGTATCAGATCCAGAGTCCCTTTGTGGACAAAAGGTTGGTACGTTGAGGTTCAGTGGTGATGTCCCAATGTCCCTAGTAAAAACTATGTTTAATGATGAAACAGAATCACCAGAATCTAACTTGCATTGTACACTTTTACTCCTGAATTTTATATGAGTCTGTGTTGAAATTTCCTTTTTATGATCAGTTTTAGTGATACTATCAATTTGTACAGCGTCTATATTATTTTGCGTAATACTTTCAAAACATTCTGAAGACTGTGAAGAAGTTGAAGCCGTTGCATCTTCAATTAATTGATGTCTAACCCTCTTAAGTGCTGCTATTGTAGGATAATGAGAATGTGCCCTTTTCCGATCTGGTTGACAATCAAATATGTGAGGAACAACATTTAATTTCATCCTCTTTTGGCCACCCATAAGTTTGAATTTGGTATAATTTTCCATATCATTTTCTAACTAAAACACAGAAATATGAAAAAATATACTTGTTTTATTTAACACTATTAAGCAGACAACAGACTACTTACGATAAAATGATCTTGACATACATGAAGACCTTGTGTATTATCTGAAATATATTTTTTTCGACATGCAAATAACCACTTTAAACGGCGTTTTTTATCCCTTGGTAATCTAATAAATATTTTATTGGGGTTTTGAATGCTTGTACTTGTACAGAATGGCACTAAACAATACTTATAAAGTTTTTCTTTATTTTCCATATTAATCTTTCTCTTTTTTCCTTCAAAAACTGTAAACTCCAATCCCAACAAACTGGTATATTTTTTATATTATTACAATGACATACGATAAAAAAATGTCATTACAATATAAATATTTTCCCATATTTCGCGACGATGCTGTGGCCAAATACCCAAGTAGGTGGAGGCCAATAAACTAAAGAAGAAGAAGAAGAAGAATATACTTACATATAACCCTCCCACATCACTGATATAACCATATAAAAAACTAATGTAAAACTATGTGACGTCACGGACCGTCTGAACTACTTTAAAATAAAGAAGACTTTAAATTTTTATTTCTAAGTTATTATGAGTTTTTGAAGCGGGAAATTTTGGAAATCTCATTTTTATACAAAACTGAACATTATTATGTAATAAAAAAAATGTGCAAGTTCCCCATTGTATACAAAACTAATAAATTTTGTTCTTTAAGGAGAAAAAACGGTGTTTAGTCTGTAATCCCAGTTCCCAAGATTTCAACATTATACAGTATGTCCCTGTAAGTTGTATCCATATGGAAAACTTTTTTATTATTAATTTTACGAAAAAAAGTTATTCTTTATAAAAAGCTCTGCATGGTCCAAAACCTAAGATTTAATCATCAAATATCAAATTTTTTTAATAGTATACGAGGTATGTCAAACAGTTTGAATTTCACTCAAGAGTAAAGTAGCTTTATTTTAGGTAATATTGGAAATTGCTAGTATGAAAAGTTGTTTGGAATTAAAAACTATATTCTAATATGCAATTACATCCTTCTAATTGAATTTTTTTTTAAATTATGGATAACTATCATTATTTTTTCAGTTATTTCAATTCTGATAACTCTTTTATTATCGATTTTACAAAAAAAGTGATTCTTAATAAAAAGTTCTGGATGGTCTAAAACTTAAAATACAACCATCTTATATCAAATTTTATCAATTTTATACGAGGTATGTCAAAAAAGATAAATTTAGATCAAAAGTAAAGTACCTTTATAGTTCAGAATATTTCAATTAGAAGGATGTAATTACATACTGAAACATAGTTTTTAATTCTAAATAACTTTTCATAATAACAATTTTCGATATTGTGAAAAATAAACGTATTTTACTCTTGAGCGAAATTCATATTTTTCGACATACCTCGTATAAAATTGATCAAATTTGACAAAATATGGTTGTATTTTAGATTTTAGACCATTCAGAACTTTTTATTAAAAATCACTTTTTTTCGTAAAATTAATAATAAAAGAATAATCTGAATTAAAATAACTGAAAATAATGTTAGTTATCCATAATTTTTCAAAAAAACAATTTTCAATTAGAAGGATGTAATTGCATACTAGAATACAGTTTTTAATTCCAAACAACTTTTCATAATAGCAATTTTCAATATTGTGAAAAATAAAGCTACTTTACTCTTGAGTGAAATTCAAACTTTTTGACATACCTCGTATAATATTCAAAAAATTTGATATTTGATAGTTAAATCTTAGGGTTTGGACCATGCAGAGCTTTTTATAAAGAATAACTTTTTTTCGTAAAATTAATAATAAAAAAGTTTTCCATATGGATACAACTTACAGAGACATACTGTATATGTACAATTAATGGCGTCGTGTATCGCCTAAATGTCAGATTCAACAAACTTGTTTTGTTACCTAGCAACGATCTCACAGGTTACTTAAAATAATTCATCAGTAAAGGGGCAACAAGAGTTCTGGCTACTTTCCCATGTAAAATCCCATAGGAAATCGCTAAGGTCAATTCTGTTCATTTTTGTCTGGCATCGCAAAGTATGAAATCGCTAAAGTACATGCTGGTCATTTCTGTCTCACTGTCTTAACACAAAAAAGAAACGCAAAGTAAGAAATTTTTAAAGTCCATGCAGGTCCTTTTTGACACTTTTTAGGCAAAGTATGAAATCGACCAAACGCCAAGTATGAAATTGCTAAAGTCTTTGCTGGCCATTTTTGTCACACATCGCAAAGTATAAAATCGCTAAGTACATGCGGGGCATTTCTGTCTCGTTGTCTTAACATAAAAAAACAAACGCAAAGTACTAAATCGCTAAAGCCAATGCTGGGCATTTCTGTCTCGCTGTCTTAACACAAAAAAGAAACCCAAAGTAAGAAATTTTTAAAGTCCATGCAGGTCCTTTTTGACGCTTTTTAGGCGAAGTATGAAATCGACCAAACGCCAAGTATGAAATTGCTAAAGTCTTTGCTGGCCATTTATGTCTCACAGCGCAAAGTATGAAATCGTTAAAGTCCATACGGGTCATTATTGTCTCACATCGCAAAATACTAAATCGGTAAGGTCCATTGGGGTCCTTATGTTAACATAAAAACAAACTCAAAGTAAGAAATCGGTAAAGTCCTGTGGGGGGCGGGGTCGGGTAGGCGGGGAGGGTGTAATAAATACGTTAACGTAAACACAAACGCTCAGCTTCATAAATATAAGAGATATCGAATGAATGGTGATTAGCTAACAGAGAAGAAACAAACATGACAACATTGTCAAAAGAGCTATCTTCGTAGCGTCAATATGTCCACGTAAAAGAGTCTTCAGCCTATCGCATCTCCGCATGGTATTGTGAGATGTATACTGTATTTTATCTACGGCAAGTCAGGTAATATGATGTGTTGTAGGTTGGTAGTGTATTACAAAAGTCGTTTAACAATATAACATAACAAAAATTACATCAGAGACATCGAATGATTGGTAATTGAGTAACAGAGAAAAAACAAACATGATAACATTGCTAAAAGGACACTATATCGCATCTTCGTTGCTTCATAAGCATCAGAGATATCGAATGAATGGTAGCTGACTAACAGAGAAAAACAAACAAGACAACATTACTAAAAGGGTATTATGTTATATAATATTGTTATATATAATATATAACAAATATTATATACAACATCGACGCCAACTTAGATTGAAAGGTGAAAGTTCCATGTTAATCATTTTAAATTTCCCAATAATAAATGTATAGTATCGTCGGTCACATTCATTATTGGAACATTCCAAATTATGTTAATGTTGGGAAATGCAAGTTAAAGTTTGAAGAGTATTTGAAATGCCAATTAAGACAAAATAATTTCCTCCGATTTTTAAGGTTAATCCGCCTATGTACTGAAGACATGCTGCAGTAATGAACAATTGTTAGAAAGGCAAAGTTTTTCAATCCTAATACCGACATTAATAATATTGAAAAATATTAAAAATATTACTAAAGATTTTTAAATTGAAAACTTATTGGTCCATTTCCCTGGTGACACCTCCAAGGCTTCTACAATATGCAAGCCAAATGGATGCTGCAGTGAAGACAACAGGGAAGGAATTCTACACTATGCAATTCACAACCCTCGTCTGCAGCTTGGTAAAGTTCCAATGGAAAATGAACCTAGTTACTCTATAGGAGTAATACTAATATAAAAATAAAAATGTATACCATTTTTATTGGATTCTTAGTTTTGCAAATTTCGATGGCCTGTTCGTCTGTTTGTGCTCTGAACTTCATCTTTGTTGTTGCATAAACTTCTATTTGAATTTTCTAGGCTAATAGGACTTCTGATATTCTTTGGATTCTTATGTGACGTTGTTTAGGAGTATTAAGATTCGCTACCTATTTTGAATGAAGAACCAGTTGTTGTGTCGGCATCTTTAAGGAGGCCATAACATCTTTTATATTCCTTAATACCTAGCTTCTCTTTAATATAATGAACCACTTGTACAGGGGTGTATATTGGGCTCAAGTTACTAATAACTACAAAGTGACACTTATCTTCTGTAATTTTTGACTTTTGCTCTGGACTTGCTTCGAAATGTTGAGGCTCTTCAGTTTGGGTACTTGAGGTGGCATAACATGTATTTTTCTTCAATACCTCTTTTTTCGTTGGTATGGTAGATAGACTTTTTATTTGAAGAGAGCCTTTCTAATCCCAACTTAATATCAGTTGAATTTTATTCTTGGATTTGAACCTTAATAGTCTCATCTGAACGCCTGAAAAAAACTGACGATATATTGAAGATATCATGTTACATCAGCCTAACAGATTTTAAAACCTTTTAGGATTCAGCAGGTTATTTAAGTTATGGATCTCGTCAAGTTTTTTCGTAAGATAGTTCAGTTTGTCGTCATTTTTTGTTAACAAATCGTAAGTCTCAATGAAAATAGGCAAATTATCAGTAAGTTTCTTAGTATCTTGAGTTAAAGCTTCAAAGTTCTCTAGTGGTATTTGATTTTTTGATAAGTTCGTTATTTTTTCATTTAAATATCTTAAGCTAGGCGAGTCACATACCGTACAAAAGAATCTTAGATGGGGAAATTTTTGTTCCAATATGTCTTTTGTGGTGGACTTATTTAATTTCGTACATCGCATACAGAAATTTCTGCGGCAATCTCTATCGCACCGCAATCGATTATATTTATCTGAATCCGCAAACTTTTCAAGGCAGTTATCACAGTTGTAGAACATGGTTTCAAGGTTAGATATGCAATAAACTGGGTCGAATGAAAATAAACAAAAAAATAGAACACTTACACTAGTTTTACAAGACTCCAAAACAAAACAATAACAAAACAAAACATTTAAACAATGAGCAGCTAGCCGATGCAAATCAAAACACAACCGACTGACTCCGCGGCCAAAGACAGGTTTCACAGAACTTCGTATTTTTATAGAAGGGTTAATTTGAATATCTTTTAAAACTTCTAAAAATTGAAATATATTAGGGTGCGAATTGTAAAATAACGAATTAAATTTGGAATGAAAGCTTTCACAGGCATTAGTTGTACGCTCAAGTGATGAACTGTTTTCCGCCCACATCCAAGGAGGGAAGTCTGCCTCTTCAGAAATATAGTTATCCACCAAGTCGTCAGCAAATTATTGTACGGCTTGGTGTTGTGCTGGTAATATTTCACTTAAGTCTAAAGCAAAACACTCACCTACTTCTAATGGATCTAGGAAAAATAGACAAAACATATATCTAAGGTATTGCCCGACTTCATTGTCCTTTGAATACTCAGTAGCCAGACCAACTTTTTGAATTTTTCTCCACCCTGATTGTCCGAGATGAAACCTATATCCTTTTATTTTCGCAGATGGAAACATTTCACTTACAGCTGCATGGATCGCTTTTTCGAAATCGGCATACACAACCTTGGGACTAAAATTTAAGTTCAATTTTTGACACTCCGTCTTTAAGCAATATAAGTTAGTCACATATGAATTTGCCAACTTATTTGAAAGCAAAGAGAATGCCAACGGCACATAGTGTCCATTTTCGAGTCCGTGAACTGTAAATAGTTGAGTAAAAAATTTTGTGCAGTATTTAAAAGCTCCATCAACATAAATTGTTTCTAATTTACTTAAAAATGTTAAGTTAGATACACAAGAAAAAGCAACAAATGTTTTACCGGACCATTTTTCAATAAAAATTGTTCTTTTTGGTTGGTTGTCACTTCCGCGGAGTTTAAAGAGTCATGTACTTCCTGCGCGCACTTCGGAATTTTGGGAATAACTTGTTTTCTGCCATTATAAATATTTTTTCTAATCAAATGTACATCTTCTACAGTAAGACTTTTAGTGCGTTTGTTTAATTTCGCTGTGTATCAACTTCAATGGTTTTTCACACAAATCGTCCATTGCCTTCCGCTTAACACCATTACTTAATTTTTGCCAGTTTAACACTGTTTTTGATAAACTTTCATGGGTATGGTTATGACTAGATTCGACTACACTGTTACAAATATTTAAAGTTTTAACAAATGCTTTGCAACTTCTTTCTACACACTGCCAACGTTTGATATTATTAGCAAGCATTTTATGGAAGTTATACTTGTAATTGCCAATAACTAACATTGACTTGCCCTTTTCACTAAACATTTCACTTCAGATTTCTCCATCATGAACTAGGTATAACGACATTCAAACTGAAACTAAAGTAATAATGTTAAGATTCGCACCACCCCTATTTATTATCATAAAATTTCAGGTAGACTACTAATTATCTCCAATCTTTTCAAAGAAATATATCAATTGCAACTTCTGATACGGAAAAACCCAATTAAATATTGAACAACGGAATATGAGCTTTAACATCATAATACTTTAGTGATATTATCGTTATAATTTTAATATATTTTTAAGTAAGAAGTAGTGTATATGCATTGTTTAAAAATTACTCATTCTTTTTAAACAATGATAGTAGTGTTGTATTAGGTAAATACAAAGTTTGAGAAATATTTATTAAAAATTTTATTAATAAAATGTATCGAAGTACCTGCTTTATGAAGGCAACATTAGCTATTTAAGCTGACCCTGGCTATTCATTATTGTTCATTGTGTACCCAGAAGCGAACTAGTATACGCCCCAGAAATTTCGGCCTTCAATAAGTCACAACTACTTACTGAACGTATCTTTTCGTGGAAGTCCAAGATATATTGAAATTTCCTTGAAGGATATCATGAAAAGTTGTATAACTTACTTTGTTCTCATTATTTGAATGGTTATAGAGTCGATGGAGTTTGGCAATAGTTCTTCCGGCAAATAAATTTTGGATGCGTCTTTCAAGGAATAATGAGACTTTCTACCCTTAACCTTCTACTACTGACGTGTACTTTCTGGAACATAACTACTGATCTAGTGCTATTTAGACCCCATGTAATTTCTATTTTTTATTGCCAACATTTTTAAATATATGACAAATTATGTTAAATATAATTTATTTGATATATTTTAAATTAGTGTATGTATTTTTTTATAATATTTTTCAAATTGTTAGTTATCCAACATATTACAAATTACATTTCAATATATCCTAAATAATGAGACGGTTTACTAAAAATATCATAATTTTTTTATTGTTTAAAATGTTTATAAATTAATTATGGAATATGAAAGATCAAATATACAAGCTATGAAAAAATAAAATAAACCAAAAAAATAAACCTCCTATATGAAAAACTGCAACACCCAAACTTTAGCAATTTTGGGATTCAGATAAAAAGTTACTTTGCACAATCTTTGCAAATATTAGCTCTACAGTTATCACACATTGATATCTTACGAACATTACATGAATTCTTAGTCTTTTTATCATTTTTTCGTGGACACGGCCCACATCGTTTTCGTTTTTGGTTCATATCGTGATGCACGTTGTCATCAATCATCGCTTTGTTCAGTACTCTACTTATATTCATTCTCAATTCTCTTGGAAGTCTTTGGTTGATAAGTCGTCTATTCAAATGTCGTTCAACAAGTTGTTTGGCGAACAACTTCACAAATTCTGCCCGTAGTATGTTGTTTGCTTCTGGATATCGATGATGGAATAAAAAACCGTCATAGGCCAACTCCTAGTACGTCTACTTGAACTATAAATTGCACATTTATTATCCAGGGCATCTACGCCCCCTTTGGTTTCATAAAATACAATAATTTCAGGTTTGCCAGTTTTAACATCAGTGTATTTTTGTCGATGCATCGTAGAAACCAAAAGTACAGTCTTGCTACTTAAAATAATTTGCTATGCAGACTATGCAATACTGAGACATACTATGACATACTCTCAAAGTGAAGATGATTTACAACGTATAATGTAACAATTTAATTTAACCGCTAGAAAATTGCACATGTTAATTTCTCCAAAAAAGACCAAATGCATTGTTCTAACAGCAAATCTAATAAGGTGTAAATAATTAGATGCATGGTTGTAACAGCAAATCTAATAAGGTGTAAATAATTGGAGCTGGAGGGTCAGATAATAGAACAAGTCATGGAGTTTAAATATCTAGGTATTACACTATCTAGTTATGGAAAGCTCGAAACAGAAGTGGAAGATCAAGTGAAGACAGAAAACAGAGCCACAGGTTACCAGAATGAAAATGGCGAAATAAAAATATCGGAAAAGAAGTGAAAGGCAGAATTTACAAAACAGACTTACTTACTTACTTAATCCAGAACTCGTCTACGAAAAGACAAAAATAATGTTAGAAACAGCAGAGATGAAAACACTTCGAAAAATCGATAGTAAGACACTATGGGATAGAGCTATAAATGCAGATATATGACGGAGATGCAAGGTAGACACCATTAATAACCGGGTAAAAAACAGAAGAGTACAATGGAACAACAGCAGAATGGCAGCAAATAGGACGAGGGATGTATCCCCAATAAGAAGATGATCTGTGGGAAGACCACGAAAACGATGGAATGACAACTTACTGGAGGCCCATTGAAAAACAGAAAGATTCATGAAGTAAAAGTCAGACTTACTCTCAATCTTTATTATAACTTCCGACGACCGGTTTCGCTCTTTAAAATTTGTAGAGCATCTTCAGGTCAAAGGTAACAAGTTACAAAATGCTACAAACAAAAACCAGAGTTAGGACATTGTCTGGTTGTAAAAGATGCTAAAGATCCATAAGATCAAGCCAATGTTGAATAACATACATAAAAGTAGCGAAATAGCATACCAATGCACATGCATGCAATCATGGGGGGGGGGGGGTGGTAAAACTTCCCCCAAGCGCACAAACATGTGCAGAAGTATGCTACATATAATCATGCAATCATAACGTGTCGTACTTACATTCGGATACAAGGTGCTACCAACTCAGTATTCATTATCATGATGTTTCTGTTGAAGTTATGTTAACGGGATATGGTGGAATAGACGGAGGATGCAGCAAAGGTAAACAAATTTATGGGATTTAGGAATTCTTGAGGGTGATGAGATAGTTGGTGTAAGTCAACCAACAAATCTGTGCCTGTTATAATGTTTGTGTAGATCAAATTAGTGAATGACATATATACAATTTTTAATGTGTGTTGATTTTAAAGATTTTGTTTTAATTTTATTTATATTTATATATATATTAAAGAATTCTATTTATTAGTAGATGTAAGTTGACAACGTTTGGATCACAAATGTAGCGAGTATTTATTGTGTATGTAAGAACTGGATGTGCAGTTGCAAACTGAATATTTAAGGTCCGTACTTGATCTTTGACGAGTACTGCTCGTGTAGGATTATTGTTCGCATAAGAGTAGGTAGATCGAAAGCTTCAAATTGTAGTTAAAATGCTATGTTAGCCGTCATATAATAAAAAGCAATAAAAGTAAAAATGTGAATGTGAATTAAAATGTGAATTAAAACAACAATGTAGGTAAATAAAACATTATAAATTAAAGGGTGGAGAATTGGAATAGAAAGTAAATAGGAATATAAATGTAGTAAGAAGTAATTGGTTGTGAATGGCAACTATGTTTTAAGTGATATAAGTTATGGATAGATATTAATAATCTATTGAACCAGATAAAGGAAAATAGTAGTAAATTATATTTTCGTGGTATACCTACATTGTGTTATAAAATTTCCGTCAATAAATAAATAAATAGCTAGTTAAGTAAATTCACCTCACAATTGAACAAATAGAAACACACACTACAAAGGACGATACAACAAACAATGAGGGAATTTGGTAGGTCTGGAGCACTACATTTGATTTAATTTATTTTAACTGTATTGATTTTAATTTTATGGTGTCAGTTTTTTAACTTTGTGTTTTTATAAAATATTGAGGGAATTATGAAGTATGAAGTGTCAGAACAAGCTAGGTTAGTTGTCTAATTCTTCTTCTCCATCATGTATTGAGGGTTGCCAACATTCTGTTGTAAATATTCATGAAGTAATACTTTATACAACCACGTTAGTATTGCTGATTCTAAAAATGAATTTAATATAATATTACAACTAATAGTAATATACATTAACTCTATTAGAAACACCAACTACACAAACATGCGATAATGAAGTAACAGATGATTCAATTTTGACAAATTAGACAAATTACCATGTATGTTATAGCTGGTAAATGTAATTTCTAATTTGTAGAAATTCGAAAAACGAAAACAGACCCGCTGACAAACGATAAATGACACGAAATAAATATGTAATTTAAATTAAATATGAATGCATTAAATAACATAAGAATGTAATTTAATTGAAAGGAAACATTAAACTGAAGTTGTAAAAGATAAGTTAAAAGAACTAACGAAGAAAATTTAAAATTAAAAGAGAGAGAGTGAGAGAGAAAACCAGATTGTAAATGAAAAGATTAAGAGAATAGGAAGAAATGTGGAGTTATCACGTCCGTCAACAGGTGTTCGGTTGGTGCCATTGTCTATGACGTTGACAAAACAACGTGCTAAGGAACCGGAAGTATACCTAATCGTAGTGGAAGGGCATACGTTTGTATTATTTAAATGCAGATATAGCTTAACACTACCCTTTTTGATAAAAGATTTCAAAAGGTTCAGATCAATTAAGAATCACCTGCTGACAACCCCGTGGTAAGTCCAATTTCAAAGATTTATTACAACAGTAATGTTAGTAGATATCATAGTTCGTATATCAGCTGTCTGAAGTCGTAATTCGAAATTCTTCACAGTACCTTGATTATAGATTGTTTAAGAACATTTTGCCGGTATTGTAAAATAGTCTGAATAGTTAAAAGTATCATAAAATTAAGGAGTGTATGATTTTGGACGTTCATATTAATAATCTCAAATTATTATTGTTAAAATTGATGATATAACTTAACATAGTGTTGTATAAGATAATTCAGAGATACATTATGGAGTGTGTTTTGTAATGGATCAAATTCTGTATTAAATTTTTGTGCAAGCTGATGCCATTGCTGTGGGTTAATAAACAAGCTAAGCTATCATACCAGAATTTTCTGATTTTTTTAAAAAAGTTTTAGATACCGTTGAAGATACCGTTGGTGTGGTATGAATTTTATCCAACACGTGGTTAGATGTTTGGTTAGCCCCTAGAAGGCGGTATTAATTCTATGGGAAAGAATTTGAAACCGGTTATACACAAGATTTCTGGATGATACTGATGTGATTATCAAAGGGATATAAGAACCAAACTATGATATGATGGGGTTATTGGAGAATGGAGAACTGTTAAAGGTGAGAAGTTAGTTAAATTAATATTATAATGTTTTGTATCTGAAAGCCCATATAAAATTGAAACTATTGTCTATAGTACTGGCTTAATGTAGTGCATCAAGTGTTTGGTATGTGGCTATTGAAATTCTTGATTTTACAAATTAATGGACTAATTGTTTAGAAATTATTAATAAAATGTATTTTGAAGAATCTTAATTAAGATCCTCAAAACAATTTTCAAAAAAATCTTCAAAAACAACTAAGTTGAGTGTTCACTATTATGTTATCCAATGAGTTAAATTATTCTTTGATTTTTGAAAATTAATGGGGTATTGTTTAGAAATTTTAATAAATTTTATTTTGAAGACTCCCAGTCCAGATCCTCAAAATAATCATTAAAACAACTAAGTTGAGTGTTTAATAATAGAATATTTAGTATATTATAAGAGTTGTTCAAAAATATTCAAATAATATTTTTTAAAGTTTAAATTAAAACAGAATAGGCAGGGATAAATTCTAGTTCTAACTGTGCATTTAATGTATGTGAATCAGGGTCTTTAAGAGATCTTAATATTTCTAAATGTTCCAGGTTGTTCAAAATGAAACCTCGGTTACTGATGTGGAGGATATTGAAATCAGTGTTTGGATCAAATGTATGGTTCGAGTTGCGGATATGCTGGGAGAAATGCGATTGGCCAGATGATGGACGTTCTATGTATCTAAGGTGTTCTTTCAGCCTAATGTTGAATGACCGGTACGTCCTACCAACGTAACAGACCCTTTGTCCTGTGTGTTTCTATTTGTTCAATTGTGAGGTGAATTTACTTAACTAGCTATTTATTTATTTATTGACGGAAATTTTATAACACAATGTAGGTATACCACGAAAATATAATTTACTACTATTTTCCTTTATCTGGTTCAATAGATTATTAATATCTATCCATAGCTTATATCACTTAAAACATAGTTGCCATTCACAACCAATTACTTCTTACTACATTTATATTCCTATTTACTTTCTATTCCAATTCTCCACCCTTTAATTTATAATGTTTTATTTACCTACATTGTTGTTTTAATTCACATTTTAATTCACATTCACATTTTTACTTTTATTGCTTTTTATTATATGACGGCTAACATAGCATTTTAACTACAATTTGAAGCTTTCGATCTACCTAATCTTATGCGAACAATAATCCTACACGAGCAGTACTCGTCAAAGATCAAGTACGGATCTTAAATATTCAGTTTGCAACTGCACATCCAGTTCTTACATACACAATAAATACTCGCTACATTTGTGATCCAAACGTTTTCAACTTACATCTACTAATAAATAGAATTCTTTAATATATATAAATATAAATAAAATTAAAACAAAATCTTTAAAATCAACACACATTAAAAATTGTATATATGTCATTCACTAATTTGATCTACACAAACATTATAACAGGCACAGATTTGTTGGTTGACTTACACCAACTATCTCATCACCCTCAAGAATTCCTAAATCCCATAAATTTGTTTACCTTTGCTGCATCCTCCGTCTATTCCACCATATCCCGTTAACATAACTTCAACAGAAACATCATGATAATGAATACTGAGTTGGTAGCACCTTGTATCCGAATGTAAGTACGACACGTTATGATTGCATGATTATATGTAGCATACGTCTGCACATGTTTGTGCGCTTGGGGGAAGTTTTACCACCGCCCCCCCCATGATTGCATGCATGTGCATTGGTATGCTATTTCGCTACTTTTATGTATGTTATTCAACATTGGCTTGATCTTATGGATCTTTAGCATCTTTTACAACCAGACAATGTCCTAACTCTGGTTTTTGTTTGTAGCATTTTGTAACTTGTTACCTTTGACCTGAAGATGCTCTACAAATTTTAAAGAGCGAAACCGGTCGTCGGAAGTTATAATAAAGATTGAGAGTAAGTCTGACTTTTACTTCATTTAAAATGAACTCTCACATGCAACCCATTCAAGATTAGAAAGATTCATATCTACACAAAAAGAAGAAGCAGAATTTATTTATTAAAGTGTTTCTGCATCAGGTCTGCCATTATTTTTAAGGACTCAGCTACACTTCTTGTAGTGTGTCTTGTTTTTTAAATGTTTTTCTGTTAAGTCGTTAAGTTTGAATAATTTTTTTGATAATCTCTCGCTTCTTCGAGGTGTAGTCCTAGTTGAGACTTGCTCGTAAGGTTTTTTCTCGGGTTTCTGATTTCTAGCTTCATGTTTTGAATATTGCTTGTACTAGGGACACTTGCATTGCTCTTGCTAGGGACATTTTTCAGACTAACGGAATCTTAAATAATATAGTCATGTTCAGTTTCCGTCGGTGTCTGTTCATATTCGATTTCAACCTCGACGTAGTTTTTTATATAGAGCCTTGCCACTTGATTATTTCATCAAAATTAATATATATTTAATATACCATTTTTCATATATCTCATAGACCATGTTGGTCTTTTAGTGTGCATTTAAAAAGGCTGTTAATAAATAAAGAACTAAATAAAAAGGTATCGCTTCCCATTAAGGCAATACTACTGTTGGTCCCAGAGAACGTGTTAAGTAGGTGTTTTAACTTTAACACTTTGTAACGGTGAGTGCCATCGTTACGATAATATTATATTTATTCCTATAAGCCACCTAACAAGTATGCAACCAGTTATGCGTTCGTGCTTAGAACGGGTTACCTAAATTTGGGATCAAATACAATATAAGGTTGGTACGAGATTGGGGAATTCTGGTCTCAGCGTGTGGCTGTACGGCTTCCGATGGAGGGGCATATCATATCGCCAGCGGAGCGGATGGGCACTTGAATTTCCAATCTCGTTGGATGAACCCATAACTTCTTCCATGGCCATTGTTTGAAGAATACTATTTTTTGGTTGAAATATTCGTTTATAGCAGAGCAGTTTACGTTGGAAGGAATTATTATTATTTTGTTTTGGATTTGTGAAGTGAAAAAGAAGAGTTTTGTTTCCAATATTTTTTTTTTTAAAAGCAATGGGTATGTATGAAAACTATCACTTAGCTGTTTTTTATGTCTTTTCCCTGTTAAAAATAACCATCTAAATCATTTTTAATACCATATTTAGATTATATTAAAAGCATTGCTACTCTTCAATTATCACATTTTCAATTCTTAAATACTTCTAATCTACGTTTACAGGAAAAAAATTGAATTCTTAGAATTACATTTTCACTCTCAAATAAGTTTGGAATCAATGATCATTTTCATTCTCTCCTTTATATAAGTCCATATAGTAATCTTTGATTACAAAGATCCACATTTACTTGCCCAAATACTTTCTTATATTCGTTTAAAAAGGCTTTTTCCAATCAAGGTCAATGAACTTCAAGCATGTACATCAAACTTCATTTTTTCCCTAGATTTTTTCTCTGTCAAGTTCTGATAAGGTGATCCACCTTTTTATAGTGACCCTGTTTCTTGGGTACTCAAGGAAAACCAGCTGATAGGTTGTTTTTCTATTCTTTTAGCCATGGAAGAAAGAAGATAAGATAGGAAATTAAGTCAACCAATACTTTAGTTTGCCTTTATGGAATGAAACATTATTTTGGGGAATTCTTTTGGATGTAAATTGGATGGGTTTTTTTTTGGTTCTTTGGAATAGCAGTTGAGTTTTTTTGATACTGGGAAAGTACCTCCTTGTCATACCTTCCTTTGGTTGAGGATCTCCCAAGGATTGAGGGAAAACGGAGGATACCTTATTTGGCGCTCCCACCATCAGCTTCACAGGGTTTGAAGAAGCAACACGCCTAAGTTGTAGCTACAGGTTTTTATAGTAAAAAATTGCATGTCATTTGTTCTAATAATATTTTTCAATTACTGTTTTTTGTGTCAATAACTTAAAAATAAGCTCTCTTAAATAATATACCTTCACTTTTCATTAAAAATATAGTTAACATAGTAATATTCAACATTGTTCAACAAATTTAATCTTTTCACAGTTCATATCCTTTATTTACAATAGTTGGGGATTATGATCTATGACGATGTTGTGCACAATATCTAGCGTAGATTCTCTTATTTAATAATATTTATTCCATTTGTCAGGTATTGTAGTCAGGTTGTCACCTCCGATCAGATTCGGGATTGTCAGCCAATATTAATCCTCATTCATAGTCAGTTTGTATATACATAGGTAGATCAATAATTAACTGTCTTTGTAATAAATTCAATACATTTTTTTGCTTATTGTAAAAGCTGCGTTGCAGACAGGAGCGTACTAGCCTAGTACGTCAGTAATTAGCTAGTTTGTATAAAATTGTATATAGGGGTTATAGGTATTTTTTTTCATTAAATTTGTTGGTTGTACATACTTATATGTTTTATTATCCTACCTTTTTTTAATAGTATTAGTTAGGTACAGCAATATAGGTCACGTGGAGAGGAATATATTCAATTCTTCCCTGGCGCTCAACACTACTTCTGAATATCTTCTTGGTCAATAGTTCTTTTCTTTTCATTACTCCTTATATTAATTTATTTTCTTTATCATTCAAGTATTTCAGTAGGTACCGTCTTACTAGGGCGTGCAAATACGGCCTGATCCTCCCCTGAGCCCTACTGTTTAGTCTCTTCAATTTCCAGCTAGCCTAGTTTGAGGAAACTTCCATAAATAAGTAACTACCCTTTAAAGCTATATCTATTCTGCCATAACACAACCTCTTTTTGTTACAACTTATAAGTAAAAGTATATTTTGATGTTTTAAAGTTACGTCAAAAGCCACAATAATCAACAAGAAAGCTCATTTTTCAATAGTTAATTACTGTAGAAACTCATATAATAACTACATACTTTTCCAAAACCCGTTTCTGCAACACCATCTCCTTCAATTGACTTCTTCCCCATGAGCCCAATCAACCTCGTCACTATATCGGACAGTGGAATATGAGCCCCCACCAGTCTTCTGGATTTTGAGATTTATTCTGGCTGCTTTACTCTTAGTTTTGCTTTTCCAGTCAACTAAAATGTTAAAATAAAAATAGTTTACTTAAAAAAAAAAAGTTACAATTTTTTCTTATAGAAATTACCATAAAGCTTTTATCCACTTGTGTATAATTAGCTACAATTTGCTAATAGTGTCACCTGTCACAAAAGCCAGCAATTAAAGGACGCCACTAGAGTTGTTACAAATGAAACTGTCTGCATTTATCGAAGTATTTAGGCAGACATGGAAGACTTTCACTTATAGTAACTATAAAAAATGGATAGAACTGTCTCAAACATTAAAAACTGAAACTACAATTGACCGTGCTCATCAAAGACTTCTCGAAATTGAAAAAAGTTTTGATGTTGTTACGCCAAAGATTTATTGTTATTTAATTATTATAAGTCACTTTATTTTCCTGTTGCATGTGTGAGAATTTTTAGTTATGTTTGTTGTGTATATGTAGATATAAATTTTTTCTGTTGCATGTGTGAGAATTTTTAGTTGTTTGTTTGGTTAAAATTGATAAGTTAGTTATGTTTGGATAAAAATGGATAAGTGTTCATTTTTATTCAAATTGTTTTATTTAAGCGAGGCACAGCCTACATAATATATATTTTAAATAA
Source organism: Diabrotica virgifera virgifera (assembly GCF_917563875.1). Classification (NCBI taxonomy): domain Eukaryota; kingdom Metazoa; phylum Arthropoda; class Insecta; order Coleoptera; family Chrysomelidae; genus Diabrotica; species Diabrotica virgifera. The sequence goes on from NC_065451.1 coordinate 78,539,177, forward strand.
GTAAAAAAGTAAACTTGTTTGGAGTCAAATATATACCTATATACATGGTTTAAAAAAAATACTTACTTTTCTCCACTTTTCCTTGGATTTATCCCCAAAACTTAAACTATTAAGTATGTGGGCAACATTTTGCCAAAGAGCATGCCCTAGTAGTTTCCCATCGGGACCATTAAATTTATTGGTAAGCAGCTCTCGATGTTGCTCACAAATATCCAATAACACTTGTTGGTGTTCGGACGAAGTCTCATTTTTATAATATTGCTTTATTTACTTTTAAAAGTACAAAAAACCACAAATTAATACAACAACACCTGTTGCTGTCGTTTACTTGGCGTAGAACTCAGAATACCTTTTTCATATTTGTCAACCTTCTTTTCTGTGGTCCCGTGGCGATTATGATAGAAAGCGATACGTCTCGACACCTCGCTTTCTGGCGAACGCTTCGAGGCGAACATTTTAAAGCACGGAATGCCAGTCGTATAGAAACGAGTCGATTGATAGATTTCTACACGTCTCGGAATCCCAGTCTTGTTTGTGTCGTGGAAAGTTCTTGATATTCTATTCTGCACTCTAACCTTACACTCGACTGCTAAGAGATTAAAAAATGTGGGCCAATAGGAGAAGGCATGGAGATGGAATGTAATCTAAGGAATGTAGAAGATGTCTCCAAATGAGAGAATAGAATTTCAAGAGCATGTGATTCAAACCCATAATTTGTAAAAAAAACAAATAATTACAACAAAATCATTTATTATTTCTGTCTTCCATTACCGCCTGTTGTACGGCTGGAAAAATCGTCGTTTCCAATTTGCTTTTAATATTGGGATCTTTAATCTCTTATTTTTGACCCACAATATTTCAGAAATGGTATGCAGCACTTGGCTTAGGTTCCTAGAGCACTGCTTTTCTATTTTTATGTGTTGATCAGATCAGTTACAGCTTCATTCCAGAAAAAGCTTTCTTGTCACTATCTACATGATTTCTCTTCTGTCCACGAGATTACTGTGGTGTGACAGCCCAACTGGTATTGGGACTCAAAGAATCAACTTGAAATGAAAGAGTGTCACTGTCCTGATAATTGGTCTAAAAGAATTATTTATTATTTTAAGCAGGTAGGGTCAGGTAGGGTAAACGTAAACGATTTTTGCACTTTTCAACTAAAAATTTACATATTTTGTGTTTAAGAGAGAAAATTCTATACAGTCGGAAAAATGAAAGAATACCCATGAACGATCACATCAATCACTTATTTTGTATTTGCTGTCTTTTTCTATAACAAACATTTGTTATTTATAGTAAAAGTCATCAAATACAAAATAAGTGATTGATGTGATCGTTCATGGGCATTCTTTCATTTTTCCGACTGTATCTTTGGTAATACCTATTTAGTTTCAGTTGTTTTACCCATTTTCTCGAAATTTCATGTTCGTATTCGTTTTTATAAGAACTTCAAAGGTTGTTTACAATTACCCGAACCAAAAATTTAAACTCCAAAAATAAAGGGGTAAATGGAAACACGCAATTCGTTGTCCTATTAATTGTATAATATAACGCGACAACTCGCAGACACTAGATAACCTACCTGCTACAAAGTAGCCGTCGTTCTTCGGTTGTCCCGGGTCTTCAACCTTTACGGCCTTCGGATTTACTCAAGTGGAGACGGTCGTGGGTCAAACTTAGTATTCCCGGAGTTCCACAACTATTAATATGATCTTACAGGGCGCCAGCTGGTTTGCTCCACAGGCCAATCACGATTCCCAATTCCCTAACGCAGCAAGAGAACGAATAACAAGACAAACCTTGAACTCACAACATTTATTGTTTGTCACACACAAAAAAAAAGAAATTGACAGGTGTTTATTCCGACAGACATCAATACGTAATATCCGATAATATTCCCCCCGTTACAATATTCAAGCCACTTGGCTCTAGGTTTCCTTATAAACTAGTAAAATCCACTAATATTCCCCCAGTTACAATATTTAGGACCCTTGACTCTAGTAAAATCCGCTAATCCGTCTCTCTCCCCAAAAATTGTCAATTCACTATCTGCCCCCCCCCCCCCCCTCCTGAATGCTAAAATATGGTAGGTAAGAAATGAACTGTTATTATAAAAAAACTAATAATGAATCAACCCCGGGGTCGTTAGCATTGGTACCAAGACGAGCGACGCGAAAGAAACGAATGTTTAAAGCATTAATTGCTATACCTTTACACTGTCATGACTATGACTACAATGTAGTGTACTAGGTTTACAATGACTATAAAATGATCACTTAAACACCTAGTTAAAATTTTTTTCTTATTACTATTTACAATATCAATATTCTGTAGCCTCATCCCTATAATTAATAGATCAGTAATCTTTGGTGTATAAAATACTTTATATTCTAACTTATTAGTGTTTGTAAGGATAAGATCAATAAGAATACTCGACAAATTGAAGAGACACCTGTCGAAAACAAGCAAAACCATCATTTATTAAGAATACTCGAATTCTCACAAATTCTTGTACTTTCCTTGATCACCTGCTCTATCCCCAGTGATTGTATAAGAGTTATTTATAAGTTTTTTACAGTAAAATAATTCATCTTCATTAAAATAATTTATGTTAAAATCTCTTATCAATATACATTTTTTATTTATGGTCATATGTTCTTTAATACATCTAATAATAATAATAATATCATCTAAAACTTATCCAGGAGCGGACATAAGACGAAGAACATCCTGGCTTAAGAACTTACGGGAATGGTTCGAATGCAGTAGTGCAGAGCTATTTAGAGCGGCAGTCAAGAAGAAGATGGAACTTAAAGAAGAAGTTCTTCAATAATATCCTCTAACTTAGTTAAGAAAGCTGCTAAGCTACCATTAGGTGACCTATATAGACAACTGATCGACCAACTTATGCTATTAATTTTCACATGTATAAAAGCACACCAACAATTACCATCTTCAGAATAAATACATCCATTTTCATAAATTGTATCATTTCGTATAAAAATTATCACTTCTCCTGTACAGCAGTTAGGGACATCACATCGGACACAGGAATAGCGAGGTACATTGATCTCATCATCACCCATATCAATTCTTGATATTACTTACTTCATTATTCTTCTATATTCAAATTTTCTTCTATGGGCATATTTTCTTCTTTAGGCATATTTTCTTATATATGCCTTCATGCCTGGGTCATGTTACGATTATGACTGTCACCTTCTGTTGTTAAGCCATCAACGATATCTCTTAAAATATTGTGTAACTGATCTTTATACCACGTTAATTCTGTCTTTTCTGGTGCCCCCCACCAGTTTTATTTTTATTTCGTTTTATTTGGGACACTGTCTTATTCATGTTACGTTTAGTATTTATTGTCATATTTAGATTTAATGGATGCTAAATATCTTTTGACAGTGTTTGTCGCATTGTACAATTGTACTACTCTTTGCCACGACTCTTTTTTTTTCGTTTAAAGACACGTGGTCGGTTTTTTTTGTTCTCAATTACAGTGGAACCCCGATAAGTCGGCCCCCGATAACCCGGAAGTCCGGCTAACCCGGACCGATTTTCATCAGACAAAAATTTAACAAATAAACAATTTAACAATTTTATCAAATAAAAATGTATGTAGGCCAAATAATATTTCAGAGATAATGTGTATTTGTGTAATTTGAACACATAAGTACAATAGTAAAAATGATTCATGCACACGGCGGCAGCCAGAGCGACCGTCTCAGCTTATCGGAAAGAACAGACACCTGTCTGTATTCCTTTTTCTTTATTTATGTCAAACTGTCTTAGCATTGTTTAAAAAAGACGTGACTATTTAAAAATTCTTGTATTGTGTGTAGTACAGCCTATTAATCACTTCCGTTCTGTAATGTAATCGTGCTTCAGATTGTGTTTGCTTTGTCTACGTAATGGTAACAAAACGTAAAAATGTTGCAGTGACAATGGAAAAGAAACTTGAAACATTAGGTAGGATTGATAAAGACGAATCTTTAAAATAAATTTATTGCAGCATCATAATATGATATTATGCTACCATAGGTCTGGGTCCCGCGTATGAAAAAAAAGTTGATTAATAACAAGCTAAAAATTTATTAATAGCTTAAGGGTGTCTAGTCGGATAAACTTTGATATATGAGAACACTGGAACAGGGGCAGTTTTAATTGTGGAACAGGTCAAAAATTTGGAACGGTCAGAACACGAAAATGGCACATTTGTTTTGTCCGACAGAACAGACATAAACTCTCCGAACAGAGATTAAACTCTCATGCAAAAATCAGACTGCTATTTATCACCTGTCATAATTCCTGTCATTTGACATATTCTACATGTTCCACTCATTAAAACGCCAATTTGGTGATAAATAGCAGTCTGATTTTTGCATGAGAGTTTAATCTCTGTTCGGAGAGTTTAAGTCTGTTCTGTCGGAAAAAATACATGTGCCGTTTTCGTGGTCTGACCGTTCCAAATTTTTAACCTGTTCCACAGTTAAAACTTCCCCTGTTCCAGTGTTCCCATATATTAATGTTTGTCCGACTAGACACCCTTAAGCTAATAACAAATTTTCAGCTTGCTATTCATCAATTTTTTTTTTGTACGCAGGATCCAGACCTACCATATTATGGTGTCGGTACATCTCTACAGTATGACTGAGTTTTTTACCAAGAAATGAACAAAACTCTACACTCTATACAACTATACGTAATTTAGATGTGTACTGTGCATATGTGTTTCATGTTTTTGTAATTGTAATGGAGGTTATTTATTAATTTTTACTATATTCTCCGGCTAACCCGGATCGGCCGCGGTCCCGATTAATCCGAGTTATCGAGGTTCCACTGTATATGAATCTCTTGGTAGATAATGTTCATTAAATTATTGATTTCTGGACCAGAAAAGTTTGAGGACCTTCTTTTTCCAGTATTCATTTCTTTAAAGCTAATTTCAACTTACACTAATTTAAACAATAACACTAACACTAATTAAACACTAATTTAAACAATAACACCAAATTAAAATACGGTACTACTAAATAAACTAGAAACAAAATAAATTTAAATAATATACACACTAACAACAAAAGTGCAAATAAACAATAAACACAAGAACCAAAGATTACACTTCAACAAGCTACTAACCTCGAGCAAGAAAACAGAAATATTAATTTGCCGCGTAAACGGCGTAAACATATCAGTTTACCGCCTAAAATATTGACATATTATTAGAGTTAAATTAACAGCCATGATTTAACCAAGGTTAACTTAACGGGCACAAAATTTGTAGAAAAATAAACAATAACGACAATAGAACAATTTTTACGGCAACTTTGTAACAATTTAGTACCTAGTACAATTTACGACAATTTTTACGGCAAGTTTATAACAATTTAGTACCTATTATTTTCTCCTCCAGCTCTAATGATTGCCTACATCCTTCTAGGCTTGCTCCGCAGAATATCTTGGATGGTTTCTTGGGGAAGTCCATTCCATTCTTCCTGTGAAGCAATTTTTAATTCTGCAATTGAGTTTGGAGCTGGATTTCTTGCACGTATACATCTTTTATGATGTCCCATATATGTTCTGTGGGATTTGCATCAGGGCTCATTGGTGGCTAGTCTAGAGCCTCAACCCCAACATCCTTAAGATATTGTACGACTGTTCCTGTGTCGTGGTAGAAGAAGTGGAACTCTCGCAGGCCGTTTTGAATTCAAACCAACCTCTTTAAGTCTTCGAGTTACAGTTTTGATACTTACATTAACTTGTCTTGTGATCAGTAATTCATTTTTGAGAGGGGGAGCTGTAAGTGTAAGATTTTAGTCTTAAATATTGGTCATCTCTTGGCACATCTTTTTCGTCCTTGACCAGGTCGCCTTTTGCATTCCCCAGTCTCATTGTATTGCTTTACTATACGAGAAACAGGCGACTGATGGATATTCGCTATCCACGCAATATCTTCTTGTCTGTAATCCTCATTTCTTAACCCGGGAGTAGTCGTGCTCACTTCTGTAACGTAAACAGTCGCGTGTTAGATTTTATCTCACAATACGAATTTAAATACGAATTTACAACAAATTTTTATTTTATAGTATTTTTATTTACTTGCGATGTTAGAAATATTATTTCTAACAATTATTAAAGCTAATTGGCTCTCCCCAAAGCCATAAATTCCACAAAAAGAAAAAGAAGACAAAATACCTACGCATTACTGCACCCTTCCTCGAGGCACTTACGAAATTTTTTCAAAAATGCAAAATTTTTCATCAAGCTATCGCGAAAAATGATAAAACGTGAGATTCTATCTAACGGTGCGACTACTGGCGGGTTATAGTAACAATTCTAGCACACACTAACTCGCTTAAATGTGGCATATCAGCAATAAAACTGCAGAATCAAAAAATAAAACTCCAACTGACATATCCTGCCTGATATTTCAACAAAACAAGAATTGTCAAGTCGTCAAAGCACACTTTCCATACTATGCAATGTTTGTTAATTTGTTACATTACTGCATATTCGGTTATAAAGACTATCTTTAACCATTTATTTATCTGTAATAAATTAAGATACATCAAAAAAATTAAAAATAAAATAAATAGATAAATAAATAAAATACTTAACATTTCAAAGATATAAACTAAACAAATAATAACGATTGAAGAAAAAGATAAGATAAAGTAGCTATAATAAAGGCCCATGTATTTAACCAGTGCATCCTTCCTGTTCTGACGTATGGTTCAGAAACATGGACAATAACAAAGGCCAACATAAACAAAATAGAAATAACTCGGAAAATGGAAAGATCCATGTTTGGAATTAAACTACAAGACAACAAAACAAACAAATGGATAAGGGAGAAAACAAAAGTAAAAAATGTCACTGAACATATAACAGGGTTAAAGGGGAGATTTGCGGGCGACACTGCAAGACAGGACGATAAAAGATGGAATGCTGAAATACAAAACTGGCGACCGTGGACAGGAAGAATAGGAAGAGGAAGACGCCAGATGTAATGGAAGGACGATATTGTAAAAGCTGCAGGAACTCACTGGCAAATCGCAGTCAAGGACAGACAGAGATGGAAAGATTTGGGGAAGGCCTATGTCCAAAGTTGAATATAAATCGGCTAAAGAAGAAGAGGAAGAATCATGTTATTGTAAGAGTTAATATTATTTACTTACTTTTAGTTTTTGTTTCATTTGCTTACTTTTAGTTTTTGTATTTGTTTCATTTAAATCTATAAATGTTTCGTATGCGGTTTCTCTTTTGGGTTCTTGAAGCTGCAGGAACTTACTGGAAAAGCGCAGTCAAGGACAGACAGATATGGAAAAACTTGGGGAAGGCATATGTCGAAAGTTGGATAGAAATGGGCTAAAAAGGAAGAGGAAGAATCATGTTATTGTTGGAATTAATGATATTTACTTACTTCCAGTTTTTGTTATTGTTTCATTTAAATTTACAAATGTCTCGTATGCGGGTTCTCTTTTGGATTCTTCCTTAATCTCGATTTTGATGTCATCCAAAGGACCAGCCCACGTCTCATTAACTATTTCTATACAACTTTTCTCATTAGGTTCTTCTTTTATGTCCATATTATCCTATAAATAGGTTCAATTTATATTATATCCGAACTGTAAATAGGTGCCTCTTGAAACGAATTTAGTATCAGCTAGTAATAAGCTGGCGATAAAAAACCAAGCCGATAATAGCTGAAAAAGTGTAAATACACATACACTCACCGGCACAGTTAACCGCCCACCTTGTATTTCTTTCAATTTATAGAAATTATGAATCTTGGACTACATTTCGCACCTCCGATGAAATAGTGTCACAACTCAAAAAACATTTTTTTAAATATCTTTAGCAGAACTAATACACTATTTTTAGTCTAAGATCCGAATAGGAGATCAAAATGTACCCATCTGCTTACCGGATGAAACATTTTGTTTATTATATTTCATACATAGACAAACACGACCAGCATGGCTTGCCTATCAAAATCGTGTCAAAGCTATCCTTAAGGGGAGGCGTAGGGGTTGAAATAAACATTTCAAGCACATTTTTGTGAATTTGTTTTGAAAGTATGATAAAATTTTTTATTTTTAAATTAAATACGTGTAGTTCATAGAATACTCATAAAAAAATTCAAGGAAAAATATTGAAAAGTAAGCCAACGGTGGCAAATTTTTAAAGACAAATCGAAAAAAAAATGGATTTTGCGGTGGACATCAGAACTTATCATTGGATCATGGTCAACAAAAAATTCAAAAATATTTTATTAGCTTTTTTATTATTATTGTATTAGCTACTGCAAAAACCAACTAACTCCACTTTTTGTCAATTCTGAGTTAAGTACGCCTTTGTACTTAATAATTATCAAAGAATGTACTGATGAAACCAGTAAAAGAGTCTCAAAACAACTAACTCCAATGATGACACTTTTATTTAGACAAGTGCAAGTTAGGTTATTTCACTGTACTATTTCGGTATATTTCATGATAACTGTCTTTAGTTCTCAGCGTAATACGATATTGCACGTAGATAATTCGGTAGGTATTTAGAAATTTGCAGAGATATTATGTAAACATGCAATTCTTCTCCAGTAAATGTCTGGACATGTCGGCGCCCATGTGTCTTCAATTTTAAACATAGATAGATTTATTTTGTGTTACAGTTGGTGAATTTTTTTATTATTTTGTAGAAAAGTTTTATTAGTTAAAAATATCTTCCCGTTGTTCTCGTACATTAAGCATGGCATTAGAAGCCGAATTACTTAATGGTAAGTATTACGAGGAAAACGAAAAGCCCTAGATACAAAGTTTACTACTTTTTAAACAATTAGAATAATTGAAATAAAAATATAATAAACAATATTTTAAATCCAAGACTTTTCAAGGCGGGTTTTCAATCCAAGGCGGGTTCATCGCATCGCGATGGTTTGCTTTAAAAGAGGCAGAATGTTTGTATTCCCTTCAGAGTTGTGACTGCATAATCTTCACTGATGATGCATAAGGATGCTGAAATAGTTACTATATGGAGATGGTAGTCCAACTCTGAATCGAATATAAACAAAACCTGCCTTGAACCCTTTTTTATCTTTTTCATTTTTACTCAATTTGTGAGTATTTAGAAACTGTCTTTCGGTCCTTTTCCTAGACGAAGAGAAGGTAAATGCGTGGCCTAAGTGTCCTCTATTTGCTTTCTCCTATTTCGTCGTCTCTATGTGATTATATATTGTAAAATCCGGAGATATGGGATGCAGCCAGAAAGCAGTTTATTAACGAAAAGTCTTGGATTTAAAATATTGTTTATTATATTTTTATTTCAATTATTCTAATTGTTTAAAAAGTAGTAAACTTTGTATCTAGGGCTTTTCGTTTTCCTCGTAATACGAGAGATGTCGCTGTATTGCGTCTCAAAAGGCGAGTTCATCGCATCGCGATGGTTTGCTTTAAAAGAGGCAGAATGTTTGTATTCCCTTCAGAGTTGTGACTGCATAATCTTCACTGATGATGCATAAGGATGCTGAAATAGTTACTATATGGAGATGGTAGTCCAACTCTGAATCGAATATAAACAAAACCTGCCTTGAACCCTTTTTTATCTTTTTCATTTTTACTCAATTTGTGAGTATTTAGAAACTGTCTTTCGGTCCTTTTCCTAGACGAAGAGAAGGTAAATGCGTGGCCTAAGTGTCCTCTATTTGCTTTCTCCTATTTCGTCGTCTCTATGTGATTATATATTGTAAAATCCGGAGATATGGGATGCAGCCAGAAAGCAGTTTATTAACGAAAAGTCTTGGATTTAAAATATTGTTTATTATATATATATATATATATATATATATATATATATATATATTTTTATTTCAATTATTCTAATTGTTTAAAAAGTAGTAAACTTTGTATCTAGGGCTTTTCGTTTTCCTCGTAATACGAGAGATGTCGCTGTATTGCGTCTCAAAAGGCGGGTTCATCGCATCGCGATGGTTTGCTTTAAAAGAGGCAGAATGTTTGTATTCCCTTCAGAGTTGTGACTGCATAATCTTCACTGATGATGCATAAGGATGCTGAAATAGTTACTATATGGAGATGGTAGTCCAACTCTGAATCGAATATAAACAAAACCTGCCTTGAACCCTTTTTTTATCTTAATGGTAAGTGTTGATAATAATATCAGGTTTTTATTTTAATATCGGTATTTACGTTTTTTTATTAGACGATGGAATGGTGGTAGATGGCAACGTGTGTGCTAATTTAGACACTGATGTTATCGACAATAATTTGTTACAATCAAAAAAAGAGGAAACTGTCGAATTATCTCCATTTGGAATACAAATAGGTTTAAATAACTCAAGTATTACGACAGAATCTGTTTCGCTGATTTAGACCTCGACAAAGAAAGAGAAATTAATGATTTGACAATGATTTTAGATGATTCTGATTGCTCCATAAAAGACAAAGATTATGTGCCTGGATCAGACAGCTCATTGGAAGCAAGTAAGTTTTTTTTCCATTTTTTTAGTTCCATGACTCGTTGAGTAAGTCTGAGTTTATTCGCGGATTTTTGCGTCAATGTTAAAATCTCTGCTCCATAAGTTTGTATGGGCAAAACACATTGGGGTTAAACCTTTCACTTGAGACACATGGGAACTGAACTTTTTAGAATATGGCTTAGCTTGCCAAATGCTGCACAAGTCAAGCCTATTGGCCTCTATATTTCATGTGCTTGATTGTCTCTGCTTATCCTGATCTCGTGTCCCAGATATTTATAAGTGTCTGTTTGTAGTATAGTATTTTTTTAGTAAATTTTAGTAAATAGAGATTTGTTTTCGTTTGCAAATTTAAGGTCTTTCTTGTTATTTTACTGAATAATTTTCATTTTAGGTAGTTCAGAGGATAACATTAACCTAAATAATACTTTGCCGAAAGATGGTACACAATCAATTACACGCTGGAAAAAATGTGACCCCAGCAAATGGAAGAACATTAAAAAACGTCAAAAACTTAAAGCCAAGGCACCTAAATCGATTGATTGCAGTAAATGCCGCTTCAGATGTACAGACAAATTCTCTCAAGATGCGAGAAGCGTGATCTGTGCAAATTACTGGTCGACTGATTTTAACCGTCGAAAAGATTTCATATTAAGTAAAGTTGAAAGCCATGTTCCTGAACGAAGAAGAGCAAAAGCAGGAAGTGTTAAAAAACAACGAGCAGATTCTAAAAAATATTTTCTTGAACTTGACAATCATAGAATAAGAGTCTGTAGAGACTTTTTTATAAAAACACTTTGTGTATGCAAAGACGTTCTTGAACATGCCTTCAGGTTTAAAGGAGAAGGAGGTTTATTTGTTGGCAATGACAAAAGGGGTAAAAATGTACCCCATAATAAAACAGCTGATTCTGATTTAGAAGTCGTTAAAAAACACATTGAAAGTTTTCCTACTATGGAATCCCACTATACTAGACAATCTACGAAGAGGCAGTACCTTGATTGAAAATTGAGTATTGCAAAAATGTACAGCTTGTATAAAGAGATGTGCGAAAATGAGAATCTAACGCCGGTTTTCCCAAATAACTTACAGAAGAGTATTCTGCAACAATTATAATGTCTCTTTTCACACCTAAAAAAGATCAATGTCAGATGTGTGCCAAATATAAGACAGCTGATTTGGAGAAAAGGAAGCAATTGGAAGAGAATTACGAAAATCACATTATGCGAAAGAACGATGGTTACAGGGCCAAAATGGAAGATAAAGAAAGAGCCCATAGAGAGAGTAACTTTATGTGCTGCACTTTTGATCTGCAATGCGTATTACAGATTCCAAGCAGCGATGTAAGTCCGATGTATTACAGCCGTAAGATTTGTACTTACAACTTAACGGTGTATGAGTTGGCGCAATACGCAACAACTCATACTGCTTTTCATGGACCGAGCTAAATGGAAAAAGAGGAAGCCTGGAAATCGGCACGTGTCTATTAAGGTATATTGATAAACTCTCGACAGATATTACTGAACTTTCTCTTTTCTCTGACACTTGCAGCGGACAGAACCGCAATCAGAAACTGAAACTGAAGAAAACTGAACGTCTACGCATCCAAATCTCAAATACAAACTGAAATTGGTCGTGCTGTATGTACTAAACATTGCACTAAATAAAACGCTTTTTTAGGTTTTCATGATTATTGAAAAATCAGAATTGACTGATATACAAAAACTTTGCGTCTTATCATTTGATGCGATGAAAGTACGAAGGGAGTACATGTATGACAAAGCTAATGATGGAACGCTGAAGCCATACAATTATGTACAAGTAGCAATATCAAGAGAATTATTTGGGAATTGGAAGCAGCCAGTATTTTATAAGTACGACTGTAAAATGACAAAAGAAATACTATTTGAAATTATTAGCTTTCCCGAAAATGGTGGGTTTCCAGAAGTGGCCATGGTAAGTGATCTATGAGGTGGTAACAGAGGATTGCATAATGATTTAAACATTAGTATTTCACAATTGCTAATCTAAACCAAAAAAATATGTATGTTTTTGCTGATCCACATCTAATAAAACTATTAAGAAATCATCTTGTCGATAAAGGCTTCATAGTAAATAATACTGAAATTAACAAAGAAATCATTGAAAAAGTTATCAAGTTGACAAGTAAACCGATCTAAATATTGCCCACAAAATATCCTTGGATTCATTAAATGTAAGAGGTCCTCAAAGGCAGAAGGTGAAACTAGCAACAAAGTTGTTTTCCCATACAGTTTCCCAAGCAAGAGAAGGAAACCTGGATAGAATTTGCTGATTTCTTTAAAATTGTAAGGGGTATTTTGTTAATTTTCTTCTTACTTTATAATAATGATTTTTTTCAAATGTGAATAACCATTTTCAATTTCGTTGCAACACGAAACTACAGCCGCATCATATTCTAGTCCAATCAGAAAGTGCAGTAAGCACCTCTACCGGTTTCGAAACTTATTAGTGTCTCATCAGGAGGCACATATGCTGCTCTCTCTGACCCAACCAGGACAAACGCCGGCGTGCAGTCACGCATTGCAACGAACGAAATGGCAGAGATGCCCTAGCGGCAACTGCTAGCAAAAGACTAAGTTTTCAGATAATAGATGCATGAAATGTATTTTTCAAACACCTTAAGAAAGGTTTAGATATAGATTATATATATAAAATTATTTACTACTTGGACTAAATAAAAAAGGGATTTGTGTACCAATTTAACAAAAAATTATACTAGAAAAAAATGATTTGTCAAAAAACTGTAAATATTAATCTGTAAACATTAGATAGATAAGTCAACAAGCATGTTTATTCTTTTAAGACTTTTTTAAGTTTATTATGTAAGTAAACAAATTATTGTAAAAAATTGATTTCAATAAACCTATTATCTCAAAAATTATAATGCCCTAGGATCCCTCTCGTTCTACGCTTTCAATCCCAAATATGTATACACATCTGGGCATATGCAACGGCACACTCTGACCTTTTTTGAGTATCCGACCCCGAACGACATTTCAAAGAATTCTAGGTAATAGTTTAAGTGCATTGAATACATATATTAACGGCTGATATTTATTAGACCCTGCTGTATCGTTACCCCCGTTAGGTAAATTATTCAGATTCGTTTTCTTTGCACAAACTTACTGAAAAAGAGGTCCTCATAATAAATCCACAGGGTGCCCGGAGGTGCCGCGATCGGAAAATAGTTTAAACATTTTTTTTAAACAAATTCAAAAAATCAATTTTCTAACTTCGTACAATTTTTTTTAGATTCTTTGGGTCATTATGGGCAAAAAAGGTTTCTTGTAATTTTTCTCCAAAAATTGATTGTTTTTGAGTTATACGCGATTTAAAATTTGAAAAACGCTGAATCCTTTTTTCAAAAGGTCTGGATTTTCCATGTTCCCTTCGTTAAATTCATTGTATCATGATTGTCAAATAACTATTTTATATTTTAATTCTTCAAGCCACACGACAATGACCAAGTACAAGAAGTAGAGCAGGAACTAGCCTTACCAATTAATCAACGAGAGCGACTAACTTTAATTACACCGAAGGAGATCAAATATGAAATTAATCATTTGAATGAAAAGAAGGCACCAGGCACTGATCTCATAACAGCAACAATGCTAAAACAACTTCCTAAAAAAGGTATAATGAAGTTATTGTACATATTAAATGCAATCTTAAGACTTAATTATTGGCCTCTATCACTAAAAATTGCCCAAGTAATTATGATACCGAAACCTGGTAAAGCTTTAACGGATGTTTCATCATACCGCCCAATAAGTCTACTGCCAATAATGTCAAAACTTCTTGAAAAGCTGTTACTTAAAAGAATTATGAGCGACCTAGAATTCCAAAACTGGATCCCAGAACACCAATTTGGATTCCGGCAAGGTCATTCTACAGTGCAACAATGCCATCGCATATCAAATGTAATTAATAGAGCTTTGGACAATAAACAGTATTGCACAACAGCCTTTCTGGACATCAGCCAAGCATTTGATAAGGTATGGCACCCAGGATTACTTTATAAAATCAAAAAATCTCTACCCAACAAATACTTTGACTTATTAAAATCATATCTAAATCACAGAGAATTTGAAACTAAAGTGGAGGATGAACTATCAAACCGTAACAAAATTCAATCAGGAGTCCCACAAGGTAGTATATTGGGTCCACTTCTTTACGTATTGTACACATCCGATTTACCAACCTCTCCACAAACCACCATTGGAACTTTCGCTGATGACACAGCAATATTTGCAACTAAAGAGGATCCAAGAGCTGCAGTATTAAAACTTCAAGAACACCTAGACCAAATTGGACAGTGGTTAAAGAAATGGAAGATAAAAGCTAACGAAACTAAGTCAACACATATAACTTTCACACTAAGGAAAGACCAAGGCCCAAATATTAGCCTTAATCAAGTCAACATACCACAACAGAACATCGTCAAATACCTGGGGCTTCATCTTGATTCTAAATTAAACTGGAAACAACGCATTTTAAAGAAGAAGAAACAAATTGAGTTAAGAGTGAAAGAAATTAATTGGCTTATAGGTAGAAAATCTCGACTCTCAATTGAGAACAAACTGCTGATTTATAAAACAGTCATCAAACCTATATGGACGTACGGTATAGAACTATGGAGTTGTGCCAGCAAATCAAACACAAAAATTATCCAAAGAACTCAATCAAAAATTCTACGCACCATCGCAAATGCCCCGTGGTACATTTCCAACCAAACCCTTCATACAGACCTAAACATCCCGTTAGTCAGCACAGTAATTCAAGAAAGAGCCAACAGACATCACGAGAAATTGGAAGACCACCCCAACCAATTAATATTACCATTACTGCAGCCACTAAACAACAGAAGATTGCGAAGATTATGGCCCATAGATCTTCGCTGAAACTGAGATGAAACCGCTGGGTGATGTACCTCATAACGCCATTTTAGTGTACCATAACACATTGATATATGTTATTGTACTTGTTATCAAATTAGCTTATAGAATATGTAATTCTGATTGTTAATAAATGCATACAAAAAAAAAAAAATTAAATATTATTATAAATTGATTGATCGTTCTTAAGATTTGGTCATTAATATTATGTAGACGATTTTATATTGAAATGGGGGTTGGACCTCCTATATTAACAAGTTCCTGATACAGGTCAAATTGATTTATTTTGTAATTGGGCATTCAAGTAACATATGGGTTATACTTCCTATTTGTCAACATTCACAAAAAGGAGTATCACTACAATTGATTTTAAACAAATAATGATCTGGTGTGAGGCCCAGGGCATATTTTACCACTAGGCCAGTGAGGCACCTGCCTCGGGCCCGCATTTAATTGGGGCCCGGAAAGATCATCAAAAAATGTTGATTGCAATAAAACAAGATAAATTTTCAAATTTGTTAACTGTGGTCTTAGAACCACATGAGCCACACTTTGAAAATCTTTCTACGTATCATCCACAGTAGAATCAGAGATAAATGTGAACAAGACCAGGATGAAACACAATAATTTGGCTTCAGAAATGGACTGGGAACCCGGGTCGCAATCTTTGCACTAAATGTATTATTGCATTTACTATTGCATTTACACTAAATGCAAAATACTTCCTATTTGTCAACATTCACAAAAAGGAGTATCACTATAATTGATTTTAAACAAGTAATGATCTGGTGTGAGGCATTGACCCGTTCGCATCCTAATAATTGAAGTGCCTTCGATTAACAAATGTGAATTTGTGGAACCAAGGGTTTGTAGAAAAATCACTTTGGTATTGTTGATACCATTTCCCTTTAGTTTTAAACTGTTTTGTCCATTCAAATTTAAACTCAAACTACAATTTTATGTTTAATGAAAGGTAAAAAGTCAAATTTATATATTTCAATGTCTGCAGAAACGTTTAAAGTCTTGCCTATATTTGCCAATTTATCAGCCTCATATTCCCCTTTACTCCAGTATGGCCTGGAATCCAAGCTAAGATTATATATAACACCAAAATGACCATTTTCAAGGCTTAATAACTCAGTTAAAAATTATTATTATGAAAGACAAAAAGTGACTAAATAAAAGTTTAAAGCCCCCCCCCCCCCCTACATGATCTTGCAGAAATTTGTGTCATTAATGTATAACTAAGCTGTTATTTTTAATTATTATCAATGAGCGCTAACAGTGTATTGAGACGGCCGTCAATGTGAGTGCGAAAGAGATGCACCATTCCGGCAACCAATGGTGCATCTTACTCGCACTCACATTGACGGCCGCCTCAATACGCTGTTAGTGTGCTAATAGTTAAAAACAGTTTAGTAATAAATTAATGACAAAAATTTCTTCAGGATCACGTAGGGGGGCTTTAAACTTTGATTTAGTCACTTTCTGACTTTCATAATAAAAATTTTTAACAGAGTTGAAGCCTTGGGTTTTCAAATTTTAAATCGCGTATGACTCGACAACAATTAATTTTCGAGAAAAATCATAAGAAACCTTTTTGCTCATAATGTCCCAAAGAATCTAAAAAAATTGGTACGAAGTAAAAAAATTGATTTTTTAAATTTGTTTAAAAAAATTGTTTAAACAATTATCCAACCGCGGCACCTCCCGGCACCGTGTATTTGTTATTAGGACCTTTTTTTAAGTAAAAACGTTTGTGCAAAAAAGACGGATCGAAATAATTTACCTAACGGGGACGACGATACAGTCTGGACTATATGGAATGTTGCATGTTACATATATCGATCGGATATCGCTTTTGGTATGAGAGCTTCCTTAATTTCATTCAAGTTGCTAATTGGGGGATGATCCTCCCGATTTTATTTTGCGAAATCAAAAGGGACCAACTTTATTTTGAGTGTAACTTCCTTATGTTTGATGCTAGAGATTATTTTAAAAAACAGAAGTAAAACTTTTTTTAAACATTTAAAAAAAGTTAAAATGAGCTTTCTCCGTAAAGTGCTTCATATTTCACGTTGAAATATTCTGTTTGGAATTTGGCGAATATAAACCTATTTTTCATTAGCTATAACTCTGGTTCTACTAGGTCCAGAGACCTTACGCATACACCATTTTTTTAAATTTTTTACGGGCTATATTTTTTCTAGAAACGATTTTTTCGATAATAAAATACTTACTTTTTGAATTATTTGCGAAAAACCGTCTAAAAACGTGGTTGTTTTGTTGAAAATTAACATGTTTACTCGCAAATAACTCGAAAAGTGTTGACTGGGCGAACAATCTCTATGGTACAAAAGTTGCTTAAAATTAGTCAGTTTATCCATTTCCGGCATATTGAGTGGCTTAATATTAAAGGCGGACATGTGTCATGTCAGCTGCTAGGGAGATGTCCATTTATAAACCATCATAGCAGGAGTCCGTTTTTGAAACAAACATTCAACTTTGAAGCAGAAAATAACATATTTTCGTCCGTGTTTGGAGGAAACTATTGTCACCGTTGAAAAGAACGGGAAAAATTCTATAAGAAACCACTCCTAACTAAATTTTTATTTTTTTGCAAATGTCCGTCTTTGATATGAAGCCACTCTGAGTGGTTTAATACCAAAGACGGGCATCTGTCATGCAAGAAAAATGGAGATTAAATTGGTTTTTTTTGTACACAGCTACTATTATTCTTTTTATAAAAATCTCACTTCTTATCATTTTAGTGAAGGCTTCAAAAGTAATTTTGTGGACATTATGATATCAGAAATGTCTGAAATTATTATAAAATTATTATTTGAAAATACAGATGCCCGCTTTTGGAACAAAATTGGGTAAATGTCCCTGTTTGATATAAATGTGATCAACAAATTGTATTTGAAAGAGTGAACCCTCGATTTGGACCTAACTTAAAATGTATTGCTTATAACATTCATATAGGGAATCAGGTATTTTGAATAAAAATTCCAATTTTAAAATGTTTTATTCAAATGGCATTAGTAAGGGTTTAAAGTGTACGTGAAGTAACAATTTATTTTAAATGGGATTTACTTTTTCGCACACTTTCAATGGGTTTTTTGGCACACTTTCATATAATCAAATATCCTTAACTTTGGCGTTGTCATGGTGATGACAATACGGGAAATGACTTACAACAAAATTTTTGACAGTTTTGTGGTTTGAAAGTAGTTAGAATTTTTTAATGTCAAAGTTCTAAAAATTGTAGCATAGAAATGAATTCCAGTGACGAAGAGTTACAGTTTTTTTATTTGTTTATCGTAGTTAAAATATTGTATGAAACTGTGCGTGAAGTACTTTTTGCGAACTTACGCGATGTATAGCACTCGCTCCGTTGTCGCTCGTGCTCTAAAAATCGCGTGCGTTCGCAAAAAGCATACTTCACGAACTGTTTCATAAATATCTATTTTAAACTTTAGTAAGATTCAAATTGAAATTAACACAAGATCACCATCAAAATTATTTTCACACTCACATGAATCGTCACATTCAGCCGAAATTTCAGGTTCTGTTTGCATTATATTTTTGTACCACTGCAAAGTATCATTCTCCCTCCAATTTTTTCCAGAATGTTTTTCAAGCAATTTTGCTACGTCCTTGGCCTTTTCTGCTTTCAGGAGCACACCCGTACGAATTTATTTTGGGTTGATTTGTCCAATAGTGCAGTTAGCCTTACAAATTTTCCTCTCTGCACCAGTGTCAACGTTGTAAGCCATCTCTATTCATGCATCATCATATTCGTCGGCAGGTGGAAATTTTGAAATGAAGTTGAGCCGCTGTTTTCATAAAACTTTTCGCTTCTTGTTTCCAGCCAACGGTACCCAATCCCTTCCAATCAACTTAATCGTCCCATATTTCTTAAAAATTTCATGATATTCTTGTTTTGTCACAATTGTGTTGATTTTTTTTATTTTTTCTCTATCATCCCAAATACTCTGTCGGCAGGAAGGAATGAGTGCCCGGTTACAGGAAAGACTTTCAATTTTTCGTATGTTTGCAGGAGCATAGCTATCCAGAAACTTGCAGCACATAGTTAAAATATTTATATTCTTATTTTGTCCAGCGCAACCATTAGACACCAAACGAATGGAGTCATATCCTGAGAGATCAGCTGCTCTCAACTCATTAAATACAATGGAAGCAACCTCGTTGGATGATTTTTTTGCTTCGTCTTCTGTCCAGGAATAAATTGAGACAGTACTGGGATTCAGGGATTCATTTGACAATCCTTTAACTACTGCAAGGTTATAACAGTACAACTGTCGTGAATGATACGCACTTTGGTCAGTCACTTTTGGCAAAACAAGGTTCTTCTAACAATCAAAACTCAAAATAAAACATCCTTTAGGTTTTTCTCGCAGGTATTGGAAGAAGGCTTGGGCCTGTTTCTTGTGTAACTCCATTTTTATTTTTTGAGATCTTTTTTCTTCCTCCGTGAATGCCGTGAATAATGCGATTCAATAGCTTGAAAACTACAAATGAACTTTTTTACCTCTTCTCTTTTCGGAGCAAACTTAACTTTCTTGTGGGTTCCGCCTCGGGTTTCCACTGGGACATGAGATACACCTTTCTTGAATTTTCGAAACACTCCTATAATTCTATGCTTAATAATAGGCTGCAACACTTTGAGAAAAGTATCCCTGCAAACTTTGAGATTGTTGCCAGCGTGGTTTGCAACCGAATATTGGAGGATTGTGGTTTTCCCCTTTATAGGATCAAGCTTCTTTCTTTTGGGCTTGGGTGGGCCAGCCCGACAGTATTTCAAAATGAACACATCTTGCTTGATTTTTTCTGGGATGGAGTAAAAGGCTTTGTGGAACTCCATGACATCACGCATTGTTAAAAGCTGGCACTGGAATCCAACTCGGTGATGACAGGTGGGGTACAGAGGAAGACCTTTGGCTGAGTACCTGCATGAACATACAAAAAGAGAAAATAATTAAACTCTAGTTAATTCAATGAATAAACTAAGCAAATAGGTAGAATTTTCATTAGGAATCTCTCAATTTTATGAAAAACTTCATTAAGTGGTACTAAGCTGGTCATGTTTTTACAGCCAACTTTCAAGCTTCATATTTTAAAATCAGGCATTATCATATTACTTAAAAACTATTCATAACTCGGATAAATATATACAGTAACTTCTAACATATCAAACTTCCACCCACCTATTGACAATTTTTTACAGCAATGAAATGTTAAGTACATTATTGAGTTCAATGATTAGAATTACCTTTGCCGTTTCTGGATGTTTCTTTTCCATTTTTCCGGATAGCTCTTCCTCTTACGAGTCGTGCCTTGATTCACAGATATATTTGACTCCATGAATTTACTTTGTAAACTAATAATTTGCACAAAAAACAGTTTAAACTAGTGATAAACACAAATAAAATTATTCACATCAGACAAGTTTAAAGGGGTGGCGGTCATTGTTGATTTCGCAGTCATATGATCACAATACAGCATTCTCATTGGCTGTTAGGGATATGTCCATTTTTGATATAAACCTTCATAGCAGGAGTCCGTTTTTGAAACAAACATTCAACTTTGAAAGTTCACTCGTTGAGTGAAAAATATATATATTTTTTCACCCCCAATAGGGGGTGACAATCACCCCCAGGGGAAAAGCACACATCGGTACGATATCTCTTTCTTTCTATGACATATTAGCTATGAACATGCCAAATTGTATGTCAAACCAAGCGGTTCTTTAAAATTTACAGCAAAAACCGTGAAATAATGTACTAGAAATGAAATGCAGATATTGGGCACTAAATTTTATGTAATCTTGCCCAAGTATACTTTCGCGCCTAGAGCATCCTTCTATAATATTATGACTGTTGGCAACTTAAATTACCATATAACTAACGAATACACTAAACAAAGGACAAACAGATAAATTTGAGTGCCGGTATAATTCTACATTGTTTGAAGATGGAGGTAGAAGGCCTTCTACGGGTACACTACATGTTTTCTGAAATTCCGTTTTGCACAACCAAAATACCGTTCACAAGGCAAGAACGAATGGCCTCTTATTGAAAAATAATCATATATTATATGGACCACTGTTTTATTGTTGAGGTAAAAACCCGTACAAGTCCTGGACATGTACGGTTTTTCTCCTCACGCACGACTACAATCAGCTGTGCTACTTTAACGGCTAAGTTTGCAATACGGTTTTTAGGCCCAATCGAGGAAGGAACAAATTTTTAAAAAATGGCTACTTTACTTTAAAATGTCAAATTTTGAACTTGTACGGTTTTCGAATTCACCGATTCAATTGTTTCTCGTTGATCTTATAGACTCGGCCAACTGGTCCTGGTGCTGGACTGGTTTCCTTGATTATGGTATGCTGATTAGAAATGGTAAGAAAAATTCGTTTGGTATCGGGTTACGCGTAGCAGTTAGGGGATGTGCAAGGATATTTCATTTATAAAAGTTTGGTTATTTTGATGATATTTAATATTGTGTAAAATTGCTATTGTGACAAATATATCGCTAAAATAAGCAGTTGTTAAAAAAATTAATAAAAATATTTTTATATTGTATAAAAACAAATCTGCAAAATGACATTTATAGGAACTTCTGTAATTTAAAAAGTCATTGTTTATATGTAAAAATAATAATTTTTCTACTTTTTGAGCATTTAACCGCGTACGTCTTTCATTTAATTCGTCCAGCTTTTTGTTTCTTACTAGAGAACATAAAGTGGCATAACTATATTGATTGTTTTTCTACCAAAGAAGGGAATATCCCTCTGTATTAAACGCTTTTATTTAGTTCAATAGTTTGCGTCAAATCTTTAGACGTTAATTTGAGTGCATTTTCTCCAATGCAAATGAATGAAAATTTGCAGACATATGCATTCGCGGGAACAATACACGAATATTCAACAAAAAATTTTTTATGTTTATTAATTGTTAAAAAAAACGATTTTAATGGAAAATGCTTAAATTCTCTTGTTTTTTACAATGTAAAAACTTGAAACTTTTACAGATTGTAGCTAATGATATGAACTATATATAATTTCACTTTTTACGTTAATTGTTTACGTTATACTTCATAAATACACAATAAATCAAATTTTTTGCCGATTCCGATTACTTTTCATGTTAGTACATCATACTGTCCACAATAGGGGAAATAAGTCGGAGTCGCAAGTCCCCCTCGAAGGGCCTCCGACTTATAACATACAAGGGGCCACTCAATCCACCCCCGGCCTATTGGGTCCTCGTCCATGTCCTCTGGTGAACGGCATCGCAGGTCCTCTGCTGTGCCTTAACCCTCCTGGGCTAAGGCTATGGCAACTTGCCATGTGGGGAATCGCACCACGCCTCGAACGACAAAGGCGAGTGCAAAAGATGTACCGAGATGTAACTCGATACAGTGGGATTCTTACATTAAAAATACCTAAAAAGTAAAAAACAGGAACTACTGCTGCTGAAGAGTTGTACTGAGTTCTGCCAAGAAATCAGAACTCAGTACAGTTCTTACACTTAAGAACTACTGCTTAGGGCTTCTATCTTCTAAGTGAGACTTTGGCTGCTTCTAAAAAGAACCAAACCAAAGCTCGTATTTCTTACATTATGAATTGAATTAAACCTAAAAGAGAAACACTAACTAGAACTAACTATTAAATAAAACAACCGCTTTACTCGCTAACTACCAAAGACCACAGAGTCAGGGAAGGCAAGGTACAGCGCCCCAGGCTGACGGGACAAGCCCGAGCAGGCCGGAGGACGAATTACCTAGGTTATTACCTAACTACATGAATACCTACATAATACATGAATACCTACGTAATATACACGTAGTTCACATATTCTGGGACCAAAAATAGTTCGATTGAACCTAACCTACCTTAGTAAAAATGAGCACATAAAAAAAGGTACAGCCCTTTGAAGATACAAAATGAAAATCGATTTTTTCGAGTACCTATATCGAAAACTATTAGAGATTTTTTATTGATAATGGACATGTGGCGTTCTTATGGCAGGAACATCTTAAAAAAATAACAGTGAAATTGGTACAACCCATAAAAATTGTATGGGGTTTTCTTCCCTTAAACCCCTCCAAACTTTTTTGTACGTTACAATTATTTTATTCTTGTGGTAATATTAGTTAAACACAATGTTTTTAAAACATTTCTGCCTCTTAGTATTTTTTTGATATTGGCAGTTTTTATCGAGATGCGACCTCTTTTTTAATGTGTTTACATAAAAATTGTATGGGGTTTTTGTTCCTTTAAACCCCCCAAATGTTTGTATACATTCCAATTAAACTATTATTGTGAAACTTTTAGTTAAACACAGTGTTTTTAAAACTTTTTGCCTCTTGGTATTCTTTCGATAAGCCACCATTTATCGAGATGTGGCTTCTTCTTTAATATTGTTCAAAATATATCTATAAAAATTGAAATTATAAATAAATTTTCATATTATTACCAGGTCTCTCTTAACCATATGCAAATATGTGGTAGATTCAACAGATATTCAAAATATCTCGATAAACACTGGCTTATCGAAAAAGAACTAAGAGACAAAAAAAGTTTTAAAAACATTATGTTTGACTAATGGTACCACAATAATAATTTAATTGAAACGTACACAAAAACTTAGGGGGTTTAAGGGAACAAAACCCCCACAAAATTTTTATGGGGTGCACAAATTTCACTGTAATTTTTTTAAGATGTTCCTGCCATAAGAATTTCACATTTGTATAAAGGTAAGTTTCGTTCAATCGAACTATTTTTGGTCCCAGAAAATGTGATTGAATTTATGACCTGCATTTGTGTTACACCCTGTACCTAAGTATACATATTAATAAAATAAAATCGTTTAGACTTACTTGAAAGTATCACCAGCAAGAATAATAACGTAATATAGTAACTGTATCAACAATACATAAATAATAGTGAACTGCACCAAAACGAATACTAATAATTAAACAACTAACTGTCTAAATTCAACTTTTACACTATCTACTATCTACTATTCATTATTAGAGATTTTTGACTCTCCCTCTTGGTAAATAATAAACTGGATATTTTCGATAATACTATGGGGGAATCCCTAAATTCATTATTTGGTTGAAGTTCGCCTTTGCTATGTGAAATACAGATTTACACTTACAGACAGTAGTAACTATTAACCTATTTCCACTATTAAATATTGGATGGCGCTAGTAGTCGTTTTCCAGCTAAGGCATTCAAATGTTGTGTGTGGAGTTTTTGAAGAGGCCAGTAGAAATTATAGTACAAAATACGTACTATATTTACTTTGAAATTTTATAGTACATGAAGTTGTAATTATCGTACAAATACTATAATTATAGTACGTTTGGTATCACTGATTGGAACCGCCAGCTTTTATAGAAACGTCGACTGTGGCGTGCACGACAGCTGGGAATTCCAAAGCCTCGACGGGTGGAGCTTCTGACTCGCGTTAGAAGAGAGAAGGCGGGGCGATGCACAGCGAGAGCATAGGCCTCGATGACAATACATATTTTAAGAAACATGACAATATATTTTAATGTTTGAAAAGTGTAAGACTAAAAAGTAAAAATTAAAAAAATATGAAAAAAAATTTTTAAGAATTGCTTTTCTTTAGTTACGAGTGACTAAAATTAAAAATATTATAAAAAAATCAACAAAAAAGCAAAAAAAAATTGAAAAAATCTAACACATTCGTTAAAAAAAGCGTGGGGCGAAAACCGTTTATTCGATGAAGACGCGCCACGATTTTCTTTAACGAATGTGTTAGATTTTTTCAATTGTTTTTATTTTTTGCTTTTTTGTTGATTTTTTTTATATTTTTAATTTTAGTCACTCGTAACTAAAGAAAGGTGTTTCTTTTTTTTTTTGAGCAGCTTGTGCCTAATTTTTTTTGATACTGCCTTAGTTTAGCATTATCTGCTGAACTTTTTTAAAGTGGGTCACTATTAATTTCACTTTAATGATGGTCGACTCAACTAGTTTTAAAGCATCTTGCACCTCCTCCTCATAAGTGCCTTCTCTATTGAGGTTCTGGGCTTGATGAATTAAGTCGGTCCCTGTTGTGTGGGTCCAATCTCTGATGTTTCGGAGCCAGGATTGTTGTTTCTTCCTATACCCCGCATCATCCACTACACCCCACATTCATAACACACCAACTCACATACATATTAAGAAAAATAAATACAGGGTAAAAATATTTTTGGCATATATTTCATACTAGTGATGCCATTCATCAGAGCGTGATCACTTAATCGATGATTTTTTTTAATGGGAATAGGGGTTGTGAGGTAGCTCATTTGAAAGAGTGTTCAATTCTCTATTCAGTAATATAAACATTAGTATCATTATTAATGCAGGATGATCAAAAAGATATTTTTTTAATTAAATTAATTGACGCAAAAAAGAAGAATGAATGTCATTTATTTAACTCTGGTAATTTTGGTGTTAAATTAATATAACGAGTTGCAGCACTTTTGGTAAATTATGATGTATTTGACATCGAGTTTTTTTAACGTTTTCCAATTTAATTTTTTTCCTATAGTTTACCATATTTTATGACTAAAGGAAATTCTTTCTCGTTTTCACTTGGTATAAGGTACGTTTCGATAGGATATTTTTTCTGATTCTGCTTGGTAATTTTTATAATCTGCAGCAATCATTTTAAAAATATTTTGTTTCATTTTCCAGGAGTTTGAAATCTTTGTTAAAATATTTAACAAACTTATTTAACAAAGCCTGGGATATATCTACATTTTTTACACATATTTCTATACAACTATAAGCTACATCGACTTCTTGTGCACAGCTGTGACCTGGTTTACAAAATCTCTGTTCTATTATTTTTACCTGACCTGAAGAATTTGATTGAAAAAAATGTTGCACAGCATACATCATTATTGAATTATATTTTGAGGAATGCAGCTGTCTGATCATAAAATTAATTTTTTTCAAGTGTAGGGTTATCTAGTGCTACTTTTTTTTAAGTATTTTAATTAAAGCACAAGCAATATGAAGTCAGATTCTACCAGAAATCATTTCATGCCATAAGGCTTTATATACGATCTTAATTTTGTCTAAATGAGCAGTTAAATTATAACAAGAAAATTTTGTTTTATAAGAAAAATTGCTTAAGTTAAATTTTGGTAGCGAAAAAGCATTTTGCAGATCAAAACATAAAATACCAACACATTTGCTTTCGAAGGATATAAATTTGTGTAGGTTTCTTCCTGATTCACCAAATTCTTTTCTTGTGAGTTTAAAAAAATCTGCGGGAAACAAACAAAGAAGCTATAAAACAAATAGGTCAATCAGAAAACAATTTAACACAGCAAATGAAAAATGGAGAAACTGGAGAGAGAAAGAAGGAGGAAAAATGTAATAATACAAGGAATAAAAATTGACACAAATGATCAGAATGTTTTGCGAGACGCTATGGATAATTTTATGTAAAATAACTATAAGTTTCAGTAGATGTAAATGGAGAAAGGAAAATAGTAGAAGGTACTGCCATAGTAGAATTTAACAGCGTGCAAAAAAAATAGAAGTAATGAAAATAAAAGTAAATTAAAACTAAACAGGGCGAAATAATCTGTATTAATAATATGTCAAAAAAAGATAGAATTATCCATAAAGAAATTAGAAGCAAGGCTATGACAGGGAGTCATAATGGAACAAATGTGAAAATGGGATACCAAAAACTAATCGTAAATGGAGAAATATGGATATGGAATAACAGCCAACAACTTTTTGATTCACTACGAATTGACAAAGACGTCCAGTCTTTGAGTATATAGCACATTGGACCTTCGTGCATAGAGAGCAGCTGAATTATCTATCTCTGTTAAAGCTTTTTTCCTTTTTTTCTCATAACTCAAGACACGATCATGTTGTGTTGGTAATGTTTCAATGCTCACTCCAGTGTTATACTCTTCTGCGCCATCCTTATTTTCTGATACACTTTTCTGTCCAATTTTTGAGTAGCCTGTGATTATACTTGTAATATGTCAATGCCCATCTTTGTTCGATTAGGTTTGGATCAAAATATGGTAGTTTCTTTTCCCCAAAAATATCAACTTAGAAATCCCGAGATAAAAGTCAAGCTTACAAATAGCATTAATAGTAATGTTGCTTTAACAACAAATACGGATGATATTGAAAGAGACTGGATCAACTTAAGGGACGCTATATGCAACGGTGCGAAAGAAGTAATTGGTGACTACGAGCGGAAGAAGAAGAACGAATGGATGACAGATGAAATATTACACCTCATGGACAGAAGGAGGGAAAATAAGAATAATCCCGAACAATATAAAGAACTGGATAGAACTGTCAGCAGAAAGATAAAAGAATCCAAAGAGAAATGGTTACAAGAAAAATGTCAAGAGATAGAAGAGCTAGAACGAAGACACGATAGTTTTAACATGCATAAAAAAATTAAGGAGTTTTCTTATACTTACAAGAAAAAACAGTTTGGTAAGTTAATAGACGAGAACAACAAACTTATTGTAGATAAAGAAGAACAGTTACAGACTTGGGCAATTTACATAAAAGATTTGTTTACGGATTATCGTCATATTTCTACGAACTCTCTTGATCTGAATGGACCAAAAATATTGAAAAGTGAGGTGATAAAAGCTATAGATCAAACGAAAGATGGGAAAGCAACAGGATGCGATGAAATACCAGTCGAATTTTTAAAAGTTTTTAACGAGAACAACATGAATGTAGTATTGAAACTGTTCAATAAGATATACGATACTGGTCAAATTCCATCGGACTGGCTGAAATCTACATTTGTGCCCCTTCCCAAGAAATCCAATTCTAAGACGTGTAGCGAATATCGCCTTATAAGTTTAATGAGTCATACCCTTAAAGTATTCTTGCGTATTATCCATTCCAGAATACGAGCAAAATTAGAACACAGCATAAGTAAAACACAGTTCGGTTTTAGATGCGGTTTTGGAACTCGAGAGCCCCTATTTGCAATACAAGTCTTGATTCAAAAATGCCTGGATCAACAGAAAGATGTTTACGCCTGTTTTATCGACTATGAGAAAGCATTTGATACTATCAAACATGACAAACTCATAGAACTATTACATCTTTCAGGACTTGACACTAAGGACATCCAGATTATAAAAAATCTATATTGGAATCAAACAGCCCACATAAAGAATGGACATATGGTGAGTGAAAACATAACCATTTCTAGAGGGGTTAGACAGGGCTGTATTCTTTCGCCACTGCTTTTCAACGTGTACACGGAACAAATATTTCTAGAGGCACTAGAAGAGTACAATGAGGGCATCAAGATTAATGGCGTACCAATAAGTAATTTTCGATATGCAGATGATACTGTTATACTAGCCGATAACATCGAAGATTTACAGATGATGCTAAATAGAGTAAATACAACTGGCAACCAATTTGGACTGAAGATCAATAGAAAGAAAACTAAATTTATGGTGATCAGTAAAAAGAACATTCAACATATCGACCTGAATATTGAAGCCGAACGTATTGAAAGAGTACACCGATTTAAATATCTGGGATATACAGTAAATGATAAGTGGGACCCAGACGTAGAGATTAGGATCCGAATTGAAATAGCAAGATCCAAATTCATAAAAATGAGAAAGCTCTTAAGCAACCGCAACCTAAGCGTTAACCTCCGATGGCGCGCCACAAAATGCTATGTACTCTCTACGCTACTTTACGGAGTAGAAGGGTGGACGTTAACAGCAGCAACTATAAAGAAGTTAGCGGCTCTAGAAATGTGGCTGTATCGACGCATACTGAGAATTCCTTGGACAGACAGAGTGACCAACACAGAGGTATTGAGACGAATGGGTAAAGAGTTGAAATTGTTAACAACTGTTAAAAGGAGAAAAGCGTCATACCTGGGCCATGTGTTCCGTAATGATAAGTACAGTCTGCTACAGCTTATCGTCGAAGGCAAGATTGAAGGTAGAAGAGATTTGGGCAGGAAGAAGAAATCCTGGCTGAGAAACTTGAGAGAATGGTTTCAAATACCAGAAGCTGCGAACATAATACATGCGGCACAAAACAGAGAAACCTATCGTTTGATGGTCGCCAACCTTCGGTAGAAGACGGCACATAAAGAAGAAGAAAAATATGACAACATGGTAGCAACATAGCAATGAAAAATGCACAGTTTAATTTGACTATACTTAATATTACCAAATTATTCTTATAAATAAAAATATATTCCTCAATTACATTATCAGCTTTTTTGACTTTCTTAAGTGTTTTTTATTTTTCAGATTGACGAACATGCTTCCTGCTTCTTTGGTTAAATAACTTTCGTATTTGATGAGGTCGGGATCCATTTGTGTGTCATGTAGGCGACAAATTGCATACAGCGTCATGACCTCTTTTATCCTCTAAAGATATAAGTATTGTAAAAAACATTTTAACAATTCTTCTAGTCGACTGTTTTTAGAAATTACACTCTTAAGTTTTAAATTTAAGCGTTCCAGACGATTATTGGCATTATTCAAAAAATTGCTCTTTAGAAAAGTATTGTTAATATTCCACTCATCTTTAATATTCTGCCCATTTTTGTGAAAATAATCTAAAACAACTTTGGGAGCAACTGCTTTAGCTTTTCATAGGCATTTTTAAATAAATCTTCTGTCTCTCCATATACTAATTCTTGCAACACTTCTAGAACCTGCCATCTGTGTGATAAAGTAATTCCTAATTTTTCTTAAGTAACCTCTCTCCGGAAAGATTTTAAAGTATGAAAAACATTAAGTGTGATATTGGGATTAGGAAATGTTGTTTTAAGTAGGCATCGCTCCGTCAAGTCCTTGTCCGTCATAATTGATCTTGTCCTGTCGAAATAAGGATCCGTCTCTTTAAAAGTGTTCATACACCACAATAAATTATATTTTTCTTTAGAAATTAATAAGTACATTGCCACTGTTTCACTTATACAGTTCCCATCCTCAACTATAATTAGAAAATGGGGTATTCCAATATTTAAAAGCATATATGTTGTATTTAATGCAAAAAATCTAGGTAAGCATTATTCGTCATCACTTTAGTTGATGAAGAAATGAAAATTGCATTATTAAAGAAGGAAAATGCATTTCGAAGTGTTGAAAAATGATAAATTTGTAATTCGGAAATAATTGACATGATATTTGTTATTGACGAATATTCGACTGCACAATCGTCGTCATGATATTCAGCGAACCCAAAAACGACGGAGTAGTAATATTGAATTCATTTATGTCAAGTATTTCCGAATTACAAATTTATCATTTTTCAACACTTCGAAATGCATTTAATTGTTCAGTAATGCAATGTTGTATTTCGTCATCATCACTTTAGTTCACAAAGTTTCTTAAGTCTTTTACGAATCGAATGCAACAAGTTTCATCGAGATGAATGCTGCTAACAAAACTAAAATTTTTGTAAAGTTTCCAGAATTGTGTAATATTTACATCTTTTGTAAAATTTCCTCCTATTAGAAGGTCATTATAACTATTAGGTACATAATATGTATCTAACTAATAAAGGGTTTCCCAAAAATCCGGAAAGTTTTACTTCTTCAGTCAATCGTTTTGTTTCTAATTGAAACGTATCTGCCAATTATTTTAAAAATAACGAACAATCGCTGCCAGAATCAATGAATGCAGTATCGGAATTAAAATTTATTTGTTTAACAGACTTATGTTTTTCTAAATTTGTGTTTGCTGTATTTCCTTTTGTCTCCTGGCCTATTTTTGTGCTGTTTAAAACAGTTTTCTGCTATCTGTTTTCTGTGGTGATTTTCTAAGTGACCTTGAATTCCACAATACATAACAAGGTTTATTTTTGTTAAATTTGTTATTATGTAACGATTTTGATTTCGAAAGAACAATTTGATTTGCTAACTCAGATAATTTTTCCGAATTTTTGTTATAAAGCTTTTTTCTTAAATAAATTGCCAATAAATTGGAGGAGCTTAATTGGAGTTTTGAGATAAATTAGCTAAGGTTCTTGGTTTTAAAGGTTCTAAATGAGAAAATGAGCTAGTGGTGGTGGGAGTTTGCTTTTCCGGTTTTAATTTATGTGTATATGTACTCTTTTCATTTACTTGCTTGTCTTGACGTTTCTGCATGACTCTCCTTTTATTGTCGGAGTTTAGGAACACCTGTTGAAATGACCGTTTTACTGGATGATCTAAAAATGTGTGTTCTTCGTTGCGATGGTTCTGTGGTGTACGTGTGCTGGTACTTGGCGTACTTTCTAATGGCCTGTTATTTTTAATAGTTGGAAAATCTCTCGTGTTGTAAATGAATTTATTGTTTGAGATGTATGTTTTCGAAATGGCTTCACTGGCCTCAAAAAATGTCAAATTTCCATACGCCATGAGTTCTTGGATATTATTTTGCCTTATATGTTCTGGGCAGCTCTTGTCTTAGTGAGAGTCCTTGCAGTAAAAATATTTTGTCATACATACTTCTTCGTGTTTGTTTTCCCCTCAGTTGAAACTGTTTAGACATTTTATAAAATTTATTTTGTTATATTATTTAGTGTAAGCTCTGATTCTATTATGGATGTTGCTATGGTTGACGCTAACAACTGATATAGTATATTGAAAAATAACTCTTGTCAAGCAGCAATCAAACGAAAAATATACTCCTTTTTGTAATTGAAGTTTTATGTTAATAGATGATTAATTCAAGAATATGGTCAATCATCATTAATTACCCCGAAGTTTATACAGAAACATATTTCTTTCCCTTTACAGTTTGGTTGTGTATGACTAAATCTAAGACAGTTGTAGCATTGTGTCACTGGGGCAATATATATGTATCCACTAGTCTTAGTCTGCCTTAAAAAACACAGTTTTGGGCATAAGAACGCCTCGAAATGTAAATAATGTAGTACTTGTGGGTTCATAAGAACTTACTCCATCTTTAACTACTCTTTAAAATTTAATCTTTTGATAGGTAACATTTCAATATCATTTCCTGTATCGCTACACTCAAGAAGTTCTTTTTCGTCAATATCTGTATCTATCTGTCTGACAATACTTTGCAGGTTACGAAGTTACTTTGCAGGTATATATATCTTGGATTCCTGATTTAAAGAAGTGTTCTTAAGTAGCATGTTAGCCGTGTGAAAATTGGCAAATTGTAACTGAAACTCCATTGAGCCGTTTATTATCTATATTTTTATCATCATTAAGCTTGAGGTTGAATTTATATCGAGCTATTTTAATTGTGTTGAATGTGCCGATTTTGATATTGGGTATATTTGTAGACTCGAGATATAGCACAAAAGGTCCACAATCTTTTTATGAGTAGGTATTAACCTATTTTTCTTCATGAGAATCAGTGTTCAACAAGTTCTGGGCCCGCGTTGTTCTTTGATTTATTTCGTATAAAATTGAATCAGTAAGAATGGAATTTGACTTTTCATTTTACAAAGCTTTTTTGCCGTCACTTACTTCTAATTGATAAAGTTTGTCTTCCAATGCTGAGACTTTGACGGTGACTACCTCCAGATCAGTTCTTGTTCTGTGTAGCTCATTTCTCAACTCAGTAACTTGCTTCACCAAGCTAAAAATCCTTTTGAAGGCTTCGCGGCAATCGACACAGAAGAATATTAGTGCTGTTAACACTACTGCCCGGACTTCACGTGCAGAGAGGCCCAAGCATTTATCAGTGGAATGGAATATCACCATGCAACTGTCGCAAGAAACACTTTTATTTCCTTCTATAATATCGCTATTACATGAAGCACATATTGATATCATTTCTAACCTCACAAAAATTACTTAAATTTACTTTAAAATACAATTAATAGGGAAACTTAAATCGCTTTCTAGAGCTAATCCACCCGAAAAATAAATTTTTATTCAAAGGATTACTTAGAAAAGTTCGGAGTTAATTTTCTAAATGTAAACAATATAGCCCAACCTGTAAAATTTCAAAAACCTATCAGAACAACACCAAACATGACCCTCCTCCAAACCCTGGTGGTGGGGTGCGAGGAGGATTTTTGATCTATTTTGTGTATTTCAAAGTTTTCAAAGACCATTGTTCTTTTAGCAATTTTGTCTTTCATATTCTGGACAGGATCTATCTGAAGCACAGTAATTTTTAAATCTGCAGAAGAAACACTTTGTTTGACATGTTAGGTGTTAGTTTTCATTCTCATTCTTTGGTTCACCACATCTGTATTATCTTACTTTTCTCTGACATTGTACTTTGGTATGCCCATATGGCACCAATGGCATTTTTAGATAACATAATCTTATTGCTCTAGGTATAATTACCCTTTCGAATGTTATCGGCACTTTACATATCTTCATTATCAATAATTGTTTTGCTACCCATCATCCTCAATAATTGGTGCTGCACTGGTCTGTTGATCTTGATCATTAATAATTATTGCTGGGTTGATCTGGTGATCATCATCAATAATTATTGATAATGGTCAATGATATTGATAAATTATTAATTGTAATTAATGCTGCATTGGTTGGCTGGACTTGGTCTTTTTCATTCAAATTTCACTCGTTTACGGTAAAATCTCCATCTTCGGGTTGGATATTGTTTGCAGTTGTAGTTTTTCGGACATTCTCACTCTCAAGATTTTTTAGCTCTTGGGTTATTTCCCACCTAACTTTAAAAAGTGATTCATCTTCTTTCTGCCAGTCCATGTAATTGAATTCAATGTTTTGAAAGTGTTCAGTGTGTCTGTATTTACTTTACTCTCAAAATATTTAAATTTTGTTTGTAAATTGCTTTCCTTCTCCGTTATAACTTCTTGACCCTTGAAATATTTATTATACTTAATTACATTCAAATCCAGTGGAAGCAAACCCGTGGATATAAATTCATTTTCCATTAATATGTTTTCAACTCCAGCTTTTAAAAATAATCCAAAATGTTCTCTGTTTAACTTCCTCTTTACAGCCAGACTTCAGGAACCTAAATCCAGCTACATCTAGCGGTAGTAATAAATGTGTTGCATTTGGGTGTAATGCGATGAGAACAATTTTTTGAGAAGAGAGAGGTGTGTCAGTTTTTACCCACCATAGATAGAATATACACTAAGCACCAAAATTAACGCACCACCTTAAAAATGGGACATTTTTGATGTCTTGTATTTCCTAAACCTGTTGCCCGATTTTAGTGATTTTTTTAATATGTTATAGCTTTATTCTTCAAGAATATCGATGTAATAATATTATTGCTCAACAGGTAAGTGTCTTTGTATACCGGGTGTAAGAATGATAGTGTGTTTTTTCCTCAAAGTTTGGAACACCCTGTGGAATATTCTAGCATATATAAAATATTGAAATTACAACTAAACTGTAGCCTTATGCTTTCTTAACATTATGCTTTTTGATTCATTCGCTTTTGTTGGATAATAAAAAAGTTAGGTACTTTAACAACTAGCAACGTTCTTATACAGGGTGTATCAATGGTGTATATCAATACAGGGTGTTTCTAAATAAGTACGACAAACTTTAAGGGCTAATTCTGCATGAAAAAATAATGACCATTTGCTTTACAAACTTAAGTCCACAAATGCTTCGCTTCCGAGATACGGGATGTTGAATTTTTTCTTACAAACTGACGATTTATTTATTGCTCTAAAACCGGATGAGATATGCAAATGAAATTTGGTAAGTTTTAAGAGGTAGTTATTGCGCATTTTTTGAAATACAATTAAAAATTTTATATTCACCATTGGCGTGCATACGGGTCATATTACCCGGTCACATTGCCCGTATGCACGCCAATGGTAAATATAAAATTCTTAATTGTATGTCAAAAAATGCGCAATAACTGCCTCTTAAAACTTACCAAATTTCATTTGCATATTTCATCCGGTTTCAGAGCAATAAATAAATGTCATTTTGTAAGAAAAAATTCAACATCCTGTATCTCGTAAACAAAGCATTTGCGGACATATGTTTATAAAGCAAATGGTCATTATTTTTTCATGCAGAATTACCCCTTAAAGTTTGTCGCACTTATTTAGAAACACCCTGTATTGATGAAGAACGTTACTAGTTGTTTTTATTATCCTGTTTTACCTAACTGTTTTATTATCCAACATAAGCGAATGAATCAAAAAGCGTAATGTTAAGAAAGCATAAGGCTACAGTTGAGTTTTAATTTCAATATTTTATATATGCCAGAATATTCCACAGGGTGTTCCAAACTTTGAGGAAAAAACTCACTATTATTGTTACACCCGGTATACAATGACACTTATCTGCTTAGTAACAATATTATTATATCGATATTCTTGAAGAATAAAGCTATAACATATTAAAAAAAATCACTAAAATCGGACAACAGGTTTTGGAAATACAAGACATCAAAAATGTCCCATTTTTAAGGTAGTGCGTTAATTTTGGTGCTTAGTGTATTTAAAATGTACTCATAACATGTGGATCCTGTCATCCATCCTGGCTCACTTTTTCCAATGCAAAAAGTTGGAGGCATTAAACTTAGTGTAATTTTATTGACATTAAACGTTATGGTGTTAAATGTCTTTAATTTAAGTACACCTACTGAAACTTCTATACTCTGGGTATTGAGATTTTTGAAGAGAAAGAACTGACGAAGTAGGGGGAAAATAGAATAGAAGAGATTTAAGACACTAACTAAGAGTGGATTAGCTCAGAAGAACAAATCACAAGGGCAGAGAGACACTAAATCTCAAGTGAGTATTCGGGCTAGCTTCAATATACTGAATATTGGCTTTAGAGATATAAAAACAGATAGATGGGATAATGAACTAATGGAAACAAGGAAGAACATGAGACCTGTTAATACAAACCTTAATACAACTAGATAAGACCACTGGAAATAGATCGATATGAAAAGGACGATAAGTAGAGAAGAAGAAGGGCGTTAACTTAACAATAGTTGGGATTTTTTAGTAACGAATGACAGAAAATAAATGACACTGGATACAATCACCTGAAATACAAAAATACTCAATACTAACCTTGTCTTGCTATATTATATACTGATAATAGAGACCGAAATAAAAACCAACCTTACTATTAATAAATATATATTTATAATAAATATGTATATATATATTTTATATCACTTAAAACTTTTTAGACTTTTTAAAAAATATTTTATTTTGAAAAATAGAAAAATTAAAGTTACATGTACTAAATCTAAATTATTACGAACAAATATTAAACACCGGCAAATGGTTTTATATGATTTACAAAATGCTGAGGTTGTGAGAAAGCCTGGACGTAGTAGTTCTCGCTGACATTGGCATTGAAACTGGATGCGTCGATTCAGATGGCTGACACCTGATATATCCTGATGGGAAATAAGTAGGTACTTCATTATTAAGGTTAGTTGGTAAAAACGGATATAACAGCTCCCCTTGTTAGAAGGAAGTTGACGCGTGGCAGCAACTTCCAGAGTGTCTGTTTATTGGTATTCAGTGCGATTTGCTCTTCTTCGTCTATGGAGTCGCTTAGGTGGATACTGGGTCTTTGTCTTGGAAAGATTTTGTCTGAGAAGTGATTGCAACAACTGAATGGTATTTGAACTGGATGACTTTAGTACGTAACATTGTCGTAAGCGTCAATCAATTTCTGGGAGTGTACTCTTGTACTACCAATAAGGGCACCGCAAGTGGGTTGTAGTTTGAGCACGTGGTTAATTTTGATGATTTCTGACTTGTACTTCTCTGAATTAGCATTTGATTTTATTGGGCAGTGGGTCAGAAACTGTTACGAGCCAAAAATTCAAGCTGATGTTCCGAATGGTGTAGTCTTTGGCAAATATTACGGAAGTCTGGCATGTTCTAGAAAGGCGTTCTTGTCGCTTCAGAAGTTGGGCTTCGCATATGGCGTCGCTGTCGATTGGATAACAGATCTTGGTTCTGGCTCGAAGTGTTTTGCATGACTCAAGGCTATCTATTTATTGTAAGGTATAACAAAGAATCATCGTTTCGCGCAATATATTTATGAGTTGTTGTTAATATCGAATTTAAACCTGTTCGATTATCCAGTATTGTTATTGGATAGAGATAATATAAAATATATTGTTCTACATCAGTTAAACAGTTAAAGGAATATTTAAGAAGAACACAATTCTTGTGTCTAATTGATAGGCATGTAATTCGATAATATCGAGATATTGAGGGAGGTTTGAAGTATAGATAGATAGGGAAGATTATTTTTCTGTAATGATTGTGATATATGCCTAAGCAATTCAATTAAATCAAACGGGGTAATGATTGGACTATGTAATATTTTTAATCGAGCAAAAGTTATAGCATTTACTATATCATTTAACGAATCTTTGATAAATGAATAGCTTTCCATTAGCAATTCACAAAAGTTCAGCATATCGATTTGAGATTTATAGAATTTTAATTGGTCAGAGATATTCATTATTGATTTTCTAATTTCTTTAATATTATTGTTGAAGGTTTCCTCATCTATTTGTAATTTTCGGATTGTCGCGTTAAAACTCTTAATGAAAGAAGTGGTAACCGATATTTGAATTTTTAATAAGTTTTCGATTTGATACTCATCGCGGGGTATCTTATTAAATTTATACATTCATTGAAATATTCGCCATCTGACGAATCTAAGTTTCCGGTTATTGTTATTGATTTCCATATTGAACCTATTCCGTTAATAAGTTCATGTTTTTTTCTCGGAAAGCGTATTGTTTTGTATCAGCGATTATTTCTGTATATTTGACTTTAACGGAACTAGAGATTTGTTTGAGGAGACGTATGTGAGTTTGGACTTCAGATTTGAATGATAGTATTCAAGCTACATTTTATTCAATGGTATCTAATAAATTGTCTAAGATTCTGTCGTTTTGTCGATAAAATCTCTGATTGGTTACATGTCTTTGTATACCAGGAGGGTCCATTTGTCGTTTGAAATTTTGATTTAAAAGATTTAGTGAAAACATACAGGAAGCAGTGTTAAACATTAGTAAAGTTACCTTAGTTAAATTAATTAGTTAATAGTTAAAAATGGAAAACAAAAATAAAGGAATGGTGTGATGGGGGAAATGCTAAAATTGGTAGAAGCAATTAGAAAAATAAGAATTAAAAGTTAACCAATAATAGTGACTGTAGTAGATAAGAATTCAGAGAATTAAGGACAATGATTAAAATAATGTGTAAAACGAAAGAAAATACAATGAAGATAAACTCAAAGAGGTCGAAGAAAGATTCCAAACAAAAGGGCATTAAATCCTTTTACCAGGAAACAAGAACAATGGAAAGAGGACATAAGAAAAATATCCCATATATGAAAAATGATGAAGGTGGGTACATTAATAAATAAATCAGGGAGTTAATGAGAAATTGGCAAACTTACTTTTTGCAACTGCTAAACAAAAATGAAGAAGGAAGGAGAATAATCCATGAAAGTGAATATGACCTTATATTAATAGAAACTTGTACAATGGAAGAAATAAAAATATAATAAAAAGACGAAAACAATAAAAGTCTAGGAATAACAGAAATATCGGCGGAAATGATAAAAGCCTAAGAAAAAAAGCTACCCAAAGAGATACATAACTTGATAAAAGCACATGGGAAACAGAAAAATGTCAACAGAGTGGGCCATAGCAGGGGTATGTCCCATACACAAAATTTGACGAAATGAAAGGTGAAAACTATTTAAACTATTATAGTAGAGACAACTGTAATAGAGGTATCGCGCTGTTAGAAGTAGTTAGTTTAGACAATCTTGACACGAATCATAAGAAAGAGCTAAATCAATATAAGGAAAATATATTGGTCGAATATCAGGCAGAATTTAGAAATAATAGGTCGACGACAGACCAACGTTTGAGCTAAAAGGAATCCACACTACGTGCTACGAATATAAACATCAGTATTATGTCCTGTTCGTTGACTTTCAAGTACGACTAAGATAAGGTAAAGCGGCAACAGATATACGATC
This sequence comes from Diabrotica virgifera virgifera, assembly GCF_917563875.1. NCBI lineage: Eukaryota > Metazoa > Arthropoda > Insecta > Coleoptera > Chrysomelidae > Diabrotica > Diabrotica virgifera. The sequence goes on from NC_065451.1 coordinate 78,578,623, forward strand.
TAATGAAAGAGATAAGCCTACTAATTAAAATCGGCATGAAAAAAAAATGCCTATGGATAACAAAATAAACGAAATAGCAAACAAGGGGCATAACCCAAGCAATTTTGAAACAAACGAAGGATTACAGTAAGGGTACAAATTATCAATGACTCCTTTTTTTTTCTAATACTAGAAGGAATAATCAGAAAAGTAAAATAAAGATGCAGGAAATATTTTCTTTTAACATGGCCATCAAAGTATGGCAATGTATAGATTTAACACTATTAATGACAAGTAAGAAAGAACTAAAAGTTAAAAGGATTAATGAACAATAATATAATAATAGAAAAGAAAAGGGGTAAAAGATTTAGTCTTCTAATAAATAAGGAAATAAGTAATAAATAAGGAAAAGACAAAATGCATGATAATGGGAGAAAGAGATAAAGGAAAAGAAGATAATTTCGCCTTAGATAGAATAAAAAAATTTCGGTTCGAATGAGTTTCAGAGTTTACTCAGGTGAGTCTGAAATTATGTGAAAATGGATACGGGGAAGGAAAGATAAAGACAAAAATAGCAAAAGGAAACAAAAAGTATGGAGTGCTGCGATCATTATTGAAATTCGAATATGTTTCAGGAAAAACAAAAATTATAATTTACAAAACAGTTAGAGGCATACAGCTACATACGCATGTGAAACATGGGTACAAAAATCAGAAATATATTTTTTTAGAGAGATGGGAGAGAAAATACAAGGGCGATATAGAGAGGTGTGAAAATAAATAATAATAGAGTAGAAAGAATAATAAGAATTTTTGTTTTATTTTATAATGGCTTTGGCTTAGTCAATTAGCCAGACTATTTGTTTTTTTTTGTATGGAATAAGAGACTTAAATAACGAGTCAAAAATAATAAAATAATGATGTCAATCAGAGCATATGGAATATGATATTTAGGACAAATTGAAAGAATGGGAAAGGAAAGAATATTGAAGATGGTACTATCACGAAAATCAATACATCAAGAAGAAAAGATAGACCAGGAAGAATATTAAATGTCAGAGTATATGAAGACTTGCGAAAAAGTAATAAATATCGAGAATTGGAAAGAAAAAGCTTTAGACAGAAAACAATGGAAACAAGTAGTTAAGAAAAAATGTATGGAAAGACTATAATAAAATTTGTACATTGTAAATATTTAATATTAAGTATTCAATAAAAATAAATTGTTTATAGTCTACATTATAGTAGTACAGTGTAATATTATTATGTACTTAATAACTTAATACTAATTGTGGGGAAAATTAAATTGCTCAGCTCTATGCATTCAAGGGTTCTTAATAAATAAAATAAATTCTTCATAAAAGTGGATTCCAATGGTGTTGTTGATTAGGGTTAACATATACTGGGAGTGGATGACTGAAATGAGTCTAAGGAATTTGAAAGAGAATTCATGATAGATGAATTTATCAAAATTTACTTTGATTGTCCTATTGGATTTGGTATTTAATAAAGTAACAGAATTTACGTGTGTTTCTTGGGCTTCGAAAGGGACAATAATTTTAATTTGGGTTTTCCTTTAGGATTACCTAAGTTCCTACAGTACTTTGATATAAGCAAATTTACATTATAAAATGTTTCGGGTGGTCTAACAGAAGTATACCCAAACATGAGTTCGTACGGTATAAATCCGTGAGTTTTAGCATTATAAAATATTTCGGGTGGTCTAATGGAAGTATATCCAAAAATGAGTTCGTAGGGCATAAATCCGTGAGTTTTCGCATTATAAAATATTTCGGGTGGTCTAATAGAAATATATCCAAAAATAAGTTTAGACGGTGTAAATTCGTTAGTTTTGTTTTTTGTGTTATTAGGACAAATGATTGCATAAGGCAGGATATTGAAAGGATGTTCATCGAAATTTTCAGATTGATTAGCTCTTTTGTTTTTATATTTTAAGCAAAGATTTTTTACTAGTTCTCGTTCTTCCTTGTTAATATGTTGTATTGGAAGTCGAGACTTGATGTTGTCGTTTCGGTATATTTTATCAGAGCAATAATTTATTAAGTTATCGTTTGACTGGAAATTTAGAATCGGGTAGTTTGAATAGGGTTTAATTATTGCGGTATCGGAAAAATCGGTAATTTTGGGGATTGTGTTTGAGTTTACTATAATAGATGTCAGAAATTTTTCTTTTTCATTCACGTGTACTAATGCGTCGGGGGTATGGACTTTATCATTTTCATTTTTGTGCAAAATTGCATCTGTATTTGACAGATGACATGTTAGATTAAATATTTGCTTGGATCTGGGATCTATTTTAATTTGATTAGGAGATTCATTGTTAAGCGAATTAGTTTCTACTTTGTAGAGAGGTAATGTTTGAAAATTTGTGATTAGTTGTTTGTTCTTGAAATCTATTGCACATTCGTAATGTTCAAAAAAATCGAGGCCTAAGATTCCATCAAAATCTGTATCTAGATTATAGATAAATACTTTATGGGGGTTTCCCATTTGGAAAGGGAATAAAGTAGATTCGTTGATATGAATTGTTTGGTCTGTATTAAACTGTATGGTCATATTTTCGGGAAAACGTGGTTTGAAATTTTTCGCGGTATTTTCATTAAAGATAGAGATACAAACACCGGTATCGATAAGTAGTTTAAACTTGTTTGATGCGTCTGTTATATAATAATAATAATAATAATAATAATAATAATAATGACTTTATTGCTTTTTTTCAAAAAAAATACAAACTAGACAAACAGTAATAATTATAATAAAGCAAAAGGCGACGTTCGCTCTTAGATGATGTTCCTAGAAACACCAGCTAAGAAGCGCTCTTCCACGTAACCGCAATACAAATAATTACTATTCTAGTGTAACCTAAAGACCTTATTTACATGCTAAAATAAATTTGTCGTATATGCTAATAACACTAATTATCTATTTTTATTGAATAAATTTTTATTGAATAAACTTTGCAATCATTTAAACGAATGTAGCCAAATTTACTTATTTATAATCTAAATTTTAATTTTATGCTATTATTAAATAGAGACTTTTTTACGTTGGATTTAAATTGAGAGATGGGTAAAGTTTTGAAATTTTCAGGGATCATATTGTACAGATTAGCAATATTGTAAGAGAAGCAAGATCGAAATAACGAGGTTTTATGTTTCGGTATATTAAGTTTATTTTTGAATCTGACATTAATATTATGTATTTCTGACCTTTTTTTACCTTTTTTATATAAATAATAGGGCTTTTTGGTTAGCATTATTTTATGAAATAATATATAATATATATAATATATAATATTATATATAATAATATATAATAATAATATAATAAGGATTTTTAGAGTTTACAGCAAGAGGAGGGCTTAGAGAAATTTCTGTTCTGGAAAATTTAGAGACGGGTTCATGTCGTCCAAATTTTGAGTTTGGATCTGATTTTCTATTTGAGACAAAGGTTCGCTCATTGAAATGGCATTGTCTGGTGGGTGGTTTTGATTTGGAACTGTGAGAAAATCCTGATAGTCTTGGCTATCAATTAAATCGATCGATTCATCGAATGAATTGTAATAATCAGGAGGTGGATAATAATTATTATCGGAGAAATCTTCGTAATGATAATTTTCAATTGGAGCTGGGGTATAATCATGAACATAGTCAGGTTCGTAGTTAATGAAATGAGCTCTCTGTCTATCGTTCGAAAAATGTGGGTTCTTATGAATTACAGAAGGGCGTATTTGTGGGTTATTTTGATTGAACTGAGGTCTTTGTTGGTCGTTAGGTCTAGTGTTTTGATAGGTATTATTCGGGCTGAAGTTTTGCCTCTGAAAGCCATTATTTTGGGCATTATTGAAGTTTTGATAGCTACTGAAATTTCGAGTATCGTTAAAATTCTGGGAATTATTTTGGGAATTTTGTCTAGAGCGACATTCGTTGTTTGAGTGGCCAATGCGTCCACAAAAGGTGCATCTAGGTGGTTGAAAGTTTGGTCTTCTAATGGCTTGATTATTTTGATTGGGTCTTGGAGGATTGGGGCGATTGGTTTTCTGTATCTCGAAATAAGATAATTGTAGCTCTCGTCTGATGCGGACCTGAGCTTGAAGAAGGTCTTTCGGATTACTAGCACGAACAATATGTGCAATTTTTGGATCTAGGCCGGTCAATAAGGTATTGAGCGCCATTGATTCGATTAGTACGATTTGGGCTTGTTTCTCTTCAGGAGTGAGGCCAGATTTCTGGATATTGGCATGCATTTTTGCATTAAGGACTTGGACACGATTGAGGAATGTAAGAGCCGATTCATTTGGAAGTTGTTTGACTCTCTGTAAATCTTGTATGAGAGAAGATAGGTCTCTAGTGTCTCCAAAGTGGGAATTAAGAAGTTGCTTGATTTCTAGATATGATAAGGGATTTCTAGAGCTTATGAGTTGCGCTGCTCTTCCGCGAAGTTTATTTTTATGTGAATTACTAATAGTTGTTTTTGATCACGCGTAGACATATTGTAGGCATAGTCACAAGCATTTAGAAAAGTTTGTAAAAATATTTGATCGCCTTCAAATTCGGGTACGATCGAAAATATTTCGGATAGTTTATAAAGTTCTACTTCGGGTTCATTCTCGATATGAGATACGGGGACTGCGGGACGAGAAGTATTACTGTTGTCAGTCATGATGATCAAATAAATTTAAATAAAACAGGTAATCAATATATCAAAAATAAAAAACGGTCAAATAAAACAATTTAAATATGAAATAATCAAAATATCAAATAATAAAAATAAAAATGGTCAAATAAAACAATTTAAATATGAAATAATCAAAATATCAAATATTAAAAATAAAAATGGTCAAATAAGTCAAATGGAATAATCAATATATCAAATAATAAAAATAAAAATAGTCAAATAAATCAATTTAAATATCAAATAATAATCAGAAATAATAAAAAATATATCAGAAAATGTTTTTATAACAACTGTCCGATTAGCGAAATGTGCGTGTTTCAGACGTGTATATAAGAACAATAGTGAAAATAAAGGAATGACGATTAACAGAATAAACGTCAAATAGTTAAAAGATAATCAGAAAAATATTTAGTGGTTGTATTTAGTATTAAAAAAAATGTTCTTATAATAACTGCCCGATGAGCGAAAAGTGCGTGTTTCAGGCGTTTTATAATAACAATAAATAATAAAAAAAATTGACGATTTACAGTATAAACGTCAAATAATGAGACTAAATATGTACTTGTTTTTATTGATTTTCAGTATAATCAATATTGGAATATCGAACAGTATTCAATAATAATAATATTAATAATAATATTGTAAAATAATGTAATAATAATATACGAGATGATTCAATATTAGACTTACACTAATTCCAAAAACATCTAGTCGTCTTGTTCTCGACAGCGTCTCTACCAGGGGCTTCACCAGGTGTTCCTAATCCGTAGATATCTGCAAAGTGATGACGGCTCTGCCTTTTGGATGGTTCGTTTCTGAATCAAAGGATTGGAATCCACCGTTGTCAGTTAGGCTTTTCCGTGTTCTAACAACGTTTCCAGATCCTACTGACTGCGCCAATTTTTATATCACTTAAAACTTTTTAGACTTAATAGACTTTTATATCACTTATTTCAATAAACAGTTTAATGATTTTGTACTGCCCAAAGCAGTTAAATAAGTATCTTGATATAGGTGGTGTTCGAGAGACGTGGTTGGTTTGGAGAGTTGAATAGAATGAGAGTATTAAAGGGAATTAAAGTTAAGATTGCACTATGCATTGATTTAGTGGTTATAGAATGAATTTATTTAGAGTTATACAGTTTAAGTAACAAGAAAGTTTGAAATAGACCATACTATATAAAGGAAGCTATTTAAGGGGCATCTAATGTGTGAATTTGTTGCTAAACATGCAATAGTTTGAAATTTAGTCTTACCAAAAGAATTGCTTACCAATTTGTTCCATGATGACCTTGTTTCTGTTTAATAATCATAAAAAATTTACATTTTTCTAAAGATCACTTGGAGAGAAGGTTCGTTGATGTGATACGTTCTCCATGATTTGGTTAAGTTTATAAATTTATGAAAGTATCTTAGAAGAGGCTCCAATCTAAAAATTTAGAATAATGGTTAGACCAATTTTAGATTTTATTAATGTGAATTTGACCAAAATGTTGAAAATAGTTCAATTAAGTTGTAGATTTGGGAAATGTCAGAATTCGATATCAATTTTAACGAAGAAAAATGATTTTCTGAGATATGGCTAATGCACTATCAATTGGTAATTTATTTCTGAATAATTTGAAAGTTATTTCAGTACTTTATGTGTATTAATAGTGAAGATATTTGGACTTTAATTTGTAGAGGTAGTGATAAAAGGTATAGAAAGTGTACGGACAGTGTTCGCATAAAGTGGCTATAACAATTTATTGGGAGTATCCTCAAATATGCAAAATATATGAAAAGAATCTATAAAGTTCAATGAATTTAATTCTTTAATTCAATTTTACTCAAATAAGAGAATAAAATCACCATTTAGGCAAATATTTCCAAATTTTAGATAAAAAAATACCATTTTGACTAAATGTCATAATTTGCAAAATTATTTCATTGGCTTATTTAAATTTCCAAAGCATGAATTATTAATTTTTTTAAATATGATTGGCTGTAAAAAGGACGCCAAGCTTAAAAAATTTAATTCAAGGAGAAGGTTCTAGATATTCAAAGGGAACAAACGCTTTTTGAAGCTATTCCCAAAGGATTTGGTTTAAAAATAGAAAATTTTGAAAATGCAGTCGAAAAACTGATCACAAAATAAACTTTAATGTTTAATCTTCGTATGGAAAGTGTTTTGAAGCAGAAGGGACTTTAATTAAGTCACTAAAATGGTATTGTAACCTGCATGGACTTGGGGAGAACCTGGAGCTCAACGGAAAACCAGCATTTGGATGTGTTTCAAGAAAGAATTCGGCTTCGGTGGACTATAATTGTCAGGTGACGTTATTATTTTGTACAAAAACTGTTTTCCATGATATGTTCAATAAAAAATATTGAATATCAAAACATGCATGATCAAGATAAAAATTTCAAAAATTTAATGCCATTTATTGCTTTGGCAAGACAATAATTTAGAGAGAAATATCCATACTTGCATAATTTGGTTTATTTTTGATCATAACCACAAAAGTCAATGACCTTTCATTTGTCTTCTTATAACTATAGATATAAGCCAAGATATGCAGTATAGTGATATTCTAGTATTAAAATTTTAATGATAATTTCTGTATTTACCTTATTTGATGTTGCATTTAGCTTGTTTCTTTTATTTCAATATATTTGTAAAAGTTTTTCATCAGAATTGTGTTGTCTCTCCATTTTGTTTATGAATTCCTATCTATTAGCACAATTTTGTCCATCTAGCACAAGTTTCATGTCTCACGCCCCAAAGAGATAAGAGTTTCCTGTTATGTGTAAGTATTCAACTGAGCTGAGTTGGTAGGTACAATAGTTTCTTAATAGATGGCGCCCAATAGATTCAATAAAAATCAATAAATCGATAAAATAAAATTCAATTATAAAAATAAAATGTTTAATAAAATAAATCAATTTTAAATAAAATATAAAATAAATAAAATTATAAAATTAAATTAAATTAATCAAAAATTTATTAAAATCATTAAGATAATCATTAAAATTAAAATAAATAATAAATTAAAAATTAAATAAAATTATTATTGTTATTTAAAGGTCAAATTATTATCAAAAATATATAATAATATATATATATATATATATATATATATATATATATATATATAAAGAAGTTTGGTATTATTGACTGACAATATGTAGACTTTAGTTTTTTTTTTATTAAGGTTACAGTCATTTATTTCTAAGGGGCAGGGTAAGAGAAACTCTGTGTTATAATCAAGCTTTCGCAAAATTTATTTGCTTCGTCAGGATTAGCTAAAATTATTATATAGTTATAAATAAATACAACGAAATGAAATATATATTCAATATATATACATATATATATATATATATATATATATATATATATATATATATATATATATATATATATATATACAAGAAATACTGGATATTAGTGACTGTCGATATAAACAAACAACTAGTTTATTAGGGTTGCAGTCAGAAGGTTGGCCAGGATGTTAAAGAAACACTGTTTTGACTTCTTGTCTAGCTTTCGGAATGGTTTTATTCCTTTTTCAAGACTCTGTAATATAGATAAAAAGAAGTATGTAAATTTTTATAAAATATCACAATTCGTCAGTTCAACTTACTAGTCGTTGAGATTATTTAAAAGCTTTATGACCCTCAACAATACTAACACAAACATAGAATACAGAAAATAATGGACAAAATACATTCTAAAATTTTTGTTAAGGATGGTAAATTTTTATATTTATTCTATGACATCTTTTGATGGTGTGTTTTAACTCTGATACATAGAGAACAGAAAGAAAAAGCAATCGGATTAAAATGTAATTAGGTGTTTTTAATATTGTATTTATTTTCAAAAAACCAAGAGGCCCATACTGGGTAATTTTTATTTTTAACTCTGTCTTAATGGTATGCAACCTGTTATGCACACAGATGTATTGTGTAGTGCATATGTATAAGAAATATTTATTTTATTTTTGATGTTTTTCCAGTAAGTAACAATAAATATTGCTCAGTTTATCTATGTCAGACTTTTTATTTATGCAAGACGTACTGGATTTTATCAAACACATTTCCAAGAAAACACGTTTTGAATGGTTTGTTTCTTTGGCCAAAATACATGAATCTTCGAAATTAAACTCATGTTTCAAAGTTAATGCATGTTCTGTAAGTGCACATGCATTTATTTTATTGGTTTTTATATCACTACGATGTGAGATCACCCTACTGTGGAAATTGCGAGATGTTTCCCCGATGTATACGTTGTTACAATTGGAACACGGTATGGAATAAACAACATTCGAAGACTCTTGTCTTGTGAAGGGATCCTTTGTTTTTGAGTATAACTTAGATACCGTTTTCACGTTCCTAGTTGAAATTTTTAAGCCATTAACATTTTTGAAAATGTTAATTAGCTTAGGTGTCAGAACTGGAATGTAGGGCAAGGAACCAAAAGTTATTTTAGGTGGTATTACTGATGTGTTATCGCTGTCTGTCAATGTCAATTGTCGGACCTCATTATTATGAAAATTTTGTTTACCAGAAAATTGAGAAGGAAAAGGAGAACCGAAAATGAGTTTATTTAAAAGCCCTATGGGATATGAGTTCTCTAGTAGTATAGATCTCAACTTTTTTAGTCCCTTGTCCCTGAACTCAATGTGCGACAAGTTTGTAACCCTACTTTTTAAGGCCAAAACCAAGTTTGTTTTCATCTTAGATGGATGTTGAGAATGAAAATTTATGAAACGGTTACTAAAACAAGGCTTACGATACCACTCCGTCCTCAGAATGCCATCACTGCCACGATGAATAAGCATGTCCAAAAAAGGAATCATACTATCAGCCTCCCTCTCAACTGTAAACTTTAGGTGTTCACATTGGGCATTGAAGGTGTTTAAAACATCAGATACTTTGTTTTCAGGGACCGACAAAATCAAATCATCTACATATCGCTTAATAAAAGGTATGTGAAAGGGTATCTTTTCTTTACAAGTTGTTATGAGTTCATCCAAAACAAAGTTACATAGGATGGGAGATATTTTGCTACCCATTGGAGTGCCAAAGATTTGTTTAAAAAAATTACCATTGAACAAAAAGATGTTGGAGTCAAATATGAACGTTAAGATTCTTATGAAATCCTCTAAACTGATCTTGGTATGCGGAGAAATACTGTTCCAGTTGTTTTTGATGCTGTTAAGGATAGCATCTAGTGGTAAGTTTGTAAACACTGACACAACATCTAAACTAATCAATATATAATTATTCGGAACTTTAACATTGTTGATGAAGTTACTAAACGTGAAGGAATCTCTTATATAGAATTCATTGGATTCGTTGTAGGAAATTGTGAGAATATCTGTGAGGTGTTTAGCAAGTTTACTATTGGGAGCATCAATTGAAGAGACAATAGGCCTCATTGAAATAGTGGGTTTGTGAACTTTAGGAAGTGTATAAAACCTGGGTGCAACTGCATTATAGATTTTCAAGGATTTTGCAGCTTCTGTTGTTATGCACCCTCCAACAAAAGGCGAACAAGCTGGTTTCGGATTTAGCTTCTTCCAAATCCATAACAACAGAAGCTGCAAAATCCTTGAAAATCTATAATGCAGTTGCACCCAGGTTTTATACACTTCCTAAAGTTCACAAACCCACTATTTCAATGAGGCCTATTGTCTCTTCAATTGATGCTCCCAATAGTAAACTTGCTAAACACCTCACAGATATTCTCACAATTTCCTACAACGAATCCAATGAATTCTATATAAGAGATTCCTTCACGTTTAGTAACTTCATCAACAATGTTAAAGTTCCGAATAATTATATATTGATTAGTTTAGATGTTGTGTCACTGTTTACAAACTTACCACTAGATGCTATCCTTAACAGCATCAAAAACAACTGGAACAGCATTTCTCCGCATACCAAGATCAGTTTAGAGGATTTCATAAGAATCTTAACGTTCATATTTGACTCCAACATCTTTTTGTTCAATGGTAATTTTTTTAAACAAATCTTTGGCACTCCAATGGGTAGCAAAATATCCCCCATCCTATGTAACTTTGTTTTGGATGAACTCATAACAACTTGTAAAGAAAAGATACCCTTTCACATACCTTTTATTAAGCGATATGTAGATGATTTGATTTTGTCGGTCCCTGAAAACAAAGTATCTGATGTTTTAAACACCTTCAATGCCCAATGTGAACACCTAAAGTTTACAGTTAAAGTTCTCAGTTTACAGAGAGGGAGGCTGATAGTATGATTCCTTTTTTGGACATGCTTATTCATCGTGGCAGTGATGGCATTCTGAGGACGGAGTGGTATCGTAAGCCTTGTTTTAGTAACCGTTTCATAAATTTTCATTCTCAACATCCATCTAAGATGAAAACAAACTTGGTTTTGGCCTTAAAAAGTAGGGTTACAAACTTGTCGCACATTGAGTTCAGGGACAAGGGACTAAAAAAGTTGAGATCTATACTACTAGAGAACTCATATCCCATAGGGCTTTTAAATAAACTCATTTTCGGTTCTCCTTTTCCTTCTCAATTTTCTGGTAAACAAAATTTTCATAATAATGAGGTCCGACAATTGACATTGACAGACAGCGATAACACATCAGTAATACCACCTAAAATAACTTTTGGTTCCTTGCCCTACATTCCAGTTCTGACACCTAAGCTAATTAACATTTTCAAAAATGTTAATGGCTTAAAAATTTCAACTAGGAACGTGAAAACGGTATCTAAGTTATACTCAAAATCAAAGGATCCCTTCACAAGACCAGAGTCTTCGAATGTTGTTTATTCCATACCGTGTTCCAATTGTAACAACGTATACATCGGGGAAACATCTCGCAATTTCCACAGTAGGGTGATCTCACATCGTAGTGATATAAAAACCAATAAAATAAATGCATGTGCACTTACAGAACATGCATTAACTTTGAAACATGAGTTTAATTTCGAAGATTCATGTATTTTGGCCAAAGAAACAAACCATTCAAAACGTGTTTTCTTGGAAATGTGTTTGATAAAATCCAGTACGTCTTGCATAAATAAAAAGTCTGACATAGATAAACTGAGCAATATTTATTGTTACTTACTGGAAAAACATCAAAAATAAAATAAATATTTCTTATACATATGCACTACACAATACATCTGTGTGCATAACAGGTTGCATACCATTAAGACAGAGTTAAAAATAAAAATTACCCAGTATGGGCCTCTTGGTTTTTTGAAAATAAATACAATATTAAAAACACCTAATTACATTTTAATCCGATTGCTTTTTCTTTCTGTTCTCTATGTATCAGAGTTAAAACACACCATCAAAAGATGTCATAGAATAAATATAAAAATTTACCATCCTTAACAAAAATTTTAGAATGTATTTTGTCCATTATTTTCTGTATTCTATGTTTGTGTTAGTATTGTTGAGGGTCATAAAGCTTTTAAATAATCTCAACGACTAGTAAGTTGAACTGACGAATTGTGATATTTTATAAAAATTTACATACTTCTTTTTATCTATATTACAGAGTCTTGAAAAAGGAATAAAACCATTCCGAAAGCTAGACAAAAAGTCAAAAGAGTGTTTCTTTAACATCCTGGCCAACCTTCTGACTGCAACCCTAATAAACTAGTTGTTTGTTGTATATATATATATATATATATATATATATATATATATATATATATATATATATATAGACTTTAGTTTTTTATTGAGGTTGCAGTCATTTATTTCTAAGGGGCAGGGTAAGAGAAACTCTGTGTTATAATCAAGCTTTCGCAAAATTTATTTGCTTCGTCAGGATTAGCTAAAATTATTATATAGTTACAAATAAATACAACGAAATAAAAGAACATTGCATAAAAATTAGTACAAAAACTTACAACGTGAGGTTTGTTCCTTAATTTGACATTTCTACAAAACATAAAATATCTAAAAAAATCTTTATCCTAATGGTTTTCAAGTTCCAATGTTTTAATTTTTACAATTCATGATAAAAAATATGATTTAATAATTTAGTTCTAAATTTGACTAATGCCAGAAAGACACTTAAAAAATGTCAAAAAGACACTCGTAGGTATTTGTTTATTTGATTTTAAGTTGTTAAGAACTAGATTTTTTATTATTACTTGCTTGTGCATTTTAAAATTTTAGAAGTTATATATATATATATATATATATATATATATATATATATATATATATATATATATATATATATATATATATATATATATATATATATATATATATATATATATTTATATACCAAATAAATGGTGTAAGATCACATCGTTAAATCCTCCGTATATCAATGGGTACCAATAGAATAGACTAGTTTCGCGATGCCTCGCTCGTCAGTATTCGGCTAGGTACGAATTGATACACCGACGGTTCAATGATGTGTCTTAATATTTCGCACCTCAAGTGCCGAGCTACAAAAGTGCCATCTACTCTGATGACCAAGAAGTAGAAACATGACTCGAAAAGAGAAGTTTTCCACAATCTTTTGAGCTGTATTAAAAGTTGCCTGCATGCAGGGCTTCGGCAAAAGCTTTGCCAATGCTAGATTTTATATACCAAATAAATGGTGTAAGATCACATCGTTAAATCCTCCGTATATCAATGGATACCAATAGAATAGGCTAGTTTCGCGATGCCTTGCTCGTCAGTATTCGGCTAGGTACGAATTGATACACCGACGGTTCAATGATGTGTCTTAATATTTCGCACCTCAAGTGCCGAGCTACAAAAGTGCCATCTACTCTGATGACCAAGAAGTAGAAACACGACTCGAAAAGAGAAGTTTTCCACAATCTTTTGAGCTGTATTAAAAGTATATATATATATATATATATATATATATATATAAAATAGATGAAATAGAGAATGTGGAAAAATCCCCTTACGAACAATTCACACATCCACCATTTCGGGCTGGGAAAAATTTTTCGAATAGAATATATATATATATATATATATATATATATATATATATATATATATATATATATATATATATATATATATATATATATATGAGATGTAGATCCTTGAAACACACTCAGTGATCAAAGGATCCAAGGTTAATGGTTTGACGACCACTCGTACGAAATCAAACAGATGAAATAGAGAATGTGGAAAAATCCCCTTACGAACAATTCACACATCCACCATTTCGGGTTGGGAAAAATTTTTCGAATAGAATCAAAGATCCAAACACCAGTTCTTAGAAATGTGTTTCGCCCTCTTCAACCTCTCTGGGCTTATCAATAAAGATGAGAGGTTGAATATCTTTAGACACATTCCAATCAAAAAACAACATTCGAGACCTAGACATAGAAGGTGCGTAAATCTACGGCAAGTCCGACAATGACAGTCTCAAGTTTTAATTCCCTAATTACTTAAAGTAAGTAAAATCTATGTTTAAAAACATGAGATGTAGATCCTTGAAACACACTCAGTGATCAAAGGATCCAAGGTTAATGGTTTGACGACCACTCGTACGAAATCAAACAGATGAAATAGAGAATGTGGAAAAATCCCCTTACGAACAATTCACACATCCACCATTTCGGGTTGGGAAAAATTTTTCGAATAGAATCAAAGATCCAAACACCAGTTCTTAGAAATGTGTTTCGCCCTCTTCAACCTCTCTGGGCTTATCAATAAAGATGAGAGGTTGAATATCTTTAGACACATTCCAATCAAAAAACAACATTCGAGACCTAGACATAGAAGGTGCGTAAATCTACGGCAAGTCCGACAATGACAGTCTCAAGTTTTAATTCCCTAATTACTTAAAGTAAGTAAAATCTATGTTTAAAAACATGAGATGTAGATCCTTGAAACACACTCAGTGATCAAAGGATCCAAGGTTAATGGTTTGACGACCACTCGTACGAAATCAAACAGATGAAATAGAGAATGTGGAAAAATCCCCTTACGAACAATTCACACATCCACCATTTCGGGTTGGGAAAAATTTTTCGAATAGAATCAAAGATCCAAACACCAGTTCTTAGAAATGTGTTTCGCCCTCTTCAACCTCTCTGGGCTTATCAATAAAGATGAGAGGTTGAATATCTTTAGACACATTCCAATCAAAAAACAACATTCGAGACCTAGACATAGAAGGTGCGTAAATCTACGGCAAGTCCGACAATGACAGTCTCAAGTTTTAATTCCCTAATTACTTAAAGTAAGTAAAATCTATGTTTAAAAACATGAGATGTAGATCCTTGAAACACACTCAGTGATCAAAGGATCCAAGGTTAATGGTTTGACGACCACTCGTACGAAATCAAACAGATGAAATAGAGAATGTGGAAATTTTTCCCAACCCGAAATGGTGGATGTGTGAATTGTTCGTAAGGGGATTTTTCCACATTCTCTATTTCATCTGTTTGATTTCGTACGAGTGGTCGTCAAACCATTAACCTTGGATCCTTTGATCACTGAGTGTGTTTCAAGGATCTACATCTCATGTTTTTAAACATAGATTTTACTTACTTTAAGTAATTAGGGAATTAAAACTTGAGACTGTCATTGTCGGACTTGCCGTAGATTTACGCACCTTCTATGTCTAGGTCTCGAATGTTGTTTTTTGATTGGAATGTGTCTAAAGATATTCAACCTCTCATCTTTATTGATAAGCCCAGAGAGGTTGAAGAGGGCGAAACACATTTCTAAGAACTGGTGTTTGGATCTTTGATTCTATTCGAAAAATTTTTCCCAACCCGAAATGGTGGATGTGTGAATTGTTCGTAAGGGGATTTTTCCACATTCTCTATTTCATCTGTTTGATTTCGTACGAGTGGTCGTCAAACCATTAACCTTGGATCCTTTGATCACTGAGTGTGTTTCAAGGATCTACATCTCATGTTTTTAAACATAGATTTTACTTACTTTAAGTAATTAGGGAATTAAAACTTGAGACTGTCATTGTCGGACTTGCCGTAGATTTACGCACCTTCTATGTCTAGGTCTCGAATGTTGTTTTTTGATTGGAATGTGTCTAAAGATATTCAACCTCTCATCTTTATTGATAAGCCCAGAGAGGTTGAAGAGGGCGAAACACATTTCTAAGAACTGGTGTTTGGATCTTTGATTCTATTCGAAAAATTTTTCCCAACCCGAAATGGTGGATGTGTGAATTGTTCGTAAGGGGATTTTTCCACATTCTCTATTTCATCTGTTTGATTTCGTACGAGTGGTCGTCAAACCATTAACCTTGGATCCTTTGATCACTGAGTGTGTTTCAAGGATCTACATCTCATGTTTTTAAACATAGATTTTACTTACTTTAAGTAATTAGGGAATTAAAACTTGAGACTGTCATTGTCGGACTTGCCGTAGATTTACGCACCTTCTATGTCTAGGTCTCGAATGTTGTTTTTTGATTGGAATGTGTCTAAAGATATTCAACCTCTCATCTTTATTGATAAGCCCAGAGAGGTTGAAGAGGGCGAAACACATTTCTAAGAACTGGTGTTTGGATCTTTGATTCTATTCGAAAAATTTTTCCCAACCCGAAATGGTGGATGTGTGAATTGTTCGTAAGGGGATTTTTCCACATTCTCTATTTCATCTGTATATATATATATATATATATATATATATATGAAAGGAAACGGCAATTGCATTTTATTTCACTTCGACCACCACCGATATTCTACACGACGTGTTTCGAGCTCATGTCAAGCTCTCGTCAGGAACATCTAGATGGTCGAGAGCTTGACATGAGCTCGAAACACGTCGTGTAGAATATCGGTGGTGGTCGAAGTGAAATAAAATGCAATTGCCGTTTCCTTTCATATCACGGTTCTTCTCCGTTATTGACGAATGTGTAGCGAATAACGTGGCTTTGTAGACAAATCTGTGACACAAAGAGGTGTCTTTTGTCGTTCATCGTCTTTTATGAAGACTTTGAAATTTACATTTTCGCGTCCGCTACGGAAAAGATTTCTTCTGTATACCAGAGAAATCTTTTCGTTTAATTAATATATATATATATATATATATATATATATATATATATATATATATATATATATATAACAAGGTTGTATTCTTGGGGAATTCAGCAAATTTTATGTGAAAGAAAACACTTTTTACTTGATCCAAGCTATATATATATATATATATATATATATATATATATATATATATATATATATATATATATATATATATATATCAAACAAATGAAATAGAGAATGTGGAAAAATCCCCTTACGAACAATTCACACATCCACCATTTCGTAAGGGGATTTTTCAGATTTTTCCACATTCTCTATTTCATTTGTTTGATTTAGTTACGTTTGGTCGGTAAACCAATAACTTAGATCTTTTGATCACTGAGTGTGTTTCAAAGATTTACATCTTCTGTTTTTTTGTTTTTCATATATATATATATATATATATTGTTATATTTCTATTTGATATGAAAATTAAAATTTGATAATTATAAACAAAATTCAATTTAATATAAAATATTTTCAATTTTCTCAACCACGGGCATATAAATTTAGAACAACCTGTATACCACAAATTGTTATATTTAATTTTAAGAAGTGATTAAACGAAACTCGGGACAATGCGCTTAGAATGAACAAAGTGAAAGGCGCGTACCATTGTCGTTGTTCGCGGAAGGTTCGATCATTAGCCTATGCTAAATAAGACTCAAGTGAAATCGATAATAGGTCATTATCGTTGTTCGCGGAAGGTTCGATCATTAGCCGATGCTAAATAAGACTTAGTGGAAGTAGATAATAGATCATTAAATTTTGTAATTAGTAGAAAGTAATTTTAGAATGGGAATTAACTATTTTTCTTTTGAAATCCATTAAGCATATTTAGAAAGATTAAAAATTGGTTTTGAGGAATACTGCGAATGAGAGTTGGTGGTGGAAGTTTGATTTGTGAATCTGGAAGGGATATTTAGAAAGTAGGGGAATGAATGACAAATAGAGATCAGAATGTTTTGAGCTGTCGAGAAGTGAAGTCCAGTAGTAGACGGTAGTGTACGGAGAGTGAGAAAGCCGGTGTAGTTCCGTGAGTGTGGAGTATCTATCGTGAAACGAGAGGTAGGCCAGGTTGAGAGTAAAAGAACCTCCTTGAGCCAAGAGTTCCCGGTAGCTGATTGCAGTTTCGAAAAAGGTAGAACACAGCATCACGACAGAAGCAGGAAACGAGAGCTATACGAGCTAGTTTCAAAGGAGAACATTACTGGAAGCCAGGACGAGGTGTTGATTGCAGCCAAGGATAGCAGGAAACGGGTCTTGTGTGAAGACATTCTCAGTTCACCAGAAAAAGGTCAGTCTCATTTGTTTGGACATGAATGTATGGGTTTTTCGTATTAAATACCACATTTAAATTTGAAGAAACATAATCAATAATATCAGAAAAGCTTCATCAAACTTAAATAGAATTGTTGCTAATAAATCATAATAGTTAAATGTTAATAAAAACTTTCAATTGGAAACCAAAAGGAAATAAGATTCCCATGTGTAAATGTTACGTTTAAGAATAATAAGATATAGCAAATATTAAGCAGTGATTGCCATTTAAATAAAATAAACAATATTTTGATTACAATTGTAACCCATATGTGTTATTATTTTACTCTTTTCTTTCCTATCCCGATTAGGAACCATTGAGAAATACTTAGAAGCCACGTAAGTAAGTAATTAATTTTATAAAAAGCCCTGAGATTGAAAACATATTGATATGTGATCTGGTAAATTAATTAGATTATTATTAATGCATTGATTAAATTAAATGACATATAAAAATATTATCTCATATCAATAATCAAGATCACATCAACTGTCGTCCAACGTGGAAAGCATTGTAAAGTATTTCTAGTGGCAAATTTGAAGGATAGAAAGAGTAAAGCCGGTATTTGAAAATTTATATGCCTGTGGTAAAAAGTGAGATACTTACATTTGATAACATGTAAAATTTTGTACACAAAATTTTACATAACTGATTTAATATTTTATTTTTACGATATTTACATTTGATATATTTATTGACAATTTATAATATTTGGGTGAGAAAAAGTCGTCTTGGTAACATACTAGTAAAATTTCATATTTGGCGGGGACAGTACTTCTTGAAAACAAATGTCTGTGACAAGAAGCCAAAGCAGGGACAACAAAAAACAAAAAGAACATTCAGACCAGGAAGATATTTTAGACACGACAATCATGGCATCAGAACAGCAAGAATTATCAGGAATAGATAAATTATTACAAATGATGCAACTCCAGTCACAAAGAATGGAACAGAAAATGGATGAAACACAACAAAAACTGGATGACAATCAAAGAGAAACAAAACAAGCAATGGATGAAGCAAAAAGGACGATGGATGAAAATCAACGTGAAACGAAACAAGCCATGGAAGAAACATCAAAGAAAATGGATAAAGTGGATCAAAAAATGGATGAAACACAGAAAAAAATGGATGACAATCAAAAGGAAACAAAACAAGCAATAGAAGAGAACAATAAGAAAATAGAGGAACGCATAGAAAAGTATGAAAAGGAAATAAAAGGATGTTTGACAACAATGAAAAACGAGATAGACCAGCAAGAAATGAAAATTAAAGATCACATGCAAGAACAAGAAATAAAAATGAAGGAGTTAACGAATTGCCAGAATAAAGAAATGGAAAGTTTGGAAAACAAGTTGGAAAATGCTATTCAAGTAGACAGAGAAGAAGTGGAAAAAAGAATCACAGAAATAGAAAAACAAGTCACCGAAAACAGGACGCAACAGAATGTCGGAGAAAGAAGAGAAATGGTTATACATAGCACAGATGACGTGAAGATAAGGTTTGGCGGGGATGTAAGAAGATTACACCCAGTGCCGTTCATAAATAGCCTGAAAAAGAAAATACAGCACATCGGAAATTTCGAAACAGCAAAAGAAACTATCAGAAACCATCTCAAATATGAAGCAAGCCTATGGTTCGATAGTAAAGAAGAAGAATTCGGCAATTGGCAACAATTTGAACAAAAATTTTTGAATTATTTCTGGGGAAAGGTCCAACAATTGGAAATTAACAAGGAATTGCAAAATGGGAAATACAATGATAGGATGGGTGTATCAGAAAGGACATATGCTTTACAAATTTACAATATTGCAAAACATTTACAATATAATTACTCATCGGAACAATTAGTCGAACTGATTGCAAGACATTTCGAAGAAACGCTGGAAGACCATATCACATTGCAAAACTACAAAGACATAGATAGTCTATGCCAATTCTTACAAATAAGAGAATCACGGCTAAGAGAAAGAAAATCAAGAAGGTCGCGAGAAGATTACAGGCCCCGAGAAACACAAGATTACAGAGATAGAAATCAAAATAGGAGGGACTATACAAGACGAGATTTTAATCCCAGAAGGGAAAACGAAAATAGAGACAACGGAAGAGGAAATTATGAACGAAGAAATAGGCAATGGAATGAGGACAGAAATCGAGAATACCAGAATAGAAACACCACACGCTCAAATCAAGAAAACAGAAATAATGGTAGACAAAATGAACAGGGATATCGAGAAAACCGAAACAGATCCGACAGACCAAGAGAAAATAGAAGAGAAGTAAATAATACCCAGACAGATGAATATGACGGAGAGAGACATTATGACGAAAATATAAACAACAATGAGCAACCGGCGTCTTTTCACGACGGCGCTCACTAAAAACCAAAAATCAAACAGGAATCTTTTGTCACCCCAAGGAGTTTATTAAATTGGCAGGAAACAACGAAAAGAAAAATGGAGTTAATTTAAAATTTGTGGATGGATTTATCAACGAGAAACCAATTAAAATTATGATAGACACTGGATCTGAAATAACATTGGTCAACAGAAAACTAATAGAAGAAGTTAACTTAACAAATTTAATTTACAAAATACCTAGGGTAAATTTAGTGGGCGCAAACAAACGGACATTGGCAACTATAAATGAAGGCATACGAGTAATGGTACGACTGGGTAAGAATATATATGCACTACAATGTGTAATAATGCCAAACATGTCACATGACATGATAGTAGGAGTTGACGAATTGGCAGAAAAACATGTAGTGATAGATTTTAAAAATAATACGATGAAACTAACAGAAGAAGAAAAAGAACAGGACAAGGAACATGAGAAACAAAATACGGACGAATCAGGTAAAGAACAAACAGTGGAAATGAATTTGGCAACGAAGCAAGGACAAAGAAGAAAAGGGAGAAAAAGTCAGAAAAAGACAAAAGAAAATGAAACCTGTGGCTCCTCAAAAGAAGAGTTGAGCCCAGAAGAAAATTTGAGAGTATCAGAAACAAAGGAAACCTGGGATTCCTCAAAAGAAGAGACGAGCTCAGGAGAAGAAGAAATAAAGCTAAAAAATGAAAGTGAAAAGAATATGATTGAAACAGTGGTATTTGAAGAGGAGGTATATGCAAAAGAGGATGCAGAATGCACGGTAAACATGTGTGAAGAATCTGAGAAAAAAGACAGAAAATTGATATGTGGAGAAGGGAAAGAAAAAGAATTGCGGTTGATGTTAAGAAACTACGAAAATTTGATCAATGAGGAAAACAGAGTGGCTAAAAAGTACGAACATTCATTTGAGGTGAAAAACTTGGGAAATTTTCGATCAAAGACTTACCCGATTCCATACAAGTATCGACAAGAGGTGAAAGAAGAAATAAATAAAATGTTGGAAGATCAAATCATCGAAAGATGTGATTCACCGTATGTTAACCCGATTGTGATAGTAAAGAAAAGCAATGGAGAATTGAGATTATGTTTAGATGCCAGGAATATCAACCAGCACACTGTATCACAATATGAATCACCTCTAAACATCGAGGCCATTTTTGGAAGAATCACCGGGTCACACATATTTTCGAAAATTGACTTTAAACACAGTTTTTGGTTGATACCGTTAGCTGAAAAGTGTAGAAACTACACCGCTTTTTCTATTGATGGTATTGTCTACCGGTTTAAGGTAGTGCCATTTGGATTGCAGAGTGCTTGTGCTGCACTCGTCCGAGCTCTACATACCATTTTGAATCGCCATGAAGATTTCATAGTTCATTATATCGATGATTTATTAATTTTTTCACAAGATACTCAGAGTCATCTGGAACACATAGAAATAATTCTGAAAGAATTGGACACAGCGGGATTGAAATTAAACATTGAAAAATGTCAATTTTTTCAAAAAGAAGTCATTTATTTGGGTTTTCAATTGGACACCAAAACAGTAAGATTAGCCGAAGACAGAGTCAAGCTCATAGATGAATACCCAAGACCAACGAATTTGAAAACATTGAGAGGTTTTCTTGGCACGATAAATTATTTTAAAAAGCTGATTCCCGATTTTAGCCAAAAGGAAATCCCTCTGATAAAATTGCTTAAAAAAGGAATAAAATGGAATTGGAAAGAAGAACAGGAGGAAGCTTTCGAAACATTAAAACGAGAATTCGCAAAAGGAACGAAAATATACCACCCCATTTACAATTTACCTTTTATACTCCGAACTGATGCGTCCATACAAAAATTTGCAGGAGTTCTGTCTCAAATACAAAACGACCAAGAAGTGCCGATATGTTTTATATCTCGAGTGACAAAAACACATGAGAGAAAATATAGTGTTACAGAATTGGAGTTTGCCAGTGTACTATATTGTGTAAACAAATTGAGGTTTTACTTATTGGGAGCAAAATTCACAATCGAAACAGACCATGCAGCTTTAGTACATATCATGAAGAATAGATTAGTAAATAATAGAATACATAGAGGCATTCTATTATTACAGGAGTATGATTTTGAGTTCCGATATATAAAAGGGAAAGACAACATAATAGCCGACGCGCTAACACGGGATGAGGACACCGGAAAAAAGGAAACAATTACTCTACAGGTGGGACTAAATAGATTAATACAAGAAGAAGGGATATATTCGTTAAATGAGATAAGGACAAACCAGGAAGACCTAGAGGAAAGAGAAAAAAGAAGAGCGGAAGTAGAAAATAACATATATTTTAAGAGAATAGACGGAAAGGAACTATATTTAGTGACACAGACATTGGCCGAAAAGATAATAAAGAAATTACATGAGGACAATGGGCATATCGGTAGCAGAAAAGTTTGGCTCGTTTTTAGGGAAAATTACATCAGCCGACAGGATTACCGCATTGCAAAGGAAATTACCCAGAAGTGCGATGTATGTCAAAAGTATAAGAATCGGAATTTCAAAAACGAAAATGTTGCCAAAAATATTGAAGCCCGAAACAAACTAGACATTGTAGCAATAGATATGTTAAGCGATCTAATTATGACCACTAAAAGGAACAAACATATTCTGGTAATGGTGGATGTGTTTTCAAAATACGTAAAATTATATAGTTGCCGCACCACAAAGGGGGAAGAAATATTAAGAAAAATCGACAATTTTATAGCCATAGTAGGAACACCAAAAAAGATTCTACTGGACAATGCAACGTATTTCCGAAATGATCGTTTCAAGCTACAACTTCGAGAACGAGGAATAGAGACAAATTTTGTCAGCATCAGGCATCCACAGAGTAATCCTTCGGAACGATTCATACAGGAAGTGACGAAATTTCTTCGCATTGCAACAGATGGTCAACATCGCCACTGGGACAGGAAAATGGCTGAAAAAGAAAGGTATCTAAATACAATTCCGAGCACAGTAACAAAAGAGACCCCAGAATACATCATGAAGGGTGTACTGCCGATAAGGCCATGGGAAGACCAAGATCCAAAAGAATATCAACAGGTGATTGAAACCGTACAGAGAAGATTACGGCGAAGCAACGAAAAATATATCCAAAGACAGGAACAAAATAGAAAAAGAAGACCAGTGACTTTCCAAAAGGGTGAAAAAGTACTCGTGAGGGCATTACGAGTATCAAATCTTCCTGGTGGTATTTGCGCAAAGTTGATGCCTGTTTTCGAAGGCCCGTACATCGTGAATAATGAAAATGGGATAAATAGTTATGAGTTGAGGCACAGGAACTCGGAAAAGATCCGAGGAATTTATAATATTCACGATGTATACAAATATCACGAATAAAAGACAGAATTCCATGAAGTAGATAGTAAGTTAGGATATAAGACGTAGATTAAAGTAAGGAAATATACAGGGAGTTGGTTTTGCCTCGAGAAAATTTATTTAAAAATGCAGATAAATTTTATCGAATACAAGGCGGGGATTTGTTATATTTCTATTTGATATGAAAATTAAAATTTGATAATTATAAACAAAATTCAATTTAATATAAAATATTTTCAATTTTCTCAACCACGGGCATATAAATTTAGAACAACCTGTATACCACAAATTGTTATATTTAATTTTAAGAAGTGATTAAACGAAACTCGGGACAATGCGCTTAGAATGAACAAAGTGAAAGGCGCGTACCATTGTCGTTGTTCGCGGAAGGTTCGATCATTAGCCTATGCTAAATAAGACTCAAGTGAAATCGATAATAGGTCATTATCGTTGTTCGCGGAAGGTTCGATCATTAGCCGATGCTAAATAAGACTTAGTGGAAGTAGATAATAGATCATTAAATTTTGTAATTAGTAGAAAGTAATTTTAGAATGGGAATTAACTATTTTTCTTTTGAAATCCATTAAGCATATTTAGAAAGATTAAAAATTGGTTTTGAGGAATACTGCGAATGAGAGTTGGTGGTGGAAGTTTGATTTGTGAATCTGGAAGGGATATTTAGAAAGTAGGGGAATGAATGACAAATAGAGATCAGAATGTTTTGAGCTGTCGAGAAGTGAAGTCCAGTAGTAGACGGTAGTGTACGGAGAGTGAGAAAGCCGGTGTAGTTCCGTGAGTGTGGAGTATCTATCGTGAAACGAGAGGTAGGCCAGGTTGAGAGTAAAAGAACCTCCTTGAGCCAAGAGTTCCCGGTAGCTGATTGCAGTTTCGAAAAAGGTAGAACACAGCATCACGACAGAAGCAGGAAACGAGAGCTATACGAGCTAGTTTCAAAGGAGAACATTACTGGAAGCCAGGACGAGGTGTTGATTGCAGCCAAGGATAGCAGGAAACGGGTCTTGTGTGAAGACATTCTCAGTTCACCAGAAAAAGGTCAGTCTCATTTGTTTGGACATGAATGTATGGGTTTTTCGTATTAAATACCACATTTAAATTTGAAGAAACATAATCAATAATATCAGAAAAGCTTCATCAAACTTAAATAGAATTGTTGCTAATAAATCATAATAGTTAAATGTTAATAAAAACTTTCAATTGGAAACCAAAAGGAAATAAGATTCCCATGTGTAAATGTTACGTTTAAGAATAATAAGATATAGCAAATATTAAGCAGTGATTGCCATTTAAATAAAATAAACAATATTTTGATTACAATTGTAACCCATATGTGTTATTATTTTACTCTTTTCTTTCCTATCCCGATTAGGAACCATTGAGAAATACTTAGAAGCCACGTGATCTGGTAAATTAATTAGATTATTATTAATGCATTGATTAAATTAAATGACATATAAAAATATTATCTCATATCAATAATCAAGATCACATCAATATATATATATATATATATATATATATATATATATATATATATATATATATACGTCTTCATATCAAGGCGAGATCCGACTAAATCGAGGACAACCCGAGATCCACCAATAGGAAATTAATTATTGGAGTATATTGTTCATAAGTATCTTTATAATTAACATATTAATCATGGCACACTTAGAGGGGAAAAGATTTTTGTACTTAAATTTTTCTGATAAATTTACAGCGAAACGAGATCCGTCGCTGAAAAGTAAAGGGGAGGACTTATATACGAAATTTTAGATATTTACCGTTCAACGCGAGATCACACACTGATGCCAGCTCTAAAGAGTATTAGTCGAGCGGTTGGAGCTCGTGTTGTATTGTATATTTCCCACGATATAAAGATATATAATGGGCGTAACTATTAAGTATCGCTTCTTTTGTGTCTTTAAAGTCTACGATTGACCTTTCAGAAAGTCCCTTAGTTTTATTACATACATAAGGGTGTGAAAAAAGAAAAAGAATACTTGACAAATAATAACCATTTAATAATGATAATTATTTGCAATACAATATTTTAAAACTATACATTAATATTCTTAAAAAACACTTACTACGAAACCAAAATGTAATTATTATATTCTTAAATAATACAAATTGTTACAAAATAATTATTTAAATGATTGCTTGTTTTAAAAATACATTACAAGAAAGTAAAATTTTTTATAAATATTATTAAAGTTTAAAAAATAAAATAACTCAATATGTAATTATTATTTGATAGTTAAAAAATGATTTTAAGTAAAATGATTTAAAAGATAAAAAGAAACACACATAATTTTCAGGGTCAACTCCTAATTGCATGAAAATTTGGATTTAGATTCTACCCATCCCCCACTTCAAAGTTGAATTTGTGCCGTTGATTGCTTTTACTTGGAGGGTGAAAAAATATACGTTTAAAATAAGTCCGGAAACAGATCTGACTAAGTTTCAGCAACTTTTGTTCTATAGAGTTTTTTTAACTTAGGTACTAGGTTAATTTAGTAGTAGGTACTAGAGTCACTTGCGACTAAAAATATTTACTTTTCAACAAAAAAAAAACACGTTTTTCGGCGGTTTTTCGCAAATACTCAAAAAGTAAGTATTATATCGAAAAAATATTCTTGGAAAAAATGTAGCATATAAAAAAAAACGAAAAAATGGTATATTCTTAGTCTATAGAACCAGTAAAAGTAAATTTGTAGCTCATAAAAAAGACGATCTTATCCTTCAAATTCCAAATCAAATATTTTAACGTGATACATAGTACCAAAAAATGAAGCTCTTTTCGGGGAAAACCCATTAAAATTTTTTTAAAGTGTTAACAAAAAGCTTTATTTTATTTTATAAAAGTTATATACGGGTAGGAGAGACAACGGAACGAATTTTGGAACGTTTAAACAGACGACATTCCAGATTTACCAATTTCTGGACAATTGATCCAAAGGCTGGATTCTAACAACGAAACAGTTGTGGATTTTCAAGTTTTCAATGAGAGTTAGAATGAAAAACATTAGTGACCTCGAATATGATGGTTTGGAGAATTTGGCCGGTTATATCTGCCATAAATTGAAGGACTCCAGTATTCAATCCGAAGATGTTTCAACGTACACGTGGGTTGATCATTTGAGTAAGTGTGGTTTATGTAAACCATCAGACACTCTCTTGTCATATATTAAGTAACTGGAGACAATTTTTCCTTCCACATGAATGGTGATTCCATTTTGGTAACTAAAAATTATTTAGAAAACCTTATGTCCAAAAGTGTGACTGTAGACTGTTCTAACAAAGCGAACAAGTTATTTTTTAGGTCTCGGACTCGGATGTACTTCCGAATTAAAGAATTAAACAAGTCTCTTAACAACCTGACATTGCGTAAAAGAAAAATTATGAAAACTGCTACATAGTTGCTGTATGTACGTCTATTTCACATGCACAAAATTTAAATAAAGTGCATGGCATGAAAACTGTAAAACTTATTTTTGTCTTTTCCAAGCCTCTTACTTAAATCTGATGAAATACATTATTTAAAAAGTAAAAAATTTTGTTTTTTTATCAATCCATTAAATTTATGGTTTTATTTTGGGGCTTTTCTTCCCCTTGGTAAAAGTTATATTTACTAATGTGTAGGCCACT
Organism: Diabrotica virgifera virgifera; assembly: GCF_917563875.1. Lineage (NCBI taxonomy): Eukaryota > Metazoa > Arthropoda > Insecta > Coleoptera > Chrysomelidae > Diabrotica > Diabrotica virgifera. The sequence continues at coordinate 78,606,083 of NC_065451.1, forward strand.
AATCAATTTTTGCCAACTAACGAAATATAATAATTTTATTAGATATCGATTATATGAATATTTTTATTTTCCGGATACCAATATAATCAAGAAACTGGGAATTTTACAAATAACTGAAAATCAATTTAAATAAAAGTAAATAGTTTAATAATTTTCCTCTAAACTATAAAAATCAGTTAGTTTCTTTTAGTCATAATTCATTCATTTGTACTGTTCTCAAATTTCATTCGCGTTCGTATTACGAACGCATAGACGGGACTATGCTTTACTCTGTTGTTAACGTCATGCGCCAATCGGACGAGCTTACGTAACTAGAATATCAGGGTGTGTATATTTCCGGGTCCCGGTGAATTCGTATCTATTTTAATCCCCATCCTAATTACAGACCAACTGGCAACTCTGGTGCGCAGCTAATTTTTAAATAACGCATTAACTACCGGTGAATTGGTAACTTTCATTTTGTAAGTATTGTTGATAATCTAATATCGGTATTCCAGGTATTTAGCGCTGCGCTCCTAGAAAATGGAAAAAATGTCACAGGAAGTGAAACCGATGATGAAACGAAACGCAAAAGAGAAAACTTGGATGATTGTTTTAATAGAAGTAAAATTAAAAAACGGTCACCAAGCAAAGCAGGCAACGAAAACAAGGAAGACATGGAAAATGTTATGATTACAATAATGAAAGAGCTAATGAATAAAAACGATGAAATGCTTCAGGAAATAAAACCAATAAGGAAAGAATAACAACAAACCAATAAAGAGTTAATGGGTGTAAAAGCAGAGAAACAAAAACTAAAAAAAGAAGTAAAACAGCTACATGAATGAATGGAGCAACTGAAGAAATTTAGCAAAAAGAAAAGCTTGATCGTAACTGGGTTGAAAGTAGAAACAAATGATTATAAGAAATTAAAAGAAGAAATGGAAAATTTCAGAGCCCAAGAGTTGCAAATACAAATAAAACTAAGAAGTGCAAAAAAAAATAGGAGAAACAGTATGCGCAATAGAAACAGAAGCCCTCACGGATAAAATGGAAATCCTAAACAAGAAACGTAAACTAAAACAGCATAAAGATCGTATCTATATAAACAACGATTGGACATCGAAAGAAAAAGAAATACAAAAGGAAATAACCAAAAAAGCAAAGGACGAAAGAAGCAAAGGTAAGCAAACGAAAATCGGCTACAAGAAATTAATAGTGAATGGCAAAATCTAGATATGGGACGAAGAGAGAGAACAGCTGATAGAAAATTCAAAAAACTGATAAACGAAGAACAGCGGCTGAAATATGATATTGACATGGCAAAAAAAGACTCGGAAATGCAAACGGTTAACGAAAACAAAATAAAGCACACAAAATAAAGAAAGAATCTCAATAAGAAGAAAAGAACAAAACCCATTAGAATGGGCTCTTGGAATATTAGAACCATGCTGGCAGCAGGTAAGATGCAAGAAATAGCTCTTGAAATGAAAAAATACCAACTAGAAATCCTAGCCGTACAGGAAATACGATGGAAGAAAGAAGGAAAAATTGAGAAGAAAAACTTTAGCATGTATTATTCGGGAGAAAACAAACAGGGAACGAATGGTACGGCATTTATGGTGAACAAAAAAATGAGGGAAAAACTGATACAGTTCAAAGCAGTTAATGAAAGGATATCTTACATAAGAAAATAAACAAGCCCACATCTCGATAGTCAATTGCTATGCACCCACCGAAGAAGCAAACCAAGAAGATAAAACAGAATTCTAAGACATCCTGGAAGAAACCTGTGAAAATATTCCGAGGAATGACATATTAATAATATTGGGTGATTTCAATGCAAAGATCGGAAAGGAGGACTATAATCGTAATGTAGCTGGCAAAGAAACCATTCATGAAACTACGAATGATAATGGAGGAGAAATCTGCAACCTAGCAGCAGCAACAAATACATATTATATAGTTAGTACTGGGCATAAACATAAAAAAGAAAACAAAATAACATGGATGATACCAGGAAGAATGGATGGAAACCAAATAAATCATACTCTAATTTCGAAAAAGTGGACACAAATAGTACAAGACGTAAGGTCATATAGAGGGGCAAATGGAGGCACTGACCACATATTGTTGATAGCAAAACTTAAGATGAAAATAATCAAAGCAAATAATCATAAGGAAGGAAAAAGGAGGAAATGGAATATAGCCAATCTGAAAACGCAAGAAACAAAGCAACAATATACAGAACAACTGGAACAGAAATTGGGTCAGTACGAGCACATAGAAATAGAAGGAGAATGGAAAAACATAAAGAACAGCATAATAGAGACAGCAGAACAAATAATAGGATTCCAAAAAAACAAAGAATCGAAAGAATGGTTTGATGAGGAATGTCACCAAAAAAGTCAACTGAAGCACCTCGCAAGAAACAAATAGCTACAAAGTGCCGAACAGGAACAACTGGACCAATATAGAAAAGAAAAACAAGAAGCATTGAAACTCTATAGAAGAAAGAAGAACACATGGATCTCTGAACAAATGCAAGAATTAGAAACGAATAATAAAGACAACAAGAAATTGTTCGAATAGATAAAACAACAACACAGTACCAAAAAATCTGTCACAAAAATAAACAAAAAAGATTGGGAAAAACATTTCACGGACCTATACAAAAACGACAATAAGGCATATTCAGAGGACGAGGATATAAGAGATAACAGAGATGAAGAGGAAGTCGCACCTACTTATTAGGAATTCATAGAGGTATTAAAACAACTAAAAGTAAACAAAACGCCAGGGCCAGATGAAATCAACAACGAACTGATCATCAACGGCGGAGAGGAGCTCACGAAGCGAATGCACAAGTTAATGGTTACAATTTGGAAGGACGAAAGCATGCCCATAGAATGGAAAAACGGACACATCGCACCAATCTTTAAGAAAGGAGATCCAACTAAGTGCTGCAACTACAGACCAATTATGCTACTAAATACAACGTATAAGATATTGACCACAATTATAAGAAACCGACTAAATCAATACACAGAAAAAATTATAGGACCATATCAACAGGGTTTTAGAACAATAGATCAAAGGAAGATCAACAATAGATGCAATACACATACTGACACAAACAATTGAAAAAAGCTATGAACATGACATAGAATTACACATACTATTCATCGACTTCCAACAGGCCTTTAACAGCATATACAGACAACAATTATTAAAAGAAATGAAAAAAATGTAATACCGGCAAAATTAATAAGACTAACTAGAATGACAATAAAAGACTCAACAGCAAAAGTTAAAACAAATGAGGGCGATACAAATGACATCAAAATAGAACTTGAAGTAAGACAAGGAGACAGTCTGTCAACAACAAACGACACTATTTAATATCGCTCTAGAAGGAGTAATTAGGGACACAGGGCTGAAAAAGACAATTATTCAAAGCTCAACACTGATCATAGGATATGCAGATGGACTGGGACTGGTAGCACGAGATAAAAAAAGACTAGAAGAGGCACTTTTAACCCTGGTAAGAGAAGCAAAGACGAGAGGACTAATAATCAATCAGAATAAAACAAAATATCTTATAAGCACACGAGACAATGTAAACAGAATAGCAGAAATAAAGATAGGTGAAAATACATTCCAGAGAGTAGATTGCTTCAAATACCTGGGGGTGATGGTGGACGGCAAAAACGGAAGGAGTATAGAGATAAACGACAGAATTAAAGCAGGTAATAGAGTATATTGGAAATATCACCAACTACTCAAGGACAAAAACCTGAGCAAAAAAAAAACAAAATCAAAAATATACACAGCAGCAATCAGATCAGTGATAGCCTATGGAGCAGAAGTAATGTGCCTTACGAAAAAAGACGAAGAAAAGTTAAAAATAATTGAGAGAAAAATTATAAGGATACATAGCCCAGTAAAGACAGAAACAGGGGAATATTGAAAGCTGATGAACTATGAAATAATAAATATAAATAAAGGAGAAGATATAGTAAAATTCATTAAAGCACAAAGCCTCAGATGGTTTGGGCACACACAAAGAAGAGGGGTAGAAGAACTGATCAGGAAGATAATGAACTGGAAACCAGTAAAAAATAGACCAAGAGGAAGACCAAAAATTAGATGGGAAGATCAACTGCTAGACGATATATCAAAGATGGAAATTGCAAACTGGAGAGAAAAGATTCAGGACCGGAGAGAGTGGAAGAAGATAGTAGAGAGGGCAAAAAAACATCACAACCTATGAACTAAGACCTAAAGGAAAAGCGGACTAATTTACCGCGTGAAATGGATTAAAAGAGCTCATATTTGAGCGAACTATACTCTAACAAGAGTGAACGGTCCATATAATAATTCCAGGTATGTACCTGTATAAATTACCCTCCTTGAAGTTGGTGTAAAAGGTATTCACCATTTATTTATTGTCTTTTGGAAGGATTACTAGAGAAAATCCAAATAAATTTTGAAAAAATGGCTGAAATCGCTGAAATTCTTGTAACAGATTCCGTAATGAGTGTACATGGGTGGTAAATGATTTTAAATTTCACTTAAAGAAAGTGCTAAAAAGTCTAAAACATTTATGGTACTGTTCTGCATCTGGTTTCCAGGTAACCTGTTATACCGACGTTTAGTTTTTTTAATATTTTGAGTAGTAACTATGTTGGTTATCAACAATTTGATGTCAAAAATGCACATTTTGCCATTTTTTGTCTACCAGTAAGAAGAAAAACATTCAAAACAAAATTTAAGATAACCGCATTGTAGAGCATGTAAAACAATTTAAACAAGGTTTTATAAATTTCGCCATACTTAATTGTTGCTTATAAAACTATAAATTAAGTCAGTTTAACGGTAATATAACTTATGTAAAAAATACAACTTATATCTCGATATTACGTGAAATAGCTCAAAGAAATGAGTAAAAATACACGGTTTTTATGACACTCAGTGTAACTACGTAACAATTGTTTTAGTTTCTATATGGACGGAATAACAAAATTTATGTAAATCTGACCAATTTTTTCTCAATTTAATTATTTATTGACAATTTAAATGAAAAATAGCCGATTTTAAGAATTTTCGTCTATAAGTTACAATGTTTTACCAAAAAACTGAAAAAAGAACCGATTAGTTTATTGAAATAGCCTTAAAATGAGTTGAAGTAAAATAGAATTGGAGCTTTGTTTATCAATAAACATTAACTATTCAAATTTATTTCTTACGTTTTAAGCTAACTACCTGAGGTACCCCTAAACCCTAAAAATGTCATCAAAACGACGATTTTGAAGCTCTTCCGACTGGATTAAAGAAGCTATTATCGATTCAAACAAAAGTTGTGTATTTTTAATTCTAAATTTCAACTATTTAATTAAAAATAAAGTGTTTCAGTTGAAAATTCAAAGTTGCTACACCCACCGCTTTCGCAGGCAGAATAAGAACCCTGCTATTGCATAAGTATATAGATTTTAAAAAAGCATTCCAAAGTTTTTTCGATATGCCGTCTAGTTCTCGAGATATTTGACAATCGCCTTTCTGGACAGAGCCCTTAAATAATGTAAACATTCTTATTCAAGCTAGACATAAGCCGAGTGAGAGAGCTGACCGTGAAATTCATTTGCGATGTTTCCAAATTTACCGGATCTCGGGTTGTCTGCAAAATATATATTTACCATATATACAACGGATCGCGCGCGCTGCCCTCTACAGCGGATTTAGTGGAACCACTGCAATATAAAATTCACCAAAAGGGGTGCAAAATGAGGTCCAGACAAAAATCGATTTCCTTGTACCCTAACCATTGTTAAATCGAGATGTCACTATATACACGTGAATATAAGGTGAGATCCAAAATCGGATCTCGCCTTGCAAAACGGATCTCATCTTGTATAGCTTATGATACAAACGGATCTCGCCTTGATATGAAGACATATATATATATATATATTAGAGCGGAGTAATTTTTTTTGTCATCGGGTCACAATCAGTTTCTGATTCTACAATGAATTCTGTGAAAAAAAAACATTACACCATAGGTATCTGATGAATTTCGAGGCGCCACATTTTTCATTTTAGTTTTGAGGTACATCAGACCTCGTCATTTTACGACTTCTGATGTACATTGAGGTTGATTGTGGACAAAATTTCAACTTTTTTTATTACGGAAAAGTGTATTTTTGTAGCTTTTGAGACGAGCAATCCATTTTTGATATGTATTTCTACCAAAAACACTCACCAGGGGGCGCTACAATGCAATTTTATGAACATCAGAATTTGTCACTTTATGACTTCTGATGTACATTGCGGTTCACTGGGGACATATTTAAACTTTTTTTTTACGGAAAAGTGTATTTTCGTAGCTTTTGAGACAAGGAATTTATTTTTGATATCTATTGGTCCCAAAAGTACTCACCGGGGGGCACTACAGTGCCATTTTTGTCATTTTACGACTACTTTTTTTGGATAAAACAGTGTTAATATTATTTTTTCAACGTTTTTATTTAATAGGCCCTGAGTATATGTTACAAAAAATAGGTAATATTAATTAGTTTATTATAAACTTTACTAAACAATATTTTGCTTAATTAAATTTATTTGAAATATAATAAATTAGATGTTTTTGAGTAACCAAACCACTCAATTTTGGATCAAAAAAATTTTGGATCTTCGATTTTTCTAAAACTTGATGTATAGCTTCTGAGGAACGTAAAAATAAGCTCAAGCTGAAACATTTAAGCCCGAACAGTCTTCTTCTTTTTTCTCAATTTGTACATTTTATCATAAAGTATGAATGGAAAAATAAGGTGTTAATACGAGGGACTCAAAAATGTCATTATAAGGTATTATAACAAATTAATATGATTCAAAACGAGGTTTTGGTCAAATTTTGGTGTAGAAAACGTTAGAATGCCGTTTATTACATTTTCCTCCATTCCCAAAATATTGTATATTTCGATTTTGCTGATCATCTTGGCAATATTTTGCCAAGCATAATTCCTGTCTTTGACATGTTCTACGTGTCGGACTTATGACTTATTAAAATGTCCAGTTGGTGATAAATAGCAGTCTGATTTTCGCAAATGTGTGTGTTTAATGAAAGGGTAACAAATCAATTGGAAGTTCTGCCTGACAAAATATAAGGGACGTTTTCGTAGTCTGACGTTCCAAATTTTTAACCTGTTTCCCAATTAAAACTTCCCCTGTTCCAGTGTTCCCAAAGATCAAAGTTTGTCCGACTAGACACCGACTAGATACTTCCGCCTTCATCTTAATTGTAAGATTTTATACCTTTTTTGTCTTGGAGTTATATGACTCTGCCAGATGTAATACGTTCGTATTAGTAGGGGAGACAGGTGTGCTAAATTTGCAGTTACTCAAGCGTTATGGAGACCTATTGGATTGTGAAAATTAAGTCCGAAAACCAAAAAAACTTAAGTTAAGTTTTCCATTTTACTGGAGACTTTCCATTTTTTTATTTTAAATTCCAAAAATCATTTTTTCCGATTACAGTGCCATCTATCCATAATTCGAAAAATTGTCTCGAATAAAAGTTACTTATGTTTACCTAAGAAATCCAAATCTGCAATAAAAAAATGGGGAATCCTATTTTAATGTTTTAAAGTAACCCCCCACCCCACCACCGAGGGTGGTCGTGTTTGATGTCATTTGATAGATTTTTAAAAAATATTGAACACGTAGTTTTCAGTTTTTCGATCTGAAGTTCATTTCTGACGATCAAAGTTGTGAAACTTTGTGACTCATCCATTTCCTTACGGATCCGCTCAAATCGCAAGATTTTTTAAATATACTGCATGTACTTAACTTACCTTATCTTAATCTGATGCAGTGGCGTACTGATAGATCAGCGGGCCCTGGTTCCAGTTGGGATGCGGGCCCCCGCCCAAAACATTCAATATAAATCATCATATATCATAAAATATTTCATAAAAACTCAAACTAATTTATAGTCCATTTACTCACGGTTTTTGCTGTCAATTTTAAAGAACTGCTCGGATTGAGATGAAATTTGGCATACACAAAGCTAACATGTCAAGTGACCCCTGGCTTATATGATCTGTAAGTTTTACCGCTTCAAAGTGCTCAATTTTAAGAACAATTTGGCTTTAAATTAACAAAAAAGTTAATACTTTTGAAAAAAAATTGTTTTTTCAAAATAACTCAACTTCAAAAATCTCAACTACCTAGTATAAAAAATATAGGTTTTGCTATTGTGAATATTTTGGACTTTTTGTTTTCCTGACGACAAAAATTGGTTATAAGATATGTCTGTTCAAATTTTCCATACACTTGTGATTAGTGACTCGTTTAAGCCATTTTGACTACAGCCTTTTCAAAAATAAGCACTTTGAACCAACGAATCTTACATATCTTATAAACAATAAAGTAAAGTAATTTGTGAAGCGGTAACGATTAATATCATTTCGGATGCTAATTAGAAGGTTATTTTGACGACTTTCTTTACCAACCAAAAAAAAGATACTAACATTATTTTGATCGAAATTTACTTACTTTTGATGTTAGAAACTTAAAAAACAACAATAGGCTATTAAAACAGTAAATTAATATTAATCCTATCGTTCTTCATACTCGCATGATTGATCACTTTACGCCAGCCGTTTTTATAAATAATGAAACTCAAAAACTTTTTACATCCAAATTTACAGTCATAATTGAAAACATTAATACCGGAAAACTAACACAGCATTTAAAAAATAAACATTGGAATAGAATTTATATGAACAAAATAGATTCTCAAATTGCATAATATGATACATTTATTATAAATAAGTTAAATAATTTCATACAAACCTCTAGGGAGATAAAACGGTTAAATAAAAAAAAACCTTGGATAACGGTAGGGCTGATATATTTTATCAAACGACGAGAATTTCTTAAAAAGAAATTAGTGACTAGTTATCCTTACCACTATTGTCTATATTTAGAATTTAATTTAAATTTTTAAGAATCACCTACCTATATAAAAGTACAGGTTGAATGATGACGGTTCTATAAGTACCAGTATCGACCCTATTGTATTGGGATTATTGCAATAAAACTTGCAATGCATATTTACAACTTTGTAGTAAACCGACATCTTATTCATGAATCGTGCTAATATACAAGTGTTTAAGTTATCACGTGTAGACAGGCCCTGGCGGTTAGTCTTTATCAGTTGAAACATGTTTGGAAAGCAGGTAAATAAAATGTGTAGGGAACCTTACAACAGCATTCCCTGTATTTCAATAAAAAATTTTGTTTTCAAAATTTTTGAGCAATAATTATTCTTCGTTTTTACCTACACAAGTACCTACACAAAAATGAAAATCTGTTAAGCAGTTACATTTCTTATCTGTGTACTTGTGTAGTTCAAATGTCTCTATCAAATTAGAAACAAAAGAAGCAAAAAGCGCATTAAAGCGGGCCCCACGGGGCCCGGGCCCTGGTCCCGCGGAACCATGCTCAGTACGCCACTGATCTGATGATTTCGAGATTTTCTAATAATAAATTCTTTCGGACCCTCCTTAACGAAATCTCCTGTAGTTAGAGTCCATATATGGTAGGGGTACATTTACAGGGTACAATGTTTCTCCCCATGTGATATTCTGACGTGCTCGAGAAACTGCAGAAATCCCCGCTTGGGCTCCCCTACCTAATATAAAAGTAATTGCTTAAGGTCTAGTTAATTATTATATTTTAATTAATTTTATTAACAGAATTATTAATTTTTTAAAATTTTATAATTATCAAGTTAATGTTAAATATTTTTAATAACACAGAATTAATATCTACTAAATAAAAATAAAAGAAAAAATAATAATATTAACATTGTTTTACTCACAAAATGACGCAAATTGCACTGTAGCTCCCCCTGGTGAGTATGTTTGGTACAAATAGATAAAAAATGAATTCCTCGTGTCAGAAACTACTAAAATACACTTTTTCGTAAAAAAATGTCTAAAATTTGTACACAATCACCCGCAATCTACATCAGTAGTCAGAAAATGACAACTTCTGATGTTCATAAAATTGCATTGTAGCGCCCCCTGGTGAGTGTTTTTGGTAGAAATACATATCAAAAATGGATTACTCGTCTCAAAAACTACTAAAATACACTTTTTCGTAAAAAAATATTTAAAATTTGTACACAATCACCCGCAATCTACATCAGTAGTCATAAAATGACAACTTCTGATGTTCATAAAATTGCATTGTAGTGCCCCCTGGTGAGTGTTTTTGGTAGAAATACATATCAAAAATGGATTGCTCGTCTCAAAAACTACTAAAATACACTTTTGCGTAAAAAATGTTTAAAAGTCCACAATCAAACGCTATGTACATCAGAAGTCATAAAATGACAACTTCTGATAATCATAAAATTGCAATGTAGCGCCCCCTGGTGGGTGTTTTTGGTACAAATAGATATCAAAAATGGATTCCTCGTCTCAAAAGCTATTAAAATACACTTTTCCGTAAAAAAAGTTTAAAATTTGTCCACAATCAACTGCAATGTAGATCAGAAGTCATAAAATGACAATTTCTAATATTCATATAATTGTATTGTAGCGCCCCCTAGTGAGTGTTTTTGGCAGAAAAACGTATTAAATTTAAATTTCTCGTCTCAAGAAATACTAAAATTCACTTTTCCGTAAACAAAGTTTAAAACTTGTCCACAATTAACCGCAATGAACATCAGTAGTCATAAAATGACAACTCCTGACGTTCACAAAATTGCATTGTAGCGCCCCCTGGTGAGTAATTTTGGTAAAAATAGATATCAAAAATGGATTCCTCGTCTCAAAAGCTACTAAAATAAACTTTTCTGTAATAAAAAAAGTTGAAATTTTGTCCACAATCAACCTCAATGTACATCAGAAGTCGTAAAATGACGAGTTCTGATGTACCTCAAAACTAAAATGAAAAATGTGGCGCCTCGAAATTCATCAGATACCTATGGTGTAATGTTTTTTTTTCACAGAATTCATTGTAGAATCAGAAACTGATTGTGACCCGATGACTTTTTTTTTTGTCATATAAATTACTCCGCTCTAATATATATATTGATAAGGGGTACCTTGTCGCCTCAGAAACGGTGAATCGGTAGACGTTGTCGCCTCATATATGACGCTGTCGCCTCACTTTAGTGAGGCGACAACGTTCGGGCTGAAAATTTCAGGACAGCTTTCCAACCACCTTATGAGTCGATGTGCAAAAAATAGTTTTGAGGTGACAACGTACCCCTTTTCACTATTTTTTGGTTCGTTAGTTCGGCAGTATATCACTTGCGCTAGTATCGGCATTGCAGCAGTGACTGGCTGTATGTTATCGCCTCAGCATATAAATTCTACTTTTTGGTTAACAACCGGTACCTTGTCGCCTCAGATTTTGGCAACGTCGCTTTCAGTTTGCATTGGGTATTAGATCGTGAAATATAAAAAATGCGCCGTCGGTACCGTAACAAGGCAGCTAAAAAGTTTATGATATAAGTTGCAGCTTACGATTTAAAATTGTTGCCTTATACAGGGTGTCCAGAAACTCTACCGACAAACGAAAAAAGGAGATTCCTCAGATAATTTTAAGATAATTTAACCCAATTCACATAGTCCGAAAATGCTTCCTAAGGGAGCTAGAGCTCTTTGAAGATGGCGTCTTGTAATTAGTTTTTCTTAAATACCGCCAGAACGCTTCTATTTAGAAAAACGAAAATTATTACGCATATTTATCATCCAGATATAAATCGATTCCATTCATTGTGAATTCCCAGTAAAGGTCATAACCGCCCGTTTTGGGTACGGCAACGGGTATTTTATCCCATACCTTTTTTGTATTTACTTTTTAAGCATTTTTGACTATGGATTATTAAATTGTGAATTATTCTAGTACTAAAAGGTACTCTTGCTTTAATTGCATAAAATATACCATATTCTAGAAAAATCGATTTGAAAATTATTCGTTTCTTGAATTAAAAAAGAATTAAAAAAAACTATTTAGAAAACAAAACTGGTACGTTTGTTTATATTCCAGAGATGAATCAGTTTCATTAATTGCAAATTTTTAGTATCAGTCATATGCGTCCGTTTTGGGTAGGTCAACGGTTATTTTATCGCATAACTTTTAGTCTTTAATTTTTAAGCATTTTGACACTAGATTATTAAATTATGAGGTATTCTGGTACTAAAAGTTACTCTTGCTTCAAGTTGGTAAAATACACCGTTTTTTTAAATTCTTTTCAAATTCAAAAAACGAAAAGTTTTCAAATAAATTTTTCTAGAAATCGATGTGAACTACTGACTTAAAGCAAGAGTACCTTTTAATTCTAGAATACCTCACAATTTAAAAATCCAGAGTCAAAAATACTTAAACGCTAAAGACAGAAAAGTTATGCTATAAAATAACCGTTGCCCTACCCAAAATGGACGCCTATGACCGGTACTTAAAATTCGCAATGGATGGAATCGATTTATCCCTGGAAGATGAATAGGCATACCAAATTTCGTTTTTCTAAATAAAAGCGTTCTGGAGGTATTTAAGAAAAACTAATTACTAGATGCCATCTTCCAAGAGCTCTAGCTCCGTTAGGATGCATTTTCGGACTAGGTGAATTGGGTTAAATTGTCTTAGGAAAATATCTGAGAAATCGCCTGTCTTCGTTTGTAGGTAGAGTTTCTGGACACCCTGTATAAACAAATTCTATAAGAGAGAGAGAGCATGCCGGAATAAAAATATGATAGCTGGTCGCATAGGAATTAATAAAAATTACAAACAGAATATTAGTAATCATGGAGCGTATGTAATACTTAAGTAGTTATTATAATATGGAACTGAACAAGTCTATGCCCCAAAGGATCATGAAGACGAAAGGATAGGTAAATTCTAACCAGTCATTAATTTAATTCTAAAAATAAAAAATTCATTATATTATGTGACTTTTTTACAAAAGTAAGAACATAAATGATTTTTTCTGTAACCGCAGTAGGAAAAAAAATAACAGTTATGACAGAGAATAAACACTGATATACTATCGAAATTACAGAAAGTTGAAAAACACAAAAATGAACCTGAATGGCTTAACTCAAATAAAAAAAACTAAAACCAAAATAAATATCTTTATGTGAGTGACATGCAAACGGAAGTCAATCTAAGTAAATTTCGTATAGGAATTTATCATTGAACAGTATAGCAACAGTTTCAAAAATGAAACAACAAAACACTATCCAACATCAGAAGTTTACTACTTCTGCTCTGAAAAAAAACCCGTATTCTGACATTAAAATGTTTGAATAGAAATGACAACAGTAATATTTCAAGCAAAAAAAATATAGGACGATAAAATGAGAAACTAACAAAAATAAATTGACAAGACATCCAAAAAACGTTGTCCCCAAATTAAATGTTGGAACAAGAATCTTCGACAAAACGAAAGATGTATAGCATTTACATTTACGTTAATTTTGGGAATTCTTACTTAAAAAACCATAAGAGAGAGGGAAGGGCATAAACTATGCATGTAGTGGAAGAATGCGAACCCTCTCTATATTTCTTATTAAGTATAGAACGATGGTAAATAATAATACGATTGCTTTAAAGCATATTTTAAGACCCAAAAATTTTGACGATCTCAAGTGTTCCAAGAGTTTTATATGTCAAAAATGAATAACCATTTTCAATTTCGTTGCAACGCGAAACTACAGGCGCATCATATTCTAGTCCAATCAGAGAGCGCTGCAAGCGCCTCTACAGGTTTCGAAACTTATTAGTCTCTCATCAGGAGGCGCATATGCTGCTCTCTCTGACCCAACTAGGACAAACCCCGGCGTGCAGTCACGAATTGCAACGAACGAAATGGCAGGGATGCCCTAGCGGCAACTGCTAGCAAAAGACTAAATTTTCAACCTAATAGCACATAAAACAATACCAAAAATTTTGCTCCACATCCTACCAGATTGAAAATAATGGGAACCTTCTCTGGTTACACCTTTGAGGCTTCTAAAATTTCCAAGCCATATCGGATGCTGAGACTAAGGAAGATGAGGGAATTTTACAATTTATAATTCAGTCTCATCTGCCCAGCGCGGTAAAGTTCCAACGAGAATGGTTTCCTTCGTACTCCAATCAGAGTAAACATGTAAATCAAAAATGAATAACCATTTTCAATTTCGTTGCAACACGAAACTACTTAGTCTTTAGTTTTATATGTATATAATAGTTTTAAAAAAACCTTCAGTTCTCCTACTCGTATTATCGCGTTGCACTTGGGTACGTATCTAAAACTATGTTGCTATGAACACCTCCATTAGGGTGGTTCGAAAAAAACTTTTTCTTTTATTTCAGATCGCTATAGGGCGCAAAAGTTGCCATTTGTATAGACTTGAAAAAAGCACTAATTATTATTTTTTTATTAATTTGTCTTCCGGTCGCGCAATGCCATCGAAGTTAGCAAAAATTGTGAAAAATCTTAATTTTTCATATTTTTTTTTAACAGGCCAGATGGTTTTAATTGCGTTCCGATACCATGCACTAACTACTAAAAGTATGTAAAATCAATATAAATGCACGTATTATACTTTTGTTTCATATCTTCCGGTCGCGAAACATAATACAAAATGAGCAAAATTAGTAGTTTTTGCAAAATATCACAGTTTGACTGTTTAGTACAATTTAATTATACGACTTTTAGAGATGCTATAGTTTAATTCAATTACAATAATATATTTAAAATCCAAGCATATAAGATAAATTTTGATATTCAAGTGGAATTCGGTCGCGTAGCTTCGTCAAAAACAGCAGACTACCGAGAGGCGAGGCGAAAGTGACGAATTCCAGCGAATCGCGCAGCCACAAATAGAGATACATGTGGGAAGACCTCTACAATGGAGTATTTGTCTTCTCCATTACAACGAACTGCCATTCCGCCACCTTTTCCAACACTTAGATGGAAATACAACAGGCACAATAGGATATCCGGACCAATTGGAAAGGCCCTACCTGATTGTGAAAGACTACCAGTTGTTGATTTTAATCTTATCGATTGTGAGATTCAAAAAATTGAAAAGCGGATTCTCAGCAAGGACCGATTGTACTTGCTTGAGATACCAGAAGTTGTCAAGTTAGGACATTGTTCAGAAAACTTTGTGGTACGTGATCCTGGCCCAATGTCAAAGTTGGCATCGCTGAGCGGTGCA
The DNA here is from genome assembly GCF_917563875.1 of Diabrotica virgifera virgifera. NCBI lineage: Eukaryota > Metazoa > Arthropoda > Insecta > Coleoptera > Chrysomelidae > Diabrotica > Diabrotica virgifera. The sequence goes on from NC_065451.1 coordinate 78,621,286, forward strand.
ATAATATGGTTCTAATATAGCCGTCTCTGGAACTGTGTCCACACACTTTACTTGAAGCTTTGGTCACTAGCTTAACGCATCTTTCAACTGCCTGTGTATGGCATGGGAAAGTATCTATACTCATAACAGGCTTGAAGTCATTGCTCAAGTACTGTTTTATCTCTTCATTAGTCAATGTTCCTAGTAGTGGAGAGGAGTCAGTGTACTGGTGTTCCGTTTGATAATTTCGTAATACTATTTAGCTTCAAAGTTTAAGTTTGATGGTTTAAAAATTCTGATAGAATCACTTTCAAATATTGCTAGCTTCTCATTCATGATACACCTAAAGCCCAGCTCTCGGATATGGATTCTTTCATCAGTTACCACAGCCAAAAGTAAATTTTCGGGTGGACAAAGTAAGCATTCCGTTGTAAAACTTGATCAACAACTTGAAGAAGATCTTCTGGTAAGTACCTTGAAGATTCAATGATTTTGTAATCATGTCTAGGCCCATTTGTGGATTTGTGGTTTACTTTTGTGGCAAACAACATATTTATATTGTAAGATTTGAGAATGAAAATGACAATCTCTCTCAGATTTTCAGAAGGGTTGGACACACTGATGTAGAAACGCAAAACTCGGTTAGCAGTAGTAAGCCATCTTGCATGTGACGTTAGGCTAGGATCACATACCCACTACAAAGTCTTCTGAACAATGTCCTGACTTGATGACTTCTGATGTTTTAAGCAAGTACAATTATTGGTGCTTGCTAAGAATACACTTGTCAACTTTTGGAATCTCACAATCAATAGAATTAAAATCAATAAGTGATAGTCTCTCACAATCAGGTAGGGCCTTTCTAATTGGTCCGGAATATCCAATTGGGCCTGTTGTATTTTCATCTAAGTGTTGGAAAAGGTGGTGGAATGGCAGTTCGTTATAATGGAGAAGACAAATACTCCATTGTAGAGGTATTCCCACATGTATCTTTATTTGTGGCTGCGCGCGCTTAGCTGGCATTCGTCACTTTCGCCTCGCTTCTGGGTAGTCTGCTGTTTATGACGAAGCTGCGCAACCGTATTCCATTTGAACGTGATTTGAATATCAAAATTGATCTTATATGCTTGGATTTTAGATATATTATTGTAAATGAATTAAACTATAGCATCTCTAAAAGTCGTATGATTAAATTGCACTAAACAGTCAAACTTTGAAATTTTGCAAAAACTACTAATTTTACTCATTTTGTATTATGTTGCGCGACCAGAAGATATTAAACAAATGTATAATAAGTGCATTTATATTCATTTTACATACTTTTACTAGTTAATTCATGGTATAGGAATGCAATTAATATCATCTGGCCTGTTTAAAAAAAAATATGAAAAATTAAGGTTTTTGACAATTTTTGCTAACTTCTATGGCATTGCGCGACCGGAAGACAAATTAATAAAAAAAAATAATTAGTGCTTTTTTCAAGTCTATACCAATGGCAACTTTTGCTCACTATAGGGATTTGAAATAAAAGAAAAAGTTTTTTTCGAACCACCCTAACCTCCATTTAATACTAAAAGAATCAGCTGATTTTACGTGTTCAACAGAAAGACAAATACAGGAATTGGCCAAGGGCTATAAATACATAATTTGAAAACGTTGCTGACAAATCGTTGGAGTTTGGAAATTGCTTCTCTCGCTAGCAAAGATATTCAAGAACAAAAATTGCCAAAGCTAGTACCACTTGTAAGTGATATTAAAATATTCTGAGAAGAAAGTATTAAAATTGGTGTGAAGTGTCAGAAGACGTTTGAGAGTAATATTGATAGTTTTGAAACATAAAAATTTAGTTAACTATGCTCTAGCATTAGCCATTATTTTTAACAGAAGACGAATAGGTAATGTTCAGTATTTAAAAATTCAGCACTAGTAACGAAAGATAAACAGAAGAAGAAAAGGCACTTACGAAAGGAGAAAAAATTCCAGTGTGTTCTGGTAAAGGTTCTTGAGCTGTTGTTATTTTACTTCCAAAAATGTTGCAAGGTTTCATAGAAACTTTAATAAAACATAAACATAAATACATGACTGACGTCGTCCGACGTTAATAACTATATGTTTGCAGTTCCAGGCAGTAAGCTAAAATGGGACAAAGGGAATGTTTCGATCCGTAAATTGACAAGCAAAATGAATTTAACAAACCCTGAAGCTATATCAAGCAACAAATTACGCAAAAATATTGCAACATTAGCACACATTTTAAGTATGTCCAAAAATTAAACTAAAGAATTTGTCAAGTTTATGGGGCATGACGAAAAAATGCATGATGAATGATATGAATTACATGCTGACATTTATCAAACCGTAAAATTGTCAAAATTTTTAATAGTAATGGAAAGGGATTCTCTTCATTTAGAATATAAAGGAAAATCGCTTGAAGAACTAGATTTTCACCACGATTTAGAAATGCGGAAGAAAATAAAAAAAAGCAATCTTCAAAATACGAATATTAATTTTCCAAGTATTGCAGGTATGCAAGAAGTAAAAAAAGTAAAGCGTTGGTTGCAAAAGATAACGTTCTGGCTAAAACAAGTAAATAATTTAAAACGGACAGTGACGATAAGTACTATGCAAATAAAAACTACTTAAAGCATCAAAAAACCAAGCAAGGGAAGATTCCGAAGGAGATTCATATGAGATTCATAATATGTGCCTTATTCATGTGTGCCAACAATTTTCAAATTATATTCAATATGGCGTATATCCATCTAGATAAAAAGCTGAATTCCAATATTATAAAATCAAAAATTCAACATCTTATAAAAATAAAATATTTATGGCATATGTAAGTTTTTTATATGATGCTAAGTGAAAATATAGAAATCTTTTATTTTACTTTTTGTTACTATTTTTATAATTTTTTTTATTCTTAGATATAATAAACATCTAACCAACGCCTCAATTAATGGGTTTGACATTTAAACAAAACAAAATGAAATCATTTTTGTAGAAGAAAAAAATTAAATAGGTACCTAAATAGGTACTAAATAGGTACTAAATAGGTACCAAACCTACCTTTGAGTTTTTCTCAAAATTTTTTGAGATTAGGATAAAAAGACCACTACACAAATTTAGATTTTTTTATCGCCCACAGCTTTTGGGTTGAATTTTTTAAACGATGCAATGTTTAGCCAGAAATTTCAGAAAACCATTTTCGCCCTTAAAACCACCCCACCTTCACCACCTTATAGATTATTTTCGTACACTTTGCTGTAAGAATACGTTTTGTTGGAACATTTTTACAGCTATGTATACTGGTTCACTGGTTTTTAATTAAAATTTTTAAATAAACAGTTAACACATTTTTCTGTGAGATAGGTAATAATATGTTTAGTGCAAATAATAAATTATATCGTTAAGAGCCTTTATAATTTTACTGTATAAGAGCAATAATTCACACAAAATAATTTGGCTTAGCTTAATTTATTGCAAAATATCTGCTTTGGAATATCTGCTAATAAAAAAATTTTAAACATATAATCCAAACAAACCATGTTCATAACTTAAGCTTATTTAACCTTCCAATGACCAACCTTTTTCTGTTACATGGAAGACCAAGGGGGGGGGGGGAATGACCCCAGGTCAAAAATGTCAAAAATGACAATTAACAAAAAAATAAAGTTTTTTTTTCTTGAGTTTTTTTTGGCATGGACTTTATGTCATTCAGCCAGTCACGACATAAGTATTAGTGTCATGTGTAGTGTGTATGTTGAGTAAGTGTCTTGTTACTTTGCAAAGACGACGTCATTAGCGTAAAACTACTTGTAATTACACATAGTAGACGCCATTTTACTCAACATCAACTTCAGAATATATTTTTTATTCGTAAAATTAATATCTAGAATGATATTAAAGTCAAATAAAAAAATAATGAGTTAAAAATTGAAAATACTTTTGAATTTATTAAAGAAAAACATACGCTGAGGTCACAATTTCCCCCGCTTGGTCATCCGAAGGTTAAAATATCAAAAATAACCATCCTTTATTTTTAATGTAAACAACAATGGAACATGTAAACAAATTCCCACTATTTCTTTACCTATATCCGTAACAAATACCTACACTACTTCTCGCTGTGCACCAAAGTTCGACCCACTCAATCCATTATTCATTTTCGAATATTTGGCAACGCCGTCTGAGGCAACAACGTACCGGCTTTCATTCTTAGTCATATACAGTTGTGAGGCGACAGCGCATTGGATTTAATCGTAAATTTATATATAAAAAAAACATTTAAAATCGTTTCCCCTCTTTAGAGATTCCTAATTAGAAAGTTCCCCTCATTGTATATATGCATATATTTTTTGAAAAAAAGAACTACGCAAGGGTGAGGCGAGGTCGTCATAGTTTTCACCGCGAGGCGACAACGTACCTTTTATCGATATATATATATATATATATAACGGAATTCTGAGGTTATTGGGATATGCAGCGGTGAAATAAGTGTACTCTTTTAACTAAGTTTCAAGCTTTCGAAAATGTTTATTTTCATCATCAGGAATAACTGAAATAAAGTGCTACTGTTAGTACAGCATCCTCGAAAACATATAGTACAAGGTGTAAAGGTTTAAAAACTTACGTTATTGAGATTTGCTTTCCGTGGATGTTATACTCACAGGTGACAAATTCACGCACCACTCATTGATTGAGTCAAATATTAAAAAATACATGGTGTAAAAGACCAAATTGACAAATTATTTTCTACACTAACACATAAGAAAAAGACAATTAAAAAGATTTACATGCCACGTGTGCCGGCAAGTGTGAAATGTGAGGTTAGAAGTCAATGTCATTCCTGGACATACGCAAATGACACCACTTCTTCTTTTTTCTTTGTCTTATGTAGTACTAATACTTTAAGAATACACATCCAAAAATTTACCAGAGTTTTGTTTGAAGTTAAAAAACCAAAATTATAAATAATTTACATTTCAATGTACTGAAAGCTGGAAACTTTACAATGAATCAGTTGATAAGACATCATTGAAATGAGGATAGTTGTCCAAACATAATAGATATGAGTAAATAGAGCTTAATTGATTTATGTCACTCCTTTTGTTCATTGCATTAGAATTCTGCGAAATGAAAGCCATCTCTAAGAACAGTCTTTTAGTATAGTTGGATTCAGAAGCTAAAACTCTGACCGATTCGTAATTCATTTTGTGATGTTCTTTATTAACATGTTCGGCAAGAGCAGATCTTTCAGGATATAATCTGCTATCACTGCGGTGACTAACTAAACGACTACCTAAATTACGTGCGGTTTGTCCAACATATACCAAATTACAGTTGTTACAGGGAATCTGGTAGACAACGTTAGAACAATCCCTAATGTCACTCTTGTCCTTAACCTTTGAAAATATAGATCTTGAAGTTAAAGATGTTTTAAAGGCTATTTTCAAGTTAGGGATGTCTTTAAACAGTCTAGCCAGTCTGGGTGTTATGCCTTTAACGTATTTTAAAGAAGTGTATAAACAATTGGCATTTTGTTCTCCGCTTGTAACAGTAATTTGCAACTCATTATTATGGCGTATTATGTCAGGGGTCAAACTGAATAATATCTTGGTGACTAGGTGTCTTGGATAAGAGTTGTCGATAAAAAGGTTAGACAGGATTCTCAGGTTCTTCTGATGGCAAGAAGGATCACTGATAGCTATGATTCTAGCCTTCATTTGCTTAATTAAATTGATTTTTATTGAGTGTCGATGATATGACCAATAGTTAAGAAAACGTCCAGAACTATGAGGTTTTCTATGCCAGTCAATTCTCAGGGAGTTGTTATGGGTTCTAATGAACCGGGTATCAAGAAAGGGGACTGAGCATAGATCATCCTCATGTTCAATTGTGAACTGTAATAGAGGGTCATAACTATTGAATACTTGCAAAATTTCAGCTGATCTATTGCTAGGAATTGCGAGGATTAAGTCATCCACATACTTTTTAACAAAAGGAATATAGAAGGACAATTCTGGGATCACCATATCCAGTAAATGATCCATCACATAACAGGCCAGAATGGGAGAGATAGTACCTCCCATAGGAGTCCCTTGTGTTTGTCTAAACACAGTATTATTAAATGTGAAGTAGGTGTTGTTAAAAAGAAAGGAAATGAGTTTTTTGAAAGATTCCAAGCTAATTGTTGCAAGATTGTTGCATGCATTGGTTCACCTACTAATTTATTAGCATCTTTTTTGACTGAGATTTTGACCAATGCATATGTCTCTAATGAATATGACGTAAAAAGTTCTTTTGATGTCTTTAACAGCTTTAACAACTATCAGTTACCTGAAGGCTATGTTATTATCAGTCTGGATGTAGTCTCTTTGTTCACTAATGTACATCTAGATGCAGCCTTAATAGCTGTTGAAAACAATTGGAATTTTATTAGTTCTCATTGCAATATTAGCTTGGAATCTTTCAAAAAACTCATTTCCTTTCTTTTTAACAACACCTACTTCACATTTAATAATACTGTGTTTAGACAAACACAAGGGACTCCTATGGGAGGTACTATCTCTCCCATTCTGGCCTGTTATGTGATGGATCATTTACTGGATATGGTGATCCCAGAATTGTCCTTCTATATTCCTTTTGTTAAAAAGTATGTGGATGACTTAATCCTCGCTATTCCTAGCAATAGATCAGCTGAAATTTTGCAAGTATTCAATAGTTATGACCCTCTATTACAGTTCACAATTGAACATGAGGATGATCTATGCTCAGTCCCCTTTCTTGATACCCGGTTCATTAGAACCCATAACAACTCCCTGAGAATTGACTGGCATAGAAAACCTCATAGTTCTGGACGTTTTCTTAACTATTGGTCATATCATCGACACTCAATAAAAATCAATTTAATTAAGCAAATGAAGGCTAGAATCATAGCTATCAGTGATCCTTCTTGCCATCAGAAGAACCTGAGAATCCTGTCTAACCTTTTTATCGACAACTCTTATCCAAGACACCTAGTCACCAAGATATTATTCAGTTTGACCCCTGACATAATACGCCATAATAATGAGTTGCAAATTACTGTTACAAGCGGAGAACAAAATGCCAATTGTTTATACACTTCTTTAAAATACGTTAAAGGCATAACACCCAGACTGGCTAGACTGTTTAAAGACATCCCTAACTTGAAAATAGCCTTTAAAACATCTTTAACTTCAAGATCTATATTTTCAAAGGTTAAGGACAAGAGTGACATTAGGGATTGTTCTAACGTTGTCTACCAGATTCCCTGTAACAACTGTAATTTGGTATATGTTGGACAAACCGCACGTAATTTAGGTAGTCGTTTAGTTAGTCACCGCAGTGATAGCAGATTATATCCTGAAAGATCTGCTCTTGCCGAACATGTTAATAAAGAACATCACAAAATGAATTACGAATCGGTCAGAGTTTTAGCTTCTGAATCCAACTATACTAAAAGACTGTTCTTAGAGATGGCTTTCATTTCGCAGAATTCTAATGCAATGAACAAAAGGAGTGACATAAATCAATTAAGCTCTATTTACTCATATCTATTATGTTTGGACAACTATCCTCATTTCAATGATGTCTTATCAACTGATTCATTGTAAAGTTTCCAGCTTTCAGTACATTGAAATGTAAATTATTTATAATTTTGGTTTTTTAACTTCAAACAAAACTCTGGTAAATTTTTGGATGTGTATTCTTAAAGTATTAGTACTACATAAGACAAAGAAAAAAGAAGAAGTGGTGTCATTTGCGTATGTCCAGGAATGACATTGACTTCTAACCTCACATTTCACACTTGCCGGCACACGTGGCATGTAAATCTTTTTAATTGTCTTTTTCTTATGTGTTAGTGTAGAAAATAATTTGTCAATTTGGTCTTTTACACCATGTATTTTTTAATATTTGACTCAATCAATGAGTGGTGCGTGAATTTGTCACCTGTGAGTATAACATCCACGGAAAGCAAATCTCAATAACGTAAGTTTTTAAACCTTTACACCTTGTACTATATGTTTTCGAGGATGCTGTACTAACAGTAGCACTTTATTTCAGTTATTCCTGATGATGAAAATAAACATTTTCGAAAGCTTGAAACTTAGTTAAAAGAGTACACTTATTTCACCGCTGCATATCCCAATAACCTCAGAATTCCGTTTTCTACGTTGTCAGCAAAGACTTCTTTTCCTTATATATATATATATATATATATATATATATATATATATATATATATATATATATATATATATATATATATATATATATATATATATATATATATATATATATATATATATATATATATATATATATATATATATATATATATATATATATATATATATATATATATATATATATATATATATATATATATATATATATATATATATATATATATATATATATATATATATGTCTTCATATCAAGGCGAGATCCGTTTGTATCATAAGCTATACAAGATGAGATCCGTTTTGCAAGGCGAGATCCGATTTTGGACCTCACCTTGTATTCACGTGTATATAGTGACATCTCGATGTAACAATGGTTAGGGTACAAGGAAATCGATTTTTGTCTGGACCTCATTTTGCACCCCTTTTGGTGAATTTTATATTGCAGTGGTTCCACTAAATCCGCTGTAGAGGGCAGCGCGCGCGATCCGTTGTGTATATGGTAAATATATATTTTGCAGACAATCCGAGATCCGGTAAATTTGGAAACATCGCAAATGAATTTCACGGTCATCTCTCTCACTCGGCTTATGTCTAGCTTGAATAAGAATGTTTACATTATTTAAGGGCTCTGTCCAGAAAGGCGATTGTCAAATATCTCGAGAACTAGACGGCATATCGAAAAAACTTTGGAATGCTTTTTGAATGGTTTTTCAAAATCTATATACTTATGCAATAGCAGGGTTCTTATTCTGCCTGCGAAAGCGGTGGGTGTAGCAACTTTGAATTTTCAACTGAAACACTTTATTTTTAATTAAATAGTTGAAATTTAGAATTAAAAATACACAACTTTTGTTTGAATCGATAATAGCTTCTTTAATCCAGTCGAAAGAGCTTCAAAATCGTCGTTTTGATGACATTTTTAGGGTTTAGGGGTACCTCAGGTAGTTAGCTTAAAACGTAAGAAATAAATTTGAATAGTTAATGTTTATTGATAAACAAAGCTCCAATTCTATTTTACTTCAACTCATTTTAAGGCTATTTCAATAAACTAATCGGTTCTTTTTTCAGTTTTTTGGTAAAACATTGTAACTTATAGACGAAAATTCTTAAAATCGGCTATTTTTCATTTAAATTGTCAATAAATAGTTAAATTGAGAAAAGATTGGTCAGATTTACATAAATTTTGTTATTCCGTCCATAGAGAAACTAAAACAATTGTTACGTAGTTACACTGAGTGTCATAAAAACCGTGTATTTTTACTCATTTCTTTGAGCTATTTCACGTAATATCGAGATATAAGTTGTATTTTTTACATAAGTTATATTAACGTTAAACTGACTTAATTTATAGTTTTATAAGCAACAATTAAGTATAGCGAAATTTATAAAACCTTGTTTAAATTGTTTTACATGCTCTATAATGCGGTTATCTTAAATTTTGTTTTGAATGTTTTTCTTCTTACTGGTAGACAAAAAATGGCAAAATGTGCATTTTTGACATCAAATTGTTGATAACCAACATAGTTACTACTCAAAATATTAAAAAAACTAACCGTCGGTATAACAGGTTGCCTGGAAACCAGATGCAGAACAGTACCATAAATGTTTTAGACTTTTTAGCACTTTCTTTAAGTGAAATTTAAAATCATTTACCACCCATGTACAGTCATTACGGAATCTGTTACAAGAATTTCAGCCATTTTTTCAAAATTTATTTGGATTTTCTCTAGTAATCCTTCCAAAAGACAATACATAAATGGTGAATACCTTTTACACCAACTTCAAGGAGGGTAATTTATACAGGTACATACCTGGAATTATTATATGGACCGTTCACTCTTGTTAGAGTATAGTTCGCTCAAATATGAGCTCTTTTAATCCATTTCACGCGGTAAATTAGTCCGCTTTTCCTTTAGGTCTTAGTTCATAGGTTGTGATGTTTTTTTCTCGCTCAAATATGAGCTCTTTTAATCCATTTCACGCGGTAAATTAGTCCGCTTTTCCTTTAGGTCTTAGTTCATAGGTTGTGATGTTTTTTTGCCCTCTCTACTATCTTCTTCCACTCTCTCCGGTCCTGAATCTTTTCTCTCCAGTTTGCAATTTCCATCTTTGATATATCGTCTAGCAGTTGATCTTCTCATCTAATTTTTGGTCTTCCTCTTGGTCTATTTTTTACTGGTTTCCAGTTCATTATCTTCCTGATCAGTTCTTTTACCCCTCTTCTTTGTGTGTGCCCAAACCATCTGAGGCTTTGTGCTTTAATGAATTTTACTATATCTTCTCCTTTATTTATATTTATTATTTTATGGTTCATCAGCTTTCAATATTCCCCTGTTTCTGTCTTTACTGGGCCATGTATCCTTATAATTTTTCTCTCAATTATTTTTAACTTTTCTTCGTCTTTTTTCGTAAGGCACATTACTTCTGCTCCATAGGCTATCACTGATCTGATTGATGCTGTATATATTTTTGATTTTGTTTTTTTTGCTCAGGTTTTGTCCTTGAGTAGTTGGTGATATTTCCAATATACTCTATTACCTGCTTTAATTCTGTCGTTTATCTCTATACTCCTTCCGTTTTTGCCGTCCACCATCACCCCCAGGTATTTGAAGCAATTTACTCTCTGGAATGTATTTTCACCTATCTTTATTTCTGCTATTCTGTTTACATTGTCTCGTGTGCTTATAAGAAATTTTGTTTTATTCTGATTGATTATTAGTCCTCTCGTCTTTGCTTCTCTTACCAGGGTTAAAAGTGCCTCTTCTAGTCTTTTTTTATCTCGTGCTACCAGTCCCAGTTCATCTGCATATCCTATGATCTGTGGTGAGCTTTGAATAATTTTCTTTTTCAGCCCTGTGTCCCTAATTACTCCTTCTAGAGCGATATTAAATAGTGTCGTTTGTCGTTGACAGACTGTCTCCTTGTCTTACTTCAAGTTCTATTTTGATGTCATTTGTATCGCCCTCATTTGTTTTAACTTTTGCTGTATTGCATCTATTGTTGATCTTCCTTTGATCTATTATTCTAAAACCCTGTTGATATGGTCCTATAATTTTTTCTGTGTATTGATTTAGTCGGTTTCTTATAATTGTGGTCAATATCTTATACGTTGTATTTAGTAGCATAATTGGTCTGTAGTTGCAGCACTTAGTTGGATCTCCTTTCTTAAAGATTGGTGCGATGTGTCCGTTTTTCCATTCTATGGGCATGCTTTCGTCCTTCCAAATTGTAACCATTAACTTGTGCATTCGCTTCGTGAGCTCCTCTCCGCCGTTGATGATCAGTTCGTTGTTGATTTCATCTGGCCCTGGCGTTTTGTTTACTTTTAGTTGTTTTAATACCTCCATGAATTCCTAATAAGTAGGTGCGACTTCCTCTTCATCTCTGTTATCTCTTATATCCTCATCCTCTGAATATGCCTTATTGTCGTTTTTGTATAGGTCCGTGAAATGTTTTTCCCAATCTTTTTTGTTTATTTTTGTGACAGATTTTTTGGTACTGTGTTGTTGTTTTATCTATTCGAACAATTTCTTGTTGTCTTTATTATTCGTTTCTAATTCTTGCATTTGTTCAGAGATCCATGTGTTCTTCTTTTTTCTATAGAGTTTCAATGCTTCTTGTTTTTCTTTTCTATATTGGTCCAGTTGTTCCTGTTCGGCACTTTGTAGCCATTTGTTTCTTGCGAGGTGCTTCAGTTGACTTTTTTGGTGATATTCCTCATCAAACCATTCTTTCGATTCTTTGTTTTTTTGGAATCCTATTATTTGTTCTGCTGTCTCTATTATGCTGTTCTTTATGTTTTTCTATTCTCCTTCTATTTCTTTGTGCTCGTGCTGACCCAATTTCTGTTCCAGTTGTTCTGTATATTGTTGCTTTGTTTCTTGCGTTTTCAGATTGGCTATATTCCATTTCCTCCTTTTTCCTTTCTTATGATTATTTGCTTTGATTATTTTCATCTTAAGTTTTGCTATCAACAATATGTGGTCAGTGCCTCCATTTGCCACTCTATATGACCTTACGTCTTGTACTATTTGTTTCCACTTTTTCGAAATTAGAGTATGATTTATTTGGTTTCCATCCATTCTTCCTGGTATCATCCATGTTATTTTGTTTTCTTTTTTATGTTTATGCCCAGTACTAACTATATATGTATTTGTTGCTGCTACTAGGTTGCAGATTTCTCCTCCATTATCATTCGTAGTTTCATGAATGGTTTCTTTGCCAGCTACATTACGATTATAGTCCTCCTTTCCGATCTTTGCATTGAAATCACCCAATATTATTAATATGTCATTCCTCGGAATATTTTCACAGGTTTCTTCCAGGATGTCTTAGAATTCTGTTTTATCTTCTTGGTTTGCTTCTTCGGTGGGTGCATAGCAATTGACTATCGAGATGTGGGCTTGTTTATTTTCTTATGTAAGATATCCTTTCATTAACTGCTTTGAATTGTATCAGTTTTTCCCTCATTTTTTTGTTCACCATAAATGCCGTACCATTCGTTCCCTGTTTGTGTTCTCCCGAATAATACATGCTAAAGTTTTTCTTCTCAATTTTTCCTTCTTTCTTCCATCGTATTTCCTGTACGGCTAGGATTTCTAGTTAGTATTTTTTCATTTCAAGAGCTATTTCTTGCATCTTACCTGATGCCAGCATGGTTCTAATAATCCAAGAGCCCATTCTAATGGGTTTTGTTCTTTTCTTCTTATTGAGATTCTTTCTTTATTTTGTGTGCGTTATTTTGTTTTCGTTAACCGTTTGCATTTCCGAGTCTTTTTTTGCCATGTCAATATCATATTTCAGCCGCTGTTCTTCGTTTATTAGTTTTTTGAATTTTCTATCAGCTGTTCTCTCTCTTCGTCCCATATCTAGATTTTGCCATTCACTATTAATTTCTTGTAGCCGATTTTCGTTTGCTTACCTTTGCTTCTTTCGTCCTTTGATATTTTAGTTATTTCCTTTTGTATTTCTTTTTCTTTCGATGTCCAATCGTTGTTTGTGGTAGGGGAGCAAAGTATGCTAAATGTGCAGTCACTCGAGCGCTTTGGGGACCTATTGGGTTGTGATTATTAGGTCCTAAAACCAAAAAAAGTTAAGTAAAATTTTCCATTTTAGCGGGCGCTTGCCATTTTTTAATTTAATTTTCCATTTCCATTAATCGTTTTTTTTTAATATAGCGCCATCTATCCATAATTCGAAAAAATAGTTCGAATAAAAGTTGCTTATTTTTATGCAGAGAATTCAAATCTGCAGTAAAAAATGGGGGCTCCCATTTAAGATTTTAAAGTAACCCCCCACCCCACCTCCGTGGGGGTCGCGTTTGGTACCATTCGATATATTTTTCAAAAATATTAAATAAGTGTATTTTGCAGTTTTTCGATCTGATGTTTATTTTGCTAAATATCGCGGGATTTGTATTTAAAATTTAAAATTTACCCCCCACCCCTCTCTGCGAGGGGTCGTGTTTGGTATCTATCGATAGATTTTTGAAAAATATTGAACGTGTAGTTTTTAGTTTTTCGATCTGACGTTTATTTCGCGAAATATTCGCCTTTTTCTTGTGAAACTTTGTGACTCACCAATTCCCTTACGCCCTGCTCAAATCGTCAGATTTTTTAAATATATACTGTTTTGCATGTACTTAACTTACCTTATCTTAATCTGACAATTTCGAGTATTTTTAAGGATTGATTTTTTTTTTCGGGCCCCCCTAAACGAACTCCCCTGTGTTAAGAGCCAATATATGGCAGAGGTACATCTGCAGGGTACCACGTTTCTCCCCATATGATAATCTGACGCGCTCGAGTAACTGCAAAAATCCCCGCTTGGGCTCCCCTAATATTATATAGATACGATATTTATGCTGTTTTAGTTTACGTTTCTTGTTTAGGATTTCCATTTTATCCGTGAGGGCTTCTGTTTCTATTGCGCATACTGTTTCTCCTATTTTTTTTGCACTTCTTAGTTTTATTTGTATTTGCAACTCTTGGGCTCTGAAATTTTCCATTTCTTCTTTTAATTTCTTATAATCATTTGTTTCTACTTTCAACCCAGTTACGATCAAGCTTTTCTTTTTGCTAAATTTCTCTAGTTGCTCCATTCATTCATGTAGCTGTTTTACTTCTTTTTTTAGTTTTTGCTTCTCTGCTTTTACACCCATTAACTCTTTATTGGTTTGTTGTTATTCTTTCCTTATTTGTTTTCCATTAGCTCTTTCATTATTGTAATCATAACATTTTCCATGTCTTCCTTGTTTTCGTTGCCTGCTTTGCTTGGTGACCGTTTTTTAGTTTTACTTCTATTAAAACAATCATCCAAGTTTTCTCTTTTGCGTTTCGTTTCATCATCGGTTTCACTTCCTGTGACATTTTTTACATTTTCTAGGAGTGCAGCGCTAAATACCTGGAATACCGATATTAGATTATCAACAATACTTAAAAAATGAAAGTTACCAATTCACCGGTAGTTAATGCGTTATTTAAAAATTACCTGCGCACCAGAGTTGCCAGTTGGTTTGTAATTAGGATGGGGATTAAAATAGATACGAATTCACCGGGACCCGGAAATATGCACACCCTGATATTCTAGTTACGTAAGCTCGTCCGATTGGCGCATGACGTTAACAACAGAGTAAAGCATAGTCCCGTCTATGCGTTCGTAATACGAACGCGAATGAAATTTGAGAATAATACAAATGAATGAATTATGACTAAAAGAAACTAAGTGATTTTTATAGTTTAGAGGAAAATTATTAAACTATTTACTTTTATTTAAATTGATTTTCAGTTATTTGTAAAGTTCCCAGTTTCTTGATTATATTGGTATCCGGAAAATAAAAATATTCATATAATCGATATCTACTAAAATTATTATATTTCGTTAGTTGGCAAAAATTGATTAGTGGCCTACATATTAGTAAATATAATTTTTACCAAGGGGAAGAAAAGCCCCAAAATAAAACCATAAATTTAATGGATTGATAAAAAAACAAAATTTTTTACTTTTTAAATAATGTATTTCATCAGATTTAAGTAAGAGGCTTAAAAAAGACAAAAATAAGTTTTACAGTTTTCATGCCATGCACTTTATTTAAATTTTGTGCATGTGAAATAGACGTACATACAGCAACTATGTAGCAGTTTTCATAATTTTTCTTTTACGCAATGTCAGGTTGTTAAGAGACTTGTTTAATTCTTTAATTCGGAAGTACATCCGAGACCTAAAAAATAACTTGTTCGCTTTGTTAGAACAGTCTACAGTTACACTTTTGGACATAAGGTTTTCTAAATAATTTTTAGTTACCAAAATGGAATCACCATTCATGTGGAAGGAAAAATTGTCTGTAGTTACTTAATATATGACAAGAGAGTGTCTGATGGTTTACATAAACCACACTTACTCAAATGATCAACCCACGTGTACGTTGAAACATCTTCGGATTGAATACTGGAGTCCTTCAATTTATGGCAGATATAACCAGCCAAATTCTCCAAACCATCATACTCGAGGTCACTAATGTTTTTTCATTCTAACTCTCATTGAAAACTTGAAAATCCACAACTGTTTCGTTGTTAGAATCCAGCCTTTGGATCAATTGTCCAGAAATTGGTAAATCTGGGATGTCGTCTGTTTAAACGTTCGAAAATTCGTTCCGTTGTCTCTCCTACCCGTATATAACTTTTATAAAATAAAATAAAGCTTTTTGTTAACACTTTAAAAAAATTTTAATGGGTTTTCCCCGAAAAGAGCTTCATTTTTTGGTACTATGTATCACGTTAAAATATTTGATTTGGAATTTGAAGGATAAGATCGTCTTTTTTATGAGCTACAAATTTACTTTTACTGGTTCTATAGACTAAGAATATACCATTTTTTCGTTTTTTTTATATGCTACATTTTTTCCAAGAATATTTTTTCGATATAATACTTACTTTTTGAGTATTTGTGTTTTTTTTTGTTGAAAAGTAAATATTTTTAGTCGCAAGTGACTCTAGTACCTACTACTAAATTAACCTAGTACCTAAGTTAAAAAAACTCTATAGAACAAAAGTTGCTTAAACTTAGTCAGATCTGTTTCCGGACTTATTTTAAACGTATATTTTTTCACCCTCCAAGTAAAAGCAATCAACGGCACAAATTCAACTTTGAAGTGGGGGATGGGTAGAATCTAAATCCAAATTTTCATGCAATTAGGAGTTGACCCTGAAAATTATGTGTGTTTCTTTTTATCTTTTAAATCATTTTACTTAAAATCATTTTTTAACTATCAAATAATAATTACATATTGAGTTATTTTATTTTTTAAACTTTAATAATATTTATAAAAAATTTTACTTTCTTGTAATGTATCTTTAAAACAAGCAATCATTTAAATAATTATTTTGTAACAATTTGTATTATTTAAGAATATAATAATTACATTTTGGTTTCGTAGTAAGGTTTTTTTAAGAATATTAATGTATAGTTTTAAAATATTGTATTGCAAATAATTATCATTATTAAATGGTTATTATTTGTCAAGTATTCTTTTTCTTTTTTCACACCCTTATGTATGTAATAAAACTAAGGGACTTTCTGAAAGGTCAATCGTAGACTTTAAAGACACAAAAGAAGCGATACTTAAAAGTTACGCCCATTATATATCTTTATATCGTGGGAAATATACAATACAACACGAGCTCCAACCGCTCGACTAATACTCTTTAGAGCTGGCATCAGTGTGTGATCTCGCGTTGAACGGTAAATATCTAAAATTTCGTATATAAGTCCTCCCCTTTACTTTTCAGCGACGGATCTCGTTTCGCTGTAAATTTATCAGAAAAATTTAAGTACAAATATCTTTTCCCCTCTAAGTGTGCCATGATTAATATGTTAATTATAAAGATACTTATGAACAATATACTCCAATAATTAATTTCCTATTGGTGGATCTCGGGTTGTCCTCGATTTAGTCGGATCTCGCCTTGATATGAAGACGTATATATATATATATATATATATATATATATATATATATATATATATATATATATATATATACATACCAATCGGACAATTAGAAGCCCGGAACACTTAACAGACAACCCACAGCCCGGGTGAAATATTCATCTTATAGGAGTGTATTTTCTATTAAAATGATCAGGGTAACGAGTTTATCAAGAGCAACCTGAGAGGGGAAATAATTTCTTTCATTTATTTTTTTATATGTACTATATAGACTATTAGTAGCCCGGAGTATAATCCAGCAAATCGAAGCCCAAATGTGTAAAAAAGTATACTTAATACATTTTAGGAAGCACTGCTGTGTTGCCAGGTTACTTTACGACCCGGGCTTTGAATTGACTGTGTGTTCTTTACATAGGATCACGCATTATATGTTTTTTGTTGGTTCTTTAGTTTATAGCAGGGACTCCTAATGAGTGTTGGTCAAGTCCTTTGGAAGTTGAAATTCACAACAGTTACAAGTCAAATGTGACTAAAATGGAATTAGACCATTTTGAATTTCCACTCTTCAATTATTGTTTAAGGCCATCGGTACATAATTCGCAAATATTTTACGGCTATCCGTACTTTTTCTGTCTTTACACGGCAAATTACGTGTATTAAAATTCACACTGGTATGGCTATGTAAACATTACTAGAATGTCATTCTACTTGACAATGTCATGATTAACTTTAAAGCGATGGTTTTTAAATGTTCTTGGATAACTGCTATTTGTATAATTGCAAATTATTAATTCAGTTAATAAATGTGATAATTTTTTCACTAACTATGTATTCACTGATTGTAATAATTTATATGTACAACAAAAACTAATACTCAATCGAGAAAAGAGGAAAAATGTTAAAGTGATTTTTTAATAATATATTGTTACTATGGAACGCTTACAATTTTGAACATCTTCAACAACAAAATACTTGGATCACAGAATATATTATCCTGATGTATTCTCTGCTTGGACCTTCCACAAATAATACACAATAAACAACTTTTTATTAAGTTCACGTCTTAAATCAATTATTCGTCAAATACACTATATGTATATCAATATTATTTAATCAACAACTCAAAATATTCCTGATGCCATGTCAAATATTTAAAATTGTCACTGATTGTCGCTGTCTGACTAACAATATGCTGACAATATTCTATTCGACTGAGTGCGTTGTAAGACAAAGATAGATTTGGAAAATATTACCACGGACATTGCGTTTATTTTTTTCGAATCCTGAAAAAACCAATAAATATTTTTGAAAAATTTAAACGCAGAATGAAAGACGGAATTATTGCCGAGGGCCGAAAGTCCCTTAAAATAAATAAAAAGTTTATTTTGAATGAGATATTTGAAATTAAAAATCACACTAAATTTTCTCTTAGTTTTTCACCCCTGTAACTTATTAAAATAAACATTATAGAAGTTCTCAGGGACTTTCTGCCCTCGCTAATAACGTAATCTTTCATTCTGTGTTTAAATTTTTCAAAAATACTTATTAGTTTTTTCAGGATTCGAAAAAAAAATGAATTCCCATTTGAAGAGCATTGCAGCCGAAAATAATACCCATCTTCTTAATGGTCAACAAACTCACTCCCAATGTTAATTTGTATTATTTGTGATTAACTTCAATGGATTAATCTGTAAAGCCATGAGAAACAAAAAGTTTGGGAACGACTGGTAATAGGATCAAATGCATATTGAAAAGTCTGAAAATGTGATAAAATGGTTTATTAATTTAACAAATCTTATTTAAAAAAAAGGTTATATTCGGTAGAACAAACATGTGTGTAAAAATAGAAATAAACTAAAGAAAAAGTAAAATATCTTATTACATAACTATTAAAGAAAAATGCATTCGGTTAAACTAATAAACATTTCTAATTTAAAATGAAAAATGGTAAAAAGGGTCATTTTGCTCTAAAAGTATTATACACTTTAGTATTAGACATAAGTCTTTATTTTCAGCCAGTCTTTATTCTTTGGAAAGTCCTTATATTTAGGGATGCATTCTGCACACTCGCCTGTTTTGGACGCAATTTTCTTCTGAATATGATCCTTAAAATAATCACATACTAGTGACTTTTCTGCCTTAGACCACCGTTCACGCCTAGCGTTACTTTTCTTTTCTACAAAAAAATTGATTATAGTTCTACATGTTTTTTATAGTGTGTTCATCAACATTATTTTAATTCGAAAAATAATTCAAAAAATCTGTCGAGTTTTACTTTTATTGTAACAGTCGTTTACTTATTTTATAAAACACCTTGTATATTGTGAACATATTAAATAGCACTTCCTTTGTATATTGTGCCAATGTGTGCTTTTGACCTGTGGGTGAGTTTCACCTCTTCTCGTGGGTGAAAAATATACGTAAGTCCAGAAATGGATAAACTGACTAATTATAAGTAACTTTTGTTCTATTCTATAGCATTTTTTCACGAAGGTAATACTTTTCGAGTTATGTGCGAGAAAACAATATGTTCACTGTTCAACAAAAAAAAACATTTTTAGACGGTTTTTTGCAAATAACTTAAAAATGAAGTATTTTATCGAAAAAACATTCTTAGTAAAAATATAGCTTATAAATAATTGAAAAAAATGGTCTATGAAAGTATGAACTCTCTAGACTCTAGACCCAGTAGAAGCAAAGTTGTAGGTAATGAAAAATTGGTTCATATTCGTCAAATGTCAAAGCGAATATTTCAACGTGAAATAACCAAAAAATGATGCACTTCTTGGGGAAACTCCCTTATAGCTTTTTAAAGTGTTTAAATAACTATATCAAAATAAATGAAGACACAAGTGCATGAAGGGTCTATGTCACACTTTTAAGTTATTGAGAAAAATGATGTTAAAATTTTTATACTAGAATTTTTTTACTATAAGATCAAAATATACTAAATTTATAGAATATGTAGTCCTAAAACTAATATATTTGTTAACAATATTTAAAATAATAATTTATTATATATTTTTATACAGTGATGGGCGTTAGGGTGGAGCGAAGTTGACCGATATTTTTCATTTTGCTTTTTTTGAAATGGGCTAGTACCCAAAAGTTGTCTATTAGGTAGTATATTATAGGAAAAAAAAATCAACCCCCTGTGTTGTAATTTGGAGGTTCCCCCCGGGACTTGAAATTTGCCTATCACGTTGTATACATTAATAGCAGTTCTTCACTTGTATTTTATATTTTGGCATTAAAATGCAACCCATAACTCACCACGAGGAGGTGGCTGCTAAACGAGTTCCACCACCACCCCCCACTGCCACCGCCCTCCACCCCCAAAAATTCTTTTCACCCCCTAACTCATAATGTAAATATGGTATTATGTAGTGTCTAGTGAGTACTCACGTTTTGTATTAAAATGTGGCATCTGTTGTCGTGAGTCCAATCTTAATTTGATAAATCCATCCCTGTTGTCCTCCCCACTGACCGCCATAGAAGCTTCGGTAACCAGTCTGACACATCGTTCAACTGCTTGGGTATTACATGGATATTTAACAATTTCCATTTGATCTGGCACTTCTATCATAGCTAAAATGTCTTTGTTAGAAATATTAGCTAGTAATGGAGGTTCCGTCAGCCTGCAAGACTGTCAATCGATGAGTTCCATAAAGTCTGTGGCATTAAAATTAATTTTTGGAATAGTAAAAAATCTTATATATTGATTATTCTGATTTTGCTGACGAATTTTCAAGAGACGACGATAACCTAGCTCCCTTATGGACTTGGTTTCATCTGTTACCATCGCAAGTAACAGATTTTATGGATGAGCATAGAAACCATTTCTCTGAATGACGGGATCAATAATTTCCAAAAGTTTCTTGTCAAAATTTCTGGACCATCTAATCATATTCAACAGATGACGAGGACCGTCCTTACATAACGGCTTTAGGTTAATATGGAACCATAAAGGTGCGTACACCTTAAGTACGTATTCGCTTAGAATTTGAAGATTACTTGAGACTTCATTTGTGGATATATAAAGTCTAAGTATCCTATTTGCAGCTGTTAGCCAACGGGAATGGGATAATTTGCCCGGGTTTCGATTGGCTAGGCTCTCCGTGCAAATGCCAGAAGTAACAATTTGACATATATCCCACAAATATTTTTGATCGGTACTTAGATCATCAGGAAAAAGCACTGGAAAGTTTCTACTCTGTATTGGTTTAAATGACACAACTGGCAAATTTTCACAGCTTTCTAAAGCTTTTCCAATGGTACCAGAATATCCGCTAGGTCCTGTTGAAGGTCCATCTAACTTTTGAAGTAAGTGCCTTAGGGGTAATTCATTTGCGTGAAAAAGGCAGATCAACCACTGCACGGGGCGTTTAAGATATAGTTCCATAATTCTTATGGCACCATTTTTATTTCCAGTGTTCACAACTGTTCCGTCACATCCGATAGCATTTAAATGGGAAAAGTCCACCTTTGTCTCTAAGAACTTTACGATTGCTTGTTTAATATGAGATGCAGTTCCAGACTGCGGCGTCACATGTCCTATATACTTGACGGGGGAGAATCAAATTGATGTTGTAAACCATAAAAATACCGTGTATGTAATATATCTTATTATTGTAAAATTCGAGGCGTTCGGGGAACCTCTGAAATATTTTTAATTTATTTGTGCTTTTAACACGTTATTTTGTATACCGATAGACAACTTTTGCACACTACCCCACTTCAAATTTCGAAAATTGAATTTTTCGCTCCACCCTAATGGGCGTACTTTTAACCGGCAAAATAGCGCAAAAGATGAAAAACATATTAAGTTGTGAGATAAAAAGAGACGAACACTAATGGAGGTGTTAAATTTAGCGATAGTAACTTATAGATTGACATTATATTGATTAATTATTTATATGGGAAATAAGCCACAATTAAAATGAAAAAAATTATTTTATTAACGTTTCGACGCCCAAATCGGGTGCCGTTGTCAAAATACAAAATATTACTAGAATAAACAAAAGTGTTGTTGCTAAGCAAAAAAAAAATTCTTCTAATAATTTATTTAATCTGACTCATTTATATTGGCAATTCATACATATATTATACATTTTAAAGTAGAAGACTTTAAAATGATATTGCCAATATTTATGAGTTGCGTTCCTGGGACGACTTACTGAAAGATAGTTCATTCGATTACATGAAATCAACCCTAACTCAAGAATATCCGTCACAAAAAATTATAGCATGTGATCTGTCTTTAAAAAGACAACCAAATGCAACGACAGTAAAATTCTCGCGTTAGAGACTTCATAGTAAATCACAAGGGAAAACCAGGAAAAAACCTTGTGATACTATCCCGACATCGTAAGTATTTGGTCTTACATTTAATTTACTCTCAAAAAATAATACCAAATTCTGACTTGTAACAGGTTTAAATTATAAATATATTAATAATACTAGATATATAAGTAATATGTACTAAAATATAAAATATGTACGAGCTCGATATTATTGACTTACTAATCTTGGTATTTTCTTTCTATTGACTTTCAAGTAATGTAATCTCCCATATAAATAATTAATCATAAAAATGCCACAAGGAAATTATATTGATTGTTTCCCACCTTTAAACGTATCGGACGAGTTTGAGAAATGCCACTGTCACAGTTACAGTTTTAGTTGACATACTCCTCTGATACGTGTAAAGGTGGGAAACAATCAATACAATGTAAATGTATAGGTTAATATCGCTAAATATCCCAGCTCGACTAGTTTTATTTTTTTTTATCTCACAATTTAGTATGTTGTCCATTTTTTGCGCTATTTTGCCGGATATTAGCGCGCTCATCACTGTATATATGTACATTGTGTACATAGGTCCTTTATGCACTTACATTTTAAAAATTTACTGTGTACATAGATCCTTTACACTCTAGAAAATATTAATTTTAAAACGTGTTTGACTTGTTTGAAAGATCTCTAGGTTCGAACAACGTACTTTAACATAAAAAACATATTTTGAAAAAATTGTCACATACACCCTTCATGAACTTGTGTCTTCAAATATAATTATAAAATAGAATAATAAACCTTATTCTTATTGTATTTTTAATTTATTGCAATTTTCTGTTTGCATTATATTCATAGATAAAAATAGTAATTAATTTATTTAATTTAATTTTCAATATTAACTAATGTATTTATAGAAGACGTTTAATTATTTGTTTTGATTTTTTAAATAATTGAAATAAAAATTATATATTAACAAGATGCCTAGTTGCTACTAGCAACTACTTACTTATATAAAATCTCATTACCAGTTTCTTAATGTTGTTCTGAAGCTATTTCCTTGTGGCATTTTTATGATTAATTATTTATATGGGAAATAAGCCACAATTAAAATGAAAAAAATAATTTTATTAACGTTTCGACGCCCAAATCGGGTGCCGTTGTCAAAATACAAAATACTACTAATGGAAACAAAAATGTTGTTGCTTAGTAAAAAAATTCTTCTAATAATTTATTTAATTTGACTCATTTATATCGGCAATTCAGATACATATGATACATATTTCGGCGTCGAAACGTTAATAAAATTATTTTTTTCATTTTAATTGTGGCTTATTTCCCATATAAATAATTAATCTCATTACCAGTTTACCATTTCACCGTTTATTTTTTTAATATTAACATAATAGTAAATTTAAGATTTTGTTCACAGTGAATATTTCACACGTAGTGAATTTTTGATCAATTCTAAAAAAATGTCCGTACCTCATTTTCATTATTGCCGTTTTGATTGGCATTTATTTTGGCCATCGCTACCATTCTTTGAGATCGCTTCATCTCGTTATGCCGGCACAACCTATTCATTAGAAGGTGACATTAAACAAATGATCTAAGATATTTATCGAGAAAAATGAAAACATGTTGTGTTACTACGTAACAGATTTAGGGCTTCGTAAAATGCGTACAGCATATATATGGGTCTGGGTAATATATCCGGTTTATATACCGGCTAGAACAGAGGCTTGCGCAACAAATGCATACCGAATTTTATTCGAATATTCTAATACATTATATTTAAAAAAAAACTTGTTATTTTCGGATCTCAAAAATGAAAAAAGAATTTGCTACAGCTACAGACAAGAAAGTTTATTTTTCGATAAACAATAACCCTTAAATAAATAAAAAAAACCGCAAATACCTTGCATAAGTCAGTGGTCCGCGCTTAGTTAATATATTTTTTATTACACTGGTTTTAAAGAACTAGAAAAAGATATTTTAAAACTGCTTGCCTTAAAATAAAATCATTTGTTGATTCCAGAAATGCCATTAGTTTAATTGAATCAGATTGGGTGCTTGAGCCATAATAATAATTATAGTTGTAAAAACATACGTTTTATAGTTAAAAGCTAGTTTCTATTTTGTAATGAAGATGTTGATCATGCAAATCGTCCAGATTTTTAGCTTTTTAGCCGCTACATCAAAAAATAAATTAAAAAGTCAAATTTGTCAAAACTATATGACTGAAAAAAAAAAATAAAACGATAGTGCTTAATTTTCACTTATTTTTGAAAGAATTCAATTACAAATATTTTCAACTTATTTTCAAAAACATCGATGAAGATGCGGGTATGTTTCGGGTGTTTTCTTCAAAAGATATGTACATTTATGAAGTAAATATAAAAAATTAGCTTAACTTTTAACTTAAGTGCACTTATGTTAGCACTCCTACACATTAATCTGAAACCTCATGTTTAAGTGAGTTTATCCTCCGGTTGACCTAACTAAAATATTCTGTTTACGATCTCTAATTACATTAATCTTGATATAAAGAAAGCAAATTAAATATTTTTGAATTTTTAATATAATTTTTCTATTCTACTGTTATAAATTTGAAAGAAAACGGGGACCTTCTCCAACAAAGCTTGTCCAATTCGGATTTTACCAGCCTCTACAACACAAAATAGGACCTATATTTGTTATCCTTTTAAAAATAGTACTTGTTTGTATAAATATGTGCAAGTACTGTGATATAAATCCATGAATCGATCTTAGAAAAAGTAGTTTTAAAACCTGTGGATTTAATCTTGTCGAGTTAACCAGTCTGATTTTCACTTAAACTGTGGTAGCAAATTTTGCAATAGTTATGCAGGTATACTTAAATTAGTTGGGCTATGAGATGTAATTAATTATAAATTTCGACTGTAAAGCGGAGTCATAGGGGTGGTTTATGTGAAATTTATTGAATTTATCTATTTAAAAAATATACTCACCTCACTTCCATTTGTCCTGAGTTCATCTTCATGACATTCATTTACCATTGCTACTATTCATTGCGAACGCTTCATTGGGGACGCATAAGGCCCGCACAACGTATTCAATCAAACACAATGTATAATCACAGATTTGTTATCTTTAAGATGAAAATTTAAAACATATGATATTGCGATGTTGCCTTTTTTAGGGCTTCGTAAAATGCTTACAACATAAATCTGTATAAAAACATATACACCGACTACAACAGCGACTCCGCGGCAAAAGCTTGCACTAAATGGTGTATATATAGATATAAATTCCATCATTATGAAGCCCGAAAAATTGCAGGTTTTCTAGTATTTACTCATTATATATGCTAACTTTGGGCAACTTAAAGACGGCAAGCTATTAGTAGCCCCCCAATACATGTGTGTGTTCGACCAGCTCCTTCCCCTTCCCCCTGTAAGTCTAGTAACGACAAGAAAACCATACGAAGCCCAAAATCGGGCTTCGAAAAGGCTGGAGGGCTGTGAATAAGCCGTAGAATGTTCACATTTTGGCTTCCTAGTGCTGGTTAATATGTATATATATATATATATATATATATATATATATATATATATATATATATATATATATATATATATCCCTAATAGCACACGACGTCCTTTGGACGTCCAAAATAGGTCCATTTTTGGTCCTAACGTCCATGGACTATAAACGGACGTCCTTTGGATGTCCCATGTTGGACGTCCTTCGGAAGGAATAAATATGGACGTCCGACGTTGGACATCCTTCGGACGGAATAAATATGGACGTCCTTTGGACGTCCGACGTTGAACGTCCTTTGAACGTCCATACTGGACGAAATACTGACGTTATATGAACGCTTATATTGGACACATTATATGGGATCAAATAGCAAAATAATTCAATAAAATATTAACTTGCGTTAACTTTACGTTAATGAAATACAGTCAAACCTGTCACTAACGGCCACTAAAATGAAAGAACTATTGGCCGATATAGAAAAGTGGTCGTTATTTCCAGTTTTTGTAGCCTAGATATACAGTACAACCTGTGTTACTGGCCACCTGTACTAACGGCCAGTTTAAAAATTCCCCAAACCAATTATATCTAGACTACAAAAACTGGCAATACCGGTCACCTTTCTATATCGGCCAATAGCTTTTTCAGTTTTAGCGGCCGTTACTGACAGGTTTTACTGTAATTAGTGTGGGGAATTTTTAAACTGGCCGTTAGTACAGGTGGCCGGTGTTGGCAGGGGGCCGGTAACACAAGTTTTACTGTAGTTTAAATCGAAAAGATTAAATCTTAATTCAAAATTGTATATTAAATTATTACAATTATAAACTATATAGTTTAATATCCAAAACATGTTTTTGATTTCATGTAATGTAATGAAAATCTTATTTGTAAACAATGTTTACCAACAGGAAATATTCAAGAATAAATAAAATAAAAGTTTCCCCTAACAACAAAACATTCCAGGAATTCTACTATCAAAGTTCTATTCCGTGAACATCTGATTAAATTATGGCTGGAAAGTTACCACAAGATATTCTATGAAAAGAGTACAATGTCCTCCTGGAGGGGTAAAATTTTCCATACTCTAAAGAGAGGCCATTTACTATTCAATTTGCGTTCATTTTCAAATTTGCCGCGCGAGTATCTATGTAGCGTCGCGTGGTCATTGGTCATCAAGTCAGCATTTCATTTTCATCATAAGTCATAAGATAACCTAAAAATTTAGTAAAAATTTTGATTGGAAAAAAATGCATCGATAAGGGGGTGAAAAATGGAAATTAGTGGCTTTTTTTGCTGTACTCAACTGTACTGTTTAGTATGCTAGTTTTGGCTCTGGCTGGATCTCTTAAACAATTATGTAAGTATTATAAAATCCGTTTTCAATTTTCTTTATGAAAGGAATCATTTATGCATGTATTACCTGTAAATATTTTGATTTTAAATTGTAAAGAATAGAAAAATTACCGTTCATTTTAATTTTTTTTAGAATCAGCTGAAAGTGGTCTACAAAAAACCAGATATAACCAAAATAAAGATATAAAAAGTGTATTGGCTAATTGGAAGAAACTCAACATTGTCCATGCATAATAAGTTATTACTTTATAAACAAATATTAAGACCTAGGAATGGAACCTGGATATAATCATCAAGAAGATAGCAGGAATCCCGACAAACAACTTAAATAAGTACAAGAATATTGAGGAAATCCAGCTCCTCGATACTACTGGGCAAACTAGAAGATTGAAGAGGACAAAGCCTTTTGAACTAGTTTGAGTGATAGGTGATAGTGAAAAGCAGAGCATAGTGCGTGATGTGGCTGTGTATGTTAGAATAGTGCACGATCTTGTTAGATTAGATAAGAGACGCTATGGGGTAAGCTCTTCATTTTAAGAAACAGTAGTAATTTAGGTTAAATTAAAATTGCTCATTGGTCAGTTATGACCAGATTGTTTTTTTTTTATGTTTGGCAAAAAGGGCGTAAGTCAGAATTGCACATTGCTAATGTTTTGATGATTTCTGGACCAGCAAAAAACTGTTGTAGACGTAAACTGTATGTACCAATAAAAAGAGCCGATTTTTCTGGTCCAGAAATCATCAAAACATTATCGATGTGCATTTCTGACTTAAGCCCTTTTTCCCAAACATCAGAGAATTGTAATGTACAAATTCTCCTATCTGATTTTTCATGAATTTTGTAGGAGACGAAAAACCATTTTTAGGATCATCTCCTGCTTTCACATGTAAATTTTGACATGTCTTGTAGTAAATAGATAGTTGAATTTACTACAAAACATGTCAAAAAATATATGAAAACAGGAGGTGACCATAAAAAAAGTTTTTAGTCTCTCTTACAAAACTCATGAAAAAACAAATCGGAGGTATGTCACATCAGTGACTATATCCAGGGAATGTCTAAAACATATACTTTGATGTCCCAAGAACCAAATATAACCTTTATATATATATACAGGGTGTAACAAAAATACAGGTCATAAATTTAATCACATATCCTGGGACCAAAAATAGTTTGATTGGACCTAACTTACCTTAGTACAAATGTGCACAAAAGAAAAGTTACAGCCCTTTGAAGTTATATATTAATAGCACCAAGGGCCTTAGAGGCCCATGGCTTGAAAAGTTTGTTTTTTTCTTCATTTTCACGTTTCTTTATGTACTGAGATCTTCTGTGGCTTGATATGTGATTTTTCTCCATTCCTTCCTCTTATTCATTTTTCTTTTCTGACCCTGTAACACCATTCTTTCCAAATCTTTTTCGACCTCTTGCTTCCATCTATTTTCCGGTCTTCCTCTTCTCTTTCCTGAAGCTATAGTGTAGTTTAGTACCCTTTTCGGAGTCCTCGTTTTTGGCATCCTTTCAATGTGACCTCGTGATCTAAGTCTCTGTGCCTTTATCACTCATTTGAAGTTACAAAATGAAAAGTGATTTTTTCCAATGTATCGAAAACAATGTGCTTTTGTGCACGTTTCAATTTAATTATTATTGTAGTACCTACCATTTAAACAACGTTTTAAAAACTTTTTTGCCTCTTATTGCTTTTTCGAAAAGTCAATTTTTATCGAAATATTTTGAATATTTGTCAAATCCACCACATATTTGTATATGGTTAAGTACGATTATGGAGACTTGGTAATAATATGCAAACTTATTTATGCTTTACATTTTTAGGTATATTTTGAACCATATTAAAAAAGAAGCCAGACTCGATAAAACGTGCCTTATCGAAAAAATACAAAGAGACAAAAAAGTTTTGAAAACACTCTGTTTAACTAATGGTACCTCAGTAATAGTTTAATTGGAACATACACAAACATTTGTGGGGTTTAAAGGAACAAAACCCCCATAAAATTTTTACGTGGACATATTAAAAAAGAAGTCGCAACTCGATAAAAACTGCCTTATCTGAAAAATACTAAGAAACAAAAATATTGAATTTAACTAATGGTACCACAATAATAAAATTGAATTGGAACATACACAAAAGTTTGGGAGGATTTAAGGGATCAAAACCCCCATAAAATTTTTATGGGGTGCACAAATTTCACCATAATTTTTCTTTAAGATATTCCTGCCATAATAATGCCACATGTCACATGTCCATTTTCAATAAAAAATCGCTAATAGTTTTCAATATAATCGAAAAAATCGATTTTCATTTTGTAATTTCAAAGGGCTGTAACTTTTTTTTATGTGCATATTTGTACAAGGTAAGTTAGGTTCATTTGAACTATTTTTGGTCCCAGAATATGTGATTTAATTTATGACCTGTATTTTTGTTACACCCTGTATATACAGCCCATTACGCACCACCTTAAAAATTGGGCATTTTTGATGTCTCGAATTTCCTAAACCTGTTGTTGCATCTAAGTGATTTTTTTTATAATATTCTAGCCTAGGCCCTAGAATATGTTACCTCCTTATGCTTGTCATGCACAGGGAGCTATACTGTAATATATATTATATCACATTACTATAGAGAGCGATATGATATAATATACATATATTACAGCATAGCTCCCTGTGCATGACAAGCTTAAGGAGGTAACCTATAGCCTAGGCTATAATATTATAAAAACATCACTTAGATGGGACAACAGGTTTAGGAAATACGAGACATCAAATATACCCCATATTTAAGGTGGTGCGTTAATTTCTTGGAGAAGTGTATTGTAATTTAATGTAAATAATGTAATATCCAATAATTGTAATTTGATATAAGATGAAATATAAGTTCCTTAAAAAATATATTTTTTATTTCCCACAATACATTCTCCACAGGTCTAAATATCGTCGCTAGACGTCCACCGAATGACCTTCCAGGACGTTAGATGGATGTTCAGCAGCAAGACATTGGACCAAACTGGGACATCCTATGAATGCCCAAATGACGTCCACCGAACGTCCCCTCCGACGTTAGGTGGACCTCCATTGGACGTTTGGCAACTTGGCCTTTGGACCAAAATTGGACGTCCTGTTAAGGTCCAATTTACGTCCGATTAAGGTACAATTTACGTCCGCTTAAGGTCCCATTTACGTCCGATTAAGGTCCAATTTACGTCCGATTAAGGTCCAATTTACGTCCGATTAAGGTCCAATTTACGTCCGATTAAGGTCCAATATACGTCCGATTAGGTTCCAATTTACTTCCTATTAAGGTCCAATTTATGTCCGATTAAGGTCCAATTTACGTCCGATTAAGGTCCAATTTACGTTCGATTAAGGTCCAATTTACGTCCCCTAGGACGTCCGATTAAGGTCCAATTTATGTCCGATTAAGGTCAAATTTACGTCCGATTAAGGTCCAATTTACGTCCGATTAAGGTCCAATTTACGTCCCCTAGGACGTCCGATTAAGGTCCAATTTACGTCCGATTAAGTTCCAATATACGTCCCCTCGGACCTTAGATGGACGTCCAATGGACGTTCGGTAGCGCGACATTTGGACCAAAATAGGACGTATAAAGGACGTTCCTCGGACGAAAACGGACGTCCCTAAAGTCCGTGAAGGACGTCCATTGGACGTCCTTGTGCTATTAGGGATATATATATATATATATATATATATATATATATATATATATATATATATATGCCTGCATGCAGGGCTTCGGCAAAAGCTTTGCCAATGCTAGATTTTACATACCAAATAAATGGTGTAAGATCACATCGTTAAATCCTCCGTATATCAATGGGTACCAATAGAATAGACTAGTTTCGCGATGCCTCGCTCGTCAGTATTCGGCTAGGTACGAATTGATACACCGACGGTTCAATGATGTGTCTTAATATTTCGCACCTCAGGTGCCGAGCTACAAAAGTGCCATCTACTCTGATGACCAAGAAGTAGAAACACGACTCGAAAAGAGAAGTTTTCCACAATCTTTTGAGCTGTATTAAAAGTTGCCTGCATGCAGGGCTTCGGCAAAAGCTTTGCCAATGCTAGATTTTACATACCAAATAAATGGTGTAAGATCACATCGTTAAATCCTCCGTATATCAATGGGTACCAATAGAATAGACTAGTTTCGCGATGCCTCGCTCGTCAGTATTCGGCTAGGTACGAATTGATACACCGACGGTTCAATGATGTGTCTTAATATTTCGCACCTCAGGTGCCGAGCTACAAAAGTGCCATCTACTCTGATGACCAAGAAGTAGAAACACGACTCGAAAAGAGAAGTTTTCCACAATCTTTTGAGCTGTATTAAAAGTTGCCTGCATGCAGGGCTTCGGCAAAAGCTTTGCCAATGCTAGATTTTACATACCAAATAAATGGTGTAAGATCACATCGTTAAATCCTCCGTATATCAATGGGTACCAATAGAATAGACTAGTTTCGCGATGCCTCGCTCGTCAGTATTCGGCTAGGTACGAATTGATACACCGACGGTTCAATGATGTGTCTTAATATTTCGCACCTCAGGTGCCGAGCTACAAAAGTGCCATCTACTCTGATGACCAAGAAGTAGAAACACGACTCGAAAAGAGAAGTTTTCCACAATCTTTTGAGCTGTATTAAAAGTTGCCTGCATGCAGGGCTTCGGCAAAAGCTTTGCCAATGCTAGATTTTACATACCAAATAAATGGTGTAAGATCACATCGTTAAATCCTCCGTATATCAATGGGTACCAATAGAATAGACTAGTTTCGCGATGCCTCGCTCGTCAGTATTCGGCTAGGTACGAATTGATACACCGACGGTTCAATGATGTGTCTTAATATTTCGCACCTCAGGTGCCGAGCTACAAAAGTGCCATCTACTCTGATGACCAAGAAGTAGAAACACGACTCGAAAAGAGAAGTTTTCCACAATCTTTTGAGCTGTATTAAAAGTTGCCTGCATGCAGGGCTTCGGCAAAAGCTTTGCCAATGCTAGATTTTACATACCAAATAAATGGTGTAAGATCACATCGTTAAATCCTCCGTATATCAATGGGTACCAATAGAATAGACTAGTTTCGCGATGCCTCGCTCGTCAGTATTCGGCTAGGTACGAATTGATACACCGACGGTTCAATGATGTGTCTTAATATTTCGCACCTCAGGTGCCGAGCTACAAAAGTGCCATCTACTCTGATGACCAAGAAGTAGAAACACGACTCGAAAAGAGAAGTTTTCCACAATCTTTTGAGCTGTATTAAAAGTTGCCTGCATGCAGGCAACTTTTAAATTATTTATTATATTAAGACACATCATTGAACCGTCGGTGTATCAATTCGTACCTAGCCGAATACTGACGAGCGAGGCATCGCGAAACTAGTCTATTCTATTGGTACCCATTGATATACGGAGGATTTAACGATGTGATCTTACACCATTTATTTGGTATGTAAAATCTAGCATTGGCAAAGCTTTTGCCGAAGCCCTGCATGCAGGCAACTTTTAATACAGCTCAAAAGATTGTGGAAAACTTCTCTTTTCGAGTCGTGTTTCTACTTCTTGGTCATCAGAGTAGATGGCACTTTTGTAGCTCGGCACCTGAGGTGCGAAATATTAAGACACATCATTGAACCGTCGGTGTATCAATTCGTACCTAGCCGAATACTGACGAGCGAGGCATCGCGAAACTAGTCTATTCTATTGGTACCCATTGATATACGGAGGATTTAACGATGTGATCTTACACCATTTATTTGGTATGTAAAATCTAGCATTGGCAAAGCTTTTGCCGAAGCCCTGCATGCAGGCAACTTTTAATACAGCTCAAAAGATTGTGGAAAACTTCTCTTTTCGAGTCGTGTTTCTACTTCTTGGTCATCAGAGTAGATGGCACTTTTGTAGCTCGGCACCTGAGGTGCGAAATATTAAGACACATCATTGAACCGTCGGTGTATCAATTCGTACCTAGCCGAATACTGACGAGCGAGGCATCGCGAAACTAGTCTATTCTATTGGTACCCATTGATATACGGAGGATTTAACGATGTGATCTTACACCATTTATTTGGTATGTAAAATCTAGCATTGGCAAAGCTTTTGCCGAAGCCCTGCATGCAGGCAACTTTTAATACAGCTCAAAAGATTGTGGAAAACTTCTCTTTTCGAGTCGTGTTTCTACTTCTTGGTCATCAGAGTAGATGGCACTTTTGTAGCTCGGCACCTGAGGTGCGAAATATTAAGACACATCATTGAACCGTCGGTGTATCAATTCGTACCTAGCCGAATACTGACGAGCGAGGCATCGCGAAACTAGTCTATTCTATTGGTACCCATTGATATACGGAGGATTTAACGATGTGATCTTACACCATTTATTTGGTATGTAAAATATATATATATATATATATATATATATATATATATATATATATATATATATATATATATATACATCCCGCTATCATTATGTCATCTTTTCATGTTGCAGTCATTTGGCATCACTAAGAAATACTATCATTTTCGAATTTTAATTCGTGTATGTTTATTGAGCGCATTTTTTAATGCCCTGTATCGTTCTCAGTTTTCTAAAATTTTGATTTTAAAAATTTAAATTATATACAAAAATTTTTACACTTCACAGCCATTTTGACTTCCACCACATAAAAATGTGTATTTGCGGTCTATTTGCCGTCAATCAACGTTGCCACGAGTTAAAAATATCGAGCGTTTGAGGCCAGGTAGAAAAGGTATATTATAAACTATATAAAAGGTGGGTTCTTTACCTGTTCGGCTGGTTCGGCTGGTAAGGGTCCAAATATTTTACGAGTTGAATTGTGTTTATTTTATTTCATCTGTTAAATTATAATTTTCTCATAACGACTTACAATATTTGTTTGAAAAATTAATTTTGGGTCATTCCATTACAAATCACTCAATTTTGGAGCAAAAAAAAAATTTGGACCTCCGATTTGTCTGAAAATTGGTATATAGCTTCTGCGGGACGTAAAAATAAGATATTTAGGGTAAAAAATCTTCTTCTTCTTTTTTTCTTAAAATGTTATTTTATTCGATTTTACAGTGATTTGGTGTTTATTTATACAAATTTCCATTTTCTCTCGTAAAGTATAAATGGAAAACATAATATTTTAATAGAAGGAACTCAAAAATGTCATTATATGGCATTATAACAAGTTACTTTGATTCAAAACAAGCTTTTGATCAAATTTTATAGTGTAGAAAACGTTAAAATACCGTTTTTTACATTTTTCTCCATTCTCAAAATGCATCATAATCGATTTGGCTGAAAATTTGCCCACAGATAGACAAAACATATTACTTTAAGTGGTCATAAGGATTTGAATTATATTACAATACCCAAAAAGTTACATGCAATATTATAGTCAAAAATATAGGCGTCTACTGTAAGTAAAATTAACTCGAAAATATCGACCTCACGACAAAAATTGTTAAAAAGAAATTGTAATAATTGTAAATACGATTTATTTGGAACAATTTCAGTTCCTTCCATTTTTGTCGAAAAGTTAAAAATGGCGGAGATATTGAGCAAAACAGGTTCTCCTTTAAAATCAAGATGGCCGCTAACGTAACGGAGGAATTCATTCGCGATTTTAAATTTAGGCTACTATTGACTCCCCTAAAGATCAGAAAAATAAATTTTTGTGCAGCTTGGCATTCAAGGTCAAATGCTATCCCGACTGGACTAATATATACTTTTGAGTATGATATTACTGCATGTAACTTTTTTGGTATTGTAATATAATTCAAATC
The DNA here is from genome assembly GCF_917563875.1 of Diabrotica virgifera virgifera. Lineage (NCBI taxonomy): Eukaryota > Metazoa > Arthropoda > Insecta > Coleoptera > Chrysomelidae > Diabrotica > Diabrotica virgifera. Next base: position 78,656,420 of record NC_065451.1, read on the forward strand.
CTTCTAACCACTTAAAGTCCTATCTTTTAGCTATCTGCGGGCAAATTTTTAGCCAAATCGATGATGATGTATTTTGGGAATGGAGGAAAATGTAAAAAACGGTATTTTAACGTTTTTTACACTATAAAATTTGATCAAAAACTTGTTTTGATTCAAAATAACTTATTATAATGCCATATAATGACATTTTTGAGTCATTTCTATTAAAATATTATGTTTTTCATTGATACTTTACGACAGAAAATGCAAATTTGTTTAAATAAACACCAAATCACTGTAAAATCGCATAAAATAACATTTTGAGAAAAAAGAAGAAGAAGATTTTTTGACCTTAAATATCTTCTTTTTACGTCCCGCAGAAGCTATATACCAATTTTCAGACAAATCGGAGATCCAAATTTTTTTGCCTTAGTGATTTGACATGGAATGTACCTTTTACATTTTCGTTTAATTTACTTACGGTTTTTGTTCAGAACTTTGAAGAAACGCTTGGTTTGACATAAAATTTGGGACACGCATAGCTAATATGTTAAAGAAAAAAAGTGATATTGTGCCGATATGTGCTTTTGATCTGGAGGTGAGTTTCGTCCGTTATCGGGGATGAAAACAAATACGTTCAAATAAGTCCGGAATTGGATAAACTGACTAATTCTAAGCAACTTCTATTTTATAGAGTTTTTTCACTAAGTCAATACTTTTAGAGATATTTGCGAGTGAATATGTTCATTTTTCAACAAAAAAAAAACACGTTTTTAGACGGTTTTTCGCAAATAACTCAAAAAGTAGGTACCTACTTTATTGAAAAAAAAATTAGCAAATAGCAAATATAGCTTATAGAAAAGTGAAAAATGGTATATGTGTCAGGTCTGTAGACCCAGTAGAAGCAGAGTTATTGCTAAGCTTTGTTTTAAAACCAAGAGGAGTAGGTAAACTAACCCTAATAGCACACGACGTCCTCTGGACGTCCAAAATAGGTCCATTTTTGGTCCTAACGTCCATGGAATATAAATGGACGTCCTTTGGACGTCCGGCGTTGGACGTCCTTCGGTGGACTAAATATGTACGTCCTTCGGACGTCCGACGTTGGACGTCCTTCGGTGGACTAAATATGTACGTCCTTCGGACGTCCGATGTTGAACGTCCTTCGGGTGGAATAAATATGAACGTCCTTTGGACGTCCGTACTGGACGAAATACGGACGTTTGCTGATCGTCCATATTGGACATATTATACGAATTACAGGATAAAATAGCAAAATAATTCAATAAAATATTAACTTAATTATGTTAATAAAATAGTTTACATCGAAAAGATAATTATATTTAATTCAAAATTGCACAGTTTAATATTCTAAACATGTTTTTGTTTTTTTTTGTAAAGTGTGAAAATCTTATTTGTAAATTATTTGTTACAATGTTTTATTATTCTAGTTACCAAGATGACATAAGTTTGCTAATTAATTCTAGTAAGCAAAAATGTAATTTTTATCAATGTATCTGTACTAAAAATGAATCTTAAGAGCATCTTTTTGAAGTTGAATATACGTGGCCGTGCCCAAAATAGGTCCAGTCTTAGTCCTAATGTCTATGGACTATAAATGGATGTCCTTTGGACGTCCGACGTTGGACGTACTTCGGGTGAAATAAATATGAATACGGTGGACTAAATATGTACGTCCTTCGGACTTCCGATGGTGGACGTCCGATGGTGGAATAAATACGAACGTCCTTTGGACGTCCGTACTGGACGAAATACGGACTTTTTGTGGACGTCTGAAAATCACCCCCACTACTTGGTTCCTCTGTTCACAAAACTATAACGATAGGCGATAGATTTTCGATTCACCCACCGATATCAGTTCGAAGTTGGAGAGTTGATCTCTCAGTCGTTGTCGTCGTTAGGGCTCCCGCGTAGAGTTTTATTCATTAACCACTGATTTTCATAATGTAAGAAATTATATTATATATGAATTAAAGTATAATATACTTATACATATACTATATATTACGTAAAACTATGAAGACGCTGTTTCACAACATAACACAGAGTCCGACCGCCTCATCGGGCCATTTAGAGCATCAATGCATAAGCCCATCCAATGGATTATTATGTGCCCCTTTGACATAGGCGCACAACATTTTAATCTACCACCCTGAGGATTCCTGCTCCTGGAGTTTTTCTGAAGTGCCGAAACAGTCTATGTTCCTGATTCCTCGATCAGATGAGGAGTTTTCGGAGCCATCAACCCCAGAGAGCTACTGGAGCTCCACGTTGCAGCCAGTCACTTCTTGGTAAGTGAACGCCAAAGAGGAAGCATTCAGACTCTGCTGCTACCACCGTCTGGACATAGCCTATCGATCCCTGATGGCCTAGAGGACAAATTCACCGAGAATGATGGACAAAACCACCAGCCAGGACAAATGGTATCCAAACATTGGTATTATTTACGTTTTTTATTACATTTACATATTTTTTCATGCTCTTTGATATATATTTCTTATTCTTTCTGGTATATTTTTCATACATTTTTCAATCTTATGGGTGTTTGGTAAAAAATGGGCCATAGCTTAACCTTGGATTACTGAGCTTAAAATAGGTCGATTTAAGCTAACTTACTTTAGTACGAAAGATGATAATAACCGAAATACAGGGTGTCAAATTTAAACTTTTATTTTATTCTTGATTATTTCCTGGGCAATACATCATTTTTGGTGTTGAATTTAGATTTATTGTCCCAAAAAAACCCCGCTTACCAAATTTCGTGATATTATCCCATGCTTGTTAGGAAATATTCAAGAATAAATAAAATAAAAGTTTAAATTTGACACCTTGTATTTCGGTTATTATCAACTTTAGTACTAACGTAAGTTAACTTAAATCAACCTATTTTACCCTCCGAAATCTAAGGTTAATCTATGGCCTATTCTTTACCAAACACTCTGTATAAGTACATATTTGTATTCTAGCCAATCTTTTTGATTTTCTATAAAGTATAGATTTCCTTGAATTTTGAATTACAATTGTTAAAGGAAAGTTTAGCTACCGCGGTCGCCTTTTGTTCATCTTAACTTATTACCTCTACCCATAACGGTTCTTTTGTCAAACAGATTGGGTTGGTTATTGTACCTAGTAAGCAAAAAGTATTTATCTCAGTATTTTATAATCTATTTATAATATTGAATTATCTAAAGACAGAAAGCGAAGGCGGATGAAAAAAAATTAGACAAAAGTTGAATGATTATTATAATATTATAATATAATATTACACTATATAATAAGTATACATAGATAGAATATCTTCTTTTTAAGAAATTGTCCATTATCTCCAAATGAGCAAGGTGTCGATTTGAAATATATGTATAATATACAGCCCATTACGCACCACCTTAAAAATTGAGCATTTTTGATGTCTCGAATTTCCTAAACCAGTTGTCCCATCTAAGTGATTTTTTTTATAATATTATAGCCTAGGCTATAGGTTACCTCCTTAAGCTTGTCATGCACGGGGATCTATATACTGTAATATATATTATATCACATCGCTCTCTATAGTAATGAGTGAGCCTGCACACACGGAACCATTAGTTCCGTGTCTCCAGGCTCACTCATTACTATAGGGAGTGATATGATATAATATACATAATATATTACAGTATAGCTCCCCGTTCATGACAAGCTTAAGGAGGTAACCTGTAGCCTAGGCTATAATATTATAAAAAAAATCACTGAGATTGGACAACAGGATTAGGAAATTCGAGACATCAAAAATGCATCATTTTTAAGGTGGTGCGTTAATTTCTTGGAGAAGTGTAATTGTAATTTAATGTAAATAATGTAATATCCAATAATTGTAATTTAATATAAGATGTAATATAAGTTCTTTAAAATATGTATTTTTTATTTCCCACAATACATTCTCCACAGGTCTAAATATCGTCGCTAGACGTCCACCGAACGTCCTCCTCGGAACCTTAGATGGACGTCCAATGGACGTTCGGTAGCGCGACATTTGGACCAAAATAGGACGTATAAAGGACGTTCCTCGGACGAAAACGGACGTCCAAGGGACGTCCTTAAAGTCCGTGAAGGACGTCCTATGGACGTCCATTGGACGTCCTTGTGCTATTAGGGTAAAAAGACAGATTCACACCCAAGAAAGTCACTAGAAATATCTTCAGATACATCTTCTTTTTTGGTTGATCATATCGGCCTTTGACGGTAATATTGACTAAAAATCTAAAAATAAAAGGAATAACGCAGAAAATGCAAAAATCGCTGATAAAATAAATAAACTAACCTATGAAATGCCAATAGTGTTAAAATTTTATAAATGTCATTGTTGTCAAAATTTGATATGAGTAAAATTGCCTGAGGTTGTACCAATTACAAACAAGGTTTACGGCGCGGGAAATTTGAATTACTCCTCTTGGTTTAAAAACAGACTATAGTGAAAAATAAGCTCTTATATGTCAAATTCCAAATCGAATATTTTAACGTGAAATAAAAAAATGAAACACTTTTCTGGGAAAACTTATTACAACTTTTTTAAAGTGTTTAAGAAAACGTTTATTTTTATTATTTTAAAAAGCTTCTAGCAGCAAGAGTAACCAAGTTACGCTCAAAATAGAGTTGTTCCTTATTTTTTGGTTAAAAATATCGTAAAAATCTCCCTCTAATTAACAGCCCAAATGGAATTAATCGTTACCATTTCATAAGTAACTTTATGTATTGTTTGTGTTTGTAAGTTTCATCAGTTCAAAGTGCTTATTTGTGAAAAAATTTGGTTTTAAAGTAAATTTTACATCTTTAATTTGGAAAAAAAGACTTTTTTCAAAATAACTTAAAAATTATTAGTGATACCAAATATCTTAAAGAGTAAAAAATGTAGGTTTTGCTTTTTTAAATATTTGGGATTTTTTGATTTTCTAGAAGACAAAAATTGGTTAAGATATGGCTGTTTAAAATTTGCATATACATACTCGTGACTAGTGATTCGTTCGAGCCCTCTCAACAAAACCCCTTTCAAAAATAAGCATTTTTAACCCATGTAACTTACAGATCATATACAGGGTGTCCCCGAAAATAGTGCGTTCCTTAAAGGTATAGATAGAAAGCACAATGTAGAGCAAAAAATTCTTATAACATTTTCATCCGTTTAAAACTTTTATAGAACAAAATTTGCTTAGAATTAGAATTAGTCAGTTTATCCACTCCCGGACTTATTTTGAACGTATTTTTTTTCACCCCCAAGAAGGGGTGAAAATCACATCCAGGACAAGAGAACATATCGGCATACCCTCACTTTTTTCTTTGGCATTTTAGCTACGTGTGTGCCAAATTTCATGTCAATCCAAGCGGTTCTTTAAAATCTGGAGGTTTTGCGATATTTTACCGTGAGTGAATGGAATGATTGCCGTTGTCACTTTTAGATAAGAAGTCATTATCACAATGACGTAGTCAGGTTAACTGAATTATATAATTATTGTTTTTATCATTAAATGTGAAACCTAGAATTATCCATGTCTGTCCGTCAATAAACACAACTCCTCTGTTAGTAGGACAGAAAGAATGACAAATAAGGTGTCAAATGAAAGCCTTTAACCAAAATATGATATTACATGTGAGAAGTTTGACCTCGGACTGCCTGTTCCAGAGTTGCAACCGAAAGTACTGTTTTAAATTCGTCGAAATAGTACAAACTATTATTCAACGCGACTAAGAAAGACCAGAACAAATACATACTTCCGGTTTCATGCCTGTCTATTCGTCCATGTCTGTCGGTGAACAAAATTCATCCGTCATATCAACTGACAAAAAGTTACACGAAGAGTTCAAATATCGACTGCCGGTTCAACTTCCGGTCACTTTGGGTGAAAAATTAGAACTTACGATGTCCAATTGCTTGTTACAATTTTTTTATAAGTGTTCTACTCTATCTATTCTGACTTTTTCTATAACTTACTTAGATCACATAATTTAATACAGTTTTGATGTCAGGGTCTTCAAAATTTATGTGGTGAGTTCCGGTATGTGATGAATGAAAAACGACTCCATAAGCAGAAGAAAAAAGTGTTCTTTAAAGTGTTCTCAAGACCTAAGACAATACATCGACTCACAAGAGCGTTGTGACAGTAGCAAAAATTCGAGTTGGGGTTCGAATTACTTTCTCATGCGGCTTACTCTCCTGACTTGGCCCCCTCCGATTATTAAGTGTTCCCAAATCTGAAGAAATGACTCGTAGATAAAAAAATCAGCTGAGATAATTGAAGAAAAAAATAACTATTTTTCAGAGCTTTCAGAATCGTATTATGCGCACGGCATCGACATCCGCGACACGGCATAAATCCGACAAAAGAATTGAGAGGAAACTCTGGACCAAATATCAAAAACCAGTGTAACCTAACACTTCCAGCTTCATATTAATAATAGAAAATCACCGAAAGACAAATATGTAATGTAAAGAATTAATATCTCAATATTCCGGTCTACTAAACAATAACGACTGGCAAAACATTAAAGTCTTTATTCAAGTCGTATATTCAAAAAATAAGAGAAGTAGAGTAATAAATGGATAATTAAAAATTGCGAGAAACAGTGCAAGAAAATTATTTAATAGACCCGAAGACAAAACAAAAATTAATGTGCTAAATAAAAGTATTGATTCGTTACTGCAGAACTAGAACTGTTATATGGAGCTATACTAGTCTGTATCGGTGTAAATTAAATGAGAAAGAAAATAATATAATAAACACACTTTAAGAGCAGATAGAGAAAATATATGGATTATCAGAAGGTTCAAACGGCAGAATTATCAACGATAAACAAGAAAAAGTCAACGAGATAATGATTCTGGACCAACTGTTTTATTATAATTAGGGGTACGGAATTTTCGTTTTTACGAAATAGATGCGAATTTCGGCGAAATTTTGAACATAAATGCGATAAATGTGAAATATGGAGTTTTTGTTTATTTCCGCGAAATACCTGCAGGTGCCCAACTCGCCCGTAAATAAGTAGGTAGTTACGTAGTAAATAAGGCATGGAAAGATTTTACGGAAAGTTTTCTATTGTACATAATTTTTGAAAGGTTGTTTATTTTTCTAACACGTGTTGAAACAGAAGGAACTTTCATTGTTCATCATTAAATATATAAAGATAAGATAAGGAATTGATATTTTTCAATGTTGATTCTTTGAGAAATATAAATAATTCGACTGTTGTTATCTGCATTTCGGTCTTTTGTATTGGTAAAAATCTAAGTAGGAATAAAAGTCGGCCAATTCTTATTTTCTAAACATATAAATTAGTCAAACAGGACAATCAGTGCTCATTCCGTCAATTTTTATTAAGAACATGGTCTATCAAAAAAGTTTTCATAGTAACATAAAGTTACTTAAAGTATCCCCTAAAATGGGACGCCCTAAAACAATTTTGAGTGATCGAGTCAAAGAATTTGCAACAGATGACCTATATATGTATGACACAAGACACAATTGCTACACAGTGCAGTTTTCCGTCATTTGCTAAAGCAGCATTACAGAGCATTTGGAGTCCAACGAACAGCGTAGACGCAGAACGATTCTTCAGCACATATAATATTGTAGTGACAGATCGAAGAACAGCTCTTAAAGAGTCGAATGTCGAAATTACAACGATGTTAGCTGTTGTTTTACTCGTAGTTAAAAATAAATGCGAAATTTTGTAATTATAAAAAAAGTAAATGCGAAATTCATGTTTTTATTTGCGAAAATTCCGTACCCCTAATTATAATTAGTTATAAAATAGCTTCAATGGGGAAAAGCTGTAAGCTTAGACCAAACACCAGTAGGGGGCATCCAATTAATTGAGGAAAAAATTAAATGTATAACAATATTCACTTCATTTACTGAAAAGGCATTGTCCCGCAAGAATGGTTGAAATCCCAATTAATAGCCCTACAAAAAGACAAGCGCTTAAAAGTGATAAGACCATTGAATAATAAGCATGTAAGCTACCTTTTAAACATATTCTCAAAAATAATCCATAGCACAAGGATTTTTAGGAAATTCTTTTATAGACTTCAGGCAACAAATTCTCCTGATCATGTTTAAAAAACTTACGGAATGTACTAAATAAAAAAATATATTCATCATTTAAAAATATATACCCTTATACTATAACATAGTTCTAACGTTGAATATATAATGCTTTCCTGTGGAGTATACAAAGAATGGTCCTGTTTTTCCCGGACGCTGCCTTGTTTAGTCTTCTTTGTCGTTTAATTCGTTAAATTCTATCCTCATATGTCACGGCTTCAGGAAGCAGTGGATATATGCAGTGAACGGGAGGCCTATGTCGAACAGTGAACGAACGGAGCCTTTTCGCGTTTATCATGTAGAGAAGTCACTTGTCAAAAACTGAACGTATGTAATCGTATTCAATTTGTTAAATACTGTCACGTAATATGTCATACACCTCTGTGCGTTAATCCATTTTATTTCTACAATTTTAAGGTGCTATTACATGCCGCCATTTTGATTTGTCTACAGTCGCATTCTGCCCGTTAAATCCCATCGTTTGAGGCGCTGTACGTCACGATTGGATCAATTGTAGCGAAGCTACAATACTATTATTTGAGGTGCTGTACATCACGATTGGACCAATAGGACCGTAGATACAAGACTAAGGCCCTTTTGACATGCTGCTGTATTTGATTTTTCTATGTCATTGTATTCTATTTGACAAATCCAGTCATTTGAGGTGCTGTACTCCACGATTGGACCAATAGGAGCGAAGATACGTAAATAAGGCCCTTTTGGCATGTTGCTGTATTTGATTATTCTGTGTCATTGTATTCTGTTCGTTAAACCCTATCATTTGAGTTGCTGTATGTCACGATTGGACCAATAGGACCGAAGATACATAACAAAGGCCCTTTTGACTTGTTGCTGTATTTGATTTGTTTGTGTCAAATTTGATTCTATTGGTCAAGTCCTATTATTTAAGATGCTGTACGTCACGATTGGACTAATAGGACCGAAGATACGCTACTAAGGCCCTTTTGACATGCTGTTGTATTTGATTTTTCTATGTCATTGTATTCTGTTTTTCAAATCCTATCATTTGAGGTGCTATACATCACGATTGGACTAACAGGGCCGAAGATACATAACTAAGGCCTTTTTTACATGCTGCTGTGTTTTGATTTTTCTGTCATTGTCTTCTATGATCCATAAGGCATGTCTTTGATATGCCTTATTTTTAAACAAAACAAGTAATTGGACTTAGTAAGTCCTAGGTTTTCACCCAAAGTAATCGAAAGTAGAACTGGAAGACGATATTTGAATTTTACGTGTAACTTTGCGTGGATTGATATACGAATTTACTAATTTTGAGTCATTTTTACTAAACTTTGACATTTGTCACCTCATTTGTAATTCTACCCGGTATAATGGCGGAGGAGTTATATTGGCGGTCGTACGAACTGACAGAAAGATTGCCTAGGTCAAATATCTCACCTTTAGTACCATCCTTGAATTATAAGCTTTCATTTGACACCTCATTTATACTTCTAGCTGGTATAATGATGGAGGAGTTATAATCGCGGTCGTACGAACCGACGGAAAGACAGCCTAGGTCAAATATCTCACCTTTAGTACCATCCTTGGATTATCAGCTTTCATTTGATACCTCATTTGTCATTCTACCTGGTATAATGACGGAGGAGTTATATTCCCGGTCGTACGGACCGACGGAACGACAGCCTGGGTCAAATATCTCACCTTTAGTACCATCGCTGGATTATAATCTTTTATTTGACACCTCATTTATCATTCAAGCTGATATAATAATGGAGGAGTTATATTCGCGGTCGGAGGGGCCGACGCACAGACCGCCTAAGTCAAATATGTCACCTTTAGTACCATCCTTGGATTATAAGCTTTCATTTGACACCTCATTTGTCATTCTACCTGGTATAATAATGGAGGAGGTATATTCGCGGTCGGACAGACCGACGGACAGACCGCCAAGGTCAAATATCTCACCTTTAGTACCATCCTTGGATTATCAGCTTTCATTTGACACCTCATTTGTCATTCTACCTGGTATAATGACAAAGAAGTTATATTCGCGGTCGAACGGACCGACGGAAAGACAGCCTAGGTCAAATATCTCACCTTTAGTACCATCGTTGGATCATCAGATTTCATTTGACACCTCATTTGTCATTCTACCTGGTATAATGACAAAGAAGTTATATTCGCGGTCGAACGGACCGACAGAAAGACAGACTAGGTCAAATATCTCACCTTTAGTACCATCGTTGGATCATCAGATTTCATTTGACACCTCATTTGTCATTCTACCTGGTATAATGACAAAGAAGTTATATTCGCGGTCGAACGGACCGACAGAAAGACAGACTAGGTCAAATATCTCACCTTTAGTACCATCCGTGGGTTATAAGCTTTCATTTGACACCTCATTTGTCATTCTACCTGGTATAATGATCGAGGAGTTATATTCGCGGTCGGACAGACCGACGGACAGACCGCCAAGGTCAAATTTCTCACCTTTAGTACCATCCGTGGATTATAAGCTTTCATTTGACACCTCATTTGTCATTCTACCTGGTATAATGATCGAGGAGTTATATTCGCGGTCGGACAGACCGACTGACAGACCGCCAAGGTCAAATATCTCACCTTTAGTACCATCCTTGGATCATCAGATTTCATTTGACACCTCATTTGTCATTCTACCTGGTATAATGACGGAGAAGTTATATTCGCGGTCGTACGGACCGACGGAAAGACAGCCTAGGTCAAATATCTCACCTTTAGTACCATCCTTGGATTATAATCTTTTATTTGACACCTCATTTATCATTCAAGCTGGTATAATAATGGAGGAGTTATATTCGCGGTCGGACGGACCGACGGAAAGACAGCCTAGGTCAAATATCTCACCTTTAGTACCATCGTTGGATCATCAGATTTCATTTGACACCTCATTTGTCATTCTACCTGGTATAATGACAAAGAAGTTATATTCGCGGTCGAACGGACCGACAGAAAGACAGCCTAGGTCAAATTTCTCACCTTTAGTACCATCCGTGGATTATAAGCTTTCATTTGACACCTCATTTGTCATTATACCTGGTATAATGATCGAGGAGTTATATTCGCGGTCTGACAGACCGACGGACAGACCGCCAAGGTCAAATATCTCACCTTTAGTACCATCCTTGGATTATCAGCTTTCATTTGACACCTCATTTGTCATTCTACCTGGTATAATGACAAAGAAGTTAAATTCGCGGTCGTACGGACCGACGGAAAGACAGCCTAGGTCAAATATCTCACCTTTAGTACCATCGTTAGATTATCAGCTTTCATTTGACACCTCATTTGCCATTCTACCTGGTATAATGACGGAGGAGTTATATTCCCGGTCGTACGGACCGACGGAAGGACAGCCTGGGTCAAATATCTCACCTTTAGTACCATCGTTGGATTATCAGCTTTCATTTGACACCTCATTTGTCATTCTACCTGGTATAATGACGGAGAAGTTATATTCGCGGTCGTACGGACCGACGGAAAGGCAGCCTAGGTCAAATATCTCACCTTTAGTACCATCCTTGGATTATAATCTTTTATTTGACACCTCATTTATCATTCAAGCTGGTATAATAATGGAGGAGTACTATTCGCGGTCGGAGGGGCCGACGCACAGACCGCCTAAGTCAAATATGTCAACTTTAGTACCATCCTTGGATTATAAGCTTTCATTTGACACCTCACTTGTCGTTCTACCTGGTATAATGACGGAGGAGTTATATTCGCGGTCGTACGGACCGACGGAAAGACAGCCTAGGTCAAATATCTCACCTTTAGTACCATCCGTGGATTATAAGCTTTCATTTGACACCGCATTTGTCATTCTACCTGGTATAATGATCGAGGAGTTATATTCGCGGTCGGACAGACCGACGGACAGACCGACAAGGTCAAATTTCTCACCTTTAGTACCATCCTTCGATCATCAGATTTCATTTGACACCTCATTTGTCATTCTACCTGGTATAATGACGGAGAAGTTATATTCGCGGTCGTACGGACCGACGGAAAGACAGCCTAGGTCAAATATCTCACCTTTAGTACCATCCTTGGATTATAATCTTTTATTTGATACCCCATTTATCATTCAAGCTGGTATAATAATGGAGGAGTTATATTCGCGGTCGGAGGGGCCGACGCACAGACCGCCTAAGTCAAATATGTCACCTTTAGTGCCATCCTTGGATTATAAGCTTTCATTTGACACCTCATTTGTCATTCTACCTGGTATAATGATCGAGGAGTTATATTCGCGGTCGGACAGGCCGACGGACAGACCGCCAAGGTCAAATATCTCACCTTTAGTACCATCCTTGGATTATCAGCTTTCATTTGACATCTCATTTGTCATTCTACCTGGTATAATGACGAAGGAGTTATATTCCCGGTCGTACGGGCCGACGGACAGGCCGCCTAGGTCAAATATCTCACCTTTAGTACCATCCTTGGATTATCAGCTTTCATTTGACACCTCAGTTGTCATTCTACCTGGTATAATGACAAAGAAGTTATATTCGCGGTCGTACGGACCGACGGAAAGACAGCCTAGGTCAAATATCTCACCTTTAGTACCATCCTTGGATCATAAGCTTTCATTTGACACCTCATTTATCATTCAAGCTGGTATAATGATGGAGGAGTTATATTCGCGGTCGTACGAACCGACGGAAAGACAGCCTAGGTCAAATATCTCACCTTTAGTACCATCGTTGGATTATCAGCTTTCATTTGACACCTCATTTGCCATTCTACCTGGTATAATGACGGAGGAGTTATATTCCCGGTCGTACGGACCGACGGAAGGACAGCCTGGGTCAAATATCTCACCTTTAGTACCATCGTTGGATTATGAGCTTTCAATTGACACCTCTTTTGTCATTCTACCTGGTATAATGACGGAGAAGTTATATTCGCGGTCGTACGGACCGACGGAAAGTCAGCCTAGGTCAAATATCTCACCTTTAGTAACATCCTGGACGGATGGAACTAAAGGACGACGACAATGGCAACGAAAACGGACACTGATTTGTGGTACTTGGAATACACAGGGAATTAGAAATAAAATCGAAGATGTTATCGAAGAAATGAAGAAACACAAAATGGACTTTGCTGTACTCTCTGAAACAAAGAAAAAAGGACAAGGAACTCAAAATCTGGATAGATATATACATATACATACAGGAGTTAATAAGGAAGAACATGCAAAAAGAGGAGTATCAATACTTATATTGAAGAAATACAAAAAGAACATATCGAACTGGCAAGCAATAAATGAAAGAATCATAAAGGTCAACCTCAACCTGAAAGGATCAAAAATGACAATAATAGGCACATACGGCCCGAATGATGATGCACGCGTAGAAGAAAAAGGAAAATATTATGAAGTCTTAGATGAAACTATTTCTCAAATAGGTCAAACAAGGGAAACTATTATACTAGGTGACCTAAATGCAAGAACTGGTAGAAGAATAAACGATGAAATAATAGGACCATATGGAGAAAACACTACAAACGACAATGGCAATAACTTAATAGAAATGTGTAGACACAATTCACTAAGGATCATGAATGGGTATTTCAAACATAAGGCAATACATACATATACATGGACTCAGCCTACAAGAAACTTGAGATCAGTAATTGATTACCTAATAATGAAACAAAAATCTAAAATAAAAGTGCATGACGTAAGAGTGTTTCGAGGAGCCGAATGTGGAAGTGACCACTACTTAGTAAAAGCCAAAATGATACTACCTCTAAGCGGAAATTGTAAACACCAACAAAATCAAAACATAAACGAAAATCACTCAGTAGAAGTTAAACAACTGCAGTACAATCTAACAAGTTTTGACAACGATAGTACTAGAGAATTGTATAAAAAAAGATTAGAGCAACAACTACCACAGGAATTCAAACATAAAACAACAGAAGAGCTACATAGAATAATAAAAAAAGGAATACATCAAGCCGCCAAAGAAGCCTTAGGTATAAGAGAAAATAAACCCAGAAAGACAAATAATTGGTGGAATGATGAACTACAGGAAATGAAAGAACAAAAGCAAAAATTATATCACAGATGGCTGGGAACAAAAGATCAAGAACATAAAAGAGAATATAGAGAAATGGTAAATAAATTTAAATCAACGGTAATAGAGTCAAAAAATCAAAGCTGGGAAAGAAAATGTCAGGAATTAGATACGTACATCGGCGGCCGCAAATCAAGAGAATCCTGGAGGTTTATAAAAAACATCAGATCCAACAAAACAGAACAAATAGCCATACACTCCATAGAACCTGAAAAATGGGAAAAACACTATAAAACACTGTTAGTAGAAGAAAGACCGGAATACAAAAACATAGAACAACATGAAGTCCTGATTCAAGGGGAGCCATTAGCAATCAACGTAGAAGACACTAAAAAAGCTGTATCACTGCTGAAAAATGGACGTGCTCCTGGTCCAGAGGGGATATATGCAGAGTTAATAAAAAATGGAACCAACAAACTATTCGAGATTCTAACAGAAGTTTTCAATAGGCACTTGCATGGAGAACCAGTGCCACAAAGTTGGAAAGAAGGATGGATTACATCTATCCATAAGAAAGGAAATAAGGAAGATTGCAATAACTATCGGGGTATAACTGTTACGAGTACGCTTAGCAGATTATATGGAAGAATTATAAAAGAACGCATATGCGAAGAATACCGCCCTTTTGAGTCAGAAGAACAAAACGGATTCAGAGCAGGACGATCCACAATAGATAGTATTTTCTGCTTATCCCAAATACTTGAGAAAAGAACACTGAGATCTCGAGAAGTGCATTTACTCTTAGTCGATTTAACAAAAGCATATGACACCGTGCCGGTTGCGAAGTTGTGGAAAGTATTGGAGAAAACCAGTATCAGCGTTACACTAATCGATGCTATTAAAGAGCTTTATAAGAACACAATAGCAAAAGTTAAAATAGGAAAAGAGGTGTCTAATGGTTTTCAGGTAACAAAAGGACTTAAGCAAGGTTGTTGTTTATCTCCCATACTGTTCAACATATATATCGATGAAGCACTCAGGCACTGGAAGAAGAAGTGTAAAGGGATGGGGCTATCTATTGGGGATGAAACGTTATATACGTTGCACTATGCAGATGACCAGGTAGTTATTGCCCAAGACAAAGAAGACCTGGAGTATATGGCTAGAAAACTAATGGAAGAGTACAAAAAATGGGGCCTCGAAGTAAATGTCCAAAAAACACAATATCTTTGCGTAGGAGGAGAAAATAATCCAGATGACCTCGACTTAGAAGATGAAACTATTAAGAAATGTGACCAATGTACATATTTGGGGGTAAAACTGACAAAGACAGGACGAAGTGATGAAGCCATAAAAGACAGAATAACCAAAGGAAAACAAGTTATAGGTGCGTTGAATTCAGTATTATGGCAAAAAAATATAAGACCAGAAACGAAAAAACGAATATATAATACCATATTAAAACCAGTAATCGTCTATGGCTCAGAAGTGTGGCAGTTATCACAAAAACTTAAAGGTAACCTATTGGCAGTTGAAATGGATTTTTGGAGGAGAGCAGCGGGAAAGTCTAGATTAGAACATGTGAAAAATGAGGACATCAGGAGACAAATGAAAGTACAAAGATCAATTATAGAAGACATCGAAAAACAACAACTAATATGGTACGGACATGTTAGACGTATGGGGGAAGAAAGACTACCCAAAAAGATATTAGAATGGGTACCACCAGAGAAAAGAAAACGAGGACGACCACCAACAACATGGATCCAAGGAATCTCAAAAGCAATGTCAGCAAGAAATCTATCTGAAGAAGACTGGCAGAATAGACAGGCTTGGCGAACGGGAACCCAAAGGCGTATTACGCTGTGAACGGGATATATATATATATATATATATATATATATATATATATATATATATATATATATATATATATAGTAACATCCTTGGATTATAATCTTTTATTTGACACCTCATTTATCATTCAAGCTGGTATAATAATAGAGGAGTACTATTCGCGGTCGGAGGGACCGACGCACAGACCGCCTAAGTCAAATATGTCAACTTTAGTACCATCCTTGGATTATAAGCTTTAATTTGACACCTCATTTGTCATTCTACCTGGTATAATGACGGAGAAGTTATATTCGCGGTCGTACAGACCGACGGAAAGACAGCCTAGGTCAAATATCTCACCTTTAGTACCATCATTGGATTATAAGCTTTTATTTGACACCTCATTTGTCATTCTACCTGGTATAATAATCGAGGAGGTATATTCGCGGTCGGACAGACCGACGGACAGACCGCCAAGGTCAAATATCTCACCTTTAGTACCATCCTTGAATTATCAGCTTTCACTTGACACCTCATTTGTCATTCTACCTGGTATAATGACAAAGAAGTTATATTCGCGGTCGAACGGACCGACGGAAAGACAGCCTAGGTCAAATATCTCACCTTTCGTACCATCGTTGGATCATCAGATTTCATTTGACACCTCATTTGTCATTCTACCTGGTATAATGACAAAGAAGTTATATTCGCGGTCGAACGGACCGACAGAAAGACAGCCTAGGTCAAATATCTCACCTTTAGTACCATCCGTGGATTATAAGCTTTCATTTGACACCTCATTTGTCATTCTACCTGGTATAATGATCGAGGAGTTATATTCGCGGTCGGACAGACCGACGGACAGACCGCCAAGGTCAAATTTCTCACCTTTAGTACCATCCTTGGATTATAAGCTTTCATTTGACACCTTAAGTGTCATTCTACCTGGTATAATGATCGAGGAGATATATTCGCGGTCGTACGGACCGACGGACAGACAGCCTAGGTCAAATATCTCACCTTTAGTACCATCCTTGGATCATCAGATTTCATTTGACACCTCATTTGTCATTCTACCTGGTATAATGACGGAGAAGTTATATTCGCGGTCGTACGGCCCGACGGAAAGACAGCCTAGGTCAAATATCTCACCTTTAGTACCATCCTTGGATTATAATCTTCTATTTGACACCTCATTTATCATTCAAGCTGGTATAATAATGGAGGAGTTATATTCGCGGTCGGAGGGGCCGACGCACAGACCGCCTAAGTCAAATATGTCACCTTTAGTGCCATCCTTGGATTATAAGCTTTCATTTGACACCTCATTTGTCATTCTACCTGGTATAATGACAAAGAAGTTATATTCGCGGTCGAAAGGACCGACGGAAAGACAGCCTAGGTCAAATATCTCACCTTTAGTACCATCGTTGGATCATCAGATTTCATTTGACACCTCATTTGTCATTCTACCTGGTATAATGACAAAGAAGTTATATTCGCGGTCGAACGGACCGACAGAAAGACAGCCTAGGTCAAATATCTCACCTTTAGTACCATCCGTGGATTATAAGCTTTCATTTGACACCTCATTTGTCATTCTACCTGGTATAATGATCGAGGAGTTATATTCGCGGTCGGACAGACCGACGGACAGACCGCCAAGGTCAAGTATCTCACCTTTAGTACCATCCTTGGATTATCAGCTTTCATTTGACACCTCATTTGTCATTCTACCTGGTATAATGACAAAGAAGCTAAATTCGCGGTCGTACGGACCGACGGAAAGACAGCCTAGGTCAAATATCTCACATTTAGTACCATCCTTGGATCATAAGCTTTCATTTGACACCTCATTTATCATTCAAGCTGGTATAATGATGGAGGAATTATATTCGCGGTCGTACGAACCGACGGAAAGACAGCCTAGGTCAAATATCTCACCTTTAGTACCATCGTTAGATTATCAGCTTTCATTTGACACCTCATTTGCCATTCTACCTGGTATAATGACGGAGGAGTTATATTCCCGGTCGTACGGACCGACGGAAGGACAGCCTGGGTCAAATATCTCACCTTTAGTACCATCGTTGGATTATCAGCTTTCATTTGACACCTCATTTGTCATTATACCTGGTATAATGACGGAGAAGTTATATTCGCGGTCGTACGGACCGACGGAAAGGCAGCCTAGGTCAAATATCTTACCTTTGGTACCATCCTTGGATTATAATCTTTTATTTGACACCTCATTTATCATTCAAGCTGGTATAATAATGGAGGAGTACTATTCGCGGTCGGAGGGGCCAACGCACAGACCGCCTAAGTCAAATATGTCAACTTTAGTACGATCCTTGGATTATAAGCTTTCATTTGACACCTCATTTGTCGTTCTACCTGGTATAATGACGGAGGAGTTATATTCGCGGTCGTACGGACCGACGGAAAGACAGCCTAGGTCAAATATCTCACCTTTAGTACCATCCTTGTATTATAATCTTTTATTTGACACCCCATTTATTATTCAAGCTGGTATAATAATGGAGGAGTTATATTCGCGGTCGGAGGGGCCGACGCACAGACCGCCTAAGTCAAATATGTCACCTTTAGTGCCATCCTTGGATTATAAGCTTTAATTTGACACCTCATTTGTCATTCTACCTGGTATAATGACGGAGAAGTTATATTCGCGGTCGTACAGACCGACGGAAAGACAGCCTAGGTCAAATATCTCACCTTTAGTACCATCATTGGATTATAAGCTTTTATTTGACACCTCATTTGTCATTCTACCTGGTATAATAATCGAGGAGGTATATTCGCGGTCGGACAGACCGACGGACAGACCGCCAAGGTCAAATATCTCACCTTTAGTACCATCCTTGGATTATCAGCTTTCATTTGACACCTCATTTGTCATTCTACCTGGTATAATGACAAAGAAGTTATATTCGCGGTCGAACGGACCGACGGAAAGACAGCCTAGGTCAAATATCTCACCTTTCGTACCATCGTTGGATCATCAGATTTCATTTGACACCTCATTTGTCATTCTACCTGGTATAATGACAAAGAAGTTATATTCGCGGTCGAACGGACCGACAGAAAGACAGCCTAGGTCAAATATCTCACCTTTAGTACCATCCGTGGATTATAAGCTTTCATTTGACACCTCATTTGTCATTCTACCTGGTATAATGATCGAGGAGTTATATTCGCGGTCGGACAGACCGACGGACAGACCGCCAAGATCAAATTTCTCACCTTTAGTACCATCCTTGGATTATAAGCTTTCATTTGACACCTTAAATGTCATTCTACCTGGTATAATGATCGAGGAGATATATTCGCGGTCGTACGGACCGACGGACAGACAGCCTAGGTCAAATATCTCACCTTTAGTACCATCCTTGGATCATCAGATTTCATTTGACACCTCATTTGTCATTCTACCTGGTATAATGACGGAGAAGTTATATTCGCGGTCGTACGGACCGACGGAAAGACAGCCTAGGTCAAATATCTCACCTTTAGTACCATCCTTGGATTATAATCTTCTATTTGACACCTCATTTATCATTCAAGCTGGTATAATAATGGAGGAGTTATATTCGCGGTCGGAGGGGCCGACGCACAGACCGCCTAAGTCAAATATGTCACCTTTAGTGCCATCCTTGGATTATAAGCTTTCATTTGACACCTCATTTGTCATTCTACCTGGTATAATGACAAAGAAGTTATATTCACGGTCGAAAGGACCGACGGACAGACAGCCTAGGTCAAATATCTCACCTTTAGTACCATCCTTGGATCATCAGATTTCATTTGACACCTCATTTGTCATTCTACCTGGTATAATGACGGAGAAGTTATATTCTCGGTCGTACGGACCGACGGAAAGACAGCCTAGGTCAAATATCTCACCTTTAGTACCATCCTTGGATTATAATCTTCTATTTGACACCTCATTTATCATTCAAGCTGGTATAATAATGGAGGAGTTATATTCGCGGTCGGAGGGGCCGACGCACAGACCGCCTAAGTCAAATATGTCACCTTTAGTGCCATCCTTGGATTATAAGCTTTCATTTGACACCTCATTTGTCATTCTACCTGGTATAATGACAAAGAAGTTATATTCGCGGTCGAACGGACCGACAGAAAGACAGCCTAGGTCAAATATCTCACCTTTAGTACCATCCGTGGATTATAAGCTTTCATTTGACACCTCATTTGTCATTCTACCTGGTATAATGATCGAGGAGTTATATTCGCGGTCGGACAGACCGACGGACAGACCGCCAAGGTCAAATATCTCACCTTTAGTACCATCCTTGGATTATCAGCTTTCATTTGACACCTCATTTGTCATTCTACCTGGTATAATGACAAAGAAGCTAAATTCGCGGTCGTACGGACCGACGGAAAGACAGCCTAGGTCAAATATCTCACCTTTAGTACCATCCTTGGATCATAAGCTTTCATTTGACACCTCATTTATCATTCAAGCTGGTATAATGATGGAGGAATTATATTCGCGGTCGTACGAACCGACGGAAAGACAGCCTAGGTCAAATATCTCACCTTTAGTACCATCGTTAGATTATCAGCTTTCATTTGACACCTCATTTGCCATTCTACCTGGTATAATGACGGAGGAGTTATATTCCCGGTCGTACGGACCGACGGAAGGACAGCCTGGGTCAAATATATCACCTTTAGTACCATCGTTGGATTATCAGCTTTCATTTGACACCTCATTTGTCATTATACCTGGTATAATGACGGAGAAGTTACATTCGCGGTCGTACGGACCGACGGAAAGGCAGCCTAGGTCAAATATCTTACCTTTAGTACCATCCTTGGATTATAATCTTTTATTTGACACCTCATTTATCATTCAAGCTGGTATAATAATGGAGGAGTACTATTCGCGGTCGGAGGGGCCGACGCACAGACCGCCTAAGTCAAATATGTCAACTTTAGTACGATCCTTGGATTATAAGCTTTCATTTGACACCTCATTTGTCGTTCTACCTGGTATAATGACGGAGGAGTTATATTCGCGGTCGTACGGACCGACGGAAAGACAGCCTAGGTCAAATATCTCACCTTTAGTACCATCCGTGGATTATAAGCTTTCATTTGACACCGCATTTGTCATTCTACCTGGTATAATGATCGAGGAGTTATATTCGCGGTCGGACAGACCGACGGACAGACCGCAAAGGTTAAATTTCTCACCTTTAGTACCATCCTTGGATTATAAGCTTTCATTTGACACCTTAAGTGTCATTCTACCTGGTATAATGATCGAGGAGATATATTCGCGGTCGTACGGACCGACGGACAGACAGCCTAGGTCAAATATCTCACCTTTAGTACCATCCTTGGATCATCAGATTTCATTTGACACCTCATTTGTCATTCTACCTGGTATAATGAGGGAGAAGTTATATTCGCGGTTGTACGGACCGACGGAAAGGCAGCCTAGGTCAAATATCTCACCTTTAGTACCATCCTTGTATTATAATCTTTTATTTGACACCCCATTTATCATTCAAGCTGGTATAATAATGGAGGAGTTATATTCGCGGTCGGAGGGGCCGACGCACAGACCGCCTAAGTCAAATATGTCACCTTTAGTGCCATCCTTGGATTATAAGCTTTCATTTGACACCTCATTTGTCATTCTACCTGGTATAATGATCGAGGAGTTATATTCGCGGTCGGATAGACCGACGGACAGACCGCCAAGGTCAAATATCTCACCTTTAGTACCATCCTTGGATTATCAGCTCTCATTTGACATCTCATTTGTCATTCTACCTGGTATAATGACGAAGGAGTTATATTCCCGGTCGTACGGGCCGACGGACAGGCCGCCTAGGTCAAATATCTCACCTTTAGTACCATCCTTGGATTATCAGCTTTCATTTGACACCTCATTTGTCATTCTACCTGGTATAATGACAAAGAAGTTATATTCGCGGTCGTACGGACCGACGGAAAGACAGCCTAGGTCAAATATCTCACCTTTAGTACCATCCTTGGATCATAAGCTTTCATTTGACACCTCATTTATCATTCAAGCTGGTATAATGATGGAGGAGACCGACGGAAAGGCAGCCTAGGTCAAATATCTCACCTTTAGTAACATCCTTGGATTATAATCTTTTATTTGACACCTCATTTATCAGTCAAGCTGGTATAATAATGGAGGAGTACTATTCGCGGTCGGAGGGGCCGACGCACAGACCGCCTAAGTCAAATATGTCAACTTTAGTACGATCCTTGGATTATAAGCTTTCATTTGACACCTCATTTGTCGTTCTACCTGGTATAATGACGGAGGAGTTATATTCGCGGTCGTACGGACCGACGGAAAGACAGCCTAGGTCAAATATCTCACCTTTAGTACCATCCGTGGATTATAAGCTTTCATTTGACACCGCATTTGTCATTCTACCTGGTATAATGATCGAGGAGTTATATTCGCGGTCGGACAGACCGACGGACAGACCGCAAAGGTTAAATTTCTCACCTTTAGTACCATCCTTGGATTATAAGCTTTCATTTGACACCTTAAGTGTCATTCTACCTGGTATAATGATCGAGGAGATATATTCGCGGTCGTACGGACCGACGGACAGACAGCCTAGGTCAAATATCTCACCTTTAGTACCATCCTTGGATCATCAGATTTCATTTGACACCTCATTTGTCATTCTACCTGGTATAATGAGGGAGAAGTTATATTCGCGGTTGTACGGACCGACGGAAAGGCAGCCTAGGTCAAATATCTCACCTTTAGTACCATCCTTGTATTATAATCTTTTATTTGACACCCCATTTATCATTCAAGCTGGTATAATAATGGAGGAGTTATATTCGCGGTCGGAGGGGCCGACGCACAGACCGCCTAAGTCAAATATGTCACCTTTAGTGCCATCCTTGGATTATAAGCTTTCATTTGACACCTCATTTGTCATTCTACCTGGTATAATGATCGAGGAGTTATATTCGCGGTCGGATAGACCGACGGACAGACCGCCAAGGTCAAATATCTCACCTTTAGTACCATCCTTGGATTATCAGCTCTCATTTGACATCTCATTTGTCATTCTACCTGGTATAATGACGAAGGAGTTATATTCCCGGTCGTACGGGCCGACGGACAGGCCGCCTAGGTCAAATATCTCACCTTTAGTACCATCCTTGGATCATAAGCTTTCATTTGACACCTCATTTATCATTCAAGCTGGTATAATGATGGAGGAGACCGACGGAAAGGCAGCCTAGGTCAAATATCTCACCTTTAGTAACATCCTTGGATTATAATCTTTTATTTGACACCTCATTTATCAGTCAAGCTGGTATAATAATGGAGGAGTACTATTCGCGGTCGGAGGGGCCGACGCACAGACCGCCTAAATCAAATATGTCAACTTTAGTACCATCCTTGGATTATAAGCTTTCATTTGACACCTCATTTGTCATTCTACCTGGTATAATGACGGAGAAGTTATATTCGCGGTCGTACAGACCGACGGAAAGACAGCCTAGGTCAAATATCTCACCTTTAGTACCATCATTGGATTATAAGCTTTTATTTGACACCTCATTTATCATTCAAGCTGGTATAATAATGGAGGAGTTATATTCGCGGTCGGAGGGACCGACGCACAGACCGCCTAAGTCAAATATGTCAACTTTAGTACCATGCTTGGATTATAAGCTTTCATTTGACACCTTATTTGTCATTCTACCTGGTATAATGACGAAGGAGTTATATTCGCGGTCGTACGGACCGACGGAAAGACAGCCTAGGTCAAATATCTCACCTTTAGTACCATCCTTGGATTATAAGCTTTCATTTGACACCTCATTTGTCATTCTATCTGGTATAATGATGGAGGAGTTATATTCGCGGTCGGACAGACCGACAAACAGACCGCCAAGGTCAAATATCTCACCTTTAGTACCATCCTTGGATTATCAGCTTTCAGTTGACACCTCATTTGTCATTCTAGCTGGTATGTTGACGGAGGAGTTGTGATTACAGACAGACGGACGTGGATAATACAAAGTTTTCACATTTTTTCAAAATTGGGTGAAAACAACATGATGCCAGAATGATTTGTTGCTGAAAATAATATATACATTCTCAAATTGCCTATTATTCGGTGTGTATAATATTATATTCAACAGTGATGCCAAATTTCTGATGCCAAAATGATTGATAATGAAAGTGGGATATACGTTTTCATGTATATAGCGGCAGCGACAAAACGGTAAAACACTGAACTAAATGTATATAATATTTTCACTGTACCATCATTTTGGACTCAAACATTTTATGGAATAAACTTATATAACTTAGTAAGGGATAAACAAAGAAAGCTGATATATTAAAGTAACATCAAGAAATCAAATCTCTAACTACCGAGTTGATTAGACTTCTGGTAACAAGTGCAGAAAAAAAGTTATTAAGGTAGTGTAAAGTGGCATCGATATACAGATGCCACTTTGCAAGACGATGCCAAATCGATGGTAAATGCATAATGTATCGATGCCAAAATGATAGTAGGATGTATATATATATATATATATATATATTTATATATATTTTATATATATTTTTATATATATATTTATATATATATATATATATATATTGATGCACGTTAAGTTGTGACTTCCGGTATACAGAAGAGGCTGTCCGACTTCCACCTTTTCTACTAGGAATTATTTTTTAAAAATTGTGTATTTGGTAAAAGGGGGGCTTATAAAATTGGTCTACCTATTGAGGGGAAAGGATTTACCAAAATAAATTTTGTATATATATACGTATATACCGAAGCGTACAGCATACGTTATGGCTTCCATATATAGGGTAGTTCAAGGTGCGTTGTCACTTCCAGCGGTGTTGTCATATTTTGGAAGTCACAACGACTCGTCTGCTGATTCACCTCTTACTTTAAGCGTAATGTGTGATCTTTTGAAACTTTTACTGTGAATACAGTTGTGAATGCAGTTCTATGTTTTAAAGTTGTCTATTTAAATTAAAAGATTGATATTCTTTTGATTAAACAGGTTTACAAAAAAAATACATTTCGGAATATTTGACGAAACCATATGACTAGGGGGTTTTTGGGGTCGCTGGTCACGAATCCGGGGTCCGCTGACCTCTATCACGTCAGGTAATGGTAATCTCAAGGTCAAATCAAGATAAACCGACAGTCGCTCTGAAAAAGTATATTAGGGGGTTTTTGTGGTCGCTGATGACGAATTTGTGTCCGCTGACCTCTATCACGTCTAGCTCAAGGTCATTTCGAGGTCAAATCAAGATAAATGGACACGATCGCTCTGAAAAAGTATATTAGGGGGTTTTTGGGGTCGCTGATCACAAAACTGGGGTCCGTTGAGCTCAACCGCGACAGGTAAAGGTCATTTCAAGGTCAAATCAGTTTTGTGGACTTGTCCTGATTTGGCCTTGAAATGACCATTACCTTACGTGGTAGAGCTCAACGGACCGCAGTTTTCATGATCAGTGACTAAAAAAACCCCTATATTTTCAGAGCGATTGTGTCGATTTATATTGATTTGACCTTGAACTAGACGTGATAGAGGTCAGCGGACTAATGATTCGTCATCAGCGACACCAAAAACGCCCTAATATACTTTCTCAATTTATCTTGATTTGACCTTGAAATGACCTTTACCTGGCGTGAAAGAGGTGAGCGGACCCCGGATTCGTGATCAGCCACCCCAAAAACCCCCTTGTAACATGGTTTCGTCAAATAGTCCGAAATTTAGTTTTTTTTTTGTAAACCTGTATTATTTATGATATGATTGATATTTATTTTACAAATACTAATATTTTATTATTGCTGCAAAATGGATTTTTTGGAATTAATTAAAAAAGTGTTATTAGTAAGTAGCATTTTTATTATTTATTATTTATTTAGTAGCAATTTATTATTTTTCTTGATTAAATTTTGAATTTTAGATTTTATTACAGGCACCGTCCTTTTAATTTTTGATGTACCAATAATAATGTGTAATAAGAAAATTAAATGGCTAAATACACCAGGTGGGGTTGAGCTGCTAAAAAGCTATCTAGATCCATCTTTTTAGAGCAGATTAGTCCCAGTCTGCTACTCGATACTATTGACTGTGCTTCTCCAGTTCTTTCTATCCTCTGTCTTTTTCTGCTAGTCTCTAATTCCTGCCCTATATAAATTTTCCTTTACTTCCTGTAACCATTTATTTTAGTTCCTCCGCGTCTCCTTCTAACTCCGGGTTTCCATTGTAAAATTGAGTTTATAGTTGTTACGCTACCTGCTCTCCATATATGCCCCAACCATCTAACACTGTGCTGAAATCTGAAAATCTGGAATAATATCTACCCGGGTCGAAACATTTTTTTTAATATATGAAAATAGTTATTTATGAAACAGTTCCTGAAGTATGCTTTTTACGAATGCACGTGATGTTTAGAGCACAAGCGACAACGGAGCGAGTGCTATACATCGCTTAAGTTCGCAAAAAGTACTTCACGCACAGTTTCATACAATATTTTATCTACGATAAACAAATAAAAAAACTGTAACTCTTCATCACTGGAATTCATTCCTATTCTACAATTTTTAGAACTTATTTAAACATTCCAATTTCTTTCAAACCACAAAATTGTCAATTTTTTTTTTGTAATTTATTGCTCATTATGTCATCACCATGACAACGCGAAAGTTAAGGATATTTGATTATATGAAAGTGTGTCAAAAACAGTGCGAAAAAGTAAATCCCGTTTAAAATACATTGTTACTTCACGCACACGTTATATATTAAATAGATCGATGCAGATCGGCCTTATATCGGATCCTCTACTATTAGTCCGTTCGCTGACGGTAAAATATTGCAAAACCCATAAATTTTAAAAAACCGCTTAGATCAGGGGTGGGCAATTACTTTTAAGCGCGGGCCAAAATGAAAGTTTCAAAATGTCTCTCGGGCCGGAGGACTATACCGGATATGTACGCTGTGCCCACGCGAATTTTTTTGGTGTAGTTTATTCCCTGCCCAAGAAATAAATACTATAAATATTATTTTAAAGCATTTGGACAAAGAAATTTGACTGTTAATAATTAGAAAATGGTAATAATAAATTGTCCTACTTGGGAATACATGCGAAAAACTTGTGCCCAGTAAAATATGTCACGTAATTGAAAAAAAAATGGTCATTATATTAAATCATAAGAAGATCCAGAAAAAGAACCAGATAAAAAATGAAGATATTGAGCAAGTGGACAAAATGAAATACTTACTTAGGAGTCTGGATTACGGAAGATTTAAATTCGAAATCATAAATTCGATCAAGAATAGAGCAATTGAGGGTAGACTTTTTGAAGATGAGGACATTTCTGAGTCACCAAAGACTCAATCTGCAAATCTGATATTAGTTGATAAAATGTTGTATATCCACTCTATTCTTTTTTATGGTGCCGAAGCTTGGATTGTTAATGCTGACTTAATGAGAAAGCCGGAAGCTTTTGAGATGTGGCTTTTTGGGAGAATTTAGAAAATACCATGGACCGATCATATACGAACAAAATGATGTTGCACGAAATGGAAAGAGACAGAGAACTTTTGACCTCCATTAAAAGGAGACAGACACCATATTTACGGCACATGCTCAGAAATGATATGTACGAGTTGTTCGAAGGAAAAAGGGGTCCTGGTAGACGACAAATATTCTGACTGAAAACATTTGAGACTGGACCGGGTTAAACACACAGACGCTTTTAAAAAAAGCAGAAAATAGAGACGAATTTGCAATGGTGTTTTAGCCAACCTTCATTAGTGGAGTCGGCGTTAGAAGAATAATAATAAATTAATGGTAATTAAATAAATCAGTTATTGAAAGATTTTATTTTCTTATTTATTTATATTTTAACGATACAAATTAATTTATATTGATACATATTTTGTAAATATACCTAATATTAAATAAAATTATAAAAAAAAAGACAAACATTAAACGTTAAAATTAATAGAATACTCATTATAAGTATAACTTCTATAATAGTTAATGCGAAACGTGAAATCGCGAATGTTCATGTGATATTATTTCTTCAAAATTGGGATCCAAATCACTTGTAGCAATCCTTAATACCGAGTGTAGATTTTCGTCAGTAATTTGTGATCAATATTTATTTTTCGTGGAAACCATCAACGAAAAAGTTCTTTCACAAATATATGTCGAACCAAATAAAACTAGGTATTTTTGAACATAGTTTAAAAAATGTTTAAAATGTTCTGTATTCAAAGCACCGTAGAAAGCACTCAATTCGTTTGATTGAACATTTTCTTTTAATAAATTATTTGCCTGTAAGTCAATTAATTCTAGCTGAATTTCAACAGGAGCTTCTTGCACATCGAAATTGAAAGGTTGACTAATTAATGACAAAGGTTTTTCAATAGCTTTGAAATCTTGAAATCTTCTTTGGAATTCAGTATGCAGGTCTTGTGTTACTGAACTATATTTAAGAAAATCAGAATTTTTCAATAATTCTCGTCGTGTTTGTAATGATGGGAAGTGGTTTAATATTTTTTTATTAAAGTTCTCAGCAAATAAGTTTAGTTTTATCATAAATGCTTTGACATTTGAGTGCATATTGAAAGCGAACTGGTTTTTCCCTTGTAAATTTACATTAAGTTCATTTAAATATTTTACAATATCTACAGAAAACGACAAATCGTTTAGCCATGCCTCATTTTGCAATTCAGGAAAATCGTGTAGTTTTTCTTTTATCGACAAGAAGGATACTATTTCATCAAGCAAATATTGAAATCTGTCCAAAACTTTACCGATGCTAAGCCATCTCACCTCAGTGTAGTAAGGAATTTCGTAAAAGTCACTTTCAATTTCTTTCAAAAATTCAACAAACTGTCGATGATTTAAGGCACGTTCCCGGATAAAATTTACAACTTTTGTCACAACAGTAACGACGTGATTCAATTTTAAAACTTTTCTACATAACACTTCGTTATGAATAATGCAGTGTAAAAATAATATGTCTTGTTCTGGCTGCAACTGTTTTACTTTGTCGATGATTCGTTTTAGTAAGCCCACATTTTTCCCTGTTAAACTAGGACAGCCATCCGTAGTGATGCTTACTATTTTGTTCCAAGGTAAATTTACTTTAACTAAACACTCTTCAACAGCGTTAAAGAAGTCTTCACCGGTAGTTGTATCTTTCATTGGATGCACACTAAGAAGTTCCTCGCGAATTTCACATTTTTTGTTAATGCCCCGAATAAATATTAATAATTGACTTGTGTCAGTAATATCGCAGGACTCATCCAACGCCAGAGAACAATATGTAAAATCAGCAATTATTGTTTTTAGCTGGTCGAGTAAATTTCCTGAAATATTTTCGATCCGTCGTACTATTGTTCTCCTTGACAGGCTTAAATTTTCAAAAATATGTTTTTTTTCAGGACAACATATCTCCGACACTTCTACCATGCACTGTTTAACAAATTCTGCTTCAGAAAAAGGTTTACATAACTTAGCAATTTTGTGTGCAATAACATAACTTGCTTGTGTGGTAGATTTCTCGATGTTACTTTGTTTGCTAAAAATATTTTGTTGTTTATTTAAGTTTTTTGCTAAGTTGTCTGCAGCATTTTTAAGTTCTTCTAAAGAAAATGATGCATATTTTGGATGTTTTGATGTAAAATGCCTCTTTAAATTATATTCCTTGAAAACAGCAATGGTTTAATGGCAAACTAAACAAATTGCTTTCTTACCAATGTTCGTAAAAAGGTATTTTTCTGTCCATGCTTCATTAAAATTTCTGCATTCCAAATCAACTTTTCTTTTTTTAGATTGTATCATTTTGCAAATGCTTACAAATAAATATTTTAATACAATAAAATAAAAACAATGTTTTCAAATTTTACTTACAAAATGTCCTCCACTTTTTCAATTTATTATATATTTGCAAAATAACACACTGTATCAAAAGAAATATGAGGAGTAATAGGAAATACGACCAGTGCTAAATCAAAATAAACTTATACGCGTCTTTCGAAGTATGTAGTTGTAAAACTTCGGCAAAAATCGGTAACAATGAATTTTATGCTGAAGTAGGTATTCCAAACAACCATACTTAATTCAGATTTAATAAATAAAGAATCATATTATTGGGACCAAAGTGCTGAGGTATTTAGATCATAAACTGTCAGTGATATGGTTGAAATAGATACCCAAACACCGAGTGCTTGTCTTGAGACCTTGAGAGTTAAATACGATTATTAATACCGAATAAACAATTATGAATCTCCGGGGATTTCCCTATATTTTAAAAGAAATTTAAAGTAAATAGTTACAATTAAACAGTTTTTAAAAATATAGTTAGCTAAGGCTGTTCGTAATTATAATACTCTCTATTATTTATATATTTAATAATTTATGTGAACACTATGCAAACTATTACTGTTGATTTCAACAAAATCACATAAAAGGGATTAAAAAGATTAGGTACTTGCGGGGTTTTTCAACGGGCCGGACAAAGTAAGCGAAAGGGCCGGACCCGGCCCGCTGGCCGGCTTTTGCCCACCCCTGTGCTATAGCCTTATTCTTTAACTATATCGCTGTAATAACATTGTTTCTAGACAGGTAAATTATCATTGTATACTGGGCGTACCAATCAAACTGGTTTTTTTTTCAATTTTCACAACACCCTGTGGAATATTCTAGCCCTTATACAATATTGAAATTAAAACCCAACTATAGCCCCAGGTTTTCTTAACGTTCTGTTTGTTATTCATTCGCTTATGTTGGATAATAAAAAAGTTAGGGACTTTAACAACTAAACATGTTCTTTATCAATACATGGTGTTTCTAAATAAGTGCGACAAACTTTAAGGGGTAATTCTGCATGAAAAAATAATGATCGTTTACTTGATAAAGCTATGTCCGCAAATGCTTGCAAATATAAAATTCTTTTGCCAAACGATCATTATTTTTTCATGCAGAAATTACCCCTTAAAGTTTGTCGCACTTATGTTTAGAAACACCTGTATCGATAAAGAACATGGCTAGTTGTTAAAGTCCTTAACTTTTTATTATCCAACGTAAGCGAATGAATAAAAAAACAGAATGTTAATAAAACCTGGAGCTATAATCAGGGTGTTGTGAAAATTGAGAAAAAAAACCCAGTTTGATTGGTACACCCGGTATACAATGAAAATTTACCTGTCTATCAACAATATTATCATAGCTATTTTGTTAAAGAATAAGGCTATAACATATTAAAAAAAATTACTTAAATCGGACAACAGGTTTGGGAGATACGAGACATCAAAAATTACCCATTTTTTTGGGGTGCCCGTTTTTCGTGCCGGTGAGTGTAGATTAAATTAGAAGTTCATTGTAAAAAAGGAAGTAAACAAAAACACGAGAAAAATGAATTTATATAAGTAAATAGGTAAGTAAATATTACAGATTAAAATAAGTACAGAAAATATATAATTATAGAGATATATAATCACTTATTGTACCTTCATTTAAGGCTAACTTTAAAAGTAAAGCAGATATGCTATTATTCATGTTTAAAAACAAAAGGCACACAAAACACTAAGTACGATTAGGACCGCGAATCTACAACAGATAAATGTCTGGAAACCGTTACACAGGGTTGCCAAAAAACGGAAGTCACACCGAGCGGTGTGGTATACGGAAGACGCTACGCGTTGTGTACATAGCCTGTATAGTAGCACAAGAGCGACACTAGCGCTGGTGATATACCGTCGAACTAAAATCTGATCTTATGAGTATGTTAGATACGATATGACTTCCAGCGAAATTTTTAATATAAGCCTTCTGATACCATCTAGTAGCCAAATTCGTAAAAATATAGGCAAAACGTTGTGACTTCCGAAATCGGAAGTCATAACGGTATATATGAAGTAACAACGTATTACGAGAATCTACTTTGGAAGTCACATGGATACATGTATCAATATATATATATATATATATATATATATATATATATATATATATATATATATATATATATATATATATATATATATATATGTTACAGTGAAAGCTGAATATTAGTCAAGGTGTACCGTCGCTAGTGATTGTCGACCTTCACTGAAATGACCAGTGAATGTTGATAGTAGAAAATATATATCAGCTTTCACTAGGGAAGGTGAACCTTCACGGAATCAGCCTAGGGAATGTTGAACATCTGGCGGATGTGCACGGCGGGCGAACGACCTTGACCTGTCGTCAATTTAGTTTACATTTTTAATACTTTTATGAAGTTTAACTTGTTTGAACGTATTTAATACCGCATAGTATAATAATTAGTAATTTTACATTTAAGCCTGCAAGTATCTTTTTATTTGCAGATCCCAGTTTAATACTTGTCCAGTAAACATTATAAAAGAAGATGAAATTCCAATGGAAAAGACACTTACTTTACGAACAGTTGCTACTACTCAGTCAACCGGAAGTGGGCAAGGATTTTTTAAGTGCAGTTGTAACAAGAAGTGCCAAACAAAGAAGTGTTACTGCATAAAAAACAATGTTTTATGCAATTCCAAATGCCATAAAGCATTATCATGTTGCAACAAATAATTTTATTATTGTTGACTATAGTATTTTCGTCTCTATTATAGTCTTTAAATTGTAGACTATAGTTTCACGTTTTATTTTGTTCTTATTTGTTCATCTTTCAAATTCTAAATTTACTTTTGTTATAAAAGTATACGTGATTTAAGATTACTCTTTTATTTCTCTCTAACTGTCCCTAGACTGTTGTAGAGGAGGTTGTCATTCACTATAGGAATTGTCAACCTTCACTAGTGGATGTTGATCTTGTTTGTACGTCTGTGTAACTTTCCCTAGACTGCTGTAGGGGAGGTTGACGTTAACTAAGAATGGTCAACCTTCACTAGTGAAAGTTGATCTTGTTATTTCAGAATTCAACTTTCACTAAGATGCCCAGCGAGAGTCGACCGTGACTAGTAAAGGTTAACCTTCCCTGAAACGTCAACTTTCACTGTAACATATATATATATATATATATATATATATATATATATATATATATATATATATATTTATGCACAGATATCAAAGTGAGGTCCTGACATTACGCGCACTTAGTGAGGACCGGTAGAAAACGTAGACATAATCGTTTCGACTCTTCATAGTGACCTTGACAAGTAAATAGCAATTAAAAAATGACGAGTATACACAAAAAAGATTACGTATATGTGCCCCGTATTGTTCAAGTATATTGCCACCCAAGTGAGGCCATTACACGCAGCTATTAAAGTGAGACTGTATATACTTTTTCGTTATGCGCACAAAGTGAGGACAACTTTACGTGTATATTTCCTTACAGCTCATCAAGTGAGGACCATACAGTGTTGTCGATAAATATGAGATTAATCGTTTCTACTGCCTTTTTCTGTATAACACAGTAAGAATTATTATTGTTTCGTTGTTTCAGTCACTTGTAGTTATAAGAAGGATGTGGACTCTTTGTTCTTGCTCGTACTGTTTGTTAATTTTATAACATTTTAGTACCTCAGCATTAAATCACGGTAGCCTTATCGGAGACTAGCGTTAATAAAGAAATAGTTTTATATTTTTTAATAATTTACGTTAAAGATGGATAGGAAAGCAAGAATTTTGAAAATAGCGTTAGTTGAGAACAATAATAATCAAAATGGAGGATACAGTGATAGTTCAGTTATGTGAAATTTATATTGAACTTAACATATAAATATAAAAGCCCGACTTTTGATCTAAGGGGAACACAGTTTTTACGGTACATACATATCTGTCATTTGTCAACCCCCTCCCTTCCATTTCCCCCACCCCTTATTTTTAAATAGGGAATAGGGGCGTGTGCTAGCTCATTTGAAAGGATATTCAATTCTCTATCCAGTATTATTAACATTGACATAATTATCTATACAGAGTGTATTTTAGTATAGGTACTGTTGCCCCTGTCGATTTTCATTTTGAAACGACAATTTTCCAACCTTAATTTTAGTATACAAGATGATTTACTTAATTTAATTAAACTTAATGTACCTTTTTACTGACTTAATTTTACAGTTATTCCACTAGATGGCAAATACAGTGAATATGATCATATGTTTTATTTCGAATAATCATTTTAAAATAGTTTTAGTTTTCTATTTTCTCTGAAAATTGTTGCAAGCTTCGTGTTCTTATACTTAAAATCATGTCACTACAAATTTATACGAGACTACATATTAAGAGTATAGAAAGTATTATAATATATGACATACATGCTTTTTTCCATTTATTGAAGATATTTCACCTTATCCTGAAACAATGCAATGTGAACAAGTGTCCTCAACTAAAAAAATATATCAGACTATTTTAATACTAAGTGTATAGTTTGTACTATAAACCGTATTGAAATAGATTGCAACATGTGTGTGTGGTTGGGATATTGACTGCGAAACCTAAGGCTTCATTCGCCTAATCATATTTACCTTTGATTCTTATAACAATAAATAAAATTGATTAACATTTTATATCAATATTATTAGTATTTTTAAACAATATCAATATGATATATCAGTATGATAAAGTCAAGATAAACAATACTATAATAGAAAGCTTTGAGGTCAAACAATGACTGCGGCAGGGTGATCCATTATCGTCTATAATGTTTAGCATATTACTAGAAAAGGTTATACAGGAAGCAAACATTAATAGAACAGGTCTGATCTACCACAAAAAACATCAGTGCTTGGCATTCGCAGACGATTTGGTAATCTTGGCTAGGAGCAAAATAGAACTTATAGAAACAGTCATGAAACTCGAGGAGAGGGCAGCAACCAAAGGATTGTATATAAATGAAGCAAAAACAAAGTATATGGAATGAACAAATAAGCAATTCTTTCGGGGGCAATACATAACAATGACAACAGCGAAGGGAACACAGTATAAATTCGAAGAAGTTTAGAGATTTGAGTACTTAGGAACTGTCTTCACAAGAGATCCTAACTATGAAGAAGAAATACAAAAGAGAATTATGTCGGGCAACCGCGCTATATTTGCTTTTAATGGGTTGTTAAGAAGTAAACATATATCACGAAGAGCAAAACTAAGAACTTACAAGACCGTAATAAGGCCGATAGTAACGTATGCTTCTGTAACATGGGTCACAACAAAAAAACATCAAGAGTTGTTGTTCCACCCGGTGGGAAACTGAGCTCTATCAAGATCCTAACATACTAGCAGTAATTAAGGCGCAAAGACTTAGATGGTTGGACCATGTGCAGAGGATGATTCCATCTAGAATTCCCAGAATGGTACTATCTAGTGCATTGGCAGGGAAAAGACGAAGAGGAAGACCGAGGTCACGATGGAGTAATGGAGTTAGAGAAGATATGAGAAGAATTAACTTAAGGAACTGGGAAACAAAAGCGACTGACAAAAGGGAGTGGAAAAGAATAGTACATCAAGCCATGGGCCTACTAGGCTCGTACTGCTTACATATTATAATATCAGTTTTCTAATATTATCCAGTTCCATATCCAGTTCCGAATCCAGTGGTTATATTTCTTCCGTATTGTTTAGTTTCGCTTCCAGTGATTGTATTTTTTTTTCTTGTTTTTTTTTTGAAATATTTATTTATTATTTTATTACTATATTTTTTTATTGTGCTCATAATAGATTGCAACATTGTCTACAGACATGAATGCAGTAACAATAAATAAAAAAATCGGAGATCCACACCCCGGATTTGAAATCGAAACCTCTGCTTTACGAATCCGAGATCCGAGGTCTACCCACTAGGTCACTAGGCTATCGCTCTTAAGACAATATTTTTTCCTGAAACGGGGAACTTCTAAAGCCGGGTCTAGACTATGTAACAAAACATGCTAATAAAAAAGTTGTACAACAAATTTGTTGTACAACTTTGTTATGTAACTTGGTATAATATAGCATGAGTATCCAGACTATATAACAAAAAACAAAACAACAACATGCGCATAAATTTTGCAGCATTTTAGATGGATAGCTGGTAGGTTAGGTAGTATATAGAATTGCGTCATATAAGTATGGAGGATCTCTTCATAGCAACAGCAGCTTGTGTAATATTGTGGAGGCGACACCGGCGTGTTAAATTAATATTTTGGATGTGTCCTTCATTAGCAGCTCGAGCAAAATATAGGTAGTGGTACAGCTCTTTTAGCTGATCTGGAAAGAGATAACATAGACCCATCGACAGGAGACATTAAATGTGATGGCAGTTTTAAAAACTTCTTAAGAATAGAAAGTTCTTATTTTGAATTTCTTATAAATGACATCGGCCATAAAATAGGCAGGAAAGACATTTCGAGATGCAATTCCAATAAGAGAAAGATTAACAGTTATATTATTAGCAAAGTATATTTTTTAAACTTTTTATTCATTGTTTCAGAGAGGAAGTATAACATTGGTGTAAAATTTAATTCCTCAGTATTATCGTCTTCACCTGTTCATGATTGAGTGTCACTGTCTGTTTGAATTGGTGTAGCTGGAGAAGTAGCGGATGTAGGTGTAGTGGACGGAATAGAAAGGCTCAGATATATTGTATGATTGAGTGCCTGTTTGAGTAGCTGATGAAGCAGTCTGCATCTGTGTAGCGAATGAAGTGAATGTTACAGGTTTTATGTCTGAACACTCTGCTCTGTAGAGAATAGTATTTATGTCAAATTTAGAGTTGATTTGCACCGATTTGCTGTTAAGGTTCCGCGTACTGCTTTTCTTTTGTTGGCTTGAGTTATAGGCGTACGTGCATTAGTTTTAACTACAGTTTCTGTATCTATTTTCACTTTTATTTCAGTCTATTCATCGTGTTTTTTATTTGTTTTTTAAATCAATAAATGTAGCTCATCCCATAGCAATCCCATAATACTCGTTACTTACGAAATAGCTCAATTAAATGAGTAGTCAGTTCTTTCGACAATTTCATCGCGTAAATGACCCTGCGTGAACAGAGCAAAGAAAAATCTAGCACAATCACTCCAGAATGAACAAGGCGATATGACTCCAACGGTTGCTGCTCGCGTAGGTACTATGCCAGAGAATGTTTCAATAACATGTTTTTAGGTGTAGATCAGTCGCGGTGCGGTTTTATAACTTTCTTTGATGTTTACCGACATCTGTTGGATAACATAAAACATGCTATATAACCAGAAAAATGTTATACAACACTGTGTTTTAAAACTTGTTTTTTTTAAATTTTGTAACAAGTTACAAAACTTTGTTATTTAACATGTTTTGTTACATAGTCTGGACCCGGCTTAACGGTAACTGCTTATAGGTAATACACTACAATTTCTGAATATTTTTTCTGAAATCTATCGAATGGTACCAAACACGACCCCCACGGAGGTGGGGGGGGGGTTACTTTAAAATCTTAAATAGGAACTCCTTTTTTTATTTCAGATTTGGATTCTTTGCGTAAAAATAAGCAACTTTTATTCGAAACGTTTTTTCTAATTACGGATAGGTGGCGCTATAATCGGAGAAAACGGGTGTTGGAAATGGAAAATTAAATTAAAATATGGAAAGTCCCCACTTAAATGGAAAATTTTACTTAACTTTTTTGGTTTTAGAACCTAATAATCACAACCCAATAGGTCCCCAAAGCGCTCGAGTGACTGCACATTTAGCATACTTTGCTCCCCTACTATATGTATTATAAATAATATGCGAAGTAATTATTAACCCAAACAACCATAATTCAACTTTTATTTACTAATAAAGAACTGGACGAAAATGTCACATCAGCTTTTATGAAACACATGAATATTTACATAAAAAGGTATGTGATCTGCTTGAAATCGATATTCCCAAAATCATCTAAAAATTGTTTATACATGAGTACTTTGAGACTCTTGTATGAATGTGAATACCGAAATACGATTAGGAATCTCCATTATGTAATTTTTAAATAATACATAATTCTTAGGAAATGAAAGGTATTATACAAACGTGTTAAAAAATACTACCTACTGAAATTTTTTGATGGCAATAAATGATGAATTGGTTTATCGAATTTATTTTTAAGGTGATACAGTAGCGATCAACAGGTAGCCAAAACGCGTTCCAAGATTGAGGCTGTAATTTTGAATATTTTTTCGAGATATTTGGCACACGTATTTATAATATAATAAAGAATGGCGGTACAGAGCCCAATTTGAAAAATATATTAATATGTGGAAATTACTCTGTAAATAAATACAATATTAAAAAAACGAGTCTGTACCGCCATTAAGAAGAACAAAAAAATACACTTTCTTCAAATAAACTTTTTTATCAGATGCCTAGATTTTGTGTCATTTTGGAACTACTAATGAAATAAAAAATTTTAGTAGTTCCAAAATGACACAAAATCTAGGCATCGGATAAAAAAGTTTATTTGAAGAAAGTGTATTTTTTTGTTCTTCTTAGTGGCGGTACAGGCTCGTTTTTTTAATATCTATTGTATTTAATTACAGAGTAATTTCCACATATTAATATATTTTTTAAATTGGGCTCTGTACCGCCATTCTTTATTATATTACGAATACGTGTGCCACATATCTCGAAAAAATATTCAAAATTACAGCCGCAATCTTGGAACGCGTTTTCGCTACCTGTTGATCGCTAGTGTCTCCTCTTAAGTAAAATATGTCATTTGGATATTTTTTTAAACTCGATAGATCCTAGGGACATGTCGGTAGATCGGTAGGATCATCACTTTTGGGAGTTTTGGGAATATCCCAATTGACAACGCAATATACACCGACGCCGTCTACAACGAGCGACGAATCAGAGATGCCAGATTGGGGTACTTTCGCCCATTTTTAGGGTAATTTGAAAGCACATGGGAAAATTTTTATAGGTTGAATTGGTTGGGGAATTTTTCGGGAGGAAAATTGAACAAACTGAATTGCAATATAAATGTATGTAACATATAACATTATATTAACATTATAACCTATCGAGTATATAAGAAGGAAGAGAGACAGACCCCGAAAATCTTTTAGAGATAAAATGGACGAAGCAATATTAGAAAAGAAACCTGCAGGACTGGAAAAACAGAAAGAACTGAAAATAACGGTCAAGTGAAATAATACAGGAAAAACTATGGAAATCCAGGGTGGTCAAGAACAAACAGGATGTTTCTAAATAAATGCGACAAACTTTAAAGGGTAATTCTATATGAAAAAATAATGACAGTTTGCTCTATAAGCATATGTCAGCAAATACTTCGTTTCCGAGATATGGGGTGTTGACATTTTTCTTACAAACTGACGATTTCTTTATTGTTCTAAAACCGGTTCAGATATGCAAATGAAATTGGATGTGTTTTAAGAGGTAATTATTGCGCATTTTTTGACATAAAATTAATAATTTTATATCTACTGTTGAAATGGTGTGAATTTTTTTAAAGAAAAACATAGTACGCCACTGAGATATTTCAAATAACAAATCATTTTGGAATTACTCGTTCAATTTATGATATATACAAAAATCTATTATTCCTTTTTTTCATACGTCGTTCGTGCCGTTTTTATGCAAAAAGTGAAACATCTTAACGCGTACAAAGTATTCGAAATAAATTTCTATATATTCATATTATGAAAAAGAACTTGTCAATTCTAATTCATATAGATATACCTGGTTTGTTTTTTTTATTTCAAATTACACACCCACGGACACACGACAATGTTGATAAAGCAAAGTTTACAGAACAGGAAGACAAAACTATTTAACCATTGAGGCTATAATGACAAGCAGCAGTATAATAATATCACTGACTATTCATAAATTTGTTGATACTTCGTAAATCTGATCTTCGTGTATTTTAAGTATGTATGTATAACATTGTAATACCATAAAAGTGATAGGTATTACCTGACAAATGACCTTTAAAAGCCATAACAATTTTTAGGTTGCATTATTTTTATTAGAGAATTTTTGTGAGCTAGAAATAGTTTTCTTATTGTTACAATTATTTAATATTAATTGTCTTAGGAGTAATCTTAGCCCAAAGATAATCTATAAAGTCCAAAAAAATAATGAATGTAAAAAATATTATATTTTTTTTTTGTTTAGCTAATGCCTCGACAACTAATGGCCATTGGCATGGTAGGTACGGTAATTTTGAACAGTTAGGTACCTAGTGTCATGTGTAAGTAGTGTGTGTTGAGTAAGCGCCTTGTTACTTTGCAATGTCGACGTCATTGTCTTTGCAAAGAGACGCTAATTGTATCCGAACGTCTGCGGTCCCTCCGGTGAGAACCGATCCCACGAGGACAGAAACTATATTCATTTATTAATTTATAATAAATGAAAAATTTCCGACCCTGGTGAGATTCGAACCCACAACCTTTCGGATTTTTTAGATCCACAGGCAGGCGCTCTTACCACTGAGCCACGGAGGGGGGTAAATATTATATTTATATATCAGCGTCTCTCAAAATTTGGCGCCCCCAAATTCTGGCGCACCGGGCGGTCGCCCGGCTCGCCCGCCCCTTTATCCGGCGCTGCTTTAAGGCACTAGTGCTTTAAAATTTTTATGGCACTGCAATTCGTATTGATCGTATAGGCAATTTTGATGTAATGTCAAAAAAATATAAAAATGGAATGTCAGTCAAGTTCAAGTAAAAGTTTTTGTAGATATTGTCCTGTAATTACGTTTGTAGAAAAAATATTGCATGATATGTCTGTTAAAATGTGCATTTTTAAGGCACTCATGTGAATTGCAGAACTCACTGTCGCTCATTCTGCAAACTTTCACATGCGTGCCTTAAACGTGTACTTTTAACACTTATATCATAAATAACTATTGAAATACTGATTACAAAAATTTATAGTATTTTAAGCCTTTCTGAGAGCATATGCGCAAAAATTTCGCTCGAATTATTTTTA
The DNA here is from genome assembly GCF_917563875.1 of Diabrotica virgifera virgifera. NCBI lineage: Eukaryota > Metazoa > Arthropoda > Insecta > Coleoptera > Chrysomelidae > Diabrotica > Diabrotica virgifera. Next base: position 78,697,372 of record NC_065451.1, read on the forward strand.
AATGCGTTCATTTTTTTCGAATACTGAGAAAACCTTAAGTATTTTTAAAAAATTTAAACGCAGAAAGAAATATTACTGTATTATCCATGGTCGAAAGTCCTTGAGAACTTCTATAAATATTTATTTTAATAAGTCACAGGGGTGAAAAAAAATAGTCTGATTTTTAATTTTAAATATATCATTCAAAAGAAACTTTTTGTTCATTATAAGGGACTTTCTGCCCTCGGGAATAATGTAGTTTTCTATTTTGCGTTTAAATTTTTTTAAAATACCTATTAGTTATCTCAGGATTCGAAAAAAATAAATGCGTTTAAAAAGAACTCGAACGAAATTTTGCGCCTAGGCTCTCAAAAAAGATTAAAGTATTAAACATTTTTGTACTGTTTGAATTTATGCGACGATTGACGATCCACTGTTTTAAAGATTGGTTGAACAGATGTTGCCAGTTGTATGGTCCTCACTATGTGTATCGTAAGTTATTCAACAGGGCATAGAATATACATGGTTAGAAAATATACGCCAAAGTCAGCGCCTCTATGCGGAAAATCTCTGAACTAAAAATTGATGTGGACCATACAAAGTGAGGTCCCACTTTTTTTTGTAAAAAAACAGTGTTTGCTATCAGTACATGTCTACGAAAAAGTCATACATTGATTGACTAAGTGAGGTCCGTATACTGGACCTCACTTTGTACAGGACCTCACTTCAACCGCAGTTTCTTTTGATATGTGGCTCACTTCATACGCTGGGAGTAAATATATATATATATATATATATATATATATATATATATATATATATATATATATATATATATATATATATATATATATATATATATATATATATATTGTATTTGCGTCCCTCGTGGCTTCTGTATAGTTTTGACTCTTCGTGACTTCCGATCAATATACAGCGTGTATATTAACAAGAATAATTTCATACAGTTAGCGCTCGCTTTGGCATCCGTTATACTGGCAACAACGTACTTATAATATCAAGTAAAATATTTAACCTTGGTCGTGTTTAAGTGCAAATTTAGTTGTAGAACCCAGACAAATTCTATTTATAACTTTTGCCAATTAGGTGGTTTTGCTCGGATATACGATAAGGATTTGCTGTAAATTGTTTGTTTTCGTTTTTTTATACTCTTAAATCAGGTTAGAAAAACTTATTTCTTGGGTGTAGTTATGAATGATGTATTTTCTAAACTTTTAGATTTTCTATTTTATTTCGATGGAAGAAGATTATGGATTTCGGAAGATTTCGATGGAATAAGTTATATTGTAATATACTTAACAATACCACTATATACCCTTGACAAATTTTTATTTTTTAAAGTTAATAATTGTTTGATGAGCTTTTCGATAAGTTAGGTTAGGTATATTATTAAATTTTATTTTGATAATAATCGGTACTGTTTCTCTCTCTCTCTCTCTCTCTCTCTCTCTCTCTCTCTCTTCCTGTAATCCCTTCCCAGCGCATCCTTATCTGTTTTATTCTTTCGAAATTTGCTATACAAGTATTTTCCATTGCTCTCTGTTTCTCGCTCTCTGTTTGACTTCTCTCCATCTCAGGCCAATTATTTCATGATCTCTTATTACAGTTCTTCTCCAGCTATTATCAGGTCTTCCTCTTCTTCTTCTTTCGTCTGGTTGGTATTCGAGTGCTTGTTTGGTTATATTATTTCGATCCTTCCTCAGAGTCCGTGTAATTCATTTCCATTTCCTATTTTTAATCGTGACTGTTATTTTCTCTTGTTTTGTTCTTCTCCGTAGATCTATGTTTTTTATTTTATCTGGCCAGTATATTTTTAGGATTTTCCTCAACGATTTATTTATAAAGGTTTTTAATTTTTTGCTAGTTGTTTCTTCCTGTCTCTTCCTGTAAATATTTTGATTTTGGTTAATTCTGATATATCGCGTGTGTTCCAGATTTTCCTTAATGCATTATGAATATATAATGAGTGCATATTGTGCCTTTACTATCCTTTTTTCTACATCTGATCTACTAGCGCCTTTTTTTCCATGGTTGATCCCAGATAATATGTAAAGTTATCTACCTCCTGTATTTGTCTTCCTTGTATTTTAATTTTAGTTTCTTGGTTGCTGTTTTTTAAGTTTTGTTTTTTTTTGTCTTTATCTTCAGGCCCATTACCCTGGAGTATTTTGCAAGCTTCTTTTGCTTATGGCTGCTATGTTCGGTTAGCGGAAAAATGTCATCTGGGAACTACAAATCCTCCAACTAGTCATGCAATTTCAATCTAATACCTGTTTTATTATTGCTTACTTTCTGCATGATCCAGTCCGTTATTATTAGAAATAATGTCGGGGATAGCACACATCCTTGCTTAACTCCGCTTTGTATAACTACATCTACTACCATTTTTCCCGCATGTTCTAGTCTGGCTGTATATTTCTTGTCAAATAGTCTGATTAAGTTGATGTATTTTATCGGTAGTCCATATAGTTTTAGAATCTTCCACATTTGTTCTCTGTTTATACTATCGAATGCCTTTTCAAAGTCAAAGTCAAAGTAAACATTATGTTTATATTTTTTTGCCATTCACTAGCTTGTTCCAAGATAATTATAGAGTACAGGAGATACAGCGGTACAGGTACAAGATACAGAGGTGCTGATAGAGTACAAATGTGGTCGATAGTGGAGCGTTTTGCGCGAAAGCCTTCTTGGTTGCTTCTTAGTCTTAGTTTCTTGTCTATTTCTGGCTTCAGTTTATTCAATATGATATTTGACATTATTTTGAATGTGGCACTTAGCAGTGTTATTGCTCGCCAATTCTCGCATTTATTTAAATCGCCCTTTTTTGGTATCTTAATGGTTACACCCTCGTTCCATTTCTGTGGGAGCTCCTGGTCGGCCCATATCTTGAGTTTGTGTAACATTTCTACTAATTTGTTTGCGCCCGCCTTTATTAAATTTATCGGTAGGTTGTCGCTTTCAGCGGCTTTGCCATTTTTTTAGTTGATTCAGTGTGTTTTGTATTTCTTCTTTCATAATTTCAATTGTTCTAATGTTTATTTCCTGTATTACGTTATCTTCGTCTATATCTGGTGTTTGGAGTATATTTCCTCGCAGTGTTGTTTTCATCTTTGTATTATTTTATGTTCTGATTTAATTATATTTCCTTGTTTATCTTTGATTTGTTTATTATTGTTTAGTGTTTTCCCTGTCAAATTTCGGATGATATTGTACTGTATCTTCAGGTCGTTTTCTTGCGCAGTTTTTTCTGACATTTTTACCACATCATATACATAGTATCTTTTGTCTTTCCTGGCTTGCTTTTTAACCGCTATATTTTTTCTTTGTATTTCCTTTCTACTGCTTTTTCCTTCTTCGGTTGCTTCTTTTTGTAACATTTTTTTTATGTTTCTTTCTTTCTTCTCTTAGTTGCAATAGTCCAGAAAAATAAGGTTTTTGTCGGGACACTTGACCAGCCAGGTTGCAAATGGGTTTTTTGGAGTTATACCTATTACATTATAAATACAACAATGCCCGTCACAGTTCGGACGAGAATTTTAGTAATTAACAAATAAGGGTCAAATATGACAGTTTTTCGTTTAAATCGCTACAGGTAAAAATAAGGTAATTAAATATCTTATTTAGATTATTCACCTTTTCGTAGATAAGCAAAGGTTTAAAATTTTTTAAATTTTGATCCGATTATTTGTTACTTCGGAAATTGCAAAATAAAACTAAATTTCGAAAATAAAAAAATTGTTATAACTTATAAAAAAATGAAATTAAGACTTTGATATTGCATGAAATGTTGAGTCAAACAGTCCATAATGCACAATAAATTTGAAGACGATTTGTCAATTAGTTTAAATTTTATTCGATTTGTTTATCACAAAGAGCTTTTTTTGCAATGTTATTGTTCAGAAAATTATAATAATACAGCCATTCTCTGGAAACCACAGGAAAGAAGAATACTTATATTTTTAACTTATTTAAAAAATCAATAAGAAGTCATTTTTAGCATTCTGAAAACATTTTACGAAAGTAGAATAATTTTTGGCTTCTAAACAATTTTAATAACCATATTAACATATTGACTAAATCTGCGTTGGGATTTGAAAAGCTGATATTTTTACACGAATTTTCAAAAAAAAACTTTTCGCCTAGGTTAATTACGAGCAAAGTTAGCCACTTTTATTACTTATTTAATTCACAGTTACTTCTATGTACATAAAATTCTCCTGTAACAGTGTTAGTTATCATATTCCTCCGAAACGGCTTGACCGATTTTTATGAAATTTTACACGTATATTCTGTAGGACTGAAAATAGGTGGTAGTCTATTATTTACACCCATACGTTATAAGGGGGGTTGCCCCCTGCCACTTTTTTATTGTTTTGGAGAAAATTGTCTACCTTCATTTTATATTATGTACCATTAAAAATGTATACAACCCTTACCTTTCACCTTTCTACCACCAACCCCTATTTTTTAATAGTTATCTATTTATTTACATCTATAAAATTCTCCTGTCGTAATGTTAGTTGCCATAATCCTCCGATACCGCTTGAACGATTTTTATGAAATTATATATGTATACATATACTTGTATATGTATACATAACATTTTGTATTGTTAGGTGGGTATATGTGTACATAACATACTCTACAAAACTACAGGTATATATAAATTAAAAAAATAATGATAAAAGTCCATCAACAAACTCCGGAGATATTAAGCGCAACATATCTTTGAAAAGTTAATTTCATTTTTTGAGTGCACGGATTTTAATAATTCCGCTCCACAGACCACGAGTCGATTTCGTTAGGACGTCATTTTTAAAGATATATTAACAACTCTGTTCAAGTTTACTCAAACTTTTACACATAAACTATATACATACCTTGAACTTTAAAATAGCGCTAGTTAGGTTTCTTAATTGTTATAAAGAAACTAGCTGTGAATTAAATAAAAAAAAGTGCCTAACTTTGACCGTAATTAATCAAGGTAAAAGTTTTTTTTAACATTTATGTAAAAGTACACATCGAAAACAATGTGATAACTACAGGGGTAATTTGTGTTACTAAAAGATAAATTTTTCATATCTACAGTATTTTTTGATAAAATGCATATTTTTCGAGGTATTCTCAAAAAACCCTCTAAAAAAGTCGATTTTTTCGTCGAAAAACTGTTACTTTCAAGCGCGAATAACTCGAAAAATATTAGTTTTACGAAGAAAATGTAAAAAACATTTCTTTCTTAGAATTACTTTTTACATCGATTTACATGGTTAAAATGCAATAAAAATTTCCCGTCCTCGAGATGGGGTGGCAACCACCCCAAGCTTTTAGCGTACAGCGGCATGATATATAAAATGATCCTTGGCCTATTCCCTACGCCCTACCTTCTGTGAAAATTTCAAGTAAATCCATGCTGGACGAAAAAATTGCGAGTCAAAATGCTTCATTTCCTCGACTATAGAAGGAGGAGAAACAATCAGTAAATGTAACGAATATAAATACCTGGGTATGAATATGAAAATCACGAATGATGGAACACTAGACGGAGCCGTTAAAGAACGAAACACTCAGGGCAGGAAAGCAATTAGGCTCCTAAACTCAGTACTCTGGGACAAGCAGGTAAACAACCAAAACAAGAAAAAGATCTATAACGCCGTAGTGAAAAGCATTATAACATACAGCTGCGAAGTATGGCATATGAAGGAAAAATCAAAACGAATGTTAGAGGTCACCGAAATGGATTTCTGGAGAAGGGCTGCAGGAAGATCAAGAAGAGAACATGTCACCAATGAACGGATACGAGAAATAATGAAGGTCACACATACAATAAATGACGAAACCAACGAAATACAACTACGATGGTTTGGTCACGTATAAAGAATGCATGAAGACAGAATCCCAAAACAAGGGCAAAAATGGAAACTGCAAGATAGAAGAAGATGAGGTAGACCGAGGAAAAGTTGGCAGGCAGGAATAAACAAAGCCATGGATGAAAGAGGTCTGCAAGTAGATCAATGTACGGACAGAGAGGAATGGCGAACGGGTATCGGAAGACGAAGAACGTTATAAACCGATAATATAATAATAATGTAAAAGTACCAGCTTTTTAAATCCTAAAGTCTAGGGATGGCGCTTGTTGAACAAAAAACCGGTTTTTGGTTATACCGTTTTTTTTTTAACTTACGGATTAACCTGGCGGTTATAACCGGTCAAAAAATCGGTTGTTCCAAAAACAGGTTTTCGGTTTTTTTTAATCAAAAGCAAATACTCAATAAGTTATAATGTTACATTTATATTGCACTTTAGTTTGCTCAATTTTCCTCCCGAAAAATTCCCCAACCAATTCAACCTATAAAAATTTTCCCAGGCGCTTTCAAGTTACCCTAAAAATGGGCCAGAGTACCCCAATCTCTGATTCGTCGCTCGTTGTAGACGGCGTCGGCGTATATTGCGTTGTCAATAATTGGGATATTCCCAAAAGTGATGATCCTATCGATCTATCAAAATGTCCCTTGGATCTATCAAGTTTTAAAAAATGTCCAAATGACTTATAGGTATTTTACAAAATAAATTCGATAAACCAATTCAGTATTTACTTCTCTATTGCCATCAAAAAATTTCAGTAGGTAATATTTTTTAATACGTTTGTATAATACCTACCATTTATTTCGTAAGAATTATTTATTGTTTAAAAATTACATAATCGAGATTCCTAATCGTATTTCGGTATTCACATTATACAAGAGTCTCAAGTACTCAAGTATAAACAATTTTTTAGCTGATGATGGTTGGAATATCGATTTCAAGCAGATCACATACTTTTATGTAAATATTATCATCACATGCACCATTTCACCAGTCTAATTAACTATTCTCAAAATTGTTTCATAAAAGCTGATGTGACACTTTCGTCCAGTTCTCTATTAGTAAATAAAAGTTGAATTATGGTTGTTTGGGTTAATTACTTCGCATTTATTATTTATAATATTATATGATTAAGATCGAAAATATATAGAAATTTCTTCATTTTTCTCTAAATTAATTTTTTTCCACAGGCAACTTATTCGGTTTTTCAATGGTTATTACTTTAAAAAGAAAAAAACCGGTTATAACCGGGACAAAAAAACAACCGGTAAAACCGGTTGTTTCGAATTAAAAAAACTGGGTTTAGGTTATAACCGGTAGGTTTTTTCCATCCCTTAGTCGATTAATTTAGTTTGCAGTCAATACTAACAAATATATTCAAATTGTTTATAAGCCAAAAATGACTCTACTTTACTAAAATATTTTCGGAATGATAAAAATGAGTTTTTATTATTTTTTTAAAAACTTTGAAAACATAAGTATTCTTCTTTCATGTAGTTTCCACAAAATTGCTGTATCATTATTATTTTATGAAGAAAAGCATGCTTTATCATTGCAAAGAAAAGGATTTTTTATTAAACAAATTGAATAAAATGTAAACTAATTGACGAATCACCTTGAAATTTTTTGTTATATCTGGACTGAACATGGACTGTTTGACCCAATTTTTCATGTAATATCAGTCTTAAGTTTATTTTTGCAAAAGTTTATTTTTGCAACTTCCGAAGCAACAAATAATCGTACCAAAATTCAAAAACTGCCATTTTAAACCTTTTTCATCTACTAAAAATGAATACTCTATCTGATATAAGATATTTAATTACTTATTTTTACCTGTAGCGACTTAAACGAAAAGACTGTAATTTTCAGGGCCGTGCCGTTCTATGATGCGGTGAGGCAGCCGCATCAGGCGGCATCACAAGGGGGCGGCATAATCAGTAAAATCTAATATCTTCTTCTTCTTCAAGTGCCGTCTCCTAATCGGAGGTTGGATATCATCATCACTATCTTTAATCTATCCACCTCTGCTCTAAAGAGTTCTATAGAACTGCATCTAAACCAGTCCCTTAAATTCTTTAACCGTGACATTCTCCTTCTTCCAATGGACACGCGCCAACTCGTAACTCTTAATGACAAACTTTTTCAAATCAAAATGTACACCGGCCAATTCGTAACTTTTTTACTACCTGACCCTCCCAACTTGCAACTTATACAGGTGAATTCGAAACCATTGTTTAATTCTAATTCTATTTACACATAAACATTACATCTACTGGTAATGCAGCAGAGTTATGCTCCACGTAACGTAGAGCCACACCCAGAGCTTTAGTGGCATCTGCGTGTGACACTCAATATGACAGGGAAACTTCTTCCTCGCTTTCTTCATCTTCATTAGTCATTAGGGTTGCCTTGAGGTTGAACCAAGTCTACAATGTATTCATCCGTAAATTCTTCGCTCCCTTTGTCGTCAGCTTCAATCCATTCTGTAATTACACTTTCTTCTTAGTTTTCTGATCCATCTTGTATAGGGGAACGGGGAAAAATGGAGCTTATTCAAATTAAAAATCAAGCCATGGAGTTAACGACTAAGCACAAATGATGACACTGGCTCTGCATCAGTGACATCAATCTGAGATGGGTGGAAGAGGGAGAGAGACAGGCACAGCGACTCAAAATCAACGACAAAGTAAACTTTCAATTATTAGTTAGGCTAACTTTCGGATAATCCGACCTTTTCGGAATCCGAACAGGCTGTCCCCCCAATTAGTTAGGATTTGCGGGGTTTTACTGTATATAGGTACCTACTATAATATCTGCGTTCCAATCGGCTGGTAGTCTGTTTTGTTCATATTTTTTGTTGTATTAGCTGGTTTATTTCCTTATGTAATTCTCTTCCTCTGTATTTTTTTCCACTGTTATTTCATTTTCTTCTGCTGCTTTTCCGTTTTCTATGTTTTTAATATTTGTTTTTGTACGTTTTCTTCTGTGAAAATTTCTACTTCGTTGTTATCTTGTTCTTCTTCATCTGTTTCCTTCATACCGAATAGCATTTTTTCGTAATATTCTTCTCATATTCTGCTGATCTGTTTGTCTTCAAACAGGGTTTCTCTTTTTTTTTGTTTTTTAGTACTCTTGTTTTAATGCTGGACGTATTTTTTTATCTGACTTTTTTGTAAAATTGTTATATTTGATGGTTTTCTGTCTTTTTTAATGTCCTCCAGCGAAACCCGTCATTTTTCTTCTTTTTATTTGTTGAGTTTGCTGTGTTTCTCGCTATTTTTTATTTTTCCCTGTTTTGTTTTGACGGATTGGTTGTTTATCCACGTCATTCTAGCGTAGTTTTTTAGTTTTCTGCGTTTCGCAGTCTTGATCGTACGTAAATTACACATTTAAAATTGAAAAGGATTTATAGGTTCCAAATTAGCTAAAAGACGGTGTTTCAATCCCTGTTTGTGTATTATCGCTCCAAACCCTTCTTGGCAGTAGCGCACCCAGGGGGGGGTTTGGGAGTTAAACCCCATTTCCCCCAGGGCATATGAAAAATATATAAATAATAGCAGGAAAATGTAACTTGTCTTTCACAAAATATGGAAAAAAATTTCGACGCCCAAGCCAACCCCCTTCCCCCCAGAGAAAAATTATAGGTGCGCTACTGCTGCTTGGATGTGTCCCGTTTTTTTCAAATTTATGATATGGTCACCCTACAGTAGAAACGCTTCTTAATTCACGAGAGTATTCTACACACTTGTTCTTAATCCAGGATACAGTTTTTTGTGTCAAATTAGAATTTCATAATGGTAGATAAGTTTATTTTAATTTTCTAATCTATTTCAACAGTAGGGCCCCCGCATACTGCAGACTTTTTACCTGCCGATAGTTTAGTCGGGTTGGGCAAAATTAAAGATTTTTCTTTTTAAAATATGTAATAATGTAGTTCGTTTGGTATGGCATGAGTGCTTTAATTTTTTTTAAGTATGTATTCTATTTGTTTTTAATTTTGTAGACTAGCAGACTTAACTACTTTATGTAATGTGAAATTTAAGACTTACTACTATATTTTAAATATTTTTCAAAATATTATTTTCTATATCCTTACATAAAAAAATACATTGAGTGTATGAAATAAGTAAGCAATGTTTTAAACATTTTTATTATTTTCCAGACACCTTTGCACCTATTAGTTGAACAAATTATATTATTAAAAATTTTGTACTTACTTTACTTAAGCCGTCCTCTTGTACCCTACGCTGTCGAGGTAAAAGTTTTGTAATAAAAAATTAAGAATTCAATTTTAACACTTCTATATGTTACAATTGAGCAATTAGACCAGCAGATTCGGCAACTGGTTATGATAAATTCATCAATTTTAATGAACATACTTTTTAATTTTTTATTTTTGCAGTGAAAAAAAAATACATTGTTAATTATACAAAAAAATATCATTAATATATCACAACAATATTTTTTTCAACATACTACAATAATCAATTATAAAAATATCCGAAGTCTAAATTCCAACATTTGAGGTGACAACAGCGCAGTGGAAGCCATGAGGACATAAACTCAAATATACGGAGACCACTACAACCGCAAACTGAATAAATATATATTTGGATGCCATCAAAACCGTTAAAGTGATTTTAGATATACAGCAAGCGAACATGGCGCGCCTGACGGCAATTGCTCCAAGTAATGTGTATATTATTATACAGATAACGTGACTGAGGACGTCCGGCCAATATTTTGTGTAAGCATTGTAGGAAGTGGTACCTTTCATTTGCGATACATTTTAGGGAAAGTCCTCGTGGCAACCGTATATCGGAGTTCACGAAGACCTGGAAGCCACGAGAGACTACGGTTTAACATGGGGGGACGTCATAAGATGCTAAAAATAAATATATATATATATATATATATATATATATATATATATATATATATATATATATAGTGATTTTTTGAATAACGGCAATTCGGTCAGATGAAATAAAACTCTATTTGTTCTAGGTCTCAATATTTCGTCACTATTTGGTGACTTCTTCAGGAGAAAACTGTAAATTTATTAAGATTAGATATGGACAAAAGACAAAACATTTCATTACTTACAACTATAAGAGTGATAATTTAAATTCGTTTAACATATTATATTGAACATTGACTTGAGAAATGACTGATGTTATTTTGACATATATTTGGGAGTTATGGTAACTGCAATATATTTTATGTTAATAGAATGGTGTCTAATATTGAAAAAAATTTTTAGTGAATACGTCAAAGTAAACAAGAGAAAGTATTTGCGAAATTTTAAGGTGGAAATGTTTTGTCTTTTGTCCATATCTAATCTTAATAAATTTACAGTTTTCTCCTGAAGAAGTCACCAAATAGTGACGAAATATTGAGACCTAGAACAAATAGAGTTTTATTTCATCTGACCGAATTGCCGTTATTCAAAAAAAATCACTATTTAACACAGTACGGTCGAAAATATTTGTACAAATATATATATATATATATATATATATATATATATATATATATATATATATATATATATATATATATATATATATATATATATATATATATATATATATATATATATATATATATATAAACAATTAACATATAACGCGAAACTGAATAACAGTGGTAGTGGGTGGTGTAAAGATCGAACAGGACCTAATAGCCATTTAACAAGCAAATAACCACTACCACTGGGCCAAGCAAAGGTATTAATATCACAATCCAAAACAAAGTCCGTTAGAATAGCAAAAGGTTTTACAACTAAAGGTTAGTAATATTATCTAGATGAACTCGACTAGAATGAGAGACACGAAAAGAACATCTACGGTTGCCAAAAAATAAGTATCTCACCTAGCAAAATAATAATTATATAAATGAGTTGGTCAGTACTCTTTATATCCTATTTTGAAAAAACAACATATTAGACATAATATTCCCTATTTAAAAACATCGACATAAATTTTAACAACCCTATTCCGTATCAAATTTTAATATGCAATTATTTATAATGATTATTTACCAATACCTGATTTTATTTAATTGAACCAAAGACTATTACTTATATTGAACAAAACAACGACCTAAAAACCCTATCTGTCAAGAAAAATATGTAGTTTACTTGATCATATCGCACTGTGAGAATACAAGAGGCACAACTAAAAAATCTAACTTTTTTAGTTAACCTCATAGTGACATCCCTTAAAATGACATCTGCCTGATGCTACAATGGGCTCTTTTATAGTCCCAATATTTTCTGCTAGAGAAGCGAAAATCGCTGTATTAAAATCGTAAGCAAGTTAACAGGTAGGGGGATACGAGAGGCGTATGTCAAATTTCTCAGTGTGCTCCGTGATTTCGAAGTGAAAGCATAGTTTACAACAGGCCCATTTCGAAATACGTCTATTGTAACATAAATGGTAAGTACAAAGTTTGAATTAAGCCCATAGTATTTTCGGGTTGGTAGTCTGAATTTAATGTATAATTTTACCTTTTTATTTTTGCTACAGTCTTTCAATGTACTAAAATCATACTTTTTATTTCAGCTATTTTAATGTCATTCAGAACAAAACGCATTATGAATTTAGTACAACCAAATAATATTAATAAAATGCCAGATAGATGTTCGCAAGGTAATGGAGAAATTTGTAAATTTGTTCCTGCTCATAGTTATAAGGAAATGAAACCGAGTAGTTATTCACATGGGGATGGAAAAATTTGGGCAGCTTTTCCCACTGATGTTGAGGTTGGTAGCTTCATAACATCTGCTGATTTCGAGGTATTGGACATAGTTAACCTGAACGAAAGTTTATTGCCTAATAAAAAAGATGACGAATTACCAGAACCTTCACAAAAAAGTAAATTAAACAATAACCCTAAGAAACTTTCTGCAACGCATGCCTCTCAAAATTGTGAATTCAAACCATCGCTGGATTTAGAGTACATCAACAACAGTGACGATTCTGATGCTGATCCAGAATACATTCCTGACATCACTAGTGATGACGATTCTGAAGTTGATGAGTCCACAATAAGTAGTAAGTAGAGTCCTAATATTTTTATTTTTGACATCTTTTATTTAACCTGCTTTGTTGTCTTCCTGTTTTTTACAAATCTGTATATGTCGATTTTATCATTAAGTTTACCTGTGATCCAGACAGATTGAAATTTTGCTTATACGTATTATTCTGATGAAAATACGATTTTTATTTACTTTTTTTAGTATGTGTTATTGAGTATGTAGTTGTCGATGTTCACCTGTATGTTTGTTTCATCCTACCTTTCATGTGAATATTATGTCAAGTTCACGTTACGTTTTTTGTGTTATCATATAACAACATTTTTTAGCATAAATAGATGTCGATAGGAAAAAAGTCAAAAACACATTCAGCTTTTTTATAATTCAGCCGCTAGTTGGGTAAAAATTTCTTGTAATATTTTTTTTATTTGTTTTTAGCTGTTTTTTAAAGCGTGTTCTTTTACAGGAAGTCGAAAAGAAGTATTGATTAAGCCACTAGTGGAATACACTGATTCATCAGACGACAGCAGAGAGCGAGAAGAACCACCACGCCGAAAATTTAAAAAGGTGATTCCCCAACCAACGAAATGGAAAATTCAAGTTCGAAAAGAAAAAGAAATACAGGTCAAGAGTACATTTCACGCAAAAATAAGATCGTCGCTGCGAGAACCATGAAACCCCCATGTGGTGCGAATTGCAGACTTCAATGTAGCACGAAAATAACTGATGCTGAACGTCACATTACTTTTAAAAATTTTTGGGCTATTGGTAACATTGAAAAGCAACGGTACTTTGTAGCTCAATGCATTAAAGAAATTAATCCTAAGTACAGGTATGGAAACAGTAGAGCAAAGAATAGCGCGTATTATTTTACTACTCCTTCTTGGCCCAGTGGAGTTAGGGTTTGTAAAGCCTTTTTTATAGCAACATTAGGAATCTCAGATAAGATGATTAGAACCACAATTTCGAAAAAGGGCGACTCTGGAGAGCTTCAACCTGATCTAAGAGGGAAAGTTGGAGTTAATCCAAAAAAATTGGATCCTGCTTTGAAATTGGAAGCTGGGAACTTTATTCAAAATATCCATCGTATTGAAAGCCATTACCTTCGTCAACAAACAACAAGGGAATTTATTGATGGTAGTAAGACTATCGTAGATTTGTACAGAGACTATAAATCTCAATGTGAACAAGAAGGTAAAATGTTTGTCAAATACTCTATGTTTCGGCACATTTTTAACACGGAGTTCAACATTTCCCTATTTTTTCCGAAGAAAGACCAATGTGAAGACTGTGAAGCTTATAAAAATAAGACTCCAGAACAAAGGGAACAAGATGTGAGATACCATCAACATCTACAGGAAAAGAATTTATCCAGGACTGAAAAAGACTGTGATAAAAAAAGGGCTTCAGAAGAGCTTGTAGTAGCAGTTTATGATCTGCAAGCTGTTCTGCCAATTCCACGAGGAGACATTTCCGTCTTTTACTATATTAGTAAAGTTGCGACATATAATTTTACAATATGTGAACAATATGAAGGCTTACTGCTACCTTTGGCATGAAGGGGAAGCAAATAGGGGAACGAATGAATTGGCCTCATGTCTGTTGATGTTCCTGAAGAAAAAGGCAGAGGAGAAGCAAATGGATTTTGATGTTATTTTCTATTCTGACAATTGCCCAGGTCAGAACAAAAACAAATACATAATTGGCCTCTATAACTATGCTCTTCGTGTCATCCCTAGATTAAGAAGTATAACCCATAAATTTTTAATAAAGGGCCATACACAAAATGAGGGGGACGCTATTCACCCAATAATTGAAAAACAAGTAAAAAAGTCCCTTGTGAGAGGCCCCATTTATATTCCAGCCCAATACGCACAAATTATCAAGGATTCAAAAAAGAGTTCTCCTTTTTTTGATGTAACTGAATTGTGTCACAAAGATTTTTACAATTTTCATTCTTTTACCAATCTGCTAGGAAACAATTTTACCACTAATACTCAGAAATCTACAATTCACTTCACTGACATCAAAATAATTAAAGTTACAAAGTCTAACTTAGATTCATTTCAGTACAAAACTTCTTATAAAGAATATGAAGCTTTTGGTACTATCCAATTTAAGCATTCAGATAGGCAGTCAAGGAACAGCGATTCTATCCCACAGGTCCATTTGACTCCAGCTTACCGTAAAAAGCCCACAATTTCAGAAAAAAAGAAAAAGGAGCTGATGAAATTATTTAACAAACATGTAATTCCACAAGTTTATTTTAATTTTTTTGATAGTTTGTAACTTCTCATTTATTTAAAAATTTGTTTCTGATGTTTGTTTTATTATCCTAAGAGTAAAATTTATGTTTCATTTAAGTTTTTTGATTTTGTCTTTTTTATTAAGTTTGATTTGTTACTTATTCCAGTTAATTTAGTTTATGGTATTGTAACAAAATAATTATTGACCTACCCTCGTATACCAGCTCCCGTCTCCGGACAGACAGAACACTATCGATGTTTCGAGATACGCCGATGCAGCGCCGATGACGTCCAAGCGGTCGAGTCACATGGACATAGCTGGAGATATATAGATATTTCTGGAATATCTGTATCGCATATATAAATAGGACATATTTGTAAATAGAGTTAGTCTTAAGCTAAAGTTTGTAAAGTAAACTTGTATAAATAAAAATAAAGTCGTATATAAATTACGAACCGCTGGTTTTATTGTAATTAGAAGTAATTACACTAATCACGCTACAGTTGGTGTCGGTGTTCGGTTAACTTAGTGCGATATAAATAAGTGAATTACAGAGAGACTTTAAAAGACTTTTGAACTTTATTCGTCGGGAATAACCGGAGTGCGTTAATTGTTCGGTATTCGGAAAGACTTTAAAAGACTTTTGGACTTTATTCGTCGGGAATAGTTAAAGTGCGTTGATTGTTCGGTATTCGGAAAGACTTTTAAAAGACATTTTGGAAAGTACGTGTGTGCCGACCAAAGATGTTGCTACGAGAACTTACAGTAAAACAGCTCCGTGAACAGCTCGAGGAACGGGATCTGGACAGCAGTGGGCTCAAGATAGTTCTACAAGCACGACTCGAGGAAGTCCTAACGAAGAACGGAGATGATCCAGAGACGTTCCACTTCCAGTCAGCAGAACAAGCAATCTTATCGAAATTAAAAACTGTTTCTGAAACGATTGATGATACTTCTAAGATAAGCAACGAGAAATTTGAAAGTGTTTCTCAAAAGATCGATGAAACTTCTAGACAGAACAACGAGAAATTTGAAAGTGTTTCTCAAAAGATCGATGAAACTTCTAGAAAAAGCGACGAGAAACTTGAAGAAGTTAGTAGAAAAAGCGACGAGAAATTCGAAAATGTTGCTAAAAGATTCAATGAGACTTCTCAAATAATTAAAGAGGTCTGTAGGCAAAACAACGAAAAACTAGAAGAAGTTTGTAAACAGAACAATGAGAAATTTGAAGAAGTTTCTAGAACATTCGATAAGATGCAGAAAAGTGTAGAGACCGTAGAAGAAAAGATCAAACAGCTAGAGAGCAGGATAACCGATACAAAAGTACAACCATCAGTTAATGCAGCAACGTTAGATCCTTTAGTGAAAGATGAACTACCGAGAGACGAAACGTCGCATAATATGAGATTCAAATTACCACCATTTGATGGAAAGTCCTCTTGGTCCATATATCTTAGACAGTTTGAAGCTATTGCGACCGCCAATCATTGGACCGAACAAGAAAAGGCTGTTTCCTTGACTGCTGCTTTACGAGGTGATGCTGCAGATATATTAAGGTCAATTCCCAAGGGTCAAGAAAATTGTTACCAGACCTTGTTCACTCGTCTAGAAAAACGCTATGGAGATGCCCATCTACAACAAGTATACAAAGCACAACTGCGAAGTAGAAGTCAACGAGCAAGTGAGAATCTGCAAGAATTTGAAGCAGATGTGGCTCGTGTGGTGCGGTTGGCTTATCCAGAGGTGCCAGACAGCGTTTTAGAAGAAATTGCAGTAGATACCTTCGTCAATGGGCTGAAAGATAATGAACTACAGAAAGCTTTACGACTAGCAAGACCGAAAGTTTTAGATGAAGCACTTGCTATTGCATTGGAACACGAAACGGCTAGTCAAACTTCACGAGGCCATAGAGTAAGAACCATTGAAGAAAGTGACGAACACAACGATGAACGTCTGGAGGAAATGATACGGAGAGTATTAAGTAATCAGATGCCAAAGAGACGCGAGCCTAGATGTTGGAATTGTGGAGACGTAGGCCACATTCGTCGTAATTGTAAGAAGATCGTACAGCCGTCGGAAAACTAGAGCGGGTCGACACCAAGGGGCAACTGCCGACCTCGAGAACTAGAGCCCCCATAGTAACTGTCAACCTTACGTCCTCCGGTGGAATCCACAACTTATACATCGAAGGTCGTATCAGTAATAGATGTAGATCATTTTTGGTGGATACAGGTGCAACGAGAACTATCGCACGTCCAGATGTAGTACGAGACCATAATAAATTATCACCTGCAACAGTAAAGCTTAGAACAGCGACTGGTGAGCTAATTAATACATATGGCGAGGCTAATATGTCAGTATCCATTGGCCAGACCACAGTTGAACATCAAGTATTAATTGCCGAGATCTCCGACGAATTCATATTGGGGATGGACGTACTAAGGAAAGTGGGGGCAATATTGGATGTTCAAAATGGAGTTCTCAAGATCAATGGTGAAGAGTTGCCCTTTCACGACGACAAAGAAGATGTCATCCGCTTACTTACTACATGCGACGTAACCATACCCGGTAATAGTGAGAAAATTCTGATGACCATGCTTGATGGACACTGCCGAGAGGGAAGTTTAAGGATGGTCGAAGATGTGGATAATGTCGAGTTCCTAACGGCGAAAACTTTGGTAAAAGTTCGAGATGTGATCCCTGTAAGAGTTATGAATTTAAGGGAAACTGCTATCAAGTTAAGTAGAGGAGCTTTGATCGGGCAGTGTGTTCCCGTGGCTTCAATTTGCTCTGTGAATACCAATGAGAAATCATCGAAGGCGAAGTATCCAAAGGAGCTTGTTGAGATGATCATTGAAAGATGCCAAGATCTTGATCATGAACGAACGGAAAAAGTGACATCTATGCTGATAAAGTATCAAGATGTTTTTGCTATTGACACGAAGGATAAGGGAAAAACAAGCATAGTAACGCATAAAATAAATACCGGAGACGCTCAGCCAATCAGACAACGGCCTAGACGACTTCCATTTGCGAAAAGAGATGAAGCCGAAGAGATTATCAAGGATATGGACAAACAAGGGGTAATTGAACCATCGAACAGTCCATGGACATCACCAGTAGTTCTGGTAAAGAAGAAAGATGGTTCAACGCGTTTTTGTATCGACTACCGCCAGCTCAATGCGGTAACAAAAAAAGATAGTTATCCTTTGCCCAGAATAGACGATACATTGGATACTCTCTCCGGTTCTCGTTGGTTTTCCACACTCGATTTAAAAAGTGGATATTGGCAAGTAGACATGGAGCCAGCCGATCGGGAGAAAACCGCATTTTCGATAGGGTCAGGGCTTTGGCAGTTTACGGCTATGCCGTTTGGTTTATGTAATGCCCCTGCCACATTTGAAAGATTAATGGAGGCAGTTTTAAGAGGTCTAACATGGAAAACATGCCTGGTTTACTTGGATGATGTAATTGTGGTTGGAAGGTCCTTTGATGAACATGCCAAGAATCTAATAGACGTCTTTCAACGATTGAGGGCAGCGAACTTGAAGTTAAGTCCGAAGAAATGTCACATGTTTCGACGAGAAGTTAAGTACTTAGGACATATTGTATCGACTAATGGTGTAACAGCTGATCCTGAAAAGATTGATGCAATTAAAGATTGGCCAGTACCAAAAGATAAACATGAAATTAGAAGTTTCGTTGGCCTATGTACATATTACCGACGATTTGTCAAAGGATTTGCCAATATCTCTAAGCCCCTAACAAAGTTGACGGAGGAGGGCAAAGAATATACATGGAGTGAGGAGTGTCAAAAAGCTTTCGAACAACTACAAAGGGCTCTGATCAGTGCACCGATATTAAGCTACCCGGGACAGGCAGGAAAATTTGTTTTGGATACCGATGCTAGCAACAGTGCCATAGGAGCTGTTCTCTCACAAATCCAGGATGGACAGGAAAAAGTCATCGCTTATTTCAGCAAAGTCCTGTCGAAACCAGAAAGAAACTATTGCGTTACCAGAAGAGAACTGCTGGGTGTAGTGAAGGCTTGCGAACATTTCCATAAATACTTGTACGGCAGAAAGTTCCTTCTTCGAACAGATCACGCTGCTCTAAAATGGCTCATACAATTCCGTAATCCAGAGGGCCAGATGGCAAGATGGTTAGAACGACTTCAAGAATATGATTATGAGATAGAACACAGGGCCGGAAGAGTTCATTCAAATGCTGATGCCCTTTCGAGACGACCATGCAGTGCAAATTGTAATCACTGTGCCAAATTAGAGGAACGATTTTGCCCCGTGAGACGAACCACCGTCGTTAATGAGCAATGGCAGCCACAACAGTTACAAGAAGCCC
Source organism: Diabrotica virgifera virgifera (assembly GCF_917563875.1). NCBI lineage: Eukaryota > Metazoa > Arthropoda > Insecta > Coleoptera > Chrysomelidae > Diabrotica > Diabrotica virgifera. Next base: position 78,716,879 of record NC_065451.1, read on the forward strand.
AAGAAGACGATCCATGTATAAAAAGAGTATTGGATTGGATGCGTCGAGGTGAGAGACCTAGTTGGCAAAACATTAGTGCATGTAGTCCGGAAGTCAAGGCCTACTGGAGCCAATGGAATTGCCTGATACTAAAAGATGATCTTCTGTACAGAACCTTTGAGAACGATGATGGTACAGAATCTAAGCTTCAGTTGATTGTACCTAAAAGTAAAGTGTCAGAAGTATTGCGTCAGTTGCATGACGGTACATCAGGTGGACACTTTGGTATTACGAAGACTCTGCAAAAGGTTCGAGAACGGTTCTATTGGGTGAACTGTAAAGATGATGTAAGAAGATGGTGCCGGAAATGTGAACTGTGTGCATCCGGTAATGGTCCAGTTGGTAAAAAGAGAGCACCCATGAGACAGTACAATGTTGGAAGTTCTATGGAAAGAGTAGCAATCGACATTGCAGGTCCATTTCCAGAAACCGATGCTGGAAATAAATACATTCTGGTAGCCATGGACTATTTTACGAAATGGACCGAGGCCTATGCATTACCGAATCAAGAAGCTGCTACCGTTGCAGAGGTACTTGTTAAAGAATTCTTCAGCCGATTTGGTGTTCCCTTGGAGATCCACTCCGACCAAGGGCGAAACTTTGAGTCAGCTCTTTTCCAAAACGTTTGTAAATTGATTGGTGCCAATAAGACCAGAACAACACCCCTGCATCCTCAATCAGATGGAATGGTCGAGAGGATGAACCGAACGATGGGTAAACACTTGTCCAAAGTTGTATCTGAACATCAGCGAGATTGGGACCAACACATTCATTTATTCCTGATGGCCTACCGCTCGGCCGTGAATGAAACTACAGGTCAAACACCAACCTGCCTGATGTTGGGTCGTGAAGTTCGTTTGCCCTGCGACCTAGAGTTTGGCTGCAGACCTTCCGAGGAATATGTTGCAGGCGAAGAATACGTAGACCGCCTGAAGTTACGAATGAACAACATTCATGAACTTGCCCGACAACACATCCAGATAGCCAGTGACAGAATGAAAGATCAATATGATTCTCGCTGCAAGAATGAAAGCTTCGAAGTAGGTGATCTTGTCTGGCTTTATAATCCACAACGTCGTCGAGGCCTGTGTCCTAAACTGCAAAGACAATGGGAAGGTCCGTATGAAGTTAAGAAGAAAATAAATGACGTAATATACAGAATTAAGAAGTTACCAAACGGTAAACCAAAAGTTATTCACATAAATCGTCTTGCACCATATGCTGGCTCAAATGAAACCGAGGAAGCCCGAGTCCTCCAACAGGAGATGAAAGATGCACCACAGCCAAGTTTTAAGGAATTTATGTCAAATTACGCAGAAAGAAAGAGTGCTAGATTCGGCGTGACCACAGAAGTTCAGCAAGATCTGTTTGGTGTTCCAGAAAACGTCTCTCTAGCCCACTGTGTTGCACAAGACCTCGAGATGACTAAAGGAATCTCGTCCGTATTCAATAGAAAGTTCGGCCGCCTGGACGAGTTAAGGAATCAACAACCTAAAATTGGAAGAGTATTGCGATTGGAAGATGGTCCTCGATCTTTGCTGTATATAGTGACCAGGAAGTCTTATACGGACACGCCAAGCTACGAGAACATATGGCGTGCTCTAACTAATTTGAAGAAAATGGTCTGTAATTATGACATCAAAGATTTGGCTTTACCAAAAATTGGCCATGCAGTAGAAAATCTGGATTGGAAGATTGTGAGAAGCATGCTGGAAGTGATCTTCAGAGAAACTGGCGTACGGATTACTGTGTGTTGCATGAACCCGAAGATGTCATACCCTTCAAAGACAGTAGACTGTTACTTCTTTTCTAGGGGTGTATGCAGAGCTGGAGAATCCTGTAGATTCCGCCATCCTGGGCCATCTAGAGTTGCTGATCGGGACGCTCAGATCTTAAGAGGGGAGCAGTGTAACAAAATAATTATTGACCTACCCTCGTATACCAGCTCCCGTCTCCGGACAGACAGAACACTATCGATGTTTCGAGATACGCCGATGCAGCGCCGATGACGTCCAAGCGGTCGAGTCACATGGACATAGCTGGAGATATATAGATATTTCTGGAATATCTGTATCGCATATATAAATAGGACATATTTGTAAATAGAGTTAGTCTTAAGCTAAAGTTTGTAAAGTAAACTTGTATAAATAAAAATAAAGTCGTATATAAATTACGAACCGCTGGTTTTATTGTAATTAGAAGTAATTACACTAATCACGCTACAGTATTGTTATTACCTGCCATATAGAAAGAAAATATTTTTGTTACTGAATTTGCAAGACTGAAAACTATTATGTGAAAAATTTTATCATGGACTGCGTAAGTAAAGTTTTTAAAAAATTCCATTTAATAAAATATTTTTTATTAATTAGGTTGATGGTTGATATTTTATATTCCCTTCTCACCGTTAAATAAAAACATTATTTATTTGCTGACTCCTTCATTGTTAGTATAGAGAAACAAAAGGCATAATGTAAAACAAGTGTATAAGTGAGAAAAGTACAAGAGGCATAACTCTAAAAAATTATTGATAATGCTGTTAATTATTAATTATTTTCCAAAAAATAAATGTTAAGTCTTGCGGGAGGGTATCACACTAAAAGTAAATATTTTTGTCAAGCAACCCAATAATAAAGAAGGAGCTGGATTATACAGCAGTTCTGTAATTAATTCAGAAAAAAAGGAGCAAACTTTAACAGCGATTTCTCTAAAACGACAGTTTTTGAGTTGCGCCACTTGTATTCTCGCAGTGCGATATGAATAAGTTTACACTTAGTCCAGGGTAATAAGGTTTTTCCCATGACACTCGAGCAGCCAGGGCAATGAAGCGTTTTTTCGACAGGTAATACCTATAAGAGCAAATTGTAACTATTTCCTGCGTAGGATCTGGCGGCCATTTTTATTTATAAACAATTAAGTGTCAAAAAATGGCATTTTTTCCTTTTTTTTTCAAATCAATGGAAAACAGTGAAACTTATGGTTTTTTCAGTACAAATATCTTTGAGATTATGGAAAAGGCTTTAAAATGACGTATTACAAAGTTTGATATACTCATTTATTGTTAATATAATTGATATAATTGCGAAAAAAGGTCGGAATTGCAAAAAAAATTAATTTCGCAATATCTATTGTAAAATTTAGTGTACAGCTTTGAAATTTTTGTCACATAAGGGTTCGTTAGTGCTTGATATGTGATAAAAATTTCAAAGCGATTCATTCAATTGTTTAAATTTTATTCAAATTGTTTATCCCAGAGAGCATTTTTTTTTTGCAATAACATAAGTCAGAAAAAAATGACGTTAGAACCATTCCACAGGTGTCAAATGAAAGAGCATGAACTATATTTTCAACTTGGTTTAAAAAAAGCGAATAAAAAATGCATTTATTAGTAATAAATAATTATGCAAAAGTACCGTAAAGCTTTCCTTATAAACTTTTTATTTTGTTATATAAGAAATTATATATATTTATTACAATTTTTTATCAATTATGATATAAATAACATTACTTGGTAGTTGTGCACTTAAAACAGGGTAAAAAAAGTTAATTTTTTTGGAAAAAGTTATCCAAAAAGTTTATAAGGAAAGATTTACGATACTTTTGCATAATTATTTATTACTAATAAATACATTTTTTATTCGGTTTTTTTAAACCAAGTTAAAAACATAGCTCATGCTCTTCCATTTGACACCTGTGGAATGGTTCTAACGTCATTGTTTTCTGACTTATGTTATTGCAAAAAAAATGCTCTCTGAGATAAACAATTCGAATAAAATTTAAACAATTCAATGAATCGCTTTGAAATTTTTATCACATATTAAGCACCAAAGAAGCCTCACTTCACAAAAATTTCAAACCTGTACACTAATTTTTACAACAGTTATTGCGAAAATATATTTTTTTGCAATTTCGACCTTTTTTCGCAATTATATTAACAATAAATGAGTATATCAAACTTTGTAATATGTCATTTTAAAGCTTTTTCCATAATCTCAAAGATATTTGTACTAAAAAAATCATAAGTTTCACTGTTTTCCATTGATTTGAAAAAAAAGGGAGAAATGCCATTTTTTGACAGTTAATTGTTTATAAATAAAAATGGCCGCCAGATCCTACGCAGGAAATAGTTACAATTTGTTCCTGTAGGTATTACTTGTCGAAAAAACGCTTCAGTACCCTGGCTGCTCGAGTGTCATGGGAAAAACCTTATTACCCTGGACTAAGTGTAAACTTATTCATATCGCACTGCGAGAATACAAGTGGCGCAACTCAAAAACTGTCACGAAAAGGGTATATTTTTGTCTTATTACCCTGGCCTAACTGTAAGTAAATATATATTAACCAAGATATGTAATGGAAAAGTAAATAAAAACTTAGCTTTTACAACAGTCGCTTGTTAAAATCCATAGGAATGAACGTCCTCTTGGCACGATAAAACTGGTTGGCTGCTGTGGTAAGTAAGTCCTACTGAGAAACCTGTTACAGTCAAATCAGGTACTGGTCTATCCAAACAAAACAGCAAACCCTATGGGTAACCCATACCCGAGATATTATTATAAATATGAACTAATTATAATAAATCTATAAAATATTAGGTATATAAAATGTAGGCATATTTCCATTGAATGGGTATTGATCCTTGTGGCATTGAAAAGACTGTTGCTAAAGATTTTCGAATTTTCATTGCCACTGTCGTTTCGCGATATCCATCTTGATGTTCATTCATTGATAAATATCTGTCGTCATAGTCGAACTGCATTGGGGTGAATAAATGTCCTTCTCGTATTCGAATAAAATTATGTAAAATACACGCAGTCTTCACAATTTTCTTGACAGTTTCTTCTTCACAACAAATTGGCCCTTCGAATATACGAAATTTGGAAACTAATAATCCAAACGCACATTCAATACTTTTTCTTCCCCGTGACAGCCTAAAGTTTGAATATTCGTCTTGGAGAATTCAAAATTCTTCGAGGATATGGCTTCATAAGATGCGGTAATAATGGAAAAACTTCATCTTCACATATATAAAAAGGAAACGGTTCTCCACTAGAATCTCCTGTCAAGTGAGAGCGTTAAGGAATGTCGAGATTGTGGTTTTGTAATAGTTTTCTTTCAATGCGAGATGATTTAAATACCGCTCCATCACTATTTCGCCCCAAATCACCGAAATCAATTGTCGTAAACAAGCTATCTGCATCAGCAGTCGCCATTAACACCATCGAAAAAAATCCTTTGTAATTATAATTACTGGAGCCACTGTTAGACAACTTTTTTACACGAATATGTTTGCCATCGATTGCTGCGATGTAATTTGGCAAATTCCACAACTCGTTGTACCGCTCAGCGTTGCGTTTCCATGACTCTCTAGTTGGAATTGGTATAAATAGAGGCTGCAAAGTACAACCTAATGCTTCCGTTGTTTCTTTAACTATTTTCCCAATAGTATTATCTGCTCGATAGAATTGCAATCCTAGATTTTTAAAATTATCACTAGTCACCAAATATCTGAAAAAGAAGCATTGCGTTAACTTAAGACATTTTATACAGTGCGCTGGAATAAGTGTACCCCCCATCATTAACTATTTTGCTATTTATGCGATCAAATATATTATTATCTTTTTTTATAAAAGTTGCCATATTATGATTTTAATTGACTTGTGGCATATCATGTAATTATTGCAGTTTACACCGAGTTGCTAAAAACTTGAGCCGCATACTGAACTCTCATTTCGAACGACGTAGGATTGATGTGATTGTTAATTTTTTCGCATTCCTGTTCTTCTTTGGTTGATTTGTGTTCCTCACCGACTTCCTCCAACAACCAGAATTTTTCTATTTGTTTGTGTATAGAACTGTTGACAGAAAAGTTGCAAGTATGTTCTTCGATTTTTGAAAAATATGACATATTTTGTTGTGAAGATATAGCTCCTGCTACAACCCATCCTAATTTCGTTTTTTGAACCGTCAAATTAGTGTTTTCTATACGTACTTGCCCCACTCATAAAAGTTGCCAAAATACTGATGAACCTAAGATCATGTCTACCCTGGTAGATATACCAAAATGTTCGTCTGCGAGAGTTAACCTTTCCGGAATTTGAATTAATTTTAAATTGATATCAATTGCTGGAAGGTTGCTAACAATATCATTTATTACTGCATGTGTAATTTTAGTAGAACTCTGACCTATACCCTTAACCGAAATATCAATATGTTTTGGTGTTAACCCTAGTTTCTCCAAGAACTGCCGTGACATAAAATTGGATTGTGATCCCGAATCTAAAAGTACTTTTCTTTCATGTATAATCCCATTTTTACCCGTGATATAAACAGTTGCTGTGGAAAGCAAAACCACTCTTTCCGAACTTTGTCTTAAATTATTGCCCATAAAAGAGTGATTGTTATTATCATTACCCAAATGCCCTTGATTTACATTTGCCCCTAGACTAATGGAGGTAAATGCCCCAATATTTCCTTGCCTTTCTTGATTTGTATTTACTTAATTTGTTTCCGTCCTAAAATTATCATTTGATGAATGCATTGAATATCCTTGGTATCGCGATTGATTTGAACCATTAGTGTGAGTTGACTGGTTTCCTAAGTGTGAACTTAAATCATCTTGTGCCTGATGAGAATAGTTCCCGTTATTTGCCCTTGATTCTGAATGATTTTCAACTCCTGGCGGTGGAGCTTGTGCCCTTGTATAATTTCCTGTACCTTGTGTCCTTGCATTTGCGCGAAATGTTAGATCATGGAGGAGAGAATGATGCTTCGTCCCACATGATTTGCAACCCCCTAATTTACAGTCTAGAACCCCATGTTCCAGCTGTAGACAATTCCAACATGATCTTGTTCTTTTTACTTCTTCCAGTTTTGCGCCTAATTCCAAATTAATAAATTTTTTGCAAGTATATGCCCTATGTTTTCCTTTGAAAAATTGACATTTTTCCTCCACTGTTGACAATATTGACAATATCCCATTTTCAACATCTTCCTCCCATGATTTTAATGCTCGAAGATCCTTCCTTATGGTATCCAAAAAGTTCCTTCATTGACCCCCACCTTCTTTACCTAAATTTGGAAAATTGTACAGCGAATCGATGACTCATTGCAATTAACTTTTTGTTTTCGTATCTAGATTTTAGTAGACCCCATGCTTCCTCGTAGTTTCTATCTGAAACTTCCACTGAACGTATAGCACGTGCAGCTTCGCCTTTTAATGATTTTTTTAAATAATGGAAATGTTGAACATTTGTTAAAGTTTCGTTATTATGTATTAAAACATTGAACGTATCATAAAATTCGAGCCACCCTGTATAGGACCCTTGATAACTCGGATTATTCAGTGAAGGTATTTTGACGTTTCTATCTATGAGCGGAGATTGATGAAAAGTTATATTTTGCGACGTCTCACCGGCTGAGACATTTTCATTAATATTTAATTCTTGTAATGTGACCTCCGCCCATCTTATTAACCTGAAATATTTTTCCTCAAAATCTGAGTTCACCTTCAGCGTTCTGGGAGTCATCTGAAATTATTTCTATTGCGGTTTGAATATTATTGAATTCTCTCCATAATTCCCGACAGTTGTCCATTCTGTCCGGTAATTGCGCACCCTGTTCTTTAGTGTACTTATTTGTAAACGTTTCAAACCTAGATAATTGCCCTTTGACCGTAGCCCTTTTTTCTGTAACCTATTTAATTCATTTCGCAATCATTTTTTAATTGATCAGTTCGCAATTGTTCATTCTGCAATAATTGTTCCCTATCGCCCCTATCTACCTCAGGTGCCGACATTGTTAAAATAGGTATGGATAATAAAAATGGATAACCATTTTCAATTTTCATTGTTTTCATTCGGGTGGGATGTAGAATAGCATTATGTTGTTTTATATGCCATTAGAGTGAAAACTTAGTCTTTTAGTCTTTCTGTATGGATAATAATTTATAAAAATAAACTTCAAAGCAATATCAATAGATCAAATATTTATATATTCGTGTTGAAACGTGAAATATGTAACTATTTTCTTACCCCTGTATGTTTTTACCTTAAAAAAACTATAAATAGCTGTGCAATTTAATCCCGATAATAATTAACCACAGCAAAATGATCGTATTAAACTTTAAAATGGGTGCTTTGCTTTTAAATAACGAAATTAATGTGAAATATCCCTACTTTTTAATAATAATATTAAATAATCTTAATTTCCCTTAAATTGTACTTCTAATGAGTTCAACACAGCAAAAACACAGAAAGTCATGTAGGAAATGTATGTAAATATTAGAATTTAGGTACTTACAAGATTTCTGGCGATGTATTTGCTCATAAACTCATAAAAAATTTCACTGCGTTACCTAGTGATAAAAATGCCGGCTTTGTAAAATTCCTATTTATAACCAATTAACCACTAGCTCTGCTACCATGTTTAGGGATGTTTCCCTGGATTTTTAAACACAATTATGTAAAACGTGTGTATTCAACAAACTGCCTAAAATTGCACATACTAAAAAAATTTACACTGTTTTAAAATACAAAATTACTGTCTGAAATACATTGATCTGTGTTGGCCGGTGGGTGAATTTCAACAACACCTGCGAATCTGCGTGGCGCGTGCCTACCATGCATGTCCGTTCGTCTCTCACCCGCGTACCTTATTTACCTGTCGTTTAAGAGTCCAGAGGCGGGTTCTACGATTTCCGCGCAGTGTGTAAAAAGAAATAAATGAATAAAGTTAGGACAAAGTCTTAACAATTATTACTATTGACTAAATCAAAGACAAAACATATCGTCGTTGCCAAGTCAAAAGCTGCTATGTGGGTTTTATTGAATTTTACAGGAGACAGATAAAACCTAAATTCAGTCGAATCCGCTTATTGGAATAGCCTTCGTGCCAAGCAAAAGTATTCCTATAACAGGGATATTCTAATAACCGATTATGTGCCTAGTAAAAACTTTGTGGGACCTACAATTTCTATTTCTTATACCGGGATATTCCTTTAACAGGTATTCTAATAAGCGGGTTCGACTGTACTTGGTCCAATTGAAAAACTGTTACTTATTTTTATAACAAATTTATTAATTAGGTACAACAATATATAATCATATAAGAACGTACAACATTTGTGAGAAAGTGAAATTAATGTAATAGGCCAATCAAGTTAGGGTTTTACTAGACATAACGGAAAAGACGAGGTTTGACATTTGAAATGTGTAGTACTAGATATTACAAAAAGACTACCATCTTGGAATTCATCAATTTTTTAGTGGAACATTTTTTAAATAAACAATCAAAACGTCAAACTTAGTTTTTTGCTCATAACTTAAAAACTTGTTTATTTAGAAATTTGACATCAACAGGTAACTTTTTCAGAAAAAAAAGATACATCGAATGAGATACGCTAAATGAAAATCGGTTAATAAACAAAAAAGTTATTGCAAAACGCATGACAAAATCACTGTTTTTGAATATTGTTAATAAAAATTTTATTGTTTATTAAAATATGTTTTAATATACCTAAAATTGAGGGCATTATGATGTTTGCATGGTGTGCAAAAAATGGTCCAGATCTGTTAAATAGTTTTCGCAAAATTGAATTTGTTTATAAATTTTTTTGAAAAACGAGCTAATTTCTGAGGCTGGTCCAGTTAATATGGCTGAATGTATCTCAATAATCCGGGGCTCATTTCCTTCGTAAAGATGTATTCTAACAGCCTATGAAAAAAAAGGAAAAAAAATTACATATACGTACACAAAATTATTTGTTAATAAATAGCAGTTTTTAAGCTTATAAACAATTACAATAATTTCATAGAAATTACATCAAATTAAATGGCAATAAAAAATACGGAAACCTGGTTAAAATACACAACTTAAAAAAAAAATTAGGTCCTACGACCCTTGGGGTCTGAGATGGCCCCTCTTTTTGAAAAAATCACTGCTACGTTAATTAACAACACTAAGGGCCGGTTGTTCGAACGCTAATCAACAATGATCATTATTAAATATTTAATTACTGTCACCAAAACTGTCAATGTCAACTTTGTTTGGGTTGCTGAAAACATAATTAATTACAATTATGAGATTTATTATTAATTATGTTAATAATTATTGTTATATTAATTGATTATAGTTTCAGAATTGTAATTAATTATGTTTTAACAATTGACATTGACAGTAATTAATTATTTGATAATGATCATTGTTGATTAGCGTTCGAACAACCGGCCCTGAGAGCTGAAATTAACCAATCTTTTAAAAGAAAAGTCAAAGTTTTTAACAAAGTTTTTAGCAAGAAAAAATGTTAAAAATTGTTTAAATAGGAGTGTTAGAAACAAAGAATATTTTGCGTTCCGACTAAAGTAAAAAATAGCGGGCGTAGCCGACTGACTGAATAGTGGGCGCGGTTGGCGACCGGCAGCAACTCCTAAAATTACGTTATACCGACCACAAAAATCAACTTTAAGGTGAATGACCAATTTTCGTCATTCCTTATGTGTTCGAGGTCTCTGAATTCGAATATGGAGTTTATTTTTTTCTAGAATTAGTGGAACATGTTCAAAAATCAAATTTTATGCAAAAATGCGAAAAATCAATTTTGATGATTTTTCAATTTTAACTCACTGTATTTTTGGTCGCTGTAAATATTTCCTTTTGAAAATTTTACTGTGTTATCTTTGAAGCATTTAGATAACAATGAGATTTGTCCAAAATGATTAGACACATTAAGGGGGGGTATGGTTTGAAATCAACATATCAGGCACATTTTTGTGAATTTTTTTCGACGCTATGGTAGAATTATTTTATTTTTAAATTAAATAAACATATTAAGTACAATTCAAAGAATATTTAAGAAAAAATTAAATCCAAAATATTGAAAAATAAGCCATTGGCGACAAATTTTGGCAGGCAGCTCAAAAAAAATTGATTTTGCGGTGGACATCAGGACTCATCACTGGATGATACGAAACAAAAAATTCAAAAAGATTTAATTAGCTTATGAGTTTTACGAGGTAACAACGTCGAGTTTTTTTACTTTTAATGATTTTTGAATTTTTGGTATCACTCAGAAGTCAAAAATACGAAATTTTTGATAAAAATTTTGTGAAAACCAACAGATTTAATATTGCTGAACAAAAAATAAGCACAAAACGAAAAATATCTCGACGTTGTTACCTCACGAAATGTCTAAAGAAAATCTATGCAAAATTTCAGGTAGATCGGTCAAGTAGTTTTTTAGTTACAATGTCCACCGCATTTGAAAAAGAAGTTTTGAGAAAAATGCGTTTAAAGTTTTGACAATTGCATCTTCATCTTCTTATTTGTCTGCCAAATCGTAAAGTGATGAACATTGGAATATGTTTTTTGAATTGCGGAGTAATCTACAAAAAAGAAGGCGAACAGTTGTTTAACGTTTCTCACTAGGCTCAAGCGTGCTGGCGCGAATCAGCGGCAAAGCGAGTCGAAGGTAGGGATATTCAACACCCTGTATCTCTGGTAATGTTACTCCGATTATTTTGAAATTTTCAGAGAGTATTTTTGAAAGTATGCACTTTTATTGGAAATAATAAAAATAATAAAATATTTCAAACCATACCCCCCTCCTTAAAAGAGAAGTTGTTAATTTTTAAACATTTTGTCGTCAGATTTCGTTAGTTTCATGTTTACTTAAAAAAGTGGAGTGACAAACTTTTTAGTTTATAATTTTAACTAACACAGAAATAAAATATAATTCATGAAGAAGTTTTCCAAAAAAAATTAATTTAAAATATGCAATAGGAAAAATGTTATGTGGCTTTATAGACGAGCGGCACACCCCAAAAAAAGCTTATTTCTCGAGATACTGATACTAATTTTGGTCATACTTTATATTTTTGATGGTGCTGAAAACGAAAATTAGGGTTGTTTTGAATTTTACGTGGGGGAACATTATCAAAATCGCAACTTTACCCTAAAAATAAAAAAAAATCACGTTTTTTTTGCGTTTAACTTGCTACAACTCTGTTCCATTGTTTTTTTTTTCTGAAATTTTTATAGTATATATTTCTCACCTTTCTGGAGACAATGGGACCCGCTGCAATATTTCTGTCTTGCTATAAAGAAAGTTATAAATTGTTTGAAGTAAAAGGTGCAGATTCTTAGATTGCAAAGTTTAATCGCAAAAGTTGAGTGACAAAATTTGAAATTTAGCTGTTTAATTAATTTTCTGTTAAAATCTGCAGTTTTAACTGTTAACGTGAAGTGCAGTTGAGTACAGAGAACAAAATGTTTTATAGCAAAAAAGTGGTGTAACTTTTAATTTTAAGATAAACGTGATTTCATTTTTTTTTATTTTTAGGGTAAAATTGCGATTTTGACAATGTCTCCCCATCTAAAATTCAATATAAAACTCATTTTCGTTTTCAGCACCATCAAAAACATAAAGTAAGACCACAATTAGTGATTCACCACACCGTGGTTGATATCTCGAGAAATGAGCGTTTTTTTTTTGGGGGAGTACCACTCGTCTATAATGTCGCGTAACTTTTTTTCTGTTGCATATTTTGACTTGAAATTTTCCAGAAAACTTCGTCAGGACCTATGTTTTAATGCTGCGTTGATTAAAATTATAAACTAAACAGTTTGTCGCCCAACTTTTATAAGTAAACATAAAACTAATGAAAAAATTGTTTAAACAATTTTCCGGCCGCGGTAGCTCTTGGTACCCTCTGGATTTGTTATAAGGAACTTTTTTTAGAAAGTTTGTGCAAAAAATACGAATCGGAATAATTTACCTAACGGGGTCGACGATACAGGACTACACACGGATTCAAAATAGAGAACAAAAAATGGCCTATACCTACCAATCGGGTTCTACTGTACGTTAATAAAAACGTTTATAAAAAATAATAACGTTTATCTTATTTTAATTGCAAAATTATCCAAAACAAAGCAGCTAATGGGATGTATAAACCTTTTTTGAAGTGGCCTTTTTATTGTTATTTTTTAAAGGACATCGCACACATCTTATGGAAAATATAATGTCACTCAAATTCAATAAAATTTATACGAATAGATTCGTTTTAAATTAACGGTTGAATCTTATCATTGCGCCAACTCTATATTTTCAATAATAAGAGCAGAAATTGATATAAATAAATCTGAAATCAAATGGATACGTACATAAGTTAGAGAGAGAAAAAATATTTTAAAACACCCAAATCGTCGGTACTCCATAAATCAGAGGATTAGTTTCACTAATTCGCTTAGGCCCAGCGGGGGTTTAAGCTCTTTTGAATAGCACCCAGAGCAATATTGATGGTAACTGACACTTTTACTGACTCAAAAAATGTGATTTCGATAAACTTAATTAAACGCCGTAATTAATCATAATTAAGAGTTGGCGCAATGATAAGATTTGACCGTTAATTTAAAACGAATCTATTCGTATAAATTTTATTGAATTTAAGTGACATTATATTTTACTAAATATAATTTTACTAAATAAATGTGCAACATAATAATATTCATAAAATTCAAGTTTCTACCAAAATACAGGGTGTCCCAGACTAATTTACACACGTTATATCTCTTAAACGAATAGAGATTTTCGAATGGGACAAAAAGTGGTCTATTCTACTTGTAATACACTTAAATATGGCGTAGAAAAAAATCATCCCCTAAATATTCATCCCTTAGTTACAACCCCTAACTTTAATTTTTTTAATAGCACCCTGTATATTTTTTTATAGTTTTGGATGTGGTCTTCTATCGTCTATTTAACACATTTTTTGAAAATAAAATCGGTTCGTAGATAACCAAGAAAATATCAGTTTAGTTTGGTTAATTATGTGTCCCAGACTAATTTATCCAGGCTATATTTCTTAAACGAATAGAGATTTTCGAATGGGACAAAAACTGATCTATTACATTTGTAATACAGTTTAATATGGCGTAGAAAAAAAATTATCCCCTAAGTATTCATCCCTTAGTTACAACCCCTAACATTATTTTTTTTTAAATAGAACCCTGTAAGTTAGGGATGAATATTTAGGCGATGCATTTTTTCTACGCCATATGAAAGTGTATTACAAATGGAATAGAACAGCTTTTGTCCCATTCGAAAATGTCTATTCGTTTAAGAAATATAGCCTGGAAAAATTAGTCTGGGACACACAATTAACAAAAATAAATTGATAGTTTCTTGGTTATTTACAAACCGATTTTATTTTCAAAAAATGTGTTGAATAGACGATAAAAGACGACATCCAAAACTATAAAAAAATATACAGGGTGCTATTAAAAAAATTAGTGTTAGGGGTTGTAACTAAGGGATGAATATTTAGGGGATGATTTTTTCTACGCCATATTAAAGTGTATTACAAATGTAATAGATCAGTTTTTGTCCCATTCGAAAATCTCTATTCGTTTAAGAAATATAGTGTGGGTAAATTAGTCTGGGACACCCTGTATATAAATACATATAATATTAAGCTTCAAATCCGGTATACTGTCAATGTTAAAAATGGGCTGCAACGGTCTAACACTAGTGAATGGTAGTCCGCGAATTTATTCTCATTCGGCTACGCCCATTATTTTTTTTACTTTAGTCGCAACGCAAAATACTCTTTGTTTATAACACTACTGTTTAAAAAAATTTTAACATTTTTTCTTGCTAAAAACTTTGTTAAAAACTTTGACTTTTCGTATAAAAGATTGGTTTATTTCAGATCTTAGTGTTGTTGATTAACGTAACAGTGATTTTTTCAAAAAAAAAAGGGGCCATCTCAGACCCCAAGGGTCGTAGGACCTAAATTTTTTTTAAAGTTGTGTATTTTAATCAGCTTTCCATATTTTTTATTGCCATTTAATTTGATCTAATTTCTACGAAATTATTGTAATTGTTTATAAGATTAAAAACTGCTATTTATTAACAAATAATTTTGTGTACGTACATGTAATTTTTTTACGTTTTTTTTTTCATAGGCTATTAGTATACATCTTAACGAAGGAAATGAGCCCCGGATTATTGAGATACATTCAGCCATCTTAACTGGACCAGCCTCAGAACTTAGCTCGTTTTTCAAAAAATTTTATAAACGAATTCAATTTTGCGAAAACTATTTAACAGATCTGGACCATTTTTTGAACACCATTCAAACACCATAATGCCCTCAAGTTTAGGTATATTTAAACGTATTTTAATAAACAATAAAATTGTTATTAACAATATTCAAGAACAGTGATTTTGTCATCCGTTTTGCAATAACTTTTTTGTTTAAAAACATGAGATGTAGATCCTTGAAACACACTCAGTGATCAAAAGATCCAAGGTTAATGGTTTGACGACCACTCGTACGAAATCAAACAGATGAAATAGAGAATGTGGAAAAATCCCCTTACGAACAATTCACACATCCACCATTTCGGGTTGGGAAAAATTTTTTGAATAGAATCAAAGATCCAAACACCAGTTCTTAGAAATGTGTTTCACCCTCTTCAACCTCTCTGGGCTTATCAATAAAGATGAGAGGTTGAATATCTTTAGACACATTCCAATCAAAAAACAACATTCGAGACCTAGACATAGAAGGTGCGTAAATCTACGGCAAGTCCGACAATGACAGTCTCAAGTTTTAATTCCCTAATTACTTAAAGTAAGTAAAATATATGTTTAAAAACATGAGATGTAGATCCTTGAAACACACTCAGTGATCAAAAGATCCAAGGTTAATGGTTAATGATTGGAATGTGTCTAAAGATATTCAACCTCTCATCTTTATTGATAAGCCCAGAGAGGTTGAAGAGGGCGAAACACATTTCTAAGAACTGGTGTTTGGATCTTTGATTCTATTCAAAAAATTTTTCCCAACCCGAAATGGTGGATGTGTGAATTGTTCGTAAGGGGATTTTTCCACATTCTCTATTTCATCTGTTTGATTTCGTACGAGTGGTCGTCAAACCATTAACCTTGGATCTTTTGATCACTGAGTGTGTTTCAAGGATCTACATCTCATGTTTTTAAACATATATTTTACTTACTTTAAGTAATTAGGGAATTAAAACTTGAGACTGTCATTGTCGGACTTGCCGTAGATTTACGCACCTTCTATGTCTAGGTCTCGAATGTTGTTTTTTGATTGGAATGTGTCTAAAGATATTCAACCTCTCATCTTTATTGATAAGCCCAGAGAGGTTGAAGAGGGCGAAACACATTTCTAAGAACTGGTGTTTGGATCTTTGATTCTATTCAAAAAATTTTTCCCAACCCGAAATGGTGGATGTGTGAATTGTTCGTAAGGGGATTTTTCCACATTCTCTATTTCATCTGTTTAACTTTTTTGTTTATTAACCGATTTTCATTTAGGGTATCTCATTCGATGTATATTTATTTTCTGATAAAGTTACCTGTGGACGTCAAATCTCTAAATAAACAAGTTTTTAAGTTATGAGCAAAAAACTAAGTTTGACGTTTTGATTGTTTATTTAAAAATTGTTCCACTAAAAAATTGATGAATCCCAAGATCGTAGCCTTTTTGTAATATCTCATACTACACATTTCAACTGTCAAACCTCGTCTTTTCAATTATGTCGAAAAACGGCTTATTTTTTACTAACTTGATTGATCTATAATGCAATTCAAACTAAAAAGTATTAAGAGATGAAGTGGTTTTCAATCCTAATAGCAAAATTAATAATATTGAAAATATTAAAAATATTACTAAAAGATTTTTAAATTCAAAACTTATTGGTACATTTCCCTGGTGACACCTCCAAGGCTTCTACAATTTGCAAGCCAAATGGATCTGCAGTGAAGACAAAGGGAAGGAATTCTACACTATGCAATTCACATCATCCGTCTGCAGCTTGGTAAAATTCCAACGGAAAATGCACCTGGTTACTCTACGGAGTAATACGACTATAAAATAAAAAAGTATACCATTTTTATTCAGTTGCAATGCGAAGGCAAAACAATCTTACTTTTTAATTAGAATACGGAGCGCAGTCCAGTCCTTTGAATCGCGAGTTTCGGCTCTTATTGGAGCCTCATCGGAAGGAACGTAGGCACTGTTCTCCATACCCTAACCGACCAGCGCCGAGAGTTTTTCCCACCCATTGCAACCGAAGTGAAGGTATTAGGTGACTAGCGTCATCTGGCAATTGAAAGATGAAGTAGTTTTCAATCCTAATAGGCAAATTAATAATATTGAAAATATTAAAAATATTACTAAAAGATAATTTGCCTTGCCTCATCGGAAAGAACAGTGCCTACGTTCTTTCCGATGAGGCTCCAATAAGAGCCGAAACTCGCGATTCAGAGGACTGGACTGCGCTCCGTATTCTAATTGAAAAGTAAGATTGTTTTGCCTTCGAATTGCAACTGAATAAAAATGGTATACATTTTTATTTTATAGTCGTATTACTCCGTAGAGTAACCAGGTGCATTTTCCGTTGGAATTTTACCAAGCTGCAGACGGGGGATGTGAATTGCATAGTGTAGAATTCCTTCCCTTTGTCTTCACTGCAGCATCGATTTGGCTTGCAAATTGTAGAAGCCTTGGAGGTGTCACCAGGGAAATATACCAATAAGTTTTGAATTTAAAAATCTTTTAGTAATATTTTTAATATTTTCAATATTATTAATTTTGCTATTAGGGTTGAAAACTACTTCATCTTTCAATTGCCAGATGACGCTAGTCACCTAATACCTTCACTTCGGTTGCAATGGGTGGGAAAAACTCTCGGCGCTGGTCGGTTAGGGTATGGAGAACAGTGCCTACGTGCTTTCCGATGAGGCTCCAATAAGAGCCGAAACTCGCGATTCAGAGAACTGTACTGCGCTCCGTATTCTAATTGAAAAGTAAGATTGTTTTGCCTTCGCATTGCAACTGAATAAAAATGGTATACATTTTTATTTTATAGTCGTATTACTCCGTAGAGTAACCAGGTGCATTTTCCATTGGAATTTTACCAAGCTGCAGACGGGCAATGTGAATTGTATAGTGTAGAATTCCTTCCCTTTGTCTTCACTGCAGCATCCATTTGGCTTGCAAATTGTAGAGGCCTTGGAGGTGTCACCAGGGAAATGTACCAATAAGTTTTGAATTTAAAAATCTTTTAGTAATATTTTTAATATTATCAATATTATTAATTTTGCTATTAGGGTTGAAAACAGCGTTGCCAGATTTTTTTTTGCCAAGTCGGGATTTAGGAACTTTTTGAGTGAAAAAAGCGGGATTGTTTCGTCGAAAGCGGGACATAGTGAAAAAAGGTATATAATCAAAAATATTTGAATATTTATCTTTTTATTTTAGTTCAAATTACGTTTACGAGACATTAAGATAGTCACCTAGTGAAAATATCAATAGAAAATAAATTTTAATAAAAATATGGTATTTTAAATCACATTTACCTTATCATTAAAATATTGAGTCTTATTCGTCTTCTGAATAAAAAAATAAAAAACAAATCAGATATCAGAATCAAAAACGTTTTATTCGTTAGAAAAATGTGGCGTTTCAAACAAAAGTCATAGAAGTTAGAGTTACAAATTATAAGAGAATAATTTTATATATTTATAAGAATAAAAGTTATAAAAGATATAAGAATAACAAAATAAGAACAATAAGAGAATATTTTAATTATTTATAAGAATTACTTATTCATATTTTTGTGAGGATTTAACTTCTTTCAAAATATCCCTTTTCTCTTTAGTAAATTTAAAGAACTCTTCACAGGATAGCTGTAGATTAAACTGGACGAGTAATTCTGCTTTAATTAACTTTACGGAACATTTATTTCTCGCATCTGACCATTTCAAATTCATCTGCGAAAAAACTCGTTCCGGAAAGCAGTTTGACGTTGGAGTACTTAATATAAAAGATACGAGTTTAAACATATTCCTGGTATCTTTTTTTGGAAAATGTTGAAAGAGCTGTTGCCATTTCTGTGCGGTGGTGGCAGTGGTGTCTTTGGAATTTTCCACTAATACGTCCAAAGATGATTTCAACAAGTTAAATTCTTCATATAGGTGATCTACCGAAATATTGTCTGTCAATTTCAATAAAGCGATAGCATTTTCAATCATGTCGAAACTAATTTCAGTTTCCAGATTTAGGAATTTAAGTCTAGCAAAAATATTCTCATCTGAAAAATTATAACGTTTTTCTATATATTTTTGGCAATTTGTGTAAAATAGTTTAAAGTCTTCGATGACTTTGATCTCTTCAGATTCAACTAATTTATTTAAAATAAGTTTCGTCTGGTAGCCGAAAAACCCATCCTTCTGTCTTTGAATCAGTCTTGAACGGAAGAGGCATAATGACTCATGCATTTCGGTTATGGCAATGTCATTTCCCTGAGACTCTTTTATTAATGTACCAAAAGCACTCATCACATTATAAACAAAATTCAAGTAGGCTAGAGTTTTTGTTTCCTCTGCTTCAGAACCAAAAAATTTTTCAATGGCTTTCGCACATGATTATTTTTTATCAAAGTAGCTTTTCAAAGCAGGCCAAACCTTGATTATTCTCTCAACAGCAGGACAGAGCGACAAAAATCTTGTATTTACGTGACGTAATAACTCGACCCACTCCATTTCCGTAGTTTCAAATATCTCCATCAATTCCGCACGACGTTTAGCTGAATGTGAGAAATGGCCATATATTTTTAAGATGATAGCTTCTACATCGATGTCTAATCTATCACATGCAAATTTGCTCATGTTATGCAAGATGTGAACTGAACAGTTAGCTTTTAATATTTTTTCGTTTTTGGAATGAAGATTAGTGAAAACAGAATGATTTGAACCAAAGTTTACATTTGCATTGTCTGCACCATATGATGTTACTTGCGATAATTTTAAGTTATGTTTATCCAGTGTTTCACAAAGTACCTTTGTTATTTGGTCGGCAGTTTCGTCATTACTCTCCACAAAATCTATTAATTTGTTTTGTATTCCTTTGTCAAAACTGAAATATCGCACACATATTGGAAACATTTTCCGGTTTCCTTTATTGCTGGCATCCGTAGAAATCGAAAAAAATAAATCTTCTTTTAAATTTTGAACTACGTCCTTCAAAGCTTCTTTTGCCAATACTTCACAAACTATTGCTTCGCTCTTTGTCCTACCACATTTAACATTCTTAGCTATCTTAGAATCGGCGTACATGAGAGGTAATAACTTTTGAAAACAATCCAGACTATTGTAGCTTAACGAATGTTTAACGGTGTGATATACAGAAGTAATTTCTGCAGCTGACGTTTTGTATATAATATCATCGCGATCACGATCAGATGTTGAAGTACCCGGTGCCTGGAAATAGCTAGTTAAGTTTCTTGCAGCACGAGAACTAGTGATCTTCAAGTGACTATTTGTTTTGGAATGCTTCACTACGTCGTTTAATCCGCCATGTGAAATAGTAAACTCTTTTTTACACAGTGTACAGTAAGCTTTATACTCACCCGACGCCACAGAACGCAACCAATTGTGATCATTCTGCCAATTTGAACTGTATTTGGTGAGGCGATGTTTTCCTAGTTTGATTTTCTTCTTGGGTGTAATGTCTTCCGGTTTCGAGCAATCCGAAACATCACTATCGGTTTCATAAGTTTCATTCATCTTTCGTAAAAAAACTGGAACTTTTGTTTTCTTATTGCAATTACACTAAATTTCGCACCTAACGCAACTCACTACCTCACTGATTTCAAGCTCGAAAACAAATGGTATTCGTTTTTCTTTCGTAAGTAATCACAGCTACTCGCTTACGATTCAAATAAGAACAAGAAAAGAGCAGAAGAGAAAGAGAAGATGTTAGCAGTCGCACGCACCGATTGCGTGAGGCACAGAGGCACCCTCTCTCTCGCCCGCGCTTATATTCATTATGCGCTGGACAGGCGGCCGGTCCACACTTGTTTGTGCCAACCGCTGCGCTTTCTCAGTACGCTGCACGCAGGGTCGAATTATTCCCAAAAAGCGGGATTGAGCCTGTCCCGCGCGGGACATTTAATTTTGAGTTAAAAATCGGGACGTCCCGCGAAAAGCGGGACGTCTGGCAACGCTGGTTGAAAACTACTTCATCTTTCAATTGCCAGATGCCGCTGGGAAAAACTCTCGGCGCTGGTCGGTTAGGGTATGGAGAACAGTGCCTACGTTCTTTCCGATGAGGCTCCAATATCCGAAACTCGCTATTCAGAGGACTGGACTGCGCTCCGTATTCTAACTGAAAAGTAAGATTGTTTTGCCTTAGCATTGCAACTGAATAAAAATGGTATACATTTTTATTTTAAAAAGTATTATTTTCAATCAACATAGTATGTTTTGTTTGTTAAAAATGGCATATAGCAGTTAAGAAACATATCAATTGAACTTTGAAATACATTTAGAATAAGGATATTTAAGCTTGTTTAATTAAATAATTAAATTACAAAACGTGTAAAACAACGAATTTACATGCTGATGTAAAACAACAAATTTAGTTCAACTATTCGTACACGAGAGAATCATAAAAAGGATGATACTCTGTTGGTAACACTGATTTTAACTCCTGAAGATCCTCAAATTTGTCTCGTTTAATTTTTCTTTGTGATCCATACAAAGAGATTATCTTCGCTTTGCCTTTGGGTCTCCTTTGGGGTAATTCTTTGAATGGTGCTGTATGCCGTGTCCTTGTATTTTACCTCCCCTGATGGCAAATAAAGAAGTCCGCATATATCAGTGACTAAAGGATCAACCGCTCTTTTTCCGGGTCTAATTAAAATAAAATTGTCAGGCTGGGCGTCGTAATTTTTAAAAAAGGAATGATCAACATGAAATACATTATACGGCTGTTTTGGGCGCGCAGCATGCATTCTACTGACATAATCACCTGGAGTACAAATTGGTGGCTTAAATAGTGATTCTAATGTAGAATGTACGCTATCAGCCTTTATCATCGTGTGGTCTTTCTCTAAAATAAGCTGTTCAATTATGATTTTCTTCTCAGTTGCCAAGTTAGAAAGTGCATTTGCAAGGACTTTGTTTCGGTTTTGGTAATTACACCCGTCGGATATTAGAACAATAATTTCTTCGTAATGCTGCCCAAATTTGATGATAAAATCAATAATGCAAGTAACAAACTCGTTGCTATTAACGCCACCTTCTCCTTCGTGCCAAACATAGAAATATACTTCGTTGTTATTTAACACGTTAAAAGTAAAGTTATGAACTTGCAGTTTTTGTTTAAAATATACTTTTGAGACCAACAACTTAGGACATAAAAGAACGCTTTGCAAATCCGTTGTGACAACTAATTTCTTTTTATTTGCTTCAGCTTTGGCCTTGGTTTTAGCATCCCTGGCTTCTTGTTTTTTTTTTGCCTATGTTCATCATAAACTTCTTTTTGTAGATTTTTTCACATCATATTCGTAACATATGTCGCACAAGTCTTTGTGTGACTTATGAATAGATATTTTTTGTTGTTCCACAACTTCTAAAAATGTTGTCCTAGATGCAACACATTTAGTATTTTCTTTACACCATGTCTCGTAGACGGAATGCATGTGTGATTTTGAATTAAAAATTGATTCCACATAATATGTGCGTTTCCGTATTAGAGTAAAGTAGTATTTTCTTTCTATCCTCAGTTTTTTCCTTACTTCTGTTGGAGTGTATCACTCTCTTTACTTTCACTCCAACAGAAGTTCTTTTTATTTGTTTCACACCGTAAACTTTTGATTTAAGGTATCCCCTTAAGAAAAAATCTAGTGGGGACAGATCAGAAGATCTAGTTGGTCACTCTAAAAATCCTCGTCTGCCAATCCATATATTAGGAAAAACTTGGTCTAGGTATTCATCTTGCTGATACCATAGCGAATTGTCTGGCGAATTGTCCGGGATTTTGCTGATCTGGGTATAGAGCCGAAAGTGCGGGAATTATTTGCTGTTGAAGTAAATCCAAATACTTATCGCCGTTCAAACAACCGTCGATAAAAAATGGACCCACAATTGTATTACCAACTATTCCCGCCCACACGTTGACTGTCTCTGAATACTGGGTGTGCCCTTCTACCGCCCAGTGAGGGATCTCTTGTGCCCAGTACCTACAGTTCTGCCTATTTACTATACCCGTTAAGGTGAAGGTGGCCTCGTCTGAGAAAACACATTTCCGTAGGAAATGCGGATCACGATTACATCGATCCATCATTATTTCACAAAACTCTTGTCTTCGATCGAAATCATCTTCATTAAGTTCATGTATCACTTGCACTTTGTATGGGTGCCACTTATTCTGTTTTAGAGACTTTAAAACGGAGGTTTGACATATCGATTGTTCCAATGCCACTTGACGGGTAGGTTTATGAGGATTTTCTTGCAGTGTTATTAAAACATCCAATTGTTGATCTCGCGTTAGGCCTGGACGGCCTTGCGTATATTTATCACCGACATTGCCAAAATTTCTAAATGTTGCCTCGAGTTTACTCACCGTCGATTGTGTAATAGGTCTATCGAGATATTTATTGTTAAATATGTTACAAATCTCAGTTTGTGTACGGGTCCTATCTCCATCACCTATCATCATTAAAATTTCTATGCGTTGCTTTTCGCTTAAGCGGGCCATCATGTCGATAACTATTTAAAACACAGTTATTTATTTTGAAGTCGAATTAGTGTAGTTTAGTCTTAATGCAATATATTTTTATCTATTATAAGATAAAAACCAAAAAAAGGAATTTTAAAAAACTATTTACAGGAAGCGGCCGAACGAAAATTTGAAAAATAAGTATTTTAGTATTGTTATGTGACTTAACTGACATAAGAAAAATATGACATTCGTATACAAAAATATGTGATCTTTTCGATAATAGTGTCAAAATAAGGTATAGTTCAAACCAAACCCTTATTTCGGTGTGTCACAGTTTATCGGAGTAGCTCTAACGCATTAAGTTGGAAGTGACAGAAAAAAAGTACCTCCGTGATTATTATGCCTAGAACTTGGAAAATTATGTATTCGTCGACGAGTAGTTGTATATTAAACTTCTATTGATGAATGTATCATTGGTTGACGTTTAGAATAAGCTAAATAGATAACCAATCAATGATACCAATAAAGACAATTTGTTCCAAAAGTACGCGATCGGTGTTCACAGTGGACAGTGTCAACGGGTAAAATGACAAGTGTCATTCTAGGTTAGTATTTTTCGACATTGTATAGTGAAAATTAAATTTTATACTATTTATTCACTTTTTTACCAACATACTTCAGTCTAGACTTTCATCTTGGTGCGAGGAATACCATATTCTACCTGAATCTCAAGCGGGTTTCAGACCAGGCCGCGGTTGTATTGACAATGTTTACACCCTGAGCTCTATTATTCAGTTTCACATAAGACATAAAAACGTAAGCTATTCTCCATCTTTGTTGACTTTAAAAGAGCATTTGACTCGGTAAATCACGCATTACTCTGGCAAAAATTATACCGTTCTGGTGTGACATCTAGGATCCTACAAATCGTTAAAAATTTATACCAAACTGCTTATTTTAAAGTAAATGCTTCAAATGGTCTGTCTAGGTCATTTGATGTTACGGCTGGTGTACTACAGGGTGAAACTTTAAGCCCATTACTTTTTTCATTATTTATTGCGGATATTGAAACATTCTTCTACGGAAATGGTGCTCGAGGTGTAGGCATTGATTCAAAAAATGAAATTCTGCTACTCCTGTATGCTGATGACCTAGTTATATTAGCTGACTCTGAAGCGGATGTTGGAAGAAAACTAAAATTACTTGAATCCTACACTAAATCCAACGATCTCACTGTTAATACCACAAAAACAAAAATACTCATATTTTCAAAAGGTGGCCATACCACAAAACAACATTAATTTTTTTTACAACAATAATCCAGTGATCTCAACCAATGCATACAACTATTTGGGAGTGACATTTACTAAATCATCACTTTTTCGCGAAATGTCGTATACAACCATCGATAAAGCCAAGCAAGCAGTTGGATCAATTCTTCCAATTTTAACATCTAGTAAAATAGACTCGTGGTCACCAAGAATCAAACTCTTTGAGTCACTGGCATTGAGTGTGATGTCAAACTGCGCTCCCGCTTGGGCACTTAGATACACTGAAGCTCTCGAAAAAGTACAAACTACTTATTTAAAACGAATTCTGTTACTCCCAAAAAACACCCCTGACTATGCAACGCGGTTAGAAACGGGACGTGTAAAATATTCGTATAATCTTTTTAAAATGACTTTGAGTTGGTTACAAAAAATTCTGCTTATGGACGATAAACGTTATCCCAAACTTTGTTACAATCAACTACTACGATTAGTAGGTTTAGCAGATGAAGCATATAATTGGGCAGCACAGATTAAAGGTATGTTTGATTTCATTGATTGTACAGATATATGGATTAATCTCAGTCTTACTTCGCTTAATAAAAATAAGAAAATGTTACTGCTAAAATTTTATAACAAATTGCATGAAATGGACATAACTTTATCTCAGAGGTCTTCTTTTCTGTCTTTCTACCCTACATTTAAAGTATATAGAACCCCAAACCCTTACCTATTACTTAAACTGCCAATACAGGTCACGCGGACTATAACCCAACTGAGACTGTGTAATAAATTTCGAATTTCATTCACCTATAAGGGATGTTACTATTCTATCGATCCAGATAATATTTGCACTGCCTGTAACACAAGACAACTTAAAACTATTGATCACCTTCTATTTAACTGTCCTATCTATAGCACTATGAAACCAGTAGTTATTTGTTTTCAAAGCATGGATTCACTATTAAATGCTCTTGATAATCTCACTCCCAACAACGCTAAAATCATTGCAGGGTACATATGGAACATTTTAAAACTCAGAGCGTTTATCTTGAATGAATAATTTTTCTCATATAAGTTCCATTGTGCAATTCTATATTTACCGTTTATTTATATATATGTTTACATTTTTTTTGTTTGTAATTTTTGTATCACTATTATTCGTCTCTTTGTAATGTAATTTTGTCATGTGTGTATTACTCATTTATTACCTATTTATTTTGTTATACAATCTCTGCATACGTATTTGTTCAAAAGTTTTTATTTTTGTATTGTCGAACAAACCTCTTGCTATGGACTTATTGTATTCCAAGAAGCAATAAATATTATTATTATTATCCAGATTTAGCCATACGGCTCACACTCCCTCTAAGTGGAAAATTGACTCATCCCAGATACCTACTGTATCAAAAGGATTGAGCTCTGGTGGGACTCTTTCCGTGTTATCGAGCCCTAGGTGACTTGGTATGCAGGTGTATCTCCCAAAAATTTTCGTACACATCTGGCCGTTGCGAGTAGTACTGCTTTCTGCATGGTCTTATAAAGATGTTCATTAAGACCCAGCTTTTTTATGCTTTCGAGGAGGGTCTTCGGAATGATTCCAGTAGTAGACATAATAATCGGTATCGTCTGGGTACTTTGCATTCTCCATTGTCTCCGTATTTGAATTTCCAGATCTCTGTACTTGGCGATCTTTTCAGTAAATTTAGTACGTAGATTATTGTTGTTAGGAATCGCCACATCAATGAGGGTTGTTTGTCTCGTTAATTTATTGACTAATACGAGATCTGGTCTATTATGCGCCACTGTTTGGTCTGTGAGCACAGTGCTGTCCCAGTATAGCTTGTAGTTGCCATCCTCAAGCATACTCTCAGGGACGTATTGATAATATGGGAGATGGTCGGTTTGGAGAAGTCCCAGCTTGATAGCTATCTCCTGATGAAGGATTTTTCCTACTGCGTCATGCCGTTCCTTGTACTCAGTTGCAGCAAATGCCTGGCAGCCCCCTGTAAGATGTTGGATGGTTTCTTGGGCTTGACATCCATATCGGCATCTGTCGTTTTGAACATGAGGGTCTTTGATTATATATTTCAGGTAATTTCTGGTTGGTATAACCTGATCCTGAATGGCCAGTAATGAACCCTCCGTTTTAGGGAACATCTTTCCTGATGTCAACCAGTAGTTCGACGCTATATTGTCGACATAATCTTGGCTGACTTCATTGGGATGTCGCCCGTGCAGAGGTTTACCCATCCAGGCGCGCACTTTTTCGTCCTTAGTAAGGTGGTTTATGCGCAGTTCTGCTTTCCTCAGTTTTATCGGTGTTGTGTCATCTACTGCGCAGATAGTGCGATGTAGAGTAGATGTTTCAGCCTGCATCTGAAAATAAGATCTTAGATTAGCAATTTGTTTGTCTAATTGCTCACCTATATCCATAAGTCCTCTTCCTCCTAAATTCCGTGGTAATGTCGTTCTTTCTACTGCACTTTTTGGATGGTGCTTTTGTGCCTTTGTGAGGTGCGTTCTTACTTTTCGATGAAGATTTTCTATGTCCGTTTTTGTCCACTTAGCAATGCCAAACGAATAGCTAAGCGCGGAACATGCGTAGGTGTTTAGTGCCTTAAACAAATTTCTACTATTAAGGTGTGAGCGAAGCAGCTGTTTCACCCTTCGTATAAACTCAGTAGTTATCTCTGTTTTCATTTGTTTATGGTCAATTCTCCGCGCTTGCTATTATTATTACTATTATTATTTTTATTAAAATATTTTAAATATTCTGGTAATAAATATTTATAACCATATAAATAGGTATAAATATAACTATTCTGACAACTGTCAGATTTAACTAAAATGTCATGCATTCGTGACAATCTTAAAATCCTATATGACGTCAAAATTAATGACGCATTGAAATAAGGGTTTGGTTTGAACTTTATGACCATTAACAAATTATAATAACGTCAAGACTCGAACAGTGACGACTTCGTCAAAAATAAGGTTTCACCAAAAAATACGCAACTGAAAAATAATCGCTTTTTTATCCATATCGCAAATAAAAGCGTTTATCCAATAAGTTTTAGTTTTTACGTTCTCATTGACTCATTTTTGCGTTAATTATTTTAATTCAAAAATAATTTGTCGGCCCACCATGTATAAATAATAATTATGATAATGTTTATATTATTCAATTGAGAGTTAAATATCCTTTCAAATGAGCTACCACACGACCCCTATTCTCATTTAAAAAATGTCGATTACGTCATCTGTTTTGTCTTCTGTTAGTTGCTTTGTTTCCAAAGACAGCTTCTCAATAGCCTTCTTCTGCTCATCAAATGAGTCAGAAATGTACTGGACTGATTTTTTCAATTCACCAAGTTCTTTACTAATTTCATTCTTAAATGAGGATAGGTGCTCCTTAATTAGCTCCCCAAATATAGCTTTAATCTTCTTCTCATCCATTTCACTTGTTTTTATGTTAGGATTACAACAGTTTACAAACTCTTTCTGGTTCTTGTCTTGTTTCACAATTTTGGCTTGCTTTGCGCAGCTTGGAAGTTCAATTTTGACAATCCCAGGAACTTACGACGAGCTTTTTACACTGCTTGCAATATTTATTTTTATTTTCGTCCTCAAATTCTGGTAAACTATTTGCTTGGGATCCCATAACATAACCTCACAATCTTTCTTTTTTGGTTTTTCCATTTAATTTCGCGAAAACAAAACTTTATTTTCTATATATCTGTGTGCATCACTACATACTTTTTAGCAACTTTTACTTAATGATGATGTAAATATTTTTCAAAAATTTTGACTACTGAAATTTTTGTTTGTTTACAACATGGAGGAATGACAGCAAGTCGAATTCGATAGAGATTATTGAGCGAAATCTTGTCCGACCATAAATTATTGAAATTGACAGTACAATTGGAAATGAAATTGAAAGTTAAATTGAAATTGAAACAGTACAAAAAATATTTACAAAATGTCAAAATTACATTGAAATTGTAATCAGTAATTATTGGCGTGTTAGATATTTTAAAACTTAAACGTAGTATCTATAACTTAATTAGTTATTTTCAAGTGTCTGTAGCAAACACTTATTCACTGAAGAGATGTTGAAATTTAATATTATAATAATTATAATGTTTATCAATTTTTTATACAAAATCTAACTAGAAGAACATTTATTTGGGTATTTTTTTTATTGTATCTAGACTTTAGTGTATCCTATAATTTTAGGTTTATAACCCTTGCCGGCGATTTACTCTTCATAATTATATTAATTGAATTAATTGAGATTTTATTTTTTTCTCTCTTATTTTTTTTTATATAGGTAGGGTAAACTGGTCCATAGTGGGAATTTCACTGACCTGACTATTTTATCGACGCGGTAGAACTATATTTAAGTGTGTGTGTGCTATCTTAACAGATAGACCAGGGCCCATCTGTAAAAATATTAGTACATTTGGACGTTGAGAGGTGACTCAAATTTTTTTGCAGAAATTGTTTGAAAATAAATCAAATAATAATATTTGAGTTATCCTCCCTCTCAAAAAGGTCCGGAAAATTGTTTAAATAATCAAAATGTCAAAAATTGAAGGAAAAATTCGATTTTCTTCTTCGTTTTTTGATTATAACTTTAAAAGAATTCATTTCCGAGAAAAGTTGTACTAACATAAAAGTTGCGTAATTAAATTTCCTACAATATAGAATTGGTTAAAAATTTAAAAAATAGTCACCCTAGTTGCAAAATAGCAATAATTGCGAAAAAACCATACAAAAACAAGTAATCGCATTTTACGTTTTTCAACCATTTATGCTACACTTAGGACCTTCGTATTTCACCCAGAAAAACTTTATAATACAGTAAAACAATGCTGTAAATTTCATTAAGATCAGTTCAATAGATTTTGCAAAATAAATTTTGCAATCCGGCTTTCGTAAAAAAAATTCATTTTTTCAAAATGTTACAGGACCAAGAATGAAGCAGATAGCAAGTTGAAAATTTTTTTGCATATAAAAGTGTACTGTACCTTTCATTTGCAATTTTGAAAAATTAAAATCGATTAACACCACGGCGTCAGGAATTTTTTTAAATAAACATTAATTATTGGTGCTACGCGCAGGACAGCGGATAGTTTGCTCTGATTGGGCATTCCAATGACCTTTGATAATGATTGATACATTTTATTTTTTATTACATTTCGATATAAATAAATAAATTTGTTTATTGCAAAATAAAAACACCTACTCTATCCTTTGAAATAACACTTTTATTAGCAAAAACTTTCTTTGTTCATATATTTTAACTTAAATAATAAAAGTTTATTATTTTTAAACATATGCAATTGTTTAAACAATATTTCACAAACAATTATAAAATTAGTTTGATTTTTGTGGAATTAAAATATTATAATACAACAAAATATAGAGTAAGAAAATAATATATTATATAAAGATTGGAAGAAATTTTGGTGGAAATCAACTTGTGTGAATCGAACACCGCTGTCCTGCGCTTAGCACCAAAAATTATTGTTTATTTCAAAAATTTTCTGACGCCGTGGTAATTAATCGATTTTAATTATGAAAATTGCAAATGAAAGGTACAGTAAATTTCTATAAGCAAACAAAATTCAACTTGCTATCTGCTTTATTTTCAGTCCTGTAACATTTTGAAAAAATGAATTTTTTTTGCGAAAGCTGGAATGCAAAATTTATTTTGCAAAATCTATTAAACCGATCCTAAAGAAATTTACAGTATTGTTTTACTGTATCATAAAGTTTTTCTGGGTGAAACATGAAGGTCCTAAGTGTAGCATAAATGGTTGAAAAACGTAAAATGCGAATACTTGTTTTTGTATGGTTTTTTCGCAATTATTGCTATTTTTCAACTAGGGTGACTAGTTTTTAAAGTTTTAACCAATTCTATATTGTAGAAAATTGAATTACGCAACTTTTATGTTAGTACAACTTTTCTCGGAAATGAATACTTTTAAAGTTATAATCAAAAAACGAAGAAAAATATCGAATTTTTCCTTCAATTTTTGACATTTTGATTATTTAAACAATGTTCCGGACCTTTTTGAGAGGGAGGATAACTCAAATATTATTATTTGATTTATTTTCAAGCAATTTCTGCAAAAAAATTTGAGTCACCCCTCAACGTCCATCTCAAAACAGATGCGCCCTGGACTAAGAGCCGCCTCCAAATCGCCTGTAAAGGTAGACTTCCGCACCACGCGACCGAGACAGAGACCGCGACAGGCGACAGATTGGCGAGGTCTCCCCACTACTGCTCTCAATGCAATTATATCGGGGTAGTGCTGCAGCCCGCGACCGAGACCAGCGACCAACTATCGCCTTTCCCGACCTATCTGTCGCCTGTCGCGGTCTCCTGTCTCGGTCGCTTGGTGCGGAATTCTACCTTTAGTTTTTCAATTGGTACTGTGCGTTTCGATATTTTGGAAATTCAGGTGAGTGATCAGCTAAACTTTTTTATTTCCATGTTCAGATTTTTTCGAATAATTTGCCGAAATGTATCCCTTTTAACTTGAATTTGCTATGGATATCTGAAACATACATAACCTCAATATCGCATGATTCTGTTTAAACCTAGCTCTACCACTTCGATAAAATTTTAGGCCATTTATATTTTGATGCGCTATGGTCCATAGTGGGAAAAAAAAGCGGTCCATACTGGGATATGGTATCATAATGCGGTCTATGCTGAAATATGCTAAAACATGCTAAACATTTTCATTCTTTGCAGATTTGAATATGCCGAGACATCCACGATCTCAACTGTCAGCAGTTTTCGAAAAAAGTCGAGAGGATCATGAAGTATATGCAAGGTCTATGCATTCTGCAGTAGAAGATGTTGTAGAAAATCAAATGACATTGATGAGTGCATCCAAAAAGCATGGTGTAAGCAAGTCAGCTCTACAGCGGAAAGTGAAGAAGTTCAAATTAGCTAATGAAGGTAATGAAGAAAACACAAATGATTTTGGATACGGACGAACCCATGGTTTCAAACCAATATTTACAAGTAGAGAGGAACAGCTATTGTGCGATTATATAAGTCAGGCTTGTGAAATGTGCTATGGCTTAACATTAATACAAACTCGTGAGTTGGCTTATAAGTATGCCATTATTAATAATAAAACGGTGCCTCAAGCTTGGCATGAGAAGAAACGGGCTGGAGTCGAATGGATGAATAATTTTAGGAAACGACACCCTATGTTATCGCTTCGAAAACCAGAATCAACTAGCCTTGGAAGGGCCACCAGCTTCAACAAGCATAATGTGGCTACATTTTTTACAAACTTGAGAAGTGTGATAACGAAACATAATATCCAGTCGAACCAAATATACAATTGTGATGAGACTGGTGTCACCAATGTGCATAAACCCGGGAAGGTACTTGCTAATATTAAACAAAAACAAATTGGAAAAGTGACAAGTGCTGAACGAGGCACGTTAATAACAATGTGCTCTACAATATGCGCTAATGGGACTTTTGTGCCACCATTCTTTGTATTCCCGAGGAAAATATTTAAGCCTTTTATGCTTACTGGGGCTCCTCTAGGATCAGCCGGTGCAGCGTCTCCCTCTGGTTGGATGACAGGAGACAATTTTGTGAAGTATATAGAGCACTTTATCAAAAACGTGCGATGCAGTAAAGAATTTCAAGTTCTATTAATTCTTGACAACCATGAGAGCCATTACGATGTTCGTGTGCTGCATCTGTGTAAAGAAAATGGGATTATTTTATTGACATTGCCGCCCCACTGCAGTCATAAATTACAAACGCTCGACGTGAGCTGCTTCTTTCCATTTAAAAGCTATTATAATAGAGGAGTTGATGACTGGATGCTAAATCATCCTGCCGTACCTATGACCATTTATGATGTTTGTAGTGTTGTTGGTACCGCCTACCCTAAATCATTCACTCCTGTCAACATTCTCAATGGATTTAAGAAAACCGGCATAGCACCCCTGAATTCCCAGATTTTTTCAGAGAGTGATTTTATGTCATCGTATGTCACTGATAGGCCCGAAGAAAATGAAAATGGTAACGAAAATAGGGCTAAAGAAAATGTTCAGAATGTGAAAGATGTTCAGATTGTAGAAGATGTCCAGGATGAAGAAAATAATCAGGATGTAGAAGAACCACGTCATGTCAGCCCAATTAGTGGCCCATCCAATATAATAACCCCTCAGCAAATTAGGCCACATGCCAAAGCTGCTCCTAGGAAAAACCTTAGGAAAAGCAGAAAGAAGCTACAGTCAGCAATAATAACAGATACTCCTATAAAAGACGCCATAGAGGAACAGCATAAGGAAAGATTGGCCAAAAAAATACTTTCAGAAGAGAAAAAGCAGAGAGGTAAAAAAGTTAAACGGCAAGTTTTTAATGACGATATTAGTTCGAACAGTGATGTTAGTGAAGAGATTTGCAACGATTCTAGCGATTTAGAAAGCTTCACATCAGAAAATCAAGATTTGTCTATTCAAACAGAGGACTATGTTATAGTAAGATACATGACAAAAAAAACTGTTAAACATTATGTTGGTCAGGTTATTAAGATAAGTGGAGAAGAATATAATATCTCTTTTATGAAAAGAATTGTGGCCGGAAAATTTGTTTTCCCCGACAACCCCGATGAAGATACCGTAGAAGAAGAAGACATTTTACTAAAGCTGCCCCCTCCTGCCATTAGTGGAAGTACAGCTAGGGCTGCTCGCCAGTTTATGTTCCCTGTGAATTTTTTCCAATTTAAAATAGACTAAAAAGTGTTTTTAATTAAAAATCCCACTATGG
Source organism: Diabrotica virgifera virgifera (assembly GCF_917563875.1). Taxonomy (NCBI): domain Eukaryota; kingdom Metazoa; phylum Arthropoda; class Insecta; order Coleoptera; family Chrysomelidae; genus Diabrotica; species Diabrotica virgifera. Next base: position 78,750,547 of record NC_065451.1, read on the forward strand.
ACCACTATGATTCCCACAATGGACCATATAGTGGTTCATAGTGGGACGAGTGGCCCATAGTGGGACGAGTGGCCCATAGTGGGACGAGTGGCCCATAGTGGGACGAGTGGCCCATAGTGGGACTTCTTGAATAACATTTATTATAAATAAATGATTACTTGAAATTATTATTAGTTTACTTCCTTAAATCCACACCTATGCATAGGTATCCTTAGTGTAATTTACAAACGATTAATCAAGGTGCTATACACTTTTGAAAAAAACGTCCCACTATGGACCAGTTTACCCTACAGAGTTTTTAACTAAAATTTTAGTCATTCGAAATAATTATGACAGTGAATATAAAGATGACACGAGAAAATAGGTTGAGACGTGAACATTTTTCAAGATCGATTTCGTCTTTCTGCTTGTGATTTCGTTTTCTTTTTCTTTGTGCCTTGATCCTATCGGACCGGACGTTAGCGGTTATCAGCGCCATGTGAACAACTGATTGTAAAAAGTGTCATTGTACTCAACACATTCTGGAGGAAGATTCTTTATTTACAAGATAATAAATATGTCTCCGCCTAGAGACATCCCTAATATTTTCTTTATTATAAGTTTTGAGAGTTTTTACTTTAAGTTTCTCGAATATGTTGCTAAAATCTTCAAGTGCCCGCTTTTTTAGGGGAACTAAAACTTTTTTATTTCTTTATTTAGTTATTCGGTAAAAGAAACTTTTGTTTCTCTCTATGCATCTTATCTTTTCGGTACCTTTAATGGCGGTTAGCAATGACTTCTGCAAATTCGCTCGTATCATGTGCTTTTCATTGAGGATCTTTTCAAGGAGATCTACGTGTTTTCCAGTTTTTAATTAAATGCGTATTTTATTTCTAATGTAAGAATGTGTAAATTATTATCAATGTTAAAACTTCTGTTGATATGTTGTCTTCTGTTGCTTGAGTACAGCTTTTGTATATCTTTTCCATCCGTCGTTTATTTCTTCTAATGTTGTCACTACCCTATCACCCAGACTTGTTAGCATCATACTGTCTATTATTTCTGTTTCCAGTTAATTACATTATTTTCTTGTGGTTAAGTTTGTCATTGAATTTTTCCGTAAGTATTATACAGGGTGTTTCATTGGGAAACGGAAATACTTTAATGGTGAATAGAGGTCACCGAACCGGTTCTAGATATACTACATTGTTTACCCTACCGACTTTTATAACCGAGTTACAGGGTGTTTTATCGATTTTGCCCATTTCTTTTCTAAGCTATAACTTTAGAACGACCCTGTATATTTTTTTGATATTTGCTACACATATGTCTCATTCAAAACCCAAACGATCGACATACCAACCATAAGAAAAATCCAGGTCCGGATTAACAAAAAATTATAAGTAATTGTGACCTTAAAACAACACCCTGTATATTCAAATTTTGAAAATCTGTTTGCATATTTGAAAAGAGCACAAAAAAGTAAGTTTAATTGTTCGCTTTAATTTTTCGGCCAGATAATTTTATGACTTTAATTTTGAAATTATATTGAATTTTTTAAGAACTCTGACATTAAAAAGCAGATGTTATTAACTTTTAGTTATAAATTATTAAAGTTAATGAGTAAATACTTATTTTAAAAATAATCATTACTTATTACTACCACACTGGAACGGCCCAATTACTAATGACAAGAAAAACCCAGGTCCGGATTAACAAAAAAATATAATAAAGTAATTGTGACCTTGAAACAACAACCTGTATATTGAAATTTTGAAAATTTGTTTGCGTATTTTTAAAGAGCATCAAAAACTGCGTTAAAAGGTGTATGTCAAATTTTTGCGCAGATAATTTAATTACGGCAATTTTGAAATCATATGATTAATTCTGTCAAGGTCACAAGAAGCTGCCAGAAAAATGAAGAACAATCCCAATGTAATTAAAAAATCGATTCGAAATCTTTTAAAACGAGCAAGGAAATGAATCAAACAAAACGGCGGACATTTTGAGCAACTGTTATAGTTCAAATATTTTTAATTTATGTCAAATTGTTGAATTGTTTAAACGATTTTTTTTTATTAGATACATCTGTTTTTTAATTCTTTACTAAATCATTAAAATATCCCAATTCTCGCAATTCTAATTTTTAATGATGTACATACAGCTACAAATCCAGAGAATCCAGAGCGTAGTAAATAAGTATTAAGTATTTTTAAAATAAGTATTGATTCATTAACATTAAATTATTAAAAGTTAATAATACATACCTGGTTTTTAATCTCAGAATTCTTTAAAATTTCAATATAATTTCAAAATTGATGTAATTAAATCAACGGCGAAATAATTAAAATGAACCTTTAATCACAGTTTTTCATGCGCAGACAAATTTTCAAAATTTCAATATACCTTGAACCTTGATATTGTGACCTTGGTTCAAGGTCACAATTACTTTATATTTTTTCGTTAATCCGGACCTGGATTTTTCTTGCCATTAGTATTTGGGTCGTTCCAATTTGGTAAAGTAAGTACATATTGATTATTTTTAAAATGAGTATTTATTCATTAACTTTAATAATTTATAACTAAAAGTTAATAATATCTGCTTTTTAATGTCAGAGTTCTTAAAAAATTCAATATAATTTCAAAATTAAAGTCATAAAATTGTCTGGCCGAAAAATTGAAGCGAACCATTAAGCTTACTTTTTTGTGCTATTTTCAAATATGCAAACAGATTTTCAAAATTTGAATATATAGGGTGTTGTTTTATGGTCTCTTTTATGGGTGTTGTTTTATGGTACTTTATAATTTTTTGCTAATCCGGACCTGGATTTTTCCTATAGTTAGTATGTCGATCGTTTGGATTTTGAATGAGACATATGTGTACCAAATATCAAAAAAATATACAGGGTGGTTCTAAAGTTATGGCTTAGAAAAGAAATGGGCAAAATCGATAAAACACCCTGTAACTCGGTTATAAAAGTCGGCAGGGCAAAAAATGTAGTATATCTAGAACCGGCTCGGTGACCTCTATTCACCATTAAAGTATTTCCGTTTCCCAATGAAACACCCTGTATCTATTCACATGTTATTAATCTACTTCACCTTTACCCCCGTGAGCATTCTTCTTATTTGTTTGTGAATTTCTTTATATTTACTGTTATCGTTATTCTTATGTTGTCTTCTTAAATTCATCACTTACAATATTTTATCAGTCATGTTTTGGACTATTGGTTTGTAATTTTAAAATTGTCTTCTACCTGTTGAATTATTGTTTTTAATTCAGGCCACAACTTCAGTCAGGATTTTCTCTCTCTCCAATTTCCGTATTACAATTCTAAAATTCAGGACATTTTTGATTAATCTGACGTGTTAAATTTTGATTCGTTTCTTATTTTCTCAGTAAGTTTACGTTAGGTTTTGATTCTTTCTTTTTATTTTTATTGGTTTTAGTTTATTTTAAATTTGGCTAGAACTGTTGGGGGGAACATCTGCACCGGGGTTTGTTAAGTTTCTTCCACTTGTTCGTATATCTACTATTTCGGTATATTTGATTAATCATTATGTACATAGTATATATCTGATGCAATTTATTTTGTTGCCTTGTGGCGATTTCTCTGTGCATAATCTGCGAGCTGATATTTTGAAACATTCATTCATAACAACCATGTTCTGTTCTTGATAAAACTGATTTTATTTTAACTTTAAAACTCTTTTATTCAACTTTAAAACTCTTTCATTTCGTAGTCCCAGACCATTTTCAGCAAAGATGTTTTTAGCTTTGTCTTTTTCCACTTTTGCATTGAGATCTTCCATTATTATCGTTATTTCATGTTTTCTTCGTGCGCTTCGTTAAGACTTATGATATTTATAAAACTATTAATGTCAGTTTTCATGGCACATGGTTTTCACATGGACGACGAAGCGGAGCAGGCAGTCAGAGGCACCACCAAACGAGCGAAGACATGAAAGAGAAGGTACTAAAGACGAATGAACAAGAAGAGATGAGAAAGATGCTAGAGGCGATGACGGCAGAGAGAGACCAACAAAAGGCTGAAAACGAGAGATTGATGATCAAAATGTCTCAACAACAAAAAGCGATGATGAAAATGCAAGCTGCTCCCCAATTGGATGCTCTGCTAGAACAACAAAGAACAATGACAGAACTCTTACAGAATCTCCAACAGACGCCAGTCACTGAAGTCGAAAAATCGCAGCCACTCCCTGAAGCTAAAAAGTCACCCGCAGAGGAAAGACTAAAGAAAATCCGAGGTTTCCCAAAATTGAAGACTCCAATCTCAAAAGACGAGACGACGGCATGGGAACTCCACGCGGACAACGCCATGAGAGCAGAAGAATCTTTCAATCTGCCCCGAGGGAAAGCCCCACCGATCCATCCATCTACGAGCACGGGTGGAGATACGCCTGCCGCACGGCATCCCAATGATTCAGAGTCGGACCGAATGGTGACGAATCAAGAAGAAGAAGCTGCCGCGTTACCTGAACAATAGGTAACCCGTCAACGAAAGCCGCCTGTAAATAAATTACAGAGTGTGAGCGAGACAGGGGCTATCCTCAGTATAGCCCAGAAACAAACGTGATCACGATAAACAAGATCTCCAGAAGCGGAAGGGAAACCCTCATCCAGGCGAAAAGCCCGGAAGATTATCGTAAGATGACCCACATTATCGAGGATTATGCAAAGAATATGACCCAAGAAGAGACTACAATGGATAGCCTTCCCATTCGAGGAAGAAGTAAAGCCTAAAATGGTAATAAGAGGGCTACCAACGAACACCAAAGAGGAAGACATCAAGAATGACATGGCAGAACAATATAACATTGACTGCCAAGCAGCCAAGAACATGTCAACAAGAGCCGGCCCAAGAAGACAGCTACCTATGTTCGTCATTACTCTGGATCAGGGGGGCGGCGAGGCGCATAACCAACCTGTGCCACATGAAGGTCGTGGTAGAGGATCTTCGAAAAGCGACAGGACCAACGCAGTGTTACAACTGCCAGGGCTACCACCACGCCCAGAACGCGTGCCACAAGGATCCCAGGTGTGTCAAATGCGGTGAGGATCACCCCACTAAGATGTGCAAAAGGGCCAAGGAAGTCAAAGCTACATGTGCCAACTGTAAAGGCAGCCATCCAGCCAGCTACAGAGGATGCCCTACGTGGGGAAGACCCCCACCAAGGAGGCCGCAACAACAACAACCACAAGCAAGACGACCACAAGCTACCGGCACCACCTACGCCCAGGCCACGCAGAATAAACAACACCAAGCAGCGATCCCTGATGAAGACTACATAGTCAGAATAGTGACTAGGGTAGTCAAAGAAGTTATACTAGGGACCAGGGAGACACAGAAGTAATGCTGACAGACAGGGGATATTTGAGGATAGGCTCCTGGAATCCGGGCGGTATATCAACAAACCAAAACATCATGGATGAAATCGCCAATAGATATGAGATGGACATAGTAGCAATCCAGGAGACCAAGCTAACAAACAACTTCAACCTAAAGTTTCCTGGGTACGATGTATATAGGAACGACCTCACTAGAAGATCAGGAGGAACGGCCATCCTAGTTAAGAAGGGTGTGACTCACACCAGATTCACGACTCCACCACTAGTTAACATGGAGGCAACAACAGTAGAAGTGAAAATGAGGCAAGGCGCAGTCAGAATAACATCAGCCTACGTAAGACCGCAACACCCATTAATGGACGATGACCTAGATGCGTTCCTTAACATCGCTGAAACATCCATCATAATAGGAGACCTGAATGCAAGATCCCCTAACTGGAACGATAGAGCTACGAACAGAAATGGAAGACTACTAAATAGCTACATAGAAAATAACGAAGATACAGTGGCAATGGGCCCAGAAGAACCAACACACTTCCCAGGAAATGGACTTCCCACCCATATCGACATAGTTGTGGCCAAAAACCTAGGACTACAATCAAAACTAATCACGCTGGATGAAGGATCAACAGACCACAACCCCATTCTACTAGAAATTGGAACATGGGAAGAGACAAACCCACCGAAAAGAACAAAAAGAAAACAAAGTGGACGAACTATAAAAGATTAGTGAGTGAAAGAATAAATATAGTGCCAGTTATAAATAACCCTGAAGATATAGAAGTAAAAGTCCTAGAGCTCGAAAACATCATCCAAGAGGCAATTAGAAACAGCACAACAGAGGAAGAAGTCGAGATCCGTACGGGAAGGTTCAAAGACATACCACAAGAAACTGAAGAGTTGATAAGGGAAAAAAATAGAGCGAACCAAATAGCCAGAAGAACAAGAAATCGAGTAGACAAAACCTGGGGAAATACATTAAACAGAGATGTCAAAACGACCCTACAACTCCACCGCAGCAAAAAATGGGACAACTTTGTACAAGAGATGGAAGAACTAGACTCAAACATGAAAAACGTTTTGAAGCTCCAAAAAATGTTGAGAAGCGACAGAAAACCCATCCCCCCATCACATGGAAGATACGGCATGGTATACACCATAGAGGATAAAGTAGAGGCGATGAGGACTACACTCGAAAGAGAATGCGACCTAAACTTCCATCAAAACGAAGACGACGACTTCCTGGAAGAAGTCGAAGAAGAAGAAGAAGACCCAGAGGACATCATTCCCCCAACATCACCGGAAGAAATCAACGAACACATCAGAAACAGTTCACCGAGAAAAGCGCCAGGTCCAGACGAAATAACAAACAGAGCCCTAAAGTATTTGCCCAGAAAAGCTATAGTGTACTTCACAAACATAGTGAACGCGATACTAAGATATAAGATATTCCCGAACAGGTGGAAAGTGGCCCATGTCATTATGATCCCAAAACCTGGCAAGAACCACACATTCCCGCAGAACTACAGGCCAATCAGCTTACTTCCAGCGATCAGCAAAATAGTGGAAAGAATCATTCTTAGCAGACTGCAAGCGGAAGCAAATAGATTAAACAGTATCCCAGAAGCTCAATTCGGATTCAGAGCAGAGCACTCCAGCGAGCTACAAGTACTCAGATTAACCGAGTACATAGCAGCTGGATTCAACGACAGGCAGTACACTGGAGCAGCGTTCCTGGACGTAAGCAGAGCGTTCGACAGAGTATGGCATAAGGGGCTTTTATACAAAATGAGGGGTTACGGGTACAGCGGGGCGATGACGAGGCTAATCTCGTCGTACTTGGGCGGCCGGAGTTTCAGGGTTCGGATAGGACAAGTCCTGTCCGAACTCGGGAACCCGGAGGCTGGAGTACCCCAGGGAGCGGTCCTGTCACCCCTGCTGTACACGATATACACCGCTGACGTACCTAGAACACCAGGTACCCTTATGAGCCTATACGCCGACGACACAGCGATAACGGCCAAACACAGAAATGTAGATATAGCAGTGACCAACCTGCAAACAGCACTACAAGAAATAGAGGAATGGAGTATAAAATGGAAGATAGCCATCAACTCGGAGAAGACACAAGCGGTTCTATACAAGAAAGGAAGACAACAACCAGAGGAACAGCTGACGGTACAGAACACCCCCATCGAGTGGAAAAACGAAGCTAAATACCTAGGAGTCATCATGGACAAAGGATTAACCTTCCAAAAACATGTAGAAGCCACAGTCCAGAAGGCCAACATAGCGAAAGCAACACTAAGAGGACTTACAGGCAGAAAAAGCAAACTAAGACTAAAAACAAGGTTAAGATTGATAAACAGCATTATACTACCGTTATTAACATACGCATCTCTCGCATGGGGACAAGCATGTAACACCCACAAAAAGAAGATTCAAGCGGTCCACAACAGCAGCTTGAGAGAAGCCGCCAGAGTCCCAAGATACGTAGCAGAAAGATTCCTGTTCAGAGAACTCCAACAGGTGAGAGTCACCGAAATCATGACAGACAAGGCAAGGGTCAAATTCGCGGAACTGGAGCACCACCCAAGTCACATACTGCGAGAGATGCTAAGGTATGATGAGTTCCACCGATGGAAGCACAAAAGACCGAAACAGCAAATAGTGGAATAAAGTGAACAAAAGTGAAAAGTGATAGTAGTCAGTTCGTAGCTCGAAAACAAGTGCCGAAGATAGCGTTACACACGAAGATCCAACACCACGATCACCTTCAAGGTAAGACAATTATAGAAAATTATAGAAGGGCGCAAGCCCCCAAAAAAATATATATAAAAAATAAAAAGGCGTAAGCCCCCAAAAAAATATAATAAAACAAAAAAAATCACATAAAAACTCGAGCAACAAGTCATTGGGCAGAGCCCAATAGGGCTCAGCACGATGACTTGGGGCCCAAGCAAGCAGTTTTTAGTACCGCGGTTAAGTAAGTAAGACGATAAAGGCATAGAGCGCATCACGCTGAGCCTAAGATTTTTGCATTCGATTAGGGTACCACATGGAATCTTATTACCCAGGATTCCATTGTGAAGTGCATTTGGCTACGATAGTTGTGCCCTCATCGCGCATCAGCGTGCTATGGGGGGGAAAGGGATGGCCTGGGGCATTGGAGCGAGGTAGGGTGATCCCTGTTTACACTCGGGTCAAAACACCTCGCCCCAATGAATTGTTACACCCGAATGTACTCTTTCGAGAGGGTGGACATTCCCACAGGTCGGGTTGAATCAAATTGCTTGCTTGCACTGGCATCAGACGCTAAGCGACCCTCGATGCTGACTGACCTTCCTGGTGCATTTTTCTTTCACCTCGAAAGTTGTGTTTAATTTGAGCTACCTTTTTCTAATATTCTCTTTCAGGTTATCTATGAATGTAAGAAAATTGAAAATGGTAATGAGCTCTACCAAGTAGTCGCTAATCGTTGGTTTCCCAACGAAATTTATTAATTTACTTCTATTTTCAGCATATCGTTATATTTACTAATTCACTTGTGTTTCTTTACAGCATATCGTTATATTTACTAATTCACTTGTGTTTCCTTATAGCATTGTTTATTAATCCATGTATTGACTTTTCACTTTATTGCAGCATTTGTTACATATTAACTTGTATTCTATTCTAGCTATTACTCATAATTTTATTTCAGCCCTTTTTTGTGCGTGTTTCTGTCCCTACAGAAACACCATTTTGCATTTACCTTCTATTGAACCTTTAGTAGCTTACTTTCAGGCACTTTGTTTGTCAGCGTGTTCTGTCGACACAGAAACACGCTGGCTACTTGTTAAACTATCGTATTAATCATTTCTCTCTCCTTAGGTACAATAATTCATTTAACCTTTTTACTACACCTAGGTTTGATATTGATTAATACATACGTTAATTTTATATATATATATATATAAAAACAAACAAATGAAATAGAGAATGCGGAAAAATCCCCTTACGAACAATTCACACGTCTATGTAAGGGCACCTTTTGTTTTGGGTATATAATTCTATATTATCACATTTGCCGCCTTTTGTTTTATAATTTATACTTTTGTTTTTTCATATATATATATATATATATATATATATATATATATATATATATATATATATATAGTGGTTTGAATATATATATATATATATACTATATTTAGATTGATACTTGTCCTATCCAAGTGATAGATATATTTGTACTTGTATATATACATTATCTTTAATAACTTTTTACCTGTTGGTCCAAAGGGCCTAATATTTCAACTGAATCCTGATTTTACCATAACAGACTCCATTTTGTCCCATTGGCACAATTTTTATGCAATTTTGGAATTTCTCTACATTTAAGTTTATACACTTATAATTTTTAAATTATTATTTATTTTAAAACCTTTATTTTTTGATAAAGTGACCCTTCTCCCGAGACGCTGTAATAGAGGCTTTGGTTCTGAACTGCCTTTTGGGCGACCAGCTAACGTCTGTCGCTTGAAACCAGCCAGTTCCTCGAGCGCTAATTACAGGGCACGTCTATGTAAGGGCACCTTTTGTTTTGGGTATATAATTCTATATTATCACATTTGCCGCCTTTTGTTTTATAATTTATACCGCAAATCTATTGTTCTGTTCAAACAATTTTTATAAAAATGACTAACAATAAAAAGAGATCAGATTCTACACACAACACTAGGTCGACGTCGAACGTTGACGGAGCGACGGGAGCCGGTACACCCCAGAAGGATGGTACGGCCTCGCGACACTATGTTGGGGTATAGATTATACTTTATCCATAGATGACAAATTAAATGTAGGATCACAACACTATTTTTTCAATGTCTTTAACTCATTAGCCTAGATATTGATTATTATCAATTAAAACAAACGTGCAAGGGTTATAATCAAATTTTTATTTTATTCACGGATAATATCATTTAAGGAGATATAGACCAGGGCGGATCTATGAAAAAACCTCTATCTTTGGATGTAAGAGGTGGAATTCGGATTTTTGCTGATAAACTTAGGTGACCACTTCAATAATTATAATTGACTTATGCTCCTTCTCAAATATGCCCGGAACATTAATAAAAAAATTAAAATATTTAAAAATTTCGACAAACATCGATTTTTTCTACTTTCTTTGCTTATAACTTTGAAACGATTTATTTTGGAACAAAATTGTAGGGAAATAAAATCAATATAATTGAATTTTGTATAATGTACGACTGGTTAAAAATGTCTTAAATTATTACCCTTTCTGCAAAATAGCAATAAATACAAAATAAGGGGGCAAAATAAGCCTGTTTCAATCTAATTTTTTTTTAAGTTAAAATTTTTTAAAAACTTTCTGAACAAAAAGTAGACCATTTAGAAGTTTCCTATTTTTTTTACATATGAACAGGCGCTCTACCTATAAACTTTACAGAATTAAAATCGGATTATTTAAGCAGTCTCAGCAATGTTTTAAAGTTATTAACAAGTTATTTGCTCATAAACAAATAGAATATCTCCGTTACTATTATATTAAACTAAATTCACAAAACGAAACAAGAAAATACTCGGTACGAAGCTTATTTGAAAAGTCAAAAAGTTGAATTGTGAGGACTAGTTCCTGAGATACAGCCGGTTAAAATAAGCGTCATACCGAGTATTTTCTAGTTCCGTTTTGTAAATTTAATTTAATATAATAGTAACGGAGATATTATATTTGTTTGTAAGCCAAAAAATTTAAACTTTAAAATGTTGCTGAGGCTGCTCAGATAATCCGATTTTAATTCTGTAAAGTTTATTAGATAGGTAGAGTGCCTGTTTATATGTAAAAAAATTAACTAACTTCTAAATGGTCTACAATTCAATTATCTTTATACAAAATTAACCGTTTTAAAGATTTTTTTTATTGAAAATTTACCGCATCCACCAAGAGGCGATTAGCGGGAATACAGTGTAGGAGTACAGTTCCAATAACTTAGTCTATAATATAATTCTATGAGTTTTAAATAATTAGCGATATTATTATCTATAATTAAAGTATGTATCTAAAATTAACAATGTGTAGGTATAAAATTCCAGTAATTTAGATTCTATAATATAGTGCTATACATTTTAAATAGGTTGCGATATTGTCATAGTAACCATCTGTGCCTAAAAGTTTGTTGATGTTGTTAGGAATATTGAATCTAATTCGTTCATTTGCAAAAAGTGGACAGTCAATTAAAAAATGTTTTACATTGTTTATTTCGTCACATATTTCACATTTAGAGGGATCGTCTCTTGTAAAAAGGTGAGAGTGCGTGTATCTTGTGTGACCTATACGCAGACGTGTGATAACAGTTTGAAGTTTCCGAGTTCGTATTCTCGATAGCCGCGGGTAAACATTATCCTTGATTGTTCTTAAAGATGTCTGTGAATATTTCCATTCTTGGTTCCACTTACACGTGATTAGATTTCTAAAGTACGATTTTATGTCACTCGCGAGATTTCGACACTCCGTTACCTCTGTTTCGACACTTTCCGACACTTTACGGGCGCACTGATCTGCTGCTTCGTTTCCATCAATACCAATATGAGATGGGATCCATATGAAGGTAATGCGTCTGGAATTTTCTTGAGCCTCTTCTAGTTCAGATTTTACCATTTTCTCTAGGCGGCTTTTAGGATATACATGATTTAAAGTTTGTAAAGCACCGAGTGAATCGCTTAGGATCAAGCATTTTGGTATTTTGTTTTTGTTGACATGTTCAAGGGATTTGAGTATTGCATAAAGTTCAGCAGAAAAAATACTGAAATATTTGGTAAGTCTAAAATGATATTGATTGTTAGGGGTTACATATGCAGCACCTACTCCTGTATTACCTTTTGATGCATCTGTGTATATCTTGTAGCAATTATCTCCATGTTTGGCTATGATTGAATTAAGGTTATTTTTAAAAACAGCTGGATTTGTTGAGTGCTTACTAAATGCAGTAAGATTATAATTTATTTGGGGGTATCAGTTTTCCAAGGAGGGGGATGGTCCAAATTTATTAGGAATATATCTGGAAAGTTTACTTCTAAATATCTTAGATAAAATCGAATTCTTACATAGAAAGGTTTGTGTGAAATATGTCTATTTTGAGACGTATATTTATTATTGAATGTATTATCAAAAAGAGGTCTGTTTGGATTTGAAGCTATAGAAGTTGAATGAGTTAATGTTAAATAAATGCGACGGTGGAATAAAGAAGGTTCTCCGGTTTCACTATACAAACTCTCTACCGGCGTTGATCTAAATGCTCCCAAGGAAAGTCTTAATGCTGCATTGTGTATATTATCTAAGGGTTTTAGTGTTGTCTCGGACGCAGATATGTACGCAATGGAGCCATAGTCTATTTTAGATCTAATTAAGGCTTTATATAGACTAATTAGGGTATCATAATCAGAGCCCCAGTCCCTGTTAGATAATGTTCTTAATAAATTTAATCTTTTATTGCAAGATGCGACTAGTTGATTTATATGTTTTTTCCAAGTCAGTTTTTGATCCAACCACATTCCCATAAATTTTACTTCTGTTTTAAACACGATAGTTGAATTATAAAATTTCAGTATTGGTGTGCTGAAAGCGTGTTTATTGGTGAATACCATTCCCACTGTTTTGGAGACCGAAAATTTAAATCCCGTGCCATGGGACCATTCTTCTAGTTGTTCTAGAAAATTTTGTAATGATTTCGACATTAGAGAGGGGTTTTTGCCTTTGATGTAAACTACTAAATCATCTGCATAAATGCGAGCTTTCAGAGGTTTTTGCAAATTTTTAATTATATCATTTATAGCGATTAAGAATAGTGTTGGGCTAATTATTGATCCTTGATGAGTCCCATTTTCTTCAATATATTCTTCTGAATGTGAATTTTGAACCCTTACTCGAAATGTTCTGTACCGCAAAAAGTTTTTAATAAATTCTAGACAATTACCTCGGATATTCCATGAGTGCAGTCTTTTCAAAATATTATACCTGCAGCACGTGTTGAATGCTTTCTTTAAATAAAAAAATATTGCTATACAATGTTGTCGAATTGCTAGAGTTTCCTGAATATCGCTTTCTAAGTCTAGAATATTATCTATGCCTGATCGGCTTTATCTAAAACCATTTTGTTCATGTATCAGTAGATTTGACTTTTCAAGTGTCCATGTGAGCCGTGCGTTGACAATTTTTTCTAGTAATTTTCCCATAGAGCATGTCAAGCTTATAGGTCTGTAGGACTCGGGATCTAGAAGTGGACTTTGAGGTTTAAGAAATGAAAGCACAATAGCCTTAGTCCAAATTGTGGGGTACTGGTGTTGCTGCCATATGAGGTTAAATATCTGTAGCATTACCATTATGGCTGAATTTGGAAACTGTTTCAGAAAAATAGATGGTATATCATCTGGGCCAGGACTAGAATCCTTCAAATTTATAAGTGAGTCATTCAGTTCATGAAATGTTAGCGGGAGATTTAGAGGATCGTGGCTAATTTCGTATGGAAATGTATTATAATTTTCGAGTTGTATTTTGTTTTCAAGAAAAGTGGGGTCGAAGCTTTCATTGCAAGATTTTTTTATAATTCAGTGCCAATATGTTGGAAATTTCTGTTGGTGATGTAATGATTTGGTTATTTACTTTCAGGCTGGATATTGAGGGTGACTGGTGGAAACCGGAAATGTTGCGTATTTTTTTCCAAACTTCACTTATTGGCGTAGAACTGTTTATATTGGAAACATATTTCATCCAACTGGCTTTTTTGGCCTGTTTAATTAATAGTTGAGTTTTGGACTTAAGTCTTTTGTACTCTATTTTGTTCTCTATATTTTTATGTTTTTTGTATCTGTTGAAAGCTTTTTTACTTGCCCGTATTGCTTCGCTACAGTCATGATTCCACCATGGTACGGGTAAATGCTTTTTTGGCTTTTAGTTTTACCTATAAACTGCTCTGCACTTTGTATAATGATATTATTGAAGTCATCTAGAGTATTATTGACGTAAATTTTTACAATAAAGTTCTCCATAGCTTTATCGATGTAGTTTTTAAATTCTGTCCAGTTTACCGACTCCGTTTTCCATTTAGGTAAAAACTCATAAGGCGATGGTTGAATGTTTTGATTGTTCTTAAAGAATGGGATGATGGTCGCTACTGTATGGACAACGCTGGGTCACAAAGACTTAAGTCAATTGCAGATGAATCTCCAGTCTGAATATTAAAACGTGTAGGAGTCCCATCATTGAGTAAGTTAAGCTGTAAGTCAGACATTAACTTTTCCAATAATTTACCTCTGGTATCAGTACGGACAGACCCCCAAATACTATTGTGAGCATTGAAGTCACCAAGTATCATACGAGGAGTTGGAATTTGTTCGATAAGGTTATTTATATCGTCAAAAGTTAATATTGTACTCGATGGTAGGTAAATGTTACAAATGTAGAGTGTAGAGGGTGCTGAAAGTTTTATTACTACTGCTTCGAGGTTGGTTTTACAGGAAATAGGCTTGCTACGTATGATTTTTTTACCAAAGTGGCAACCCCACCAGAAGAATAATTACTATTACTTTTTCTGTCATTTCTAAAACAATTGAACTGCTTAGAATTGTAACTTGTGTTTGGACTAAGGTTAGTTTCTTGTAGGCAAATTATATCTGGACAGTATTCTGATTGAATGATTTGAAGCATGGGTAAACGATGGAATAGTCCATCAATATTCCACTGTAATATAGAGTTGAAAATTAGGCATCGGAGGAAGATAATTTACTGTCAGGGATATCTTTATCTAGATAGTGATTCAATTTATTTTTAAGTCCGGTGAAGCGATGTTTCGTAGTTTTGTCTGATAGGTATGGGTAAGATATGGTTAATAGGTTTATTAAACCGGGGAAATCGGTTGTGTATTCCTTGATAATTTCTATAGGTGAATTGTTACCTTGGGTATTTTCAATTAGCATCATGAGCTGATCATAGTTTAATGGAAGTGTTGTGGAATTTTTATTCATGAAAAATTTAAGAGCGCCAGGAGTAGGTGCTGTGCGTTTAGGTTTTTTGGGCTTTTGGAAGTTGGTTTGATGTGGTGTTTGAGGGAGAGCAAACGTTGGAATATTAGTATTCAGATTTTCGATAGGAGGAGATAACGTTTTGTCAATACTTCTTTTCACAGATGTCTGGATGATTCTCCAATGATTTCGAGTGAAGCTTTTTGATCCATTACTTCAGAGGTTTTTTCACATGGATTTTTAGTGGGAATGTTCTCTTCAGTGGGAATTATTTTGCTCGCTTCAGAAGTTGGCAGTAGGGTTTGAGAAGTAGAAGAAATTGAAGAGGGTTTTTGAATATTTATGTTGTTTGGATCTCCCTCTTCAGCTTGATGTGACTGGGAACCATTATCGGTGGCGGAGTGGGACAGTAGCGTTGAAGTAGGGTTCTGTGAAGTGGAGTTTTGGGCTTGAGTGGGAGGTATTGTATTGTTGGTGTTTGGGCATTTGCCTGATATATGGCCTGTTTGCTTACATGCGTAGCATGTAAGATTATCTTGAGATATGAAAATTCTGTAGGTGACGTTTTCGTAATTTATTAAAATAGAATCTGGAATCATGATACTATGTGGGCTGACAAATACTTGTCTTCTGAAGCTTTTTATGTGATTGTATTCAGGTAAAGAAGCACCGACTCTTTAAAAGGTTATGGGGGAGACGAAGTTTAGGCCCATTTCTTTCAATTCTCGGATGAGTAAGTCGTGAGGGATGGTCGGGCAGACACTGGATAATACTAATCTTTCTGCTGGGGTTATAAGTCGTCTAGCTCGTACGGTTTCTCCTTGTACTTGTATAGAACCATATTTCTCCAGAAAGTTATCTACGGTGAGTTTGCTACTTAGGTACATACATATTCTGTTATTGGATAAACGAGAAGAAAATAAAATATTTTTTGGATTTATTAAGGTGCTTAACAGAATCAAGTAATCTTGAATGGGGGCAATATTTATAGCACTAAATATTATTCCCTGTTCTTTCGCTGGAAAAAAATTCTGCTGAGAAGCAGGTGAGCTGTAAGATTTACTAATTGGAGAGACGTTATGTATAGTAACATCGGCAGACATATCCATTAATTATTTTTACGCAGTCACATAAAAGTAATACCTCTCTGTGCCAGCAAAAAACAATACTGGTTGTTGTTTACTATTAATAAATTTTGGTTAATTACGGTACATATAACCATATGAAAAACCAATAAAACCAGTTTAGGATGCGACTTTAGCTTTGCCTAATATTATCAGATTAAAACTTACAGTCTTAAATGCTGTTGGTTTACTTTGATTTAAATTAAAACTTTCGATATTCGTAATAAAACACAAAATATCAAGAGCCGAGACAAACAACTGTTTCTACTTATTTATCAGGGCCGAACTCCCCGTTTTAAAGTTATAAGCAACGAAAGTAGAAAACAATCGATGTTTTTCTAAATTTTTAAATATTTTTTTTTATTAATGTTCCGGGTATATTTGAGAAGGAGCATAAGTCGATTATAATTACTGAAGTTGTCACCTAACTTTATCTGCAAAAATCCGAATGCCACCTCTCACATCCACCTAAAAACAGATCCGCCCTGGTCTAATAGTTTAGTTGTGTTGTTTAAAATAAGTTTACGGGGTGGCAAAGCTTTGCATTCTAAGACACCAAACGAAAGGTTAGAACGTAATCATTTCCTGTTTTCTTAATTATTTCATGACAGAAGTCATTGAAAAATATTTTGGAAACATTGAAATCTGTTTTGAAAACCTGCTGAAATTGTTTATCAAATTACTTACATTACAAACATTTAAAACATGTAGTTAATTTTCTAAGAGCATCTGTGAAATGATGCATAATACATTAAGAATTTTTAAGAGCTTTATACCATCACTGTGGTACATACATCAATATCGATTACAAAATGCTAGTTTAAAGATAAGAATGCGAGGCGTAATTTGGCACTCTTTCTAGATGTAACTTTTTGGTAGAATAAACGTTAGATTATGAGTTTTGATATGTTTCTCAATACATATTCGCTCCTCCAACCTAGAAGACCTCAGAATAACAGAGTTAGCTCCAATTACATAATTATCAAAGAAATTACTAACGAAGTCCATAAATTATCTGCTATTATACATTATACTCCTTCATTTTTCTCTAAAATGTTTTCCTGTAGAAAATTCACAAATATTTTTACCACAAGGTTCCTTAAATACTCCTACAAATACCTTTATTTTTCCAGAATATTGGGAACAGCTTTAATAAAATGTCTTTCTTGTCAGTAGAGTATGGGCCGCTTGGGCCAGACGGTCAAAGTCCAACTCAGACGTCACTGGCGCCAATGTCGGTAAGCGTTGGATCTGCATTACCGGCCGAGCTTAGTCAAAGCATGAACTTAGCTAGGACCGGAACCATTGTCAATTAACAGTTGACGTATAACACGTGTGATATACAGGGTGTAATCAGAAAATAGACATGGCGTGGTGCCAAAAAGAGAACATGACGTATCATAGTTCTTATTCTTCATTCTGTCACAGATTATAATATACAGGGTGTAGTCAGAAATTCAAACCAATTCTTCTTCTTTTCGGCTGTCACAGTGATTCTTCTATTTGTTTGTGAAGTCGGCGTTCACAGTTCTTTCTTATCTGGCAAAAATGTTATCTCTCACTTCAGACATGGATGCATTTTCAAAGAAATATTAAGTATGTAAGACTAAACGACTTAACGTACTTAACGTATCCGACATAATATAATCATTCCTTTGATATGTCCAAACCATCCCTCTCTCATGAATTTTATCAAATATAATGCGACGGTATTGCAACAAAACAGACATTCGAATTCGTTTACATATACACACACAGATACACACACATACGCACACTTCTCCATCTGACAATTCGATAAAATCGTCTTCTCATGCCCCCTACCGGCTGCAACCTGTAACTATGTCCAAGTCATCCAGCACCTATCTGCCATCGTAAACAGACACTCCTTCAGCATATCGCTTCTTCTCTCTCTCTCTCTCTCTCTCTCTCTCTCACATACATACACGAAACAATTCATGAATGATACAGGCAAGGTGTCGCTGAAAACGATATACCGTACAGCAGCGTATGAGGTATTACTAGAAATAGAATATGATGAATCAAAGAGAGTATCCCATTCTTACATTATGACCAAACCAACAACATCCACTATAATATTAAAGGTCTAGTACGCAATATTCTTCTTTTGTGATTTAATCAATGAGCATGAACCAGTCTTACAGTACGGCCAAACCATAAAAATGTATCTTACTCGATATAGACATCAGCTGAACGATCACTGCTGAACATGGATCTTATTTGAAGAAGCTTAATGTTTTTTAAAATACTGGATGGTGTAGTTTACAATGACAATACATAAAGAGAAACTTTTGTTATATTTCATTAGTCAATCATAATGTGTTTTGACGATTGTACGCCTGAGATGAGCAATTTTTATGTAAGATTATCAACTTTTGGTAGCTGGAAGGGAAATAAACCTGCAATAGAGTTAGCAGCTTGTGGATTTTACTATCTACAAACAGAAGATATTGTTAGATGCTTTAACTGTGGTGTAGAAATTTACAAGTGGAAACCAGATGACAATATTCTTGAAGATCATAGAAAGTTTAGTCCTAGTTGCAAATTTATAGAAAAAATACAACATATTTTCTTTCAAAACAACAGCAGCACAGTGATCGAGAAGAATCAAAATATTCAGCTACATGATAGAAATATTAAATTTCTATTCCTAAATGTATTACTTGTTTTGGTTCACATCATCATCTTTTTTATACTTGAAGCTTTGCGTTTTTAACATTGATTCATACACAAACGTTATATACTTGATTAATTTTATCCAAAAGGTCTGAATCAAGCTCGACCCCCAACAAAGATGAAGAAGGCAGCAAAGAAGGTTACGTTTAACGAAGATTTAAATACAATATATGATATCTATAAACCGGAAAGTGACTACAATTTTGAATTTCTGAACCGAATGCGATTCCAATATTGTATACATGTAACTGCCATACCTATTAATCCTGTATTAGATGTCGCCCATAGAAATATTGTATATAATAAAATAGATGTAAAAATAAAGAAATGTTAAGAAATAAACTTGTTTCATTGATCCACCCACTTATGCATTAATAAAAAACCTAAATTAGGATAACATAAATCTATTAATATTTCATGTATATGTAAGCAATTTATTAGTTTTATGTGAAAGTCATCACAACGTAATTGATCATCAAGAATTAATTTGATGGTCCATACGTCGATCTCCGCTTATCCGTACAAAAGATGCATGTTACAGTGCCATAACAACCGTTGCGTGATGATGGCTTGACACAATGAAGAAGTGGCAAACCGAAAAAAATTGACAGCAACATGACAAACGAAAAGAAGAAGAAAAATTGACAAACGAAAAGAAGAAGAAGACTCAACACAATGAAGAATAATTGACAAATCGAAAAGAAGAAGAATTGACAGCACCATGACAAACGAAAAGAAGAAGAAGAATTGACAAACGAAAAGAAGAAGAAGAGTTGACAAACGAAAAAAGAGGAAGAAGTGACAGCTACGTGACATCGAAAAGAAGAAGAAAAATTGACAGCAACATGACAAACGAAAAAAAGAATTGACAAACGAAAAGAAGAAGAAGAATTGACAAACGAAAAGAAGAAGAAGAAGAAGAGTTGACAATCGAAAAAAGAGGAAGAAGTGACAGCTACGTGACATATCGAAAAGAAGAAGAAAAATTGACAGCAGCATGGCAAACGAAAAAAAAAGAAGAAGAATTGACAAACGAAAAGAAGAAGTAGGCTTAACACAACGAGGAATAATTGACAAATCAAAAAGAAGAAGAAGAATTGATGTGACAAACGAAAAGAAGAAGAAGAAGAAGTGACAGCAACATGACATATCGAAAAGAAGAAGAAGAAAAATTGACAGCATCAAGATAAACGAAAAGAAGAAGATGTGACAATAGCTCAACACAATGAAGAAGAATTGACAAACCGTAAAGAAGAAGTTGACGTTACAAATCGAAAAGAAGAAGAATTGACAAACGAAAAGAAGAAGTGACAATAGCTCAAAACAATGAAGAATAATTGTCAAATCGAAAAGAAGAAGAATTAACAGTTAATATTGAACGTTGACAGAAGAAGAATTGACAGCAACATGACAAACCGAAAAGAAGAAGAATTGACAGATGGCTTGACACAAAGAAGAAGAAATTAAATACGATTTCATTATTCTAGCTACATTCCACATCTAATACTAAGTATTAAATAGAATTTGATTAGTCACACAAAACGAATGTGTCAGCGGAAGCAATCTCATATTACACTTGTAACATGTATGTATGTATCGGTTTTAGAACGTCTTTCGACGTTGTCCGATGCCTAACTTCCACGTCCTTCTATCATCCCATTGGCCCTCTCTAAGATCCCTTGCACTCATTGCTTTGGTTACCCCTTCTTTCCATGTCTTTTTGGGTCTTCCTCGTTTTTTGCGGTTTGGTGGTACCCACTGCATGATCTTTTTGGGCAATCTTGTGTCTTCCATTCTTTGAACATGACCATACCAAATCAACTGTTTCCTCTCAATGTCTGTTGTTAAGTAGCCATCTATTCCAATTCGTCGTCTTACTTCCTCATTTCGAACTCTTTCCCTACGGGATATACCTAACGATCTTCTAAACACATCCATTTCTACAGCTTCTAATTTTTTTCTGTTGTTCTCGGTTATTCTCCAAGTTTCTGCTCCGTAAAGTATGCTGCTTTTAATAAGTGTTTCATAGATATTGTATTTTCGCTGTATTCCTATTTCGGAGCTCCAAAGTATTCCATTTAGGCAGCCAATTGTTCTTCTAGCTTGTGTTACCCTTTTCTTTATTTCCTCAGCGTCTTTTCCCGTTCTATCGAATATTACTCCCAGGTACGTGTATTCACTACAGGATGTGATTTGTTCATTATCCTCTAGTTCGATATTGGATAACTCAGCTCCTATGGGTAGGTATTTAGTTTACACTTTTTGTACACTGTGTGTTTACACTGTATTTTAGTACACTTGTAACATGATATTGCAATAGTAGGAATGTAGGGCAATGACCGCAAAAAAGCAACGATTATATTTTTTGCAACATCGCCAGAAACACCTTGCAAATTTTACACGACTCGTTAAAACGGAAATTAAAACTGCAACTTATAGAAATAATATTCACATGTCTAATATTGCATTTTAACCTGATATTGCAAAATAAGTAAGAATGTATAATATGGCAATGACCGCAAAAAAAAGCATCAATTATATTTTTTAGTATACGATTTCATTATTATGACACAGCACATTCTACACGACGCGTTAATAACGGAAATCAAAACCGCAAACTCTAGCAATAATATACACATGCCGTTTCAAAGAATCCTGCAAGTACATGTAAATTATAATGTGTTATCAGATAAACCTACTATATAAATAGAAATCGGGAGATAGCCAGTTCATTGAGTTTCTGACAAGCATAAAGTACACCAATCGTGACCAAGTCAGAGTTTCTGAACGTTTCGTTAGTAACTTCGCAGTGCAGTGATAAATATTGAATCAAGGTAAGCTATTTTATTTTGTTGTTCATTTGTTAAATATTTTTTATGTGTATGTATTGTGTACTTGTGTTTCATGTTTTAAATATTTTTTTAAGTCCTTATGTTAGTATTATGTACTTGTGGTTCTTTTATCTATGTTTAAAATAATTACGAGCAAAAAAAAATCACGTCTAGTCTTCTAGGTGATGTTATCGCTACTTTTTAGACAAAGGTAGTGACGTGTGCATCCGATGAATTGGTATGTAGGTAATAAAAGGTACCCTAAATAAATTCTATAATATTTTATTTCTTAAAAATTAACACATATATAAAACACAGAACTTTAGTATATTCATTCTTGAATGTCGTATATTAATTCTGAAATTTCTTGGATTTCTTGTTTTATTGAAGTATATTTCTATTATTATTCAATAATATCTAGGTACCTCAGTTCGTCTATAATTTCAGCTGCTTCTTTTCCGGTTAAAGCGTAGGCTTTTGAAAGAATTTTAAGACCTTTCACAAGCATGTTCGGGTCACCATGTTCGCTATAGAGACACCATATCTCTTCCAGTTCGTCAAGTATCTGCTTCTTTGCTATATCACGTTCCCTTATTGCAGCAGTTCTTGTAGAAACATCAACACGGTTTTTCTTTGAATCTTGCATCTGCATGTCTTTTGTATCTTGACCCTTCTGTGCTACATGTCTTCTTTTACACTGTTGTTGTATGTCTGATGTATCTTCTTCTTGTGTTTAGATATTTCTTGCGGTACCATGTAAAGCCTGTGTTCTTCTTCTTTTTCCTTGATACATTGACTTAATAATTTTTTCGTATTTTGCTGTGTGAGATTGGTGACGTAGACGTCCACGGTCATCTTTATGCACTCCGGATTTGTCTAGAAGAGTTTTGTAAACTTTTTGATCGGCTAGAGTATATTGTGTAGGTTCCTTCGAGAAAATCAGGTCATACACGCCGGGTGTAGCTTTAAAAATGTGTGAATCCATTTTAATGCTATCTTTACCGAACTCAATGGTGTGATTTCCAAACTCCCATTCACCCGTCTCCCAGTCATACTTGGGGCCAAAGATCTCGTCAGTATTCCCTAAATCTTGCGCATATGTTTCTAAATAAGGGTTGTACGATGTTTGTATATGTGATGGTTGATTATTGTGTGAGTCATCTTCGTTGAGATCTGGTTTAGGAACATTTTCATTCACATAATTGGTTATTTCTTTAAGAGGTGTAGTTATTGGCTTAAACATTGTCGGTAGAAGTTCTTTTTCATCAGCTTGCATTCTTCTAAGAGCTCTGTACTTTTCTCTGACTATTGCCGCAAGTTTGTTTACTTGAACCGCTCTATTTGAAGACATGTTAACAAATGACTTCTCGACTTTAACTGCTTGTATTTATACCTCTGTGCCCTTCTATTAGCGTGTCTCTGATGACGTCTGTACCCCCTCTGTGGTCGTCTGTGTCTTCTGTTAGCGTGTCTCTGATGACGTCTGTATGTCTCTGTGGTTGTCTGTGCCTTCTGCTGGCGTGTCTCTGATGACGTCTGTAACCCTCTGTGGTCGTCTATGCCTTCTGTTAGCGTGTCTCTGATGACGTCTGTACCCCTCTGTGGTCGTCTGTGTCTTCTGTTAGTGTGTCTCTGATGACGTCTGTATGTCTCTGTGGTTGTCTGTGCCTTCTGTTAGCGTGTCTCTGATGACGTCTGTATGTCTCTGTGATCGTTTGTGCCCTCTGTTAGCGTGTCTCTGCTGACGTCTGTACGTCTCTGGTAACCTCTGTGGTCACCTGTGCATTCTGTATTTATACTTATTGTACAGTGTTTATAGTTCTTGCTGTATCGGTATTATATTGGTAGTACTGATACTTTAATGTATCTCTCGTAATATGAGTAAGAAAAAATGTAACCAAGTTCAATAAATGTCTAGAATGCAGCACTTTTACATTGATTCTTATGGAAGAACAAGCACAAATCTACACATTTCAGGGGCCTTTTGACTATAATATCATACCGTTTAGTTTTCCGTCCGACTAAAATATATTTTGTCCTCAGACGCTGATCAGTCTTCAACCAATCAGCGCGCTGGGAGCATCTCTGACCACTTTTCATAAATGCGATTGGTTCAACCGCTGGGGAAAATCCATCTCCTACGTCATAATCCCTAGAACAAAGGGAATATTGGGTATAAAAGGAGGTGGATTTTCTGTATTTCTTCAGTTCGAGATTTACCTCGTAATCGAAGACTCTTGGGTTCGGTGTAGTAATACATCCACCTAGAATCTGCCTTTTTATTTCTTTGCTATTTTATAAATGTGAGAAGACTTGAATATTTTCATTGATATTTTTATATTGCTTGTTTTATTGTGTTATTTCAGTGGTATCTCTGCTTGCAGACCACGCACTTGAAAAACACACATTTATTTGTGCCATTTTATAGTCGCACGTATTTTATTACTGTTGAAAATTGTCTCTTATGGTATTTCTCTTGTAGATCAAGCATTCGAGACATTTTCCCATTTTTACTTTATCATTTTATTTTGATATATGTATTTTGTTTTGCTAAGTCGGTTCCTTCCGTAAGTTAAGGAAAAACTTAGAATTATTTTGCCATTTTATAGTGCATTATTCTATACTTACTATTTGAAAATTGTCTCTTATGGTATTTCTCTAGTGGATCAAGCATTCGAGACATTTTCCCATTTACTTTATCACTTTATTTTTGATATATGTATTTTGTTGTGCTAAGTCGGTTCCTTCCGTAAGTTAAGGAAAAACTTAGAATTATTTTGCCATTTCATAGTTGCATATTACATTTCTTGTTCTTACCCCTTTTTCTAAAGTCTTTCTTCTCGAAGTAAAGCACTTAGAGATTTTTCCCTATATATAAATATCTGATTATTTCTATAACACTGCTCTAGTGATATTCCTATTATGGTAGGTCCCACACCTGAGCAATATCTCACTTGAGGCAGTGGCATTTTCCGCACGGAATCACGCACTCGCTGTAAATAGCTTCCTGTGCCAGTTTAAAGCTCTGTACGCACTCGAAACACATATATAAAAATGGTAGATACTCGTAATACATCCCGTTCAAATTCACAGGAACGGAAAGACATCCAGGGGACCGGTACGGCCCATTCCACGGCGACCAGCGACCCAAGGGAACATGGCACCCAACTCAACAAAGAACCTACGACCCTGAACCCGCCTGAGCAGCCGAAGCAACCCACATTCAAGAGACCTACCACGCCACCCACCTTGGAGGAACCGACAAGCCCTGAACAGTTCATGCAACGCTTCCTCCAGGCAATGACGTCGCTCTCTATCTTGAGGACAACTGAACCCGCCAAACCAAAGATTTGGACCTCAAAACCGCCAAAATTTGAAGGACGAGATACGGAAATTCCGCTTCAATTCTTAGACAAAATAGAAGACTTCCTGACGAAACACGAAGTCGACGAGGAGGACTGGGTGGACTACCTGATGGCCAACTCACTACACGGAGAAGCTAAAAAATGGGCGCAGAGTCAAACTACAACCGAGATAGGTTACCAGACATTTAAGACTCGCCTGCTAGAGAAGTACGACAATCCAGCCCTCCTGTCAGCCCTCACAGTCAAGCTCTACGGCCAACGGCAAAACGACGAGCCAGCCGAGGATTTTATAACTAGAAAAGCCGCCCTCTTCAGACGACTAATACCTAACATCCCAGAGGAACAACGCTGCAGAGTGATAGGCGAGCAGCTAAACCCACAAATAAGAATTTGCTTAAGACTCGGGATGCCTAAAACGGAAGACAGCTTAAGAATCGTAGCCAGAGAGATGGAGGACGACATACAATTTCTACCAAGGCCTCAGCAACAAGAGACTAGAAATAAACCACGCCGTTCAGAAACCCTCGACGACTGGAGGTCTAGAGGCCAGAGACAACGCCCACAACAAACTCAACAGCCGGAAAACTCCAACAGGGGCACCAACTAACCTCTGTTGACGAACTGGTGCCCCAACTGAACCCCATCCACCTACGGTCGATGACAGCAGGACTCCCAAACCTCGACGGAAGGATCAACGATCAACGAGTGAAGATACTAATCGACACCGGAGCATCTGGTAACTTTGTACACCGGAGACTGATCCAGAGAGGGACCCTGCAGACTCAACCAGGATTGGTTCAGCTGGCGTGCACGGATAGCAGGACCCAGAGCCTGGGAACTGCCCAAGTCGAAATACACATGGACAACTTCTGCACAACTGCACAGTGTTGGATAATTTGAATCACGATGTCGTACTCGGAATGCCATGGTTAGAACAAGAAGACGCCAATGTAGACATATCCCGTAAATGCCTACACGTCGGCACTACCAGCAGAACTACGATCTACTGGAAGAACCAGGGCAAGCCACATCCCACGACACAAACACTGGAAACACATCAAGCTCCACGCTTCGCCTTCCAGACGATCCAACAGCTGATTCAACAGTATAGTGATGTATTCGACGACCGTCTACGCCAGCCGACCACGAAAGCGACCGAAATGGAAAATGAAGTGACTGACAGCCGACCTATCAAGGTGAAACCATATAAGTACTCCACAGAAAAGAAGAGGATAATGGCCCGAGAGGTGAGAGAAATGCTAGCAGCAGGAGTCATCCGACCCAGCAAGTCTCCATACAATAGCCCGGTGGTTATTGTAACCAAGAAAGATGGTACCCCTCGTTTCTGCGTGGATTACAGAAAACTGAACAACATCACGATCGACGAAGCCTCCAGCATGCCACCCATTCATGACAGCATCAAGGAGATCGGCACAGCACAGATATTCACGACACTAGACTTGAAAAGCGGATTTTGGCAAGTCCCCTTACACAAGGATTCCAGCCCCAAGACAGCATTCAGCCTACCAGATGGGTCAGCTTACGAATTTACAGTGATGCCCTTCGGACTCAAGAATGGACCAGCCGTGTTTCAAAAACTTGTGACCACCGTCTTCGCAGGATTCATCGACGAATTCATCAAAGTATATATGGATGATATCATAATATACTCAGAAGACTGGAGCCAACATCAGAAACACCTACACCTGGTATTAGAAAGACTCCGAACTCACGGATTATGGGCATCACTCAAGAAGTGTAAATTCGCTGCAGACGAGCTGGAATACCTGGGACACAAAATCACGTCAACCAATACGCAACCCTTGAGCAAACATGTCGAAAATATCAAAGGATTCGACACACCGAGGACCATGAAACAACTTAGAGGCTTCATTGGAACAGCAAACTGGTTGAGAGACTTCATTCCCCGATTCGCCGACATCATAACCCCACTGACGAATCTAACCGCAGGCAACCGAAGGCGTCTGAAATGGAACGAAGCAGCAGAAGACGCCTTCAACCACATAAAACACGAAATAGAAGGACGACTGCACCTACACAGACCAGACGCTTCCATACCATTCAGCCTGCAAACTGACGCATCCGATGTCGGCATGGGAGCAGTACTCTTCCAAGGCACGCAGAACAACAAGAAGGTCATCGCATACGCCTCTACCAAACTCAGGCCAGCAGAAAGACGGTACCACATAAACGAGGAGTGCCTCGCCCTAGTTTGGGCCCTCAAGAAATTCAAGCACTTCCTCCAGGACCAACACTTCACCCTCTACACAGACAGCCAAGCCCTCCTATGGCTGGACAGGTTCAAAGAGGACAAAGCCAAACTATCACGATGGGCTCTACTCCTCCAGGAGTTCAACTTCACCACAAACCATATACCTGGAAAAGAAAACGAACTCCCAGACCACCTATCAAGAAACCCAGCAGAAGAACGAGAGGGTGAAGTGGACCAAGACGAAGAGGTGGACCGTCTAAGCTGGCCTACCCAGGACACAGTAGAGGAAAATACATTTCCTCTATTATGTATGCTAGAGGACGTAGAAGAGGGACAGAACAACCCCATCCTGGACGACTTAACCGATCTACCTCTCCAGGACAAGATCCGAAGGAACCATCTGGTACACCACGGGATGAGGCGCTTCCACAGACGATGGCAAGAAATAACCGACCGAGGACCAAGGAGCGAGGTCGAGGAAGACCTCCTCCGAGAATTCACAGTGATAGACGGCGTAGCATACTATGTTCACAGCCCAGAGCATAAAACATTAGTAGTACCACAATCCCTCCGGACGGAAGTTCTCAAAACCTACCACGACTCTGACGAAGCCAATCATCCAGGGCAAGACGAGACCATACGGGCCATCAAAAACCTGTACTACTGGCCTACACTATCGAAAGACATCAGAAATTACGTCAAATCCTGCATGACCTGTGCCACAACAAAAGCAGCACCCAGACAACCAGCAGCACCCATTATGCCAAGAGAGCCCAAGAATCCATGGGAGAGGGTCTCCATCGACATCTTAGGACCTTACCCACCAGGCCGAGGGACCCGCAACCGCTACATTCTCTTGGCAACGGACTGCCTAAGCAGCTGGGTGGAATTCCGCTGCGTACCCACCACAAAAAGCCGGCAGGTGATCCAGTTCCTCCAGGAAGAAGTCTGCAACCGCTGGGGACGACCAACTACCCTAATAACGGATAATGCACCTCAGTTCAGAACAGACGCCTGGGAGAGGTTCCTGAGACGCCACCATATACAACAGGAGTTCAGCCCAATATACCACCAAAGGGCCAACCCTGTAGAACGCCGAGCTCAGGAGCTCAAGAAGGGGCTTCGTGCCAGATGCAAAGCAGACGACGACCCAAGATGGGACTCCTATGTGCCAGAAATCATCTTCAGCCTGAGGACTAGGAGAAACGAGGCCACCCAGAAAATACCTGCCGAGCTACTACTGGGATACCTGCCCAGAAGATCCGAAGAAAGTGAACAGACAGAACGAGAAGCCAACACCGCGGCCAGACGACAAGAGAGGGCGGACAAAGCCGTCCGAAACGCCACGGTGTATGCCAGAAATCTGTTCCCGGACAACCCCAATGCTCCACCAGACCGGAAGTTCATCCAGGGGGAGCAAGTAATGATACGGAACCACAACCGAGGAAACTTCGGACCCACATGGACGGGACCTCACACGATCCTGCGGTCACTAGGGGACCACACATATGAGGTACACAGGGACCAGGACGTCAATAGAACCATCCATGTGGACGATATCCGTTCCGTTCCCCCGCCTAGAGATGGACCTCCACCGGAACTAAATGAAATCCTTGCTACGAAGCGCCGTGGACACCAGGGTGAACTGAGTAGCTCTGCGTCGTCCACGACGCCACAGGATTTACCCAACACAACCTACGGGGGACCGCACCAGGGTGAACTGAGTAGCCCTGTGCCCCCCCACGACACCACCATGGATCCAGTTCCAGCACACGACGCCACCATGGACCAAGTTCCAACACATGACGCCGCCAGGGACCAAGGACCATCAAGAAAATGAAATACAATTTTTTTTGAAATGTTAATTATTTTTTGACAAATAAAAATAATCTACACCCACCAAAAGTCTCCGAAGGGGGGGGGGGGATGTCCTCAGACGCTGATCAGTCTTCAACCAATAAGCGCGCTGGAAGCATCTCTGACCACTTTTCATAAATGCGATTGGTTCAACCGCTGGGGAAAATCCATCTCCTACGTCATAATCCCTAGAACAAAGGGAATATTGGGTATAAAAGGAGGTGGATTTTCTGTATTTCTTCAGTTCGAGATTTACCTCGTAATCGAAGACTCTTGGGTTCGGTGTAGTAATACATCCACCTAGAATCTGCCTTTTTATTTCTTTGCTATTTTATAAATGTGAGAAGACTTGAATATTTTCATTGATATTTTTATATTGCTTGTTTTATCGTGTTATTTCAGTGGTATCTCTGCTTGCAGACCACGCACTTGAAAAACACACATTTATTTGTGCCATTTTATAGTCGCACGTATTTTATTACTGTTGAAAATTGTCTCTTATGGTATTTCTCTTGTAGATCAAGCATTCGAGACATTTTCCCATTTTTACTTTATCATTTTATTTTGATATATGTATTTTGTTTTGCTAAGTCGGTTCCTTCCGTAAGTTAAGGAAAAACTTAGAATTATTTTGCCATTTTATAGTGCATTATTCTATACTTACTATTTGAAAATTGTCTCTTATGGTATTTCTCTAGTGGATCAAGCATTCGAGACATTTTCCCATTTACTTTATCACTTTATTTTTGATATATGTATTTTGTTGTGCTAAGTCGGTTCCTTCCGTAAGTTAAGGAAAAACTTAGAATTATTTTGCCATTTCATAGTGCATTATTCTATACTTACTATTTGAAAATTGTCTCTTATGGTATTTCTCTAGTAGATCAAGCATTCGAGACATTTTCCCATTTACTTTATCACTTTATTTTTGATATATGTATTTTGTTGTTCTATGTCGGTTTCCTTCCGTAAGTAGAATTATTTTGCCATTTCATAGTTGCATATTACATTTCTTGTTCTTACCCCTTTTTCTAAAGTCTTTCTTCTCGAAGTAAAGCACTTAGAGATTTTTCCCTATATATAAATATCTGATTATTTCTATAACACTGCTCTAGTGATATTCCTATTACGGTAGGTCACACACCTGAGCAATATCTCACTTGAGGCAGTGGCATTTTCCGCACGGAATCACGCACTCGCTGTAAATAGCTTCCTGTGCCAGTTTAAAGCTCTGTACGCACTCGAAACACATATATAAAAATGGTAGATACTCGTAATACATCCCGTTCAAATTCACAGGAACGGAAAGACATCCAGGAGTCCGGTACGGCCCATTCCACGCCGACCAGCGACCCAAGGGAACAATTTAATACTCGGCATTAAGGTATTTTCTTCATTCTGTTTCAGATATTCCTAGCGTTTAGACGTGTGCTCTGGTGAGTGGTAAACTTTGAAAATTTTTAATTTTTTCGAAAAAATTTTTTGAAAATTTTATACATATTTTCGAGTTTGGTTTCTGAATTGTAGAATTTTTTTTTATTACCTAGTATTGTCTGATTTGGTAAATATTTTTTTTATAATTTTTGATCCTTTAATAACGCAACGATGAAAAAATTTTTAGTTACTAAAGACACATTTAAGAAAATTCATAAATTTGGGCTCCAGGGACGAACTCTTGAATTTAAAATCAGGACCGTGCCGCAGAGTGAGGAACCCTTGGGGTGGATTAAAAAGGCCATTGAGGAAATGGTTTTAAAGGGGACTGAGAATATTCAGCCGCACGACCAGATCGGTTTCACTTTTTGCTCGAAAGACTTTGCCAGGGGTCAGGGTTGGATGAGGTTCAAGCCTGCCTCTGAAGTGACCGTTGATGATATATGGGATAAGATTAGTTCCATATATCAGAGTAATAGCACTGGCCTCAATACCGAGACATTTTGTTTGGGTATTACGACGGTAAAAATGCCTGCGGGAAAAGGTCGGGGATATAATTATAACTCCTTTAACCAAGAGTGTTCGAAACGACGAGGAATTGTTGTTATTAAAAACAAGGATAATCTTTGTTTACCTCGTGCTGTTTGTAACGGGTAGTTGTTTTAAGGACGACAGACTCAGTAAAACACAATTTAAAAATAAAGCAAATATATTAAAGGTAATTATATACAGTTTAAAACAAATAAAATAAAATATAATTCCATCTTCTGCAAAGGAAAAACAATATTAAACTTTATTATAGTTATCCGATCATAATAGCAACATCGAAATAATACGATAATCAATATATACAATAATAATCTCGCTACGTTAAAACAACGTAGCCTGGAGACGGCATTTCACTTCAATGCAGTCACTCGTTCCTCGCTACTACCGCCTACTGCGATAACGATTGTGGCAAGACTCCACGTCACTACGGTGGCGTCTACCTAGGCATAGTTCCGCCTCACAAACGGCGCATCTTTGCCAGGCCAGCTGAAGCTCGTTCAATACGCGAGGCATCAGCTGTTGAGCCATAGTAAGTTCAATACACGAACCATGACTGATTTTCTCATTCTCCTAGCTCGCCTTAAATATGCTCTCGATGCCCTCTCCTTCGGTTTCCCCCAGCGGTGCCGTGAAGAAGGAATGCGCAAACACGGAGACTCCATCAGTCCCCTCCGGTAACAGCAGCTCATCGCCCGCCGAGGCATCACATCGTTACACCCCCTTCTCTTTGGAAAACAAAAAAAATGTAGCATACATTTTTTTTGTGCCGTGTGTGAAACACGGCTTGGACTCATCATCGGTGTGGTCTTGGTCGGTTCTTCCTTACTTCGTAAACTGGTCCTGGATGGCTGTCAAGAAGATGCTTCCCTCTGTAGATCTTGATCGTGGTCCCCTCATATCCATTGGGACAGTGTACCAAGGCTTTTCTACAGCAAATGGTCACATTCTTCCTGCTGGCTGCATCTGCGACGGTTTACCCTTAAGGCATGTACTTTCTGTCGATTTTCTTTCACAAACTGGTCTGGGATGATTGTCAAGAAGATGTTTCCTTCTGTAGATCTTGCTCGTGGTCCCCTCAAATCCATTGGGACAGTTTACCAAGGTTTTTCTACAGTAGATGGTCACATTTTTCTTGCTGGTTTCATCTTTGACGGTTCCATTAACAATGTCATTTTTTTCGGTGATTCGTAAATTGGTCTCGGATGACTGGCTAGAAGGTGCTTCCTTCTGTAGATCTTGGGCGTGATCCCCTCAACTCCATTGGGACAGTATGCCAAGGCTTTTCTACAGCGAACGGTCGCATCTCTTCCTGCTCGTTGCATCGGCGACGTTTATTTTCGGATCATTCTCGATTTGGTTCATTTTCGGTTCCTTAATAATCTGAAAACAAAGAAGCTTAATCATCTTTGAACGGGTTTTATTTATATATCCACGACGTGGACCTGTTACTGAGTCTGTGTCTTATTATTGTTCGGGTGCTAATTTGTAACGGGTAGTTACAAACAGCGGTGCTTTTATTTTTGCTCGGGCGCCATTTTTGTAACGGGTAGTTGTTTTAAGGACGACAGACTCAGTAAAACACAATTTAAAAATAAAGCAAATATATTAAAGGTAATTATATACAGTTTAAAACAAATAAAATAAAATATAATTCCATCTTCTGCAAAGGAAAAACAATATTAAACTTTATTATAGTTATCCGATCATAATAGCAACATCGAAATAATACGATAATCAATATATACAATAATAATCTCGCTACGTTAAAACAACGTAGCCTGGAGACGGCATTTCACTTCAATGCAGTCACTCGTTCCTCGCTACTACCGCCTACTGCGATAACGATTGTGGCAAGACTCCACGTCACTACGGTGGCGTCTACCTAGGCATAGTTCCGCCTCACAAACGGCGCATCTTTGCCAGGCCAGCTGAAGCTCGTTCAATACGCGAGGCATCAGCTGTTGAGCCATAGTAAGTTCAATACACGAACCATGACTGATTTTCTCATTCTCCTAGCTCGCCTTAAATATGCTCTCGATGCCCTCTCCTTCGGTTTCCCCCAGCGGTGCCGTGAAGAAGGAATGCGCAAACACGGAGACTCCATCAGTCCCCTCCGGTAACAGCAGCTCATCGCCCGCCGAGGCATACACATCGTGGTTGCTAAAGCTCACGTAGATAAGGACCAAGAATGGAAGCAGGTACGTAAAGATATTAGAAAAATACAAGGGGAAAGAGCCCATCAACTGATTGAAGCTTCTAACGTAACAATTCCTGTCGAAGGGGCTGGAACACACGAACTCCAACAGTTTCAGGGATACCTCAAAGATTACAAAATTGTGGTGTATAGTTATGGTAGCAAGGGTCGTGACGTTGTGTTCTGTGGTAATACTAATGGTCCCGCATTAAATCTTTTGTATCACGAAGGACACTTCAACGTGATCACCTCTTTGACAGCTGCTTTTTGTTGTCGATATTATTGTGAGGAGTGCCACCAGCCGTTTAACAATAAAAACGACCACAGATGTGGTGGTACATGCTTTTCTTGTCGCCGTTCACCATCTTGTTCCAAAGATTGCGTGAAAATACCTTGCGATCAATGTGGTCGAAACTTCTACGGTGAGACATGTTTCAATGCTCATGTTGGTTCGGTATGCGATAAAATCAAAAGGTGTAAGACCTGTTACAAGATCTACACCAAAACTCATGTCTGTGGTGAGGTCTTCTGTAAAACTTGTAAGAAAAATTGTCCGTCAGATCATCTTTGTTACATACAGCCTGATTTTGGTGAACCTCCATCAAAATATTTTCTATTTATATTTTATGATTTGGAAACTAGTCAGGAAAAGATATTGGCTGATGGCTCGCTTCTTCAAGAACCAAATCTCTGTGTTTTTAAACAGGTATGTGACGAATGTTTGGACTCTGATAATAAAATTTGCAAAAAGTGCGGTGTTCGGTTACATATTCTGAAACAAAATTCTATTGAACGTTTTGTAGAGTTTGTACTTAATCAACGTAAACTTTTTAAAAGAGTCGTTGTTATGGCTCATAACGGTGGTGGGTTTGACCATCAATTTATATTAAATTATATTTTAACAAAGACCGATTTAACCCCCGCCCTCATTATGCGTGGTACGAAACTAGTGTCAATGGCTGTTGGTAACGTTCGTTTTCTCGATAGTCTTAATTACTTTCCAATGGTGTTGTCTGCTCTACCTAAAGCTTTTGGGTTGACAGAGTTGAAAAAGGGATACTTTCCACATCTGTTTAACAGAGAGGAAAATCAATCTTATGTTGGACCTATTCCTGATCTTAAATTTTACGATCCCGATAATTTAAAAGATGATGCACGTGACAAGTTGATGGCGTGGCACGGTGAAAAAGTAGATGAGGGATACATTTTTGATTTTCAAAAGGAAATTGTTGAATATTGTGTTAGCGATGTTGAGATTTTGACTCAGGCTTGTCTCACTTTCAGAAAACAGTTGATGGATACTTCAAATGTCTGTCCGTTTTTCGAGGCAACAACTGTTGCATCGACTTGCAACAAGGTCTTTAGGCGTAATTTCTTACAGCCTGACACTATAGGTCTCATTCCAAAAGGTGGCTATCGTTTAAAAGATAATCACTCTAAAATCGCTTTGCAGTGGTTATTGTGGGAAGAGAAGCAACGTTGTATTACAATTCAGCATGCCGCCAGAGGACCTGAAGCTCTTATTGGAAATTGTAAGGTAGACGGTCTTTACGAAAACACCATCTTTGAATTCCAAGGTTGTTATTATCACGGTTGTCCCACTTGTTACCCTACAAACAGAACTGCACCCCTCCATGACGATCCTTCAGAATGTATAGAAAATCGTCATGATAAAACGATTGCTAAAATTAAGCATCTCAGATCAATAGGATACGAGGTGGTTGAAATGTGGGAATGTCAATTCCGTAAAATGCTGACGGCCGAGATAAAATCGTATACCGAGGGACATTATCTTATGGTTAGTTTACCTTTGAATCCTAGAGATGCTTTATACGGTGGGCGTACAGGCAATACTGTAGAGTATTACAAGTGTAAAGAGGGTGAAAAATTAAATACGTGGATGTTTGTTCGCTTTATCCGTGGGTATGTAAGTACGGGAAATTTCCGGTAGGCCACCCTAAAGTGTATGTCGGGGATGAATGTCAGGATGTTGATATTTTCTCTGTGTCGGGTTTAATGAAGTGTAAGATATTACCACCTGTTAATCTCTATCATCCTGTTCTTCCGGCTAAAATGAACAGTAAATGTATGTTTGTCCTCTGCCGAAAGTGTGGTGAGGACTTTATTCAAAGAGAATGTGAGCATTCCGATGAAGAGAGGGCTCTCACAGGTACATGGGTTGTGGAAGAGGTGGTGAAAGCCTTATGTAAAGGTTATAAGCTGCTGGAAACGTATGAGATATGGTCGTACGAAACCCTTGAATTGTCAAAAAATCAAAAAGGGCTGTTCTCTGATATGATGAACAAATTTATAAAAGTGAAGCAACAGGCTTCAGGGTGGCCGCGAGGATGTGTATCGGATGAGGAAAAAGAGCAATACATCGAGGAGTTTCTCCAGAGGGAAGATGTCATGCTGGAGTTTTCCGCCATAACGGAGAACCCTGGATTAAGATCGTTGGCTAAGCTTATGCTTAATTCTTTTTGGGGAAAGTTTGCTCAGCGAGAGAACCTCCCCAAAACATCTATAATAAATAAGCCTGGAGAATTCTTCTCAATGATGGTTAACCCTTCCCTCCATGTCAATACGGTGATTCCTGTGAATGAGGAAACACTTGTTGTAACTTGGGAATACGTAGAAGAAGCTGCTTCTATGTCTCCCACAGTAAATGTGGTCCTTGCCTCATACGTCACAGCTCTGGCTCGTCTCAAACTATATTCCTATTTAGATCGGGTCCGCAAAAGAGCTTATTACTACGACACAGATTCCATAATATACCTTTCCAAGCTTGATTTGCCGGACCTTCCTACCGGTGATTGCATCGGTGATCTGACGGATGAGCTTGGTGGTGGATATATTTCGGAGTTCGTTTCTGGAGGGCCCAAAAATTATGCATATAAGTATACTTTACCTAATGGCGAAGAAAAAATTTGCTGTAAGGTTAAAGGTATTTGTCTAAATTATGAGGCTTCTAAATTAGTTAATTTCGACACCATTAAGAAGATGGTACTTACAAAGTCTGATTCGGTTTCTGTGGTGACTAACCAAATACAAAGGAAGCATGATCATGGGGTTATCACAAAAACCATTGAAAAAAAATATAGACCAAATTCAACCAAACGAAAATTTTTTGAAGATCTTAGTTCCGTCCCTTTTGGTTATAAAAAACTTAAAGTTTAAAATATAGCCCAAGTTATGCCGAAAGACTTTTTTATTTTACAACAATATACCTTTCGGATTTAAAAAAGTTAAAAATTGACGTTTATTAATTAGTAAGTTATATATATTAATAGATGACTTCTTTTTTCAACAGCGTATTTTTTCCTCTACTTTGCGATACAAACGATCGCCTGTCACACTGAAAAAGTGGGTTACTAAAAGCTGTAGTGAGTTGTCGTTATATCAAAAGATATTTGATATAGCCCACTGGCAAATTAATGAGTCGTTCTGGTTAACTTCATATAGGTAAAAAATGGGGGTTACTATATTTTCGACTACCGTGTTTCAACTACCATTCCAAGGTCACAAGCTAACGTAGGTAAGCATGCGCTAATATTTTAAATTGGTGTTCATATAGGTAAAAAATGGGGGTTACTATACTTTCGACTACCGTGTTTCAACTACCATTCCAAGGTCACAAGTCAACGTAGGTAAGCATGCGCTAATATTTTAAATTGGTGATTTTAGCGCATGCTTACCTACGTTGACTTGTGACCTTGGAATGGTAGTTGAAACACGGTAGTCGAAAGTATAGTAACCCCCATTTTTTACCTATATGAACTACATGTCAAATCAACCTGCAAGTGTGAAAGAGGTGAGGAAGGTATTAGAAGGAAAAATGAAGCAAATGAAAAGAGAAGAACATTTTACAAAAGTGAACGTGGGATGGCGATACGAAAATCATACAAGGAAAAAATGCATCAAAAACGAAAAATTATTAGTGAACTAATGAATTTAGGTTTAAATAAAAAGGCAGAACTGCAAAGAGAAACAATTTTAAAATTATTTTAGAATTATTATAATTTGTTAATAAATAATATGTAACATCTTGGTATTTTATTTCGTAATACAAAAAACACTTTTCGAATGTGATAACTCTTGGAATTTTATTTAGAATAGTTCAGTCCAAGCTAAACTGTATCATATCTAATAGAGAATTGACCCATTTAATTTGTATTGAATTTTTGTCCAAGGTTGACTTAAATGTCCATCACAGGACTCCTCTGTCCAAGGTAGATTTTCCGTTTTCCATGATTTTTATATGGGCGTCCAGGATCCTATATACCGTGTTGATCAAAAATTACTTATAGACGAAAGAATGGAATACCTCTGTATAATAGTGGACATTTGACTAGTTTATTTGAAAGAACAATAATAAGTAGGCTGGTGTCGAGCAGTTGATGATGGGCTTGCGTATTTGACACCTCATACGTCACAATCGAACCGATAAAAAGTCACGTTTAATGTTTCACGTCAAATGTCACGTCCTTCGTCAACCGACACGTCCTGCGTCGAATGTAACGTCATTCACGTCACGTCATTCACGTCCTACGCCAAATGTCACGTTCTGCGACGAATTTCACGTCATTCGCGTCCTACGTCACATGTCACGTCATTCACGTTCTGCGTCAAATGTCACGTCATTCACGTCACGTGTTCAAACGACAGCAGCGTAATGCCTCCAATATTTGATATTTATCGTAAGCCAATGTTTTTATCTCGGCCGTCAGCATTTTACGGAATTGACATTCCCACATTTCAACCACCTCGTATACTATTGATTTGAGATGCTTAATTTTAGCAATCGTTTTATCATGACGATTTTCCATACATTCTGAAGGATCGTCATGGAGGGGTGCCGTTCTGTTTGTAGGGTAACAAGTGGGACAACCGTGATATCGGACCAATAGAAAAAGAAGATATGACGTAATGCCCTTTTGGCACTGCCGCCATCTTTGTTTTTTCTCTCAACTTATTCGTTACCCTCTCCCCTGGGGAGATAGAAGGCTTAGCCATCGGACTAAATGAAGTAAGAGAAGAGCTCCATAAAACCACAGTTCCACTTCTCGAGCAAAAGTTGCAGAAAATAATGAAAAATAATTTGAATACACTAAAAAAGGATACGGAGAATAATGTAAATAAGTTGTTGCAGCAAAAAACTAATGATATAAAGAATTTAACCATGGAACTAAACGAAGTAAGAAAAGAGCTTCATAAAACCACAGTTCCACTTCTCGAGCAAAAGTTGCAAAAAATATTCAAGGATGATTTGAATACACTAAAAAAGGATACCGATAAGAATATAAAATCTGCTGCAGAAACCATTGCACATCATGCGATATACGATATGAAGATGGAAAAGAAGATAAAAGAAATGAACGCGGCATTACAGGATGTAGTAGACAACCTTCATTCGATGAATATAGATACCCGCCTAACAGCAACTGAAAGTCGTTTATAAAAATGTCTAAAGAAAAGGAACAGGTGGTGTATGAGTTGCATAAACCAGCACGAAAAAACTATGCTCGTCGATGAACAATAATCAAAGGAATCGATGACTTGTGGAAGATGGATTTGGCTGAAATTCGTCCTTATGCGCACCAAAATAAAAATTACAAACTAATACTAGTTGTAATTGATTGTTTTTCAAAATTTGTTTGGACACGTCCTCTAAAGTCCAAAACAGGTGAGGAAATTACTCGCGCATTTTCGGATATTCTCGCCCATACTCAACGAGTTCCGAAAAACCTACAATCTGATCAGGGAACCGAATTTTACAACAGAAAATTTCAAAATTTAATGAAAAAACACGAAATTAATCATTACAGCACCTACACGGTTAAGAAGGCTGCCATTTGTGAAAGAGTTATTAGAACGTTGAAAGCAAAGTTGTACAAGTATTTCAGTTTACATGGATCATACAAATGGCTAGATGCACTACCTACAGTCACTGAAGAATACAACAATACAAAGCACAGTAAAACAGGATACAAGCCATCTCATGTCAACAAATCCAACGAAAAAGCCATTTTAAACAAAAGTTATAGTCATTTAAAGATTGCTGGTCCATGAAGATTTAAAGTTGGCGACATTGTACGTATATCAAAGGCAAAACATTTCTTTGAAAAGGCCTACACGCCCAATTGGACTACAGAATTATTTAGAATTGTACAAGTTAAGATAACGAATCCTATAACGTATTTGCTCGAAGACTTGCAAGGTACACTGATTAGCGGCGGGTTTTACGAAGAAGAATTACAGAAAACCAAAAATCCCGACATTTACTTGGTTGAAAAAGTACTTAGACGAGAAGGCAATAAGATGTATGTTAAATGGTTAGGATTGGATAGCAAACACAACAGCTGGATTACTAGTTCAGATGTAGTTTAAGGATCTATATTTCGATACGCCGCGTAGACATACATTTTTTAGAAAATGCTGACAATTACACGCAAAAAGTGGGGGATTGAAAAAGTATAAATTCTCTCAGCAACCATCCGTCACATTCAGTTTGAGTTTCTCCAACCGACTTGTGTATTCAGTTGCAACAGCAGTACTATGGCTTCTCAAGATAGCGGATACGAAAGTGAAGAGACAATTATCTACGACGCTGAATTAGATCGAGTACTGGAAAAATATGAAGAAGCTGCCAAAGATGAACCATATTATCTATTGGAAACTACCTATCCAA
Organism: Diabrotica virgifera virgifera; assembly: GCF_917563875.1. Taxonomy (NCBI): domain Eukaryota; kingdom Metazoa; phylum Arthropoda; class Insecta; order Coleoptera; family Chrysomelidae; genus Diabrotica; species Diabrotica virgifera. The sequence continues at coordinate 78,790,895 of NC_065451.1, forward strand.
TAGGATGTTTTCACATAAAAATTGGTCTATCTCCAGCTCGACAGTTTTCTCCATCCATTATTTTCTGTACCAACATGGTAAATGTACAAGAATCAGTTTAAACACATTCGAGTGGACTACCCTAATTGAGATGTTTATACAAATTATGGAAGAATTTTTCATACCACCTTTGTCGACCTATGCCGATGAGTATGATCCAATCGAATTTGAGTGTGGTGATTTCTGCAAACTAAGACAATTGGTAACGGAAAATGGAAAGTTTCTGACTATCGAGAAACACGGAATCGAATATTATTTATGTGAAGATGATGTAAGCCAGATCCTGAGAGCAAACATTGATTTAGTGTCTCAACGAGTGTCGTTATTGGACAATTTACAGTTTTTTTCGTATTATAGAAATGTATACTTTATTCAGCAAAATTGTCATAAGAGTAACAGTTTATATAGTCGACTTCACGCTTTAACTGCGTTTTGTGGAATTTTTCCAGATACTTTGTTAAGTCAAGCTTTGAATGAATATGTATGGTATTATAGCAATAAAGCTGTAAGTGATATGGATAATTGTTAATAAATAATATTAATAAAATATGTTGTCTTTTATTTTTTGACTTTAGAGAGTGTAACAGAGGTTATCAGAGGTCAGCAGAGGGTAGCAGAGCGCAGCAGAGGGTAGCAGAGGCTAGCAGAGGATACCAGAGACGTACAGACGTCATCAGAGACACGCTAACAGAAGGCACAGACGATCACAGAGCGGTATAAGGGGTCAGCAGAGTGTAGCAGAGCGGAGCAGAAGGTAATAGAGATTAGCAGAGCGCAGCAGAGGATAGCAAGTCGAATGTCACGTCATTCACGTTCAAATGTCACGTTCTGCGTCGAATTTCACGTCATTCACGTCGCGTCATTTACGTCCTACGTCAAATGTCACGTCATTCACGTCACGTCATTCACGTTCTGCGTCGAATTTCACGTCATTTACGTCCTACGTCGAATGTCACATATCTACGTCAAATGTCACGTTCTGCGTCGAATGTCAGCGCTTTGCCACGTCACACATAAATGTCAGGTCATACGTCAAATGTCACGTTCTCTTAGGCACTATACGAAAAAGAAGAAGAATTAACAAACGAAAAGAAGAAGAAGAATTGGCAGTTGGCTTCTGTGTCACCACCGCTTTCATTTGACACCCCACACGTCAAAATCGGACCAATAGCAACTAAGATGTCGAATGTCACGTTGTTAGGCACTATACGGAAAAGAAGAAGAATTGACAAACGAAAAGAGGAATAAGAATTGACAGTTGGCTTCTGTATCACCACCGCTTTTATTTGACACCCCATACGTCAAAATCGGACCAATAGCAACGAAGATATGCTGTAATGCCCTTTTGGCACTGCCGCCATCTTTGTTTTTTGTCTCAACTTATTCGTTACCCCCTCCCCGTTCCGACGAGCCCTCTTACGTCAAAATCGGACCAATAGAAAAGAAGATATGACGTAATGCCCTTTTGGCATATTCCGATGCGCACGCCACATACTGCGTTCAACCCCCTTTTTCATCCGCTTTCCAACGATACGTCACACGTCATCCTACGTTAAGCCGTTTGGCATTTATTAATATTTAAGGGTTGCGATTTAGGGGATGTGCCAGAACGCAGGTTGTCTATCTACTACCAACCTCTGGAACTTTAGGCCTTTGATTTACTATTTACTGTTAATGGATACTGCCTATACTGTTGTTTGTGCAAAATATCTTTAATTTTTAATATTTTTTAATTTAACATAAATTTGCGCCTTCAAAAATAGTTTTCAATAACTTTTAATTAAAAAACAGCCTGAATTTACCATTTGAGAAATTTCAATAAGAAATTACATAAGATTATATAATTACAATAAGATATAATGCAAACTGTAAAAATGAAATTGATTTACATTAATATGTGGCAGTAGTCATTTGGTTTTTGTAAAAATGCTGAAACATTTCGATTTTTGTAATTTTAAGTTGAGGATCATTATCATAACGTACTCCGATTTAGTATTCAGGTATTCATGATTTTTCTTCCCATATTAATCCCATTTTTGTAACAAAATTATGTTTTTGTGAAAGTAACAATACTACTTAAAAATTAAAGGAACACCTTTTATGTTTCGATAATGTATCAAATTTTTTACATTGCTTTTAAAAGCGAAGGCGCAAAATTTTTGGCCAATGTATTTTAAATGCATTAATTTTTTTAATCCTGGAAAAACTAATAAGTATTTTTGAAAAATTTAAACTCTCAATAAAAGATTACATTATTACGGGCCTTAAGTCCCTGAAAATTTGTATAATGTTTCTTTTATTAAGTTACAGGGGTGAAAAAGAAGAGAAAAATAAGTGTTATATTTAATTACAAATATCTCATTCAAAAGAAACTTTTTGCTAATTCTAAGTTTAAATTTTTTTAATTCGACTTTTTAAACGCTTTTATTTAGTTCAATAGTTTGCGTCAAATCTTTAAACGTTAATTTGCCTTTTCTCCAATGCAAATGAATGAAACTTTGCAGACATAGGCATTCGCGGGAACAATACACGAATAGTCAATAAATTTTTTTTTATGTTTATTAATTGTTTAAATAAAAAAAAACGATTTTAGTGGAAAATGCTTAAATTCTCTTGTTTTTTACAATGTAAAAACTTGAAACTTTTACGGATTGTAGCTAATGATATGAACTATACATAATTTCACTTTTTACATTAATTGTTTACGTTATGCTCCATAAATAAACAATAAACTATTTATACTGGGAAATAAGCCACAATATTATTAAAAAAATGATTTTTATTAACAATAAAGTTTCAAATTTTTTGCCGATTCCGACCACTTTCATGTTAGCACATATGTTTTATACATATTTTAATAAACATGACGATATATTTTAATGTTTGAAAAGTGTAAGACTAAAAAGTAAAAAATAAAAAAATATGAAAAAAAAATTTTTAAGAAACGCTTTTCTTTAGTTACGATTGACTAAAATTAAAAATATTATAAAAAATCAACTAAAAAGCAAAAAATAAAAAAAATTGAAAAAATCATTGATAACACATTCGTTAAAGAAAAGCGTGGGGCGAAAACCGTTTATTCGATGAAGACGCGCCACGCTTTTCTTTGACGAATGTGTTTTCATTGATTTTTTCAATTTTTTTTATTTTTTGCTTTTTAGTTGATTTTTTTATAATAGTTTTAATTTTAGTCACTCGTAACTAAAAAAAGCGTTTCTTAAATTTTTTTTTCAAATTTTTTAAGTAGTTTTTTAGTACTCGTATTAATGGCTTTGTTACAAATACGTCCGTATAATATTTTTAGTTTGTAACATTCCTGTTTTCTTTGAGAAAAATTTCTCACGTGTGTTCAAAATTTTTCTGATGGGTGAGAGGAGTGTGTAACGTTACAAACGTCACATCTTTGATATTTTATTTTTAAAATAATTATTTTACATTATTTCCTTTAATATTAACTATGATAAACATTATATTTAACATCTTTTTTATTTAACAATGCCCTATTTATCCATATATTATTGTTTTATTATTTTATTTTGGGTGTTGTACTGATTTTTGATACAGATTAGCATGAAAGCCTCATCCGGCACTTATAAGTTGTGTATGGCTTATATATAGCTGCATAGACACCTAGTGTTTTTTTTCCTAGGGTACATATAAGTTATCCATAGGGTTGGGCCAGATCTATTGAGTCTGAGTTCCGTTTTTTTGGTCTTAATGACTGTTGATATACAGTTTAATGCTGTATATCATTTTTAGGATGATGTCTTTTATAAATTTTTTCTTTTGGAGTTCAAACAATTCTATGCATATCTACTTTTAGAAATCTGGTGTAGAATTGTGGCGCTTTGAAGTATGATTGTAGTTTAGCTACTAGCATTTGTTATTTTCCATCTTTGCAAATCATATTTATGCATTTTTATACATATATTTTGTTCTTTAGTGTAGATCCCTGGTATGCATTTGATGGAAGTAGCATTTGCATTACAGTCGGAAAAATGAAAGAATACCCATGAACGAACATATAAAACACGCTGTATTTTCCTGTCACCGTGTCACAAAGAAAATTGCCCAGCGCAAGTACATGTAATAATAATATTTACATGTACTTGCACTGGCCAATTTTTTGTGTGACACGGTGACAGGAAAATACAGCGTGTTTTATATGTTCGTTCATGGGTATTCTTTCATTTTTCCTACTGTATGTATCATTATCTCTCTCTCTCTATTTATTAACTTATTGGTTAAGTCTTTTAGGACTGGTTTTATGCAGTTTTTTCAAACCCTTTGGTGTAGAACTTTGTCTTATTTGGCTTTCCATATAGTTGGTACTTATTTTTTTAATGGTTTATCTATAGTTGCACTTGCATTTCTTTTTATTATATTATATTTATATTATCTTTATCTACTTATATGCTTTTACTCACCTTATCATATTGATTATTATATTATTACCTTACTTTAGGTACTTGTTATCCGAGTACTTGTTATTTTGTTCGAGATTCAGTTGTTGTTAGTAGCTCCAATAGCTATTTATTTATTTTATATAGGATGTGATATCCCTTATATTTACTTAAATTTGGTTATAATATGCCTTTTATTTTATATAAATACCAGAATATTTGCAATGCAATTCATTTTTAATATGTCTACATTATTTGACTGTGGATACTTACTTACTTTTGGATTATTAGTTAAATTTGATTATTACTTACACTTTATACTATAAATCTTTATAATTTTAAATTGATTTCATACTTTTTAAAGTACATTTATTTTTATCCAGAGATAGATATTCTCTGATGTCATTTATTTATAATAAATAAATATTTTATAGTGTGATGAATACTACAATTCATTGGGTAATATTTTTATTTTCCCCAGAGTAACATCTGAAAATTATTTTGGTACTTTAAAATTTTTATGATTAATAATTTAAATTAACTATATACATTGACTTAATATTTACTTTATTATGAGTATTTATTTTTGATTTGTTCTGAACGATTATTACTGCATACATATATTTATTTCTGGTTAGAACTTTCGTTTTCTTATTTTCTTTGAGAAAAATTTCTCACCTGTCTTCGAAATTTTTCTGATGAGTGGAGGGAGTGTGTAACATTCCTGTTTTCTTTGAGAAAAATTTCTCACGTGTGTTCAAAATTTTTCTGATGGGTGAGAGGAGTGTGTAACGTTACAAACGTCACATCTTTGATATTTTATTTTTAAAGAATTATTTTACCTTATTTCCTTTAATATTTCATTAATAATTATCTTCTTCTATTTGGTTTACCCATTTCCCCCTTTTAAAAATTAGTTGGCGCTCTTTTATTTTCCTCTTTTATTATCCTCTTTGATTATCATTTTATTATCCTTTTTTATTATCTTCTATTTAATATATCTCTTTTTATTTAAATCATCATACTGAACATACCTCGTATATTCATACTCTCCAAATATCTGTATTTTCAATACGGAACATGCCGCTACTTCATAGTACTTGGTTGTCATTTTAAATGTCGTTTTCAATGACAGTGTCACTTCATCGACTTGACCCCCTACTCCCTGACATACACTGGAAGGGAAAAATTAATCCTTAAAAAGGCATGTAATTCCAAAAATAAATCATTTCTATTTCAACAAATCATCTTCCTCTTGGTGTAAGAATAATATATTGCAATTATATTTCTCCATCTAACAGTTTTTATATTGTTTTTTATCTAACCTAACTTCCAATGTCAGACCATGTGTTCTGATATTTTAGTTTCAAATATAATTATCTTTTAATTTACATGTATGCACGTTTAGTAATCAGAATTTTAACTATTCTCATCTAAATTTCATTTGATTTATTCTTGTCATCTGCTACTCTTTCTGACGATTAGAACGGCAGATGGCACACGTTGGTTTTTCTTCTTGATGATTGATATGTGTCTCTATTTTATAGTTTTTTGGAAAGAAACCACTTTTCTCCCTCCGGGAGTTTCAACAACCCTCAAATCGCCGGCGATACAACAACGAGGACCATGTCATCAGGGCTGCAACCACATAACCAAGACAGCAACGACCAACATCCGTAGGCCTGGTGGAATAAAACACCTACAACCCCAGAGCCCGTTGCAGAACCAGCAGCAGTACCATACGACATCAAGAAGATACCATCAGCTACCAAAAGCCATAAGTATAATCCAGAATTGTTAGTTTTTGGCAAGAATTTGAATACATTTGTTAATGCAATTTACTAAGTCATTTTATTTATTATATCTTTATGAACAATAAACATGATTAGTTAAAATTATTGTTTTGTTTGCTTCCATTCCAATTTTCATAGTTCATATCTAAGGTTAGGACAAGACGAACACACACCTGAGTGACTGAGCTAAGCTAAGGGTGTAACGATGGCTATCTTGGTTAGTTGAGGTAATATTTTCGAATATTGGTTCAATTAGCTGGGGTAGTCCATCGCTATTTCGTTACACTGGCGCCCAACGTGGGGCCAGTGTAACGAAATAGCGATGGACTACCCCAGCTAATTGAACCAATATTCGAAAATATTACCTCAACTAACCAAGATAGCCATCGTTACACCCTTAGCTTAGCTCAGTCACTCAGGTGTGTGTTCGTCTTGTCCTAACCTTAGATATGAACTATGAAAATTGGAATGGAAGCAAACAAAACAATAATTTTAAATAATCATGTTTATTGTTCATAAAGATATAATAAATAAAATGACTTAGTAAATTGCATTAACAAATGTATTCAAATTCTTGCCAAAAACTAACAATTCTGGATTATACTTATGGCTTTTGGTAGCTGATGGTATCTTCTTGATGTCGTATGGTACTGCTGCTGGTTCTGCAACGGGCTCTGGGGTTGTAGGTGTTTTATTACTACTTTTTTTGGCTAATTTTTATGTTAGAACCTTGATAGTAATGTCCACATGGCTTTTTTCTGTTTTTTCAATTTAACCAGTTTTTTTTGGTAGTTCTTCTTTAATTACTTTCTTATTTTATTGTAACTTTCCAAAACCCAAGAGAATTTTTCCATTTATTGTCATATTTTCTGTACTTTTTATACGTACTATTTCTTCTACGTTCTTTTCATAGGTACTTCTGTGTACTCTAAAGTGCATTTAAATCTTGTTTTATTACTTATTTTCAATTACTTTTTACTTATTCTTATATTTCCTAGTTGTTTTCATATATTTATTACCAATTTTGTATAACTACCAAAAATTTTGTTGTTTCCGTCGAACTTTCTGTTCGGATGGTATATACTACTTTACTTGTATAGTAAAGACTAGGACAATTTTCAAGTTCTTTTCTTTCATTGAGGTATTTTATTCTTATTCTTCTTCTTTACGTATTCAGAATATTAATTTAAACCATTCTTCTTCTTCTTGTCTTGAATCTCAAAAAAATTTTTGTTCGTAAAGCATGATATTTTACATTTTTCAATTTTTTGCATTATTGCACTTATATTAATTATGATAAACATTATATTTAACATCTTTTTTATTTAACAATGCCCTATTTATCTATATATTATTGTTTTATTATTTTATTTTGGGTGTTGTACTGATTTTTGATACAGATTAGCATGAAAGCCTCATCCGGCACTTATAAGTTGTGTATGGCTTATATATAGCTGCATAGACACCTAGTGTTTTTTTTCCTAGGGTACATATAAGTTATCCATAGGGTTGGGCCAGATCTATTGAGTCTGAGTTCCGTTTTTTTGGTCTTAATGACTGTTGATATACAGTTTAATGCTGTATATTATTTTTAGGATGATGTCTTTTATAAATTTTTTCTTTTGGAGTTCAAACAATTCTATGCATATCTACTTTTAGAAATCTGGTGTAGAATTGTGGCGCTTTGAAGTATGATTGTAGTTTAGCTACTAGCATTTGTTATTTTCCATCTTTGCAAATCATATTTATGCATTTTTATACATATATTTTGTTCTTTAGTGTAGATCCCTGGTATGCATTTGATGGAAGTAGCATTTGCATTATGTATCATTATCTCTCTCTCTCTCTCTCTTTATTAACTTATTGGTTAAGTCTTTTAGGACTGGTTTTATGCAGTTTTTTCAAACCCTTTGGTGTAGAACTTTGTCTTATTTGGCTTTCCATATAGTTGGTACTTATTTTTTTTAATGGTTTATCTATAGTTGCACTTGCATTTCTTTTTATTATATTATATTTATATTATCTTTATCTACTTATATGCTTTTACTCACCTTATCATATTGATTATTATATTATTACCTTACTTTAGGTACTTGTTATCCGAGTACTTGTTATTTTGTTCGAGATTCAGTTGTTGTTAGTAGCTCCAATAGCTATTTATTTATTTTATATAGGATGTGATATCCCTTATATTTACTTAAATTTGGTTATAATATGCCTTTTATTTTATATAAATACCAGAATATTTGCAATGCAATTCATTTTTAATATGTCTACATTATTTGACTGTGGATGCTTACTTACTTTTGGATTATTAGTTAAATTTGATTATTACTTACACTTTATACTATAAATCTTTATAATTTTAAATTGATTTCATACTTTTTAAAGTACATTTATTTTTATCCAGAGATAGATATTCTCTGATGTCATTTATTTATAATAAATAAATATTTTATAGTGTGATGAATACTACAATTCATTGGGTAATATTTTTATTTTCCCCAGAGTAACATCTGAAAATTATTTTGGTACTTGGACTAAAGTCCATCGCTTTTTCGTTACACTGGCGCCGCAACGTTTCTCATGTGCGCTTTTTCGTTACACTGGCGCACCAACGCACTTGTCTTATCCGAAGAATCGAGCTGTGAGTGTGTGGTTTGGTAGCAGACAACAAGCATTAATAAATACTATTTTCTTATATTTCATTTTTATATTCAATTTTTGCAGTAAATCTATATATATTATCTATTTTGGTACTTTTTGACTACCTTTTTGACTAATTTTTATATATTTTCACATGTCATGGGTCAAAAAGTATTACCAGTTACAATAATTTAATTATATATTTCAGCATAATTGATTTAAAATACATTTACAGTTGCAAATATTGGTATTTTAACATTTTGATACTTTTTCCCTATTTTTTTTGGCTAATTTTTATGTTAGGACCTTGATAGTAATGTCCACATGGTGTTTTTTTCAATTTAACCAGTTTTTTTTTGGTAGTTCTTCTTTAATTACTTTCTTATTTTATTGTAACTTTCCAAAACCCAAGAGAATTTTTCCATTTATTGTCATATTTTCTGTACTTTTTATACGTACTATTTCTTCTACGTTCTTTTCATAGGTACTTCTGTGTACTCTAAAGTGCATTTAAATCTTGTTTTATTACTTATTTTCAATTACTTTTTACTTATTCTTATATTTCCTAGTTGTTTTCATATATTTATTACCAATTTTGTATAACTACCAAAAATTTTGTTGTTTCCATCGAACTTTCTGTTCGGATGGTATATACTACTTTACTTGTATAGTAAAGACTAGGACAATTTTCAAGTTCTTTTCTTTCATTGAGGTATTTTATTCTTATTCTTCTTCTTTACGTATTCAGAATATTAATTTAAACCATTCTTCTTCTTTTTGTCTTGAATCTCAAAAATTTTTGTTCGTAAAGCATCATATTTTACATTTTTCAATTTTTTGCATTATTGCACTTATATTAATTATGATAAACATTATATTTAACATCTTTTTTATTTAACAATGCCCTATTTATCTATATATTATTGTTTTATTATTTTATTTTGGGTGTTGTACTGATTTTTGATACAGATTAGCATGAAAGCCTCATCCGGCACTTATAAGTTGTGTATGGCTTAAATATAGCTGCATAGACACCTAGTGTTTTTTTTTCCTAGGGTACATATAAGTTATCCATAGGGTTGGGCCAGATCTATTGAGTCTGAGTTCCGTTTTTTTGGTCTTAATGACTATTGATATACAGTTTAATGCTGTATATTATTTTTAGGATGATGTCTTTTATAAATTTTTTCTTTTGGAGTTCAAACAATTCTATGCATATCTACTTTTAGAAATCTGGTGTAGAATTGAGGCGCTTTGAAGTATGATTGTAGTTTAGCTACTAGCATTTGTTATTTTCCATCTTTGCAAATCATATTTATGCATTTTTATACATATATTTTGTTCTTTAGTGTAGATCCCTGGTATGCATTTGATGGAAGTAACATTTGCATTATGTATCATTATCTCTCTCTTTATTAACTCATTGGTTAAGTCTTTTATGACTAGTTTTATGCAGTTTTTTCAAACCCTTTGGTGTAGAACTTTGTCTTATTTGGCTTTCCATATAGTTAGTACTTATTTTTTTAATGGTTTATCTATAGTTGCACTTGCATTTCTTTTTATTATATTATATTTATATTATCTTTATCTACTTATATGCTTTTACTTACCTTGTCATATTGATTATTATATTATTACCTTACTTTAGATACTCGTTATCCGAGTACTTGTTATTTTGTTCGAGATTCACTTCTTAGTAGCTCCACTAGCTATTTATTTATTGTATATAGGATGTGATATCCCTTATATTTACTTTTTAGTTATATGCCTTTTATTTTATATAAATACCAGAATGTTTGCAATGCAATTCATTTTTAATATGTCTACATTATTTGACTATGGTTACTTACTTACTTTTGGATTATTAGTTAAATTTGATTATTACTTACACTTTATACGATAAGTCTTTATAATTTTGAATTAATTTCATACTTTTTTAAAGTACATTTATTTTTTTTACCCAGAGATAGATATTCTCTGATGTCATTTATTTATAATAAATATTTTATAGTGTGATGAATGCTACAATTCATTGGGTAATATTTTTATTTTCCCCAGAGTAACATCTGAAAATTATTTTGGTACTTTAAAATTTTTTATGATTAATAATTTAAATTAACTATATACATTGACTTAATATTTACTTTATTATTAGAACTTTGATTTCTTATTTTCCTTGAGAAAAATTTCTCACCTGTGTTCGAAATTTTTCTGATGAGTGGAGGGAGTGTGTAACATTCCTGTTTTCTTTGAGAAAAATTTCTCACGTGTGTTCAAAATTTTTCTGATGGGTGAGAGGAGTGTGTAACGTTACAAACGTCACATCTTTGATATTTTATTTTTAAAATAATTATTTTACCTTATTTCCTTTAATATTTCATTAATAATTATCTTCTTCTATTTGGTTTACCCATTTCCCCCTTTTAAAAATTGGTTGGCGCTCATTTATTATCCTCTTTTATTATCCTCTTTGATTATCATTTTATTATCCTTTTTTATTATCTTCCATTTAATATATCTCTTTTTATTTAAATCATCATACTGAACATACCTCGTATATTCATACTCTCCAAATATCTGTATTTTCAATACGGAACATGCCGCTACTTCATAGTACTTGGTTATCATTTTAAACGTCGTTTTCAATGACAGTGTCACTTCATCGACTTGACCCCCTACTCCCTGACATACACTGGAAGGGAAAAATTAATCCTTAAAAAGGCATGTAATTCGAAAAATAAATCATTTCTATTTCAACAAATCATCTTCCTCTTGGGGTGAGCTACAAATAGTTTTTTTAATAATTTCTTACAGTAATTATATTTCTCCATCTAACAGTTTTTCTAATGTTTTTTTTTCTAACCTAACTTCCAATGTCAGACCATGTGTTCTGATATTTTAGTTTCAAATATAATTATCTTTTAATTTACATGTATGCACGTTTAGTAATCAGAATTTTAACTATTCTCATCTAAATTTCATTTGATTTATTCTTGTCATCTGCTACTCTTTCTGACGATTAGAACGGCAGATGGCACACGTTGGTTTTTCTTCTTGATGATTGATATGTGTCTATTTTATAGTTTTTTGGAAAGAAACCACTTTTCTCCCTCCGGGAGTTTCAACATCCCTCAAATCGCCGGCGATACAACAACGAGGACCATGTCATCAGGGCTGCAACCACATAACCAAGACTGCAACGACCAACATCCGTAGGCCTGGTGGAATACAACACCTACAACCCCAGAGCCCGTTGCAGAACCAGCAGCAGTACCATACGACATCAAGAAGATACCATCAGCTACCAAAAGCCATAAGTATAATCCAGAATTGTTAGTTTTTGGCAAGAATTTAAATACATTTGTTAATGCAATTTACTAAGTCATTTTATTTATTATATATTTATGAACAATAAACATGATTAGTTAAAAACTATGTTTTGTTTGCTTCCATTCCAATTTTCAGAGTTCATTCTAAGGTTAGGACAAGACGAACACACGCCTGAGTGACTGAGCTAAGCTAAGGGTGTAACGATGGCTATCTTGGTTAGTTGAGGTAATATTTTCGAATATTATTTCAATTAACGGGGTAGACCATCGCTTTACTCGTTACAAGTTCTTTATATCCAAACATTTCCTTAATTTTGTAAAATCGGTATGATATTTTTCGCAATAGAACTTCGTCTTTGCCATAGAATAGGTAGCAAAATTAATATTAAGTCAGTCACAGTCAACAATTTACTTTTTTTTTCCCATAATCATCACTACGATGATGATTATTACAATTACAATCTGGTCATACTTGACCAATGAGCAATTTTAATCTAGCCTAAATTATTACTGTTCCTTAAAATTAAGAGCTTGCCCCATAGCGTCTCTTATCTAACCTAACAAGATAGTGCACTATTCTAGCATACACACTAACGCGAACAAGCACTATGCTCTGCTTTTCACTATCACCTATCACTAAACTAGTTCATAAGGTTTTAGTCAAATATTTTTCAATAATTTAGAATAACAGTAAGTAGACAAAATTAGACTGATATATTTATTGAAGGTTTTTTAAAAAGTGAAAGCATGGACAACATGGAGGAACAACTTGATCGACGTCAAGAGATCAAGACAGCAACGAAAAGAGCAATTCTTCAAGATCTGCAGGTACTACTTCATGAACATCATCCATTGGTCAAGCTGTTTAAGACTGCTTTGGAGCACATGCCAAATGATGACTAGAAAGTTTTAATCAGAGCGGGTAAACGACCAGCTGGACCACACAAACACATATTTAATGCCCCAACAATATATGAAGTTGCCATCCTTATGTTGGTGAAAACTTCGAAAAACGCAATATTATGCTTACACGCCGCAATGCTTGGCAACTGCAGCAAATATCTCAAACACGTCGTTCCTATGACATAAATTCAATAAGTGTATAGTGTATCTATAGATTCTTGTAAAATAATCAAAAACCATGTTAAAGCAATCAATAAAAAAACAAAAAAAAGTAGAAATTCAAGAAGACTCAAATGACAATACTACCTCAAATTCAAATTCTGCTTTTGGTGAAACTACTTATTATAACGTATGCGCAAAATGCAATGACATATGTTCGTCATTACGGTCAGCCAGATATGTTCATTACTTTTACGTGTAAACTAAAATGGATTGAAATTAGCCACACGCTACCTCTCGGACAAACGCCAAGTAATAGACACGACATCACACCACGGGTTTGAAAGCTATGAGAATGAGTTTAATCCTAGGAAGATATTACTAATGAAATAAAAAATTTTAGTAGTTCCAAAATGACACAAAATCTAGGCATCGGATAAAAAAGTTTATTTGAAGAAAGTGTATTTTTTTGTTCTTCTTAATGGCGGTACAGGCTCGTTTTTTTAATATTGTATTTAATTACAGAGTAATTTCCACATATTAATATATTTTTCAAATTGGGCTCTGTACCGCCATTCTTTATTATATTACGAATACGTGTGCCAAATATCTCGAAAAAATATTCAAAATTACAGCCGCAATCTTGGAACGCGTTTTCGCTACCTGTTGATCGCTACTGTTTCCTCTTAATGTGCATTTGTATATTTTAATAATTTTAATGTGAACAGTTTTAAAGTACATAAATTCAATAAGTGTATAGTGTATCTATAGATTCTTGTAAAATAATCAAAAACCATGCCAAAGCAATAATAAAAAACAAAAAAAAAGTAGAAATTCAAGAAGACTCAAATGACAATACTACCTCAAATTCAAATTTAGCTTTTGGTGAAACTACTTATTATAGCGTAAATTCAAATTTTGTTTCTGTTGAAAGTAGTTCATCTAATGCCCAAATTCAAAATACATATGTATAATACAGTCTAATAAAATGTTCGCACTTGAATTTTTTAGATTCCTAACCTGGTTTAACTTAAAATCATCCTTTTTATATTTTGTAAATAAAATTTGAAAGTCATCAATTAATTGGTTCTAAGTACTTCATCTAAAACTTAAAATTTCTTAATTGATTTGTTGTTACGTTTTTATTTTTAGTCAAATATTTTTCAACAATTTACAATAACAGTAAGTAGACAAAATTAGACTGATATATTTATTGAAAGTTTTTTAAAAAGTGCAAGCATGGACAACATGGAGGAACAACTTGATCGACGTCAAGAGATCAAGACAGCAATGAAAAGAGCAATTCTTCAAGATCTGCAGGTACTACTTCATGAACATCATTCATTGGTCAAGCTGTTTAAGACTGCTTTGGAGCGCATGCCAAATGATGACTAGAAAGTTTTAATCAGAGGGGGTAAACGACCAGCTGGACCACACAAACACATATTTAATGCCCCAACAATATATGAAGTTGTCATCCTTATGTTGGTGAAAACTTCGAAAAACGCAATATTATGCTTACATGCCGCAATGCTTGGCAACTGCAACAAATATCTCAAACACGTCGTTCCTATGACACGCTGCAATAACCGCTGATGTTTTAGCAAGGTGAAGAGGGACATTATTTTAATATCAAAGTGAGAAATCCATTGAATGGTGAGTATAGGTAAATAACATTGGTTTTATTTCAACATGACGTAAGTTTGACTGTTTAGTTTTGGTTTCCAAAAAACAGTAAAAAATACGCATGTGAGTTTTACTTACAGAATAATAATTCAACTGTTTTAATTTCAGGTGAGGAAACTATCAAGGAGATTAGCTCGATGAATTATTACGCATATCGTTTGATGATTCGTCAAAATGCTGATGATTATTTGCTTCGATGTCGTCGATTGTTTCAGCAATAGTGCGTCGACATGTACGTAAAAATCGAAACAGAGAGCTTAACTTTCATTGGCTTAAATCAAGCCTCTTCTGAAGAGTATATCCACTTACGCGATGCAATTAGTACTAAAGGAAAGGCAACTAGTATTGGTCGATTGGCTATTCTGCCAGCGACGTACACAGGTAGTCCACGTCATATGCATGAATATGCGCAAAATGCAATGACATATGTTCGTCATTACGGTCAGCCAGATATGTTCATTACTTTTACGTGTAAACTAAAATGGATTGAAATTAGCCACACGCTACCTCTCGGACAAACGCCAAGTAATAGACACGACATCACACCACGTGTTTGAAAGCTATGAGAATGAGTTTAATCTTAGGAAGATATTACTAATGAAATAAAAAATTTTAGTAGTTCCAAAATGACACAAATTCTAGGTATCGGATAAAAAAGTTTATTTGAAGAAAGTGTATTTTTTTGTTCTTGTTAATGGCGGTACAGGCTCGTTTTTTTAATATTGTATTTAATTACAGAGTAATTTCCACATATTAATATATTTTTCAAATTGGGCTCTGTACCGCCATTCTTTATTATATTACGAATACGTGTGCCAAATATCTCGAAGAAATATTCAAAATTACAGCCGCAATATTGGAACGCGTTTTCGCTACCTGTTGATCGCTACTGTTTCCTCTTAATGTGCATTTGTATATTTTAATAATTTTAATGTGAACAGTTTTAAAGTACATAAATTCGATAAGTGTATAGTGTATCTATAGATTCTTGTAAAATAATCAAAGACCATGCCAAAGCAATCAATAAGAAAACAAAAAAAAGTAGAATTTCAAGCAGACTCAAATGATAATACTACCTCAAATTCAAATTTAGCTTTTGGTGAAACTACTTATTATAGCGTAAATTCAAATTTTGTTTCTGTTGAAAGTAGTTCATCTAATGCCCAAATTCAAAATACATATGTATAATACAGTCTAATAAAATGTTCGCACTTGAATTTTTTAGATTCCTAACCTGGTTTAACTTAAAATCATCCTTTTTATATTTTGTAAATAAAATTTGAAAGTCATCAATTAATTGGTTCTAAGTACTTCATCTAAAACTTAAAATTTCTTAATTGATTTGTTGTTACGTTTTTATTTTTAGTCAAATATTTTTCAACAATTTAGAATAACAGTAAGTAGATAAAATTAGACTGATATATTTATTGAAGGTTTTTTAAAAAGTGAAAGCATGGACAACATGGAGGAACAACTTGATCGACGTCAAGAGATCAAGACAGCAATGAAAAGAGCAATTCTTCAAGATCTGCAGGTACTACTTCATGAACATCATCCATTGGTCAAGCTGTTTAAGACTGCTTTGGAGCGCATGCCAAATGATGACTAGAAAGTTTTAATCAGAGCGGGTAAACGACCAGCTGGACCACACAAACACATATTTAATGCCCCAACAATATATGAAGTTGCCATCCTTATGTTGGTGAAAACTTCGAAAAACGCAATATTATGCTTACACGCCGCAATGCTTGGCAACTGCAACAAATATCTCAAACACGTCGTTCCTATGACACGCTGCAATAACCGCTGATGTTTTAGCAAGGTGAAGAGGGACATTATTTTAATATCAAAATGAGAAATCCATTGAATGGTGAGTATAGGTAAATAACATTGGTTTTATTTCAACATGACGTAAGTTTGACTGTTTAGTTTTGGTTTCCAAAAAACAGTAAAAAATACGCATGTGAGTTTTACTTACAGAATAATAATTCAACTGTTTTAATTTCAGGTGAGGAAACTATCAAGGAGATTAGCTCGATGAATTATTACGCATATCGTTTGATGATTCGTCAAAACGCTGATGATTATTTGCTTCGATGTCGTCGATTGTTTCAGCAATAGTGCGTCGACATGTACGTAAAAATCGAAACAGAGAGCTTAACTTTCATTGGCTTAAATCAAGCCTCTTCTGAAGAGTATATCCACTTACGCAATGCAATTAGTACTAAAGGAAAGGCAATTAATATTGGTCGATTGGCTATTCTGCCAGCGACGTACATAGGTAGTCCACGTCATATGCATGAATATGCGCAAAATGCAATGACATATGTTCGTCATTACGGTCAGCCAGATATGTTCATTACTTTTACGTGTAAACTAAAATGGATTGAAATTAGCCACACGCTACCTCTCGGACAAACGCCAAGTAATAGACACGACATCACACCACGTGTTTGAAAGCTATGAGAATGAGTTTAATCCTAGGAAGATATTACTAATGAAATAAAAAATTTTAGTAGTTCCAAAATGACACAAAATCTAGAGTAGATAGACAACGTATGTTCTGGCGCATCCCCTAAATCGCAACCCTTAAATAGCAACCCCCGGTCGTAAATGCCAAACGGCTTAACGTAGGATGACGTGTGACGTATCGTTGGAAAGGGGATGAAAAAGGGGGTTGAACGCAGTATGTGGCGTGCGCATCGGAATATGCCAAAAGGGCATTACGTCATATCTTCTTTTCTATTGGTCCGATTTTGACGTAAGAGGGCTCGTCGGAACGGGGAGGGGGTAAAGAACACACAAAAAACAAAGATGGCGGCAGTGCCAAAAGGGCATTACGTCATATCTTCTTTTCTATTGGTCCGATTTTGACGTAAGAGGGCTCGTCGGAACGGGGAGGGGGTAACGAATAAGTTGAGACAAAAAACAAAGATGGCGGCAGTGCCAAAAGGGCATTACGTCATATCTTCTTTTCTATTGGTCCGATTTTGACGTATGGGGTGTCAAATAAAAGCGGTGGTGACACAGAAGCCAACTGTCAATTCTTCTTCTTCTTTTCGTTTGTCAATTCTTCTTCTTTTCGGTATAGTGCCTAACAGAACGTGACATTCGACATCTTTGTTGTCATTGGTCCGATTTTGACGTATGGGGTGTCAAATGAAAGCGGTAACGACACAGAAGCCAACTGTCAATTCTTCTTCTGTCAACGTTCAATCTTAACTGTCAATTCTTCTTCTTTTCCGTATAGTGCCTAAGAGAACGTGACATTTGACGTATGACGTGACATTTGGCGTAGGACGTGACATGAACGACGTGACATTTGACGCAGAACGTGACATTTGACGTAGGACGTGAATGACGTTACATTAGACGTAGATATGTGACATTTGACGTAAGACGTGAATGACGTGAAATTCGACGCAGAACGTGAATGACGTGACGTGAATGACGTGACATGTGACGTATGACGTAAATGACGTGACGTGAATGACGTGAAATTCGAAGCAGAACGTGACATTTGACGTAGATATGTGACATTCGACGTAGGACGTGAATGAAAGCTAATCTCTATTACCTTCTGCTCCGCTCTGCTACACTCTGCTGACCCCTTATACCGCTCTGTGATCGTCTGTGCCTTCTGTTAGCTTGTCTCTGATGACGTCTGTACGTCTCTGGTACCCTCTGCTGACCTCTGATAACCTCTGTTACACTCTCTAAAGTCAAAAAATAAAAGACAACATATTTTATTAATATTATTTATTAACAATTATCCAAATCATTTACAACTTTATTGCTATAATACCATACATATTCATTCAAAGCTTGACTTAACAAAGTATCTGGAAAAATTCCACAAAACGCAGTTAAAGCGTGAAGTCGACTATATAAACTGTTACTCTTATGACAATTTTGCTGAATAAAGTATACAACATTTCTATAATACGAGAAAAACTAAATTGTCCAATAACGACACTCGTTGAGACACTAAATCAATGTTTGCTCTCAGGATCTGGCTTACATCATCTTCACATAAATAATATTCGATTCCATGTTTCTCGATAGTCAGGAACTTTACATTTTCCATTACCAATTGTCTTAGTTTGCAGAAATCACCACACTCAAATTCGATTGGATCATACTCATCGGCATAGGTCGGCAAAGGTGGTATGAAAAATTCTTCCATAATTTGTATAAACATCTCAATTAGGGTAGTCCACTCGAATGTGTTTAAACTGATTCTTGTACATTTACCATGTTGGTACAGAATAATGGATGGAGAAAACTGTCGAGCTGGAGATAGACCAATTTTTATGTGAAAACATCCTATTGGATAGGTAGTTTCCAATAGATAATATGGCTCATCTTTGGCAGCTTCTTCATATTTTTCCAGTACTCGATCTAATTCAGCGTCGTAGATAATTGTCTCTTCACTTTCGTATCCGCTATCTTGAGAAGCCATATTACTGCTGTTGCAACTGAATACACAAGTCGGTTGGAGAAACTCAAACTGAATGTGACGGATGGTTGCTGAGAGAATTTATACTTTTTCAATCCCCCACTCTTTGCGTGTAATTGTCAGCATTTTCCAAAAAATGTATGTCTACGCGGCGTATCGAAATATAGATTCTTAAACTACATCTGAACTAGTAATCCAGCTGTTGTGTTTGCTATCCAATCCTAACCATTTAACATACATCTTATTGCCTTTTCGTCTAAGTACTTTTTCAACCAAGTAAATGTCGGGATTTTTTGTTTTCTGTAATTCTTCTTCGTAAAACCCGCCGCTAATCAGTGTACCTTGCAAGTCTTCGAGAAAATACGTTATAGGATTCGTTATCTTAACTTGTACAATTCTAAATAATTCTGTAGTCCAATTGGGCGTGTAGGCCTTTTCAAAGAAATGTTTTGCCTTTGATATACGTACAATGTCGCCAACTTTAAATCTTCGTGGACCAGCAATCTTTAAATGACTATAACTTTTGTTTAAAATGGCTTTTTCGTTGGATTTGTTGACATGAGATGGCTTGTATCCTGTTTTACTGTGCTTTGTATTGTTGTATTCCTCAGTGACTGTAGGTAGTGCATCTAGCCATTTGTATGATCCATGTAAACTGAAATACTTGTACAACTTTGCTTTCAACGTTCTAATAACTCTTTCACAAATGGCAGCCTTCTTAACCGTGTAGGTGCTGTAATGATTAATTTCGTGTTTTTTCATTAAATTTTGAAATTTTCTGTTGTAAAATTCGGTTCCCTTATCAGATTGTAGGTTTTTCGGAACTCGTTGAGTATGGGCGAGAATATCCGAAAATGCCCGAGTAATTTCCTCACCTGTTTTGTTCTTTAGAGGGCGTGTCCAAACAAATTTTGAAAAACAATCAATTACAACTAGTATTAGTTTGTAATTTTTATTTTGGTGCGCTTAAGGACGCATTTCAGCCAAATCCATCTGCCACAAGTCATCGATTCCTTTGATTATTGTTCGTCGACGAGGATAATTTTTTCGTGCTGGTTTATGCAACTCATACACCACCTGTTCCTTTTCTTTAGACATTTTTATAAACGACTTTCAATTGCTGTTAGGCGGGTATCTATATTCATCGAATGAAGGTTGTCTACTACATCCTGCAATGCCGCGTTCATTTCTTTTATCTTCTTTTCCATCTTCATATCGTATATCGCATGATGTGCAATGGTTTCTGCAGCCGATTTTATATTCTTATCCGTATCCTTTTTTAGTGTATTCAAATCATCTTTGAATATTTTTTGCAACTTTCGAGAAGTGGAACTGTGGTTTTATGAAGCTCTTTTCTTACTTCGTTTAGTTCCATGGTTAAATTCTTTATATCACGAGTTTTTTGCTGCAACAACTTATTTACATTATTCTCCGTATCCTTTTTTAGTGTATTCAAATCATTTTTCATTATTTTCTGCAACTTTTGCTCGAGAAGTGGAACTGTGGTTTTATGGAGCTCTTCTCTTACTTCATTTAGTCCGATGGCTAAGCCTTCTATCTCCCCAGTTTTTTTCATCAACAACTCACCATGTGTTTGAATTAACGGTGACTGTATGTTACGCAACTCATTTATTTGTGCATCGACGTATTTTTTCGTTGCAGCATCACCATTTTCTGATGGGTCCTTGACATTGCAAATTTTCACATTTTCGGCATTAACATTTCCGTCAGAAGTATGTGGAAATGTAACTCGCGTCACCTTTTGAGCGCTACCACCACCACCATGACCGAATTTGTCGACACTCATAATGGAAATGATATTGTCATTCCCAGTTACTCTATTATATTAGCTTCTTTTAGTTCATTGATGATGGCTACAATTTCGTTGTCGAGAGATGTATTGCCGGCGTCTTCCGAAGCCACCAAGAGTTGAAGACGCTCCACCAATTCATTTGGGTCGTCCCAGTAAATATATTCCCTAGGTGTTTCACTGTAAATCAAACGAGAGTCATCGATAAGCCCTGATCCTTTGGAGGATGCAGCTGGCGAAGGTAGCTGTGGAGACGCTGATTGAGATGATGTGGAACGAGTTGGTAAACGACTATGTGGTGGTTGCTTTAGTGCTGATGATGTAGTAGATCGAGTATTTATCTGTGACGGATTCTGTGATACCGTTAATGTAGACTGTGACAGATTCTGAACTATCGTTGATGTAGACTGTGACGGTTTCTTTGCTACCGTTGATGTAGATGCAGGTCTAAACAATGGCTTAATAATATAATGATATTTGTCTCCACTTGAACCTTTAAGGCGGCCTATTGAATTCAGATGAACTTCGGTTTTCTCTAATAACGTTTTGTATAAATTTTTATCTTCTTCATTGTAGTATTCAGGATCAGGATTATCATAGAAAATAAGGTGATATAGTCCAGGGGTCTCCTGCACCGATCCTCCTTGACCATTTTTGGCGTCATCCATAACCTCTATGGCACCGTCTTTGTTAAACTTTATTCGTCGTTTACCCCACGTCCAGCCCAACAAATCATTGTAAATAGGTCCATAGTTTTCATCGATTTTATCAGACTTCATCCAAACTTCTTTTATATACTCATGACTCATCGGAGGCTATTGCTCCATATATTCGATGAAAGCATCTTCAGAAATATTATCAGGATCAAACATTACTTGTTCGGTTTCGTTATCTTGCGATTGGTGTGTTTCTATGCTATCTTCATATTCTTCATATTCTTCATCGTTGTTTTCAAACACATCTCCATCACTAATAAATGATACTGGTGGTGTTGGTGTACGATTTTCTGCTATATTCGGCTCTTTTTTTAGTCCTACTTCTTCCTTTTTCACATCTTCTTTTTTAACTTGTCTAAACTTGTTATCGATAGCATGATGCAACGTTTTTGATGATTGCGCAATATCCTTGAGAGGTTTCGAGATTGGTTTAAAAAGTTTATTTAGTGACTCATCTTGTTCTGTCTTGCCTAATTTCAATGCCAAATATTTTTTGCGAATTGATCTAGCCAATTCGGCAATTTTCTTCTTACGCATGGCAATGGCGACCGCATCATAAGACATCTTGTTGACGACTAAACAATACATCAACTTACAATTTTATATATTTATCAAATCCTTTGCGGTATCGGCCATTGTTAAGGGGAAAATCTTTCATAATGACCAAAGTACCATAGCGGTCTGTCGTCCAACATTCTGAACAGAGTTTTTTAAATTCATCAAACGACATGTCTGGCGATACGTGTTCATCAAATATATGCTTCAAATTTATCTCGTCCTGCTTGAATAATACAATCATGTTACAATTGTCTCTTATTAGCTGCTTCGGTATTTTTGAATATGTTTGACATAAATAAGCGGCATCAATATCTTTATGTCTGCACATGGAATAATACTCGCGAATCTTCTGTTGTCCATCACATACAACATCGTCAAATAAAAAAATTGAGTTTGGTTGTGCTTCATCTGGACTGATAATTTCTTCATTGTCTTTGTATGGAAAGTACCCAACACCTTTGACTTGGGCTATTACATCTTGCAGTAGTTGGTATTTCGGTTGAAAGAGGGATTTCGAATAAACATAGACATTTTTGAATTTGGCGCCATTCGGATTAAATAAAAGTGATAGCATGACATTCGTTTTTCCGCACCCACTTGGACCGCAAATAATGGCTCTAAATGAGTTTGGTAGCAATTTACCATGTTTACTGACTGTCACTTTCTGGACAATGTCCAGATTATCAATTGGCAACGTCTGCTCTTGTTGAACGATCTTCATCGTGTGGCAAGTGTAGTACATAAGTACGGCAATATATTATAGATGTCATCACGTTTTTATATGGCATCAGTCCAATGTTGGTCGTCGAAGGAGGAGGTCTCGTGAACTCTTTAATTAATAAACTGCCATTTGAGCTACATATTCCTGGCGGTTATCAGTACTGTGGACGTAAGTAACTTTGCGACAATTTTGTTGTGTTTTATAAGTAAAAAAAATACGTTCTTTATAGCTGGAACAAAACTACAAAAACGTCTTGCACGTGGAGATCCAGGCATTAATCCATTAGACGCAGCTTGTAAACAACACGATATCGCTTACTCGCAACATTCATCTCTCGAAGAACGTCACAAGGCCGATAAGGAATTGGAAAATAGAGCCTGGGAGCGATTCAAGTCGAAAGACGCTAGCTTTGGTGAAAAAACTGCTGCCTTACTTGTAGCCGGTGGAATGAAGACGAAAAGAAAATTGGGAATGGGATGTCAGTTACGTCGTGGAAGAAAGGGGCGTTACTCTTTCAATCGCGATGTTGTCTCAAAAATTGCAAAGTCCATGAAGAGAGGAGCATCGTTACACAATACTGCTTTGACTGCTGTACGAACTGCAAAATCCATAATCAAAAGACTTGGCGGCCGAAAAGAAATTGACGTTCCTCGCGTATTACCACTAAAATCTGGAGGTTTCCTACCACTCATACCTCTCTTTGCTGGTCTTTCGGCATTGGGGGCTTTAGCGGGTGGTGCTGCGGGGGTGGCAAAAACTGTGGTCGACGCAAAAAATGCCCAAAAGAAATTGGAAGAGGATATACGTCATAATAAGGCAATGGAACATATCGGTTCAGGCCTGTACCTACGTAAGAAACCCAGAGGCGGATTCGGCTTGTATTTGAAAAAAAACTTCCAATAAAGCTGCCCAATCGTCCGCTGTATGACTTGGACATTGCACATTACGCGAAAATACTTAACATACCACATTTTCGAGGAGTTTTCATGAATGACGCTCTGCCTAGAGACGGTCCTCGACAACGAGAATGTGCAATAGTTAACTTGGATGTGTCCGCGCATAACGGAACACATTGGCTAGCATATAGAAAGATAAACAACGACGTGGAATATTTCGATTCATTTGGTAATTTGAAGCCGACCAAAGAACTTGTGAAATATCTGGGTGCACGTGCCAGAATTTTCTACAATAATCACCAGTATCAAACTTACAATCAAATCGTTTGTGGGCATTTATGCTTAAAGTTTTTATATAATGGACAGTAGTAGATTGCTTATGTCCCATATGTTTCGCGAAAAATGTTTTACAGAATATAGTGAAGAAGAACTAAAACACATACCGCTAGAGTATATTATACGGACTGTTAGACCTTCAGAATTGTTAAGTGTATGCCATAAATTGCCTGGGGAATATCGAGGAGAATTTAACTTGCAGATACTACTTCCGTGCTTCGTACATTACAACAGACCAGATTGGAGGACTCACTGGGATGGACCACCCGATTCTCAAGCATCTTGTCATTTATGTAAACTTGCTTTAGAACAAATAAAAAATATGTGAAAAAAAATGGTGTTTATTCACCTATATATATAAATCTATTAATCTATCAACTTGAATCAGTCATCATGTCGCAGTTGTTGAGAGTAGTTAGTACCACTTATACATTTTCATTTCAACCACCCACACCAATCGTGTTGGATCCGAAAAAAGATTACGAAATAGCTCTTCGTGCCTTCCATTCCTACAACAGTATACCAAACATTGAAAATAACAAGTTTTATTACTGCAATGACAAAAACAAATGGCAAAACTTTGCTTTTCCCGATGGCTGTTATGAAATTGCCGATATTGAAGAATACATACAAAAGAAACTGGGTGCTGACAATGAGCTTAAACCAGAATCGATATTTAGTCTAAAACCTAACCACAACACGTTGCAGTGTCAAATATTTAGCAAATATAGGATTTCGTTTAAGCAACCTGACAGCGTTGGTACAGTATTGGGATTTTCTCCGGCAATACTCAATCCTGGACGGATACATTCTTCGAATCTACCTGTTAGGATTATTAAAGTATCTAGCATACGCTTTGAATGTAACATTAGTACTGGAGCCTTCGACGGTAACAGACCTGCTCATACGATCTACGAATTTGTCATACAATCAAATCCTGGGTACGCAATTGACGAAACTCCTCACAATTTGTTGTATTTACCCGTTGTGTCGCAGCGTGAACTTACCAATATCACTGTCTTGGCTCTCGATCAAGAAGGACGACCTGTAAACTTTAGAGGAGAAGAGAGCACATTGGTGCTGGAACTTAGATCAAGAGGGAAATGGGACTAGTAATAAGGTCATCTACTGCTCAAAGGACACCATGCATCAGAGTATGCCAAAAGGGCATTACATCATATCTTCGTCTATATTGGTCCGATCGTGACGTAAGAGGGCTCGTTGGAACGGGGAGGGAATAATACGTTGAGACTAAAACAAAGACGGCGGCAGTGCTAAAACGGCATTACAGCATATCTTCGTTGCTATTGGCCCGATTTTGACGGCCCCGAAAAAGAAGAAGATTTGTCGGTGACAGACCGCAAAGAAGAAGAATTGACAGCATCATGACAAACTAAAAGAAGAGGAAGAATTGACCTCATACGTCACAATCGAACCGATAAAAGGTCACGTTTAATGTTTCACGTCAAATGTCACGTCCTTCGTCAACCGACACGTCCTGCGTCGAATGTCACGTTCTGCGACGAATTTCACGTCATTCACGTCACGTCATCCACGTTCTGCGTCGAATGTAACGTCATTCACGTCACCGATACGTCACACGTCATCCTACGTTAAGGCGTTTGGCATTTATTAATATTTAAGGGTTGCGATTTAGGGGTTGCGCCAGAACATACGTTGTCTATCCACTATCTAGGCATCGGATAAAAAAGTTTATTTGAAGAAAGTGTATTTTTTTGTTCTTCTTAATGGCGGTACAGGCTCGTTTTTTTAATATTGTATTTAATTACAGAGTAATTTCCACATATTAATATATTTTTCAAATTGGGCTCTGTACCGCCATTCTTTATTATATTACGAATACGTGTGCCAAATATCTCGAAAAAATATTCAAAATTACAGCCGCAATCTTGGAACGCGTTTTCGCTACCTGTTGATCGCTACTGTTTCCTCTTAATGTGCATTTGTATATTTTAATAATTTTAATGTGAACAGTTTTAAAGTACATAAATTCAATAAGTGTATAGTGTATCTATAGATTCTTGTAAAATAATCAAAAACCATGCCAAAGCAATAAAAAAAAAACAAAAAAAAGTAGAAATTCAAGAAGACTCAAATGACAATACTACCTCAAATTCAAATTCTGCTTTTGGTGAAACTACTTATTATAGCGTAAATTCAAATTTTGTTTCTGTTGAAAGTAGTTCATCTAATGCCCAAATTCAAAATGCATATGTATAATACAGTCTAACAAAATGTTCGCACTTGAATTTTTTAGATTCCTAACCTGGTTTAACTTAAAATCATCCTTTTTATATTTTGTAAATAAAATTTGAAAGTCATCAATTAATTGGTTCTAAGTACTTCATCTAAAACTTAAAATTTCTTAATTGATTTGTTGTTACGTTTTTATTTTTAGTCAAATATTTTTCAACAATTTAGAATAACAGTAAGTAGACAAAATTAGACTGATATATTTATTGAAGGTTTTTTTAAAAAGTGAAAGCATGGACAACATGGAGGAACAACTTGATCGACGTCAAGAGATCAAGACAGCAATGAAAAGAGCAATTCTTCAAGATCTGCAGGTACTACTTCATGAACATCATCCATTGGTCAAGCTGTTTAAGACTGCTTTGGAGCGCATGCCAAATGATGACTAGAAAGTTTTAATCAGAGCGGGTAAACGACCAGCTGGACCACACAAACACATATTTAATGCCCCAACAATATATGAAGTTGCCATCCTTATGTTGGTGAAAACTTCGAAAAACGCAATATTATGCTTACACGCCGCAATGCTTGGCAACTGCAACAAATATCTCAAACACGTCGTTCCTATGACACGCTGCAATAACCGCTGATGTTTTAGCAAGGTGAAGAGGGACATTATTTTAATATCAAAATGAGAAATCCATTGAATGGTGAGTATAGGTAAATAACATTGGTTTTATTTCAACATGACGTAAGTTTGACTGTTTAGTTTTGGTTTCCAAAAAACAGTAAAAAATACGCATGTGAGTTTTACTTACAGAATAATAATTCAACTGTTTTAATTTCAGGTGAGGAAACTATCAAGGAGATTAGCTCGATGAATTATTACGCATATCGTTTGATGATTCGTCAAAATGCTGATGATTATTTGCTTCGATGTCGTCGATTGTTTCAGCAATAGTGCGTCGACATGTACGTAAAAATCGAAACAGAGAGCTTAACTTTCATTGGCTTAAATCAAGCCTCTTCTGAAGAGTATATCCACTTACGCGATGCAATTAGTACTAAAGGAAAGGCAACTAGTATTGGTCGATTGGCTATTCTGCCAGCGACGTACACAGGTAGTCCACGTCATATGCATGAATATGCGCAAAATGCAATGACATATGCTCGTCATTACGGTCAGCCAGATATGTTCATTACTTTTACGTGTAAACTAAAATGGATTGAAATTAGCCACACGCTACCTCTCGGACAAACGCCAAGTAATAGACACGACATCACACCACGTGTTTGAAAGCTATGAGAATGAGTTTAATCCTAGGAAGATATTACTAATGAAATAAAAAATTTTAGTAGTTCCAAAATGACACAAAATCTAGGCATCGGATAAAAAAGTTTATTTGAAGAAAGTGTATTTTTTTGTTCTTCTTAATGGCGGTACAGGCTCGTTTTTTTAATATTGTATTTAATTACAGAGTACTTTCCACATATTAATATATTTTTCAAATTGGGCTCTGTACCGCCATTCTTTATTATATTACGAATACGTGTGCCAAATATCTCGAAAAAATATTCAAAATTACAGCCGCAATCTTGGAACGCGTTTTCGCTACCTGTTGATCGCTACTGTTTCCTCTTAATGTGCATTTGTATATTTTAATAATTTTAATGTGAACAGTTTTAAAGTACATAAATTCAATAAGTGTGTAGTGTATCTATAGATTCTTGTAAAATAATCAAAAACCATGCCAAAGCAATCAATAAAAAAAACAAAAAAAAGTAGAAATTCAAGAAGACTCAAATGACAATACTACCTCAAATTAAAATTCTGCTTTTGGTGAAACTACTTATTATAGCGCAAATTCAAATTTTGTTTCTGTTGAAAGTAGTTCATCTAATGCCCAAATTCAAAATACATATGTATAATACAGTCTAATAAAATGTTCGCACTTGAATTTTTTAGATTCCTAACCTGGTTTAACTTAAAATCATCCTTTTTATATTTTGTAAATAAAATTTGAAAGTCATCAATTAATTGGTTCTAAGTACTTCATCTAAAACTTAAAATTTCTTAATTGATTTGTTGTTACGTTTTTATTTTTAGTCAAATATTTTTCAACAATTTAGAATAACAGTAAGTAGACAAAATTACACTGATATATTTATTGAAGGTTTTTTAAAAAGTGAAAGCATGGACAACATGGAGGAACAACTTGATCGACGTCAAGAGATCAAGACAGCAATGAAAAGAGCAATTCTTCAAGATCTGCAGGTACTACTTCATGAACATCATCCATTGGTCAAGCTGTTTAAGACTGCTTTGGAGCGCATGCCAAATGATGACTAGAAAGTTTTAATCAGAGCGGGTAAACGACCAGCTGGACCACACAAACACATATTTAATGCCCCAACAATATATGAAGTTGCCATCCTTATGTTGGTGAAAACTTCGAAAAACGCAATATTATGCTTACACGCCGCAATGCTTGGAAACTGCAACAAATATCTCAAACACGTCGTTCCTATGACACGCTGCAATAACCGCTGATGTTTTAGCAAGGTGAAGAGGGACATTATTTTAATATCAAAATGAGAAATCCATTGAATGGTGAGTATAGGTAAATAACATTGGTTTTATTTCAACATGACGTAAGTTTGACTGTTTAGTTTTGGTTTCCAAAAAACAGTAAAAAATACGCATGTGAGTTTTACTTACAGAATAATAATTCAACTGTTTTAATTTCAGGTGAGGAAACTATCAAGGAGATTAGCTCGATGAATTATTACGCATATCGTTTGATGATTCGTCAAAAAACTTATGATTATTTGCTTCGATGTCGTCGATTGTTTCAGCAATAGTGCGTCGACATGTACGTAAAAATCGAAACAGAGAGCTTAACTTTCATTGGCTTAAATCAAGCCTCTTCTGAAGAGTATATCCACTTACGCGATGCAATTAGTACTAAAGGAAAGGCAACTAGTATTGGTCGATTGGCTATTCTGCCAGCGACGTACACAGGTAGTCCACGTCATATGCATGAATATGCGCAAAATGCAATGACATATGTTCGTCATTACGGTCAGCCAGATATGTTCATTACTTTTACGTGTAAACTAAAATGGATTGAAATTAGCCACACGCTACCTCTCGGAGAAACGCCAAGTAATAGACACGACATCACACCACGTGTTTGAAAGCTATGAGAATGAGTTTAATCCTAGGAAGATATTACTAATGAAATAAAACATTTTAGTAGTTCCAAAATGACACAAAATCTAGGCATCGGATAAAAAAGTTTATTTGAAGAAAGTGTATTTTTTTGTTCTTCTTAATGGCGGTACAGGCTCGTTTTTTTAATATTGTATTTAATTACAGAGTAATTTCCACATATTAATATATTTTTCAAATTGGGCTCTGTACCGCCATTCTTTATTATATTACGAATACGTGTGCCAAATATCTCGAAAAAATATTCAAAATTACAGCCGCAATCTTGGAACGCGTTTTCGCTACCTGTTGATCGCTACTGTTTCCTCTTAATGTGCATTTGTATATTTTAATAATTTTAATGTGAACAGTTTTAAAGTACATAAATTCAATAAGTGTATAGTGTATCTATAGATTCTTGTAAAATAATCAAAAACCATGCCAAAGCAATCAATAAAAAAACAAAAAAAAGTAGAAATTCAAGAAGACTCAAATGACAATACTACCTCAAATTCAAATTCTGCTTTTGGTGAAACTACTTATTATAGCGCAAATTCAAATTTTGTTTCTGTTGAAAGTAGTTCATCTAGTGCCCAAATTCAAAATACATATGTATAATACAGTCTAATAAAATGTTCGCACTTGAATTTTTTAGATTCCTAACCTGGTTTAACTTAAAATCATCCTTTTTATATTTTGTAAATAAAATTTGAAAGTCATCAATTAATTGGTTCTAAGTACTTCATCTAAAACTTAAAATTTCTTAATTGATTTGTTGTTACGTTTTTATTTTTAGTCAAATATTTTTCAACAATTTAGAATAACAGTAAGTAGACAAAATTAGACTGATATATTTATTGAAGGTTTTTTAAAAAGTGAAAGCATGGACAACATGGAGGAACAACTTGATCGACGTCAAGAGATCAAGACAGCAATGAAAAGAGCAATTCTTCAAGATCTGCAGGTACTACTTGATGAACATCATCCATTGGTCAAGCTGTTTAAGACTGCTTTGGAGCGCATGCCAAATGATGACTAGAAAGTTTTAATCAGAGCGGGTAAACGACCAGCTGGACCACACAAACACATATTTAATGCCCCAACAATATATGAAGTTGCCATCCTTATGTTGGTAAAAATTTCGAAAAACGCAATATTATGCTTACACGCCGCAATGCTTGGCAACTGCAACAAATATCTCAAACACGTCGTTCCTATGACACGCTGCAATAACCGCTGATGTTTTAGCAAGGTGAAGAGGGACATTATTTTAATATCAAAATGAGAAATCCATTGAATGGTGAGTATAGGTAAATAACATTGGTTTTATTTCAACATGACGTAAGTTTGACTGTTTAGTTTTGGTTTCCAAAAAACAGTAAAAAATACGCATGTGAGTTTTACTTACAGAATAATAATTCAACTGTTTTAATTTCAGGTGAGGAAACTATCAAGGAGATTAGCTCGATGAATTATTACGCATATCGTTTGATGATTCGTCAAAATGCTGATGATTATTTGCTTCGATGTCGTCGATTGTTTCAGCAATAGTGCGTCGACATGTACGTAAAAATCGAAACAGAGAGCTTAACTTTCATTGGCTTAAATCAAGCCTCTTCTGAAGAGTATATCCACTTACGCGATGCAATTAGTACTAAAGGAAAGGCAACTAGTATTGGTCGATTGGCTATTCTGCCAGCGACGTACACAGGTAGTCCACGTCATATGCATGAATATGCGCAAAATGCAATGACATATGTTCGTCATTACGGTCAGCCAGATATGTTCATTACTTTTACGTGTAAACTAAAATGGATTGAAATTAGCCACACGCTACCTCTCGGACAAACGCCAAGTAATAGACACGACATCACACCACGTGTTTGAAAGCTATGAGAATGAGTTTAATCCTAGGAAGATATTACTAATGAAATAAAATATTTTAGTAGTTCCAAAATGACACAAAATCTAGGCATCGGATAAAAAAGTTTATTTGAAGAAAGTGTATTTTTTTGTTCTTCTTAATGGCGGTACAGGCTCGTTTTTTTAATATTGTATTTAATTACAGAGTAATTTCCACATATTAATATATTTTTCAAATTGGGCTCTGTACCGCCATTCTTTATTATATTACGAATACGTGTGCCAAATATCTCGAAAAAATATTCAAAATTACAGCCGCAATCTTGGAACGCGTTTTCGCTACCTGTTGATCGCTACTGTTTCCTCTTAATGTGCATTTGTATATTTTAATAATTTTAATGTGAACAGTTTTAAAGTACATAAATTCAATAAGTGTATAGTGTATCTATAGATTCTTGTAAAATAATCAAAAACCATGCCAAAGCAATAAAAAAAAAACAAAAAAAAGTAGAAATTCAAGAAGACTCAAATGACAATACTACCTCAAATTCAAATTCTGCTTTTGGTGAAACTACTTATTATAGCGTAAATTCAAATTTTGTTTCTGTTGAAAGTAGTTCATCTAATGCCCAAATTCAAAATACATATGTATAATACAGTCTAATAAAATTTTCGCACTTGAATTTTTTAGATTCCTAACCTAGTTTAACTTAAAATCATCCTTTTTATATTTTGTAAATAAAATTTGAAAGTCATCAATTAATTGGTTCTAAGTACTTCATCTAAAACTTAAAATTTCTTAATTGATTTGTAGTTACGTTTTTATTTTTAGTCAAATATTTTTCAATAATTTAGAATAACAGTAAGTAGACAAAATTAGACTGATATATTTATTGAAGGTTTTTTAAAAAGTGAAAGCATGGACAACATGGAGGAACAACTTGATCGACGTCAAGAGATCAAGACAGCAACGAAAAGAGCAATTCTTCAAGATCTGCAGGTACTACTTCATGAACATCATCCATTGGTCAAGCTGTTTAAGACTGCTTTGGAGCACATGCCAAATGATGACTAGAAAGTTTTAATCAGAGCGGGTAAACGACCAGCTGGACCACACAAACACATATTTAATGCCCCAACAATATATGAAGTTGCCATCCTTATGTTGGTGAAAACTTCGAAAAACGCAATATTATGCTTACACGCCGCAATGCTTGGCAACTGCAGCAAATATCTCAAACACGTCGTTCCTATGACATAAATTCAATAAGTGTATAGTGTATCTATAGATTCTTGTAAAATAATCAAAAACCATGTTAAAGCAATCAATAAAAAAACAAAAAAAAGTAGAAATTCAAGAAGACTCAAATGACAATACTACCTCAAATTCAAATTCTGCTTTTGGTGAAACTACTTATTATAACGTATGCGCAAAATGCAATGACATATGTTCGTCATTACGGTCAGCCAGATATGTTCATTACTTTTACGTGTAAACTAAAATGGATTGAAATTAGCCACACGCTACCTCTCGGACAAACGCCAAGTAATAGACACGACATCACACCACGGGTTTGAAAGCTATGAGAATGAGTTTAATCCTAGGAAGATATTACTAATGAAATAAAAAATTTTAGTAGTTCCAAAATGACACAAAATCTAGGCATCGGATAAAAAAGTTTATTTGAAGAAAGTGTATTTTTTTGTTCTTCTTAATGGCGGTACAGGCTCGTTTTTTTAATATTGTATTTAATTACAGAGTAATTTCCACATATTAATATATTTTTCAAATTGGGCTCTGTACCGCCATTCTTTATTATATTACGAATACGTGTGCCAAATATCTCGAAAAAATATTCAAAATTACAGCCGCAATCTTGGAACGCGTTTTCGCTACCTGTTGATCGCTACTGTTTCCTCTTAATGTGCATTTGTATATTTTAATAATTTTAATGTGAACAGTTTTAAAGT
Source organism: Diabrotica virgifera virgifera (assembly GCF_917563875.1). Classification (NCBI taxonomy): domain Eukaryota; kingdom Metazoa; phylum Arthropoda; class Insecta; order Coleoptera; family Chrysomelidae; genus Diabrotica; species Diabrotica virgifera. The sequence goes on from NC_065451.1 coordinate 78,824,608, forward strand.
ACATAAATTCAATAAGTGTATAGTGTATCTATAGATTCTTGTAAAATAATCAAAAACCATGCCAAAGCAATAATAAAAAACAAAAAAAAAGTAGAAATTCAAGAAGACTCAAATGACAATACTACCTCAAATTCAAATTTAGCTTTTGGTGAAACTACTTATTATAGCGTAAATTCAAATTTTGTTTCTGTTGAAAGTAGTTCATCTAATGCCCAAATTCAAAATACATATGTATAATACAGTCTAATAAAATGTTCGCACTTGAATTTTTTAGATTCCTAACCTGGTTTAACTTAAAATCATCCTTTTTATATTTTGTAAATAAAATTTGAAAGTCATCAATTAATTGGTTCTAAGTACTTCATCTAAAACTTAAAATTTCTTAATTGATTTGTTGTTACGTTTTTATTTTTAGTCAAATATTTTTCAACGATTTAGAATAACAGTAAGTAGACAAAATTAGACTGATATATTTATTGAAAGTTTTTTAAAAAGTGAAAGCATGGACAACATGGAGGAACAACTTGATCGACGTCAAGAGATCAAGACAGCAATGAAAAGAGCAATTCTTCAAGATCTGCAGGTACTACTTCATGAACATCATTCATTGGTCAAGCTGTTTAAGACTGCTTTGGAGCGCATGCCAAATGATGACTAGAAAGTTTTAATCAGAGGGGGTAACCGACCAGCTGGACCACACAAACACATATTTAATGCCCCAACAATATATGAAGTTGCCATCCTTATGTTGGTGAAAACTTCGAAAAACGCAATATTATGCTTACATGCCGCAATGCTTGGCAACTGCAACAAATATCTCAAACACGTCGTTCCTATGACACGCTGCAATAACCGCTGATGTTTTAGCAAGGTGAAGAGGGACATTATTTTAATATCAAAGTGAGAAATCCATTGAATGGTGAGTATAGGTAAATAACATTGGTTTTATTTCAACATGACGTAAGTTTGACTGTTTAGTTTTGGTTTCCAAAAAACAGTAAAAAATACGCATGTGAGTTTTACTTACAGAATAATAATTCAACTGTTTTAATTTCAGGTGAGGAAACTATCAAGGAGATTAGCTCGATGAATTATTACGCATATCGTTTGATGATTCGTCAAAATGCTGATGATTATTTGCTTCGATGTCGTCGATTGTTTCAGCAATAGTGCGTCGACATGTACGTAAAAATCGAAACAGAGAGCTTAACTTTCGACAGACTAAGTTTTCACTCTAATGGCATACAACATATCCCACCAGAATGAAAATGGTTATTCATTTTAGCTTAACTTTCATTGGCTTAAATCAAGCCTCTTCTGAAGAGTATATCCACTTACGCGATGCAATTAGTACTAAAGGAAAGGCAACTAGTATTGGTCGATTGGCTATTCTGCCAGCGACGTACACAGGTAGTCCACGTCATATGCATGAATATGCGCAAAATGCAATGACATATGTTCGTCATTACGGTCAGCCAGATATGTTCATTACTTTTACGTGTAAACTAAAATGGATTGAAATTAGCCACACGCTACCTCTCGGACAAACGCCAAGTAATAGACACGACATCACACCACGTGTTTGAAAGCTATGAGAATGAGTTTAATCTTAGGAAGATATTACTAATGAAATAAAAAATTTTAGTAGTTCCAAAATGACACAAATTCTAGGTATCGGATAAAAAAGTTTATTTGAAGAAAGTGTATTTTTTTGTTCTTGTTAATGGCGGTACAGGCTCGTTTTTTTAATATTGTATTTAATTACAGAGTAATTTCCACATATTAATATATTTTTCAAATTGGGCTCTGTACCGCCATTCTTTATTATATTACGAATACGTGTGCCAAATATCTCGAAGAAATATTCAAAATTACAGCCGCAATATTGGAACGCGTTTTCGCTACCTGTTGATCGCTACTGTTTCCTCTTAATGTGCATTTGTATATTTTAATAATTTTAATGTGAACAGTTTTAAAGTACATAAATTCGATAAGTGTATAGTGTATCTATAGATTCTTGTAAAATAATCAAAGACCATGCCAAAGCAATCAATAAGAAAACAAAAAAAAGTAGAATTTCAAGCAGACTCAAATGATAATACTACCTCAAATTCAAATTTAGCTTTTGGTGAAACTACTTATTATAGCGTAAATTCAAATTTTGTTTCTGTTGAAAGTAGTTCATCTAATGCCCAAATTCAAAATACATATGTATAATACAGTCTAATAAAATGTTCGCACTTGAATTTTTTAGATTCCTAACCTGGTTTAACTTAAAATCATCCTTTTTATATTTTGTAAATAAAATTTGAAAGTCATCAATTAATTGGTTCTAAGTACTTCATCTAAAACTTAAAATTTCTTAATTGATTTGTTGTTACGTTTTTATTTTTAGTCAAATATTTTTCAACAATTTAGAATAACAGTAAGTAGACAAAATTAGACTGATATATTTATTGAAGGTTTTTTAAAAAGTGAAAGCATGGACAACATGGAGGAACAACTTGATCGACGTCAAGAGATCAAGACAGCAATGAAAAGAGCAATTCTTCAAGATCTGCAGGTACTACTTCATGAACATCATCCATTGGTCAAGCTGTTTAAGACTGCTTTGGAGCGCATGCCAAATGATGACTAGAAAGTTTTAATCAGAGCGGGTAAACGACCAGCTGGACCACACAAACACATATTTAATGCCCCAACAATATATGAAGTTGCCATCCTTATGTTGGTGAAAACTTCGAAAAACGCAATATTATGCTTACACGCCGCAATGCTTGGCAACTGCAACAAATATCTCAAACACGTCGTTCCTATGACACGCTGCAATAACCGCTGATGTTTTAGCAAGGTGAAGAGGGACATTATTTTAATATCAAAATGAGAAATCCATTGAATGGTGAGTATAGGTAAATAACATTGGTTTTATTTCAACATGACGTAAGTTTGACTGTTTGGTTTTGGTTTCCAAAAAACAGTAAAAAATACGCATGTGAGTTTTACTTACAGAATAATAATTCAACTGTTTTAATTTCAGGTGAGGAAACTATCAAGGAGATTAGCTCGATGAATTATTACGCATATCGTTTGATGATTCGTCAAAACGCTGATGATTATTTGCTTCGATGTCGTCGATTGTTTCAGCAATAGTGCGTCGACATGTACGTAAAAATCGAAACAGAGAGCTTAACTTTCATTGGCTTAAATCAAGCCTCTTCTGAAGAGTATATCCACTTACGCGATGCAATTAGTACTAAAGGAAAGGCAATTAATATTGGTCGATTGGCTATTCTGCCAGCGACGTACATAGGTAGTCCACGTCATATGCATGAATATGCGCAAAATGCAATGACATATGTTCGTCATTACGGTCAGCCAGATATGTTCATTACTTTTACGTGTAAACTAAAATGGATTGAAATTAGCCACACGCTACCTCTCGGACAAACGCCAAGTAATAGACACGACATCACACCACGTGTTTGAAAGCTATGAGAATGAGTTTAATCCTAGGAAGATATTACTAATGAAATAAAAAATTTTAGTAGTTCCAAAATGACACAAAATCTAGAGTAGATAGACAACGTATGTTCTGGCGCATCCCCTAAATCGCAACCCTTAAATAGCAACCCCCGGTCGTAAATGCCAAACGGCTTAACGTAGGATGACGTGTGACGTATCGTTGGAAAGGGGATGAAAAAGGGGGTTGAACGCAGTATGTGGCGTGCGCATCGGAATATGCCAAAAGGGCATTACGTCATATCTTCTTTTCTATTGGTCCGATTTTGACGTAAGAGGGCTCGTCGGAACGGGGAGGGGGTAAAGAACACACAAAAAACAAAGATGGCGGCAGTGCCAAAAGGGCATTACGTCATATCTTCTTTTCTATTGGTCCGATTTTGACGTAAGAGGGCTCGTCGGAACGGGGAGGGGGTAACGAATAAGTTGAGACAAAAAACAAAGATGGCGGCAGTGCCAAAAGGGCATTACGTCATATCTTCTTTTCTATTGGTCCGATTTTGACGTATGGGGTGTCAAATAAAAGCGGTGGTGACACAGAAGCCAACTGTCAATTCTTCTTCTTCTTTTCGTTTGTCAATTCTTCTTCTTTTCCGTATAGTGCCTAACAGAACGTGACATTCGACATCTTTGTTGTCATTGGTCCGATTTTGACGTATGGGGTGTCAAATGAAAGCGGTAACGACACAGAAGCCAACTGTCAATTCTTCTTCTGTCAACGTTCAATCTTAACTGTAAATTCTTCGTCTTTTCCGTATAGTGCCTAAGAGAACGTGACATTTGACGTATGACGTGACATTTGGCGTAGGACGTGACATGAACGACGTGACATTTGACGCAGAACGTGACATTTGACGTAGGACGTGAATGACGTTACATTAGACGTAGATATGTGACATTTGACGTAAGACGTGAATGACGTGAAATTCGACGCAGAACGTGAATGACGTGACGTGAATGACGTGACATGTGACGTATGACGTAAATGACGTGAAATTCGAAGCAGAACGTGACATTTGACGTAGATATGTGACATTCGACGTAGGACGTGAATGACAGCTAATCTCTATTACCTTCTGCTCCGCTCTGCTACACTCTGCTGACCCCTTATACCGCTCTGTGATCGTCTGTGCCTTCTGTTAGCTTGTCTCTGATGACGTCTGTACGTCTCTGGTACCCTCTGCTGACCTCTGATAACCTCTGTTACACTCTCTAAAGTCAAAAAATAAAAGGCAACATATTTTATTAATATTATTTATTAACAATTATCCAAATCATTTACAACTTTATTGCTATAATACCATACATATTCATTCAAAGCTTGACTTAACAAAGTATCTGGAAAAATTCCACAAAACGCAGTTAAAGCGTGAAGTCGACTATATAAACTGTTACTCTTATGACAATTTTGCTGAATAAAGTATACAACATTTCTATAATACGAGAAAAACTAAATTGTCCAATAACGACACTCGTTGAGACACTAAATCAATGTTTGCTCTCAGGATCTGGCTTACATCATCTTCACATAAATAATATTCGATTCCATGTTTCTCGATAGTCAGGAACTTTACATTTTCCATTACCAATTGTCTTAGTTTGCAGAAATCACCACACTCAAATTCGATTGGATCATACTCATCGGCATAGGTCGGCAAAGGTGGTATGAAAAATTCTTCCATAATTTGTATAAACATCTCAATTAGGGTAGTCCACTCGAATGTGTTTAAACTGATTCTTGTACATTTACCATGTTGGTACAGAATAATGGATGGAGAAAACTGTCGAGCTGGAGATAGACCAATTTTTATGTGAAAACATCCTATTGGATAGGTAGTTTCCAATAGATAATATGGCTCATCTTTGGCAGCTTCTTCATATTTTTCCAGTACTCGATCTAATTCAGCGTCGTAGATAATTGTCTCTTCACTTTCGTATCCGCTATCTTGAGAAGCCATATTACTGCTGTTGCAACTGAATACACAAGTCGGTTGGAGAAACTCAAACTGAATGTGACGGATGGTTGCTGAGAGAATTTATACTTTTTCAATCCCCCACTCTTTGCGTGTAATTGTCAGCATTTTCCAAAAAATGTATGTCTACGCGGCGTATCGAAATATAGATTCTTAAACTACATCTGAACTAGTAATCCAGCTGTTGTGTTTGCTATCCAATCCTAACCATTTAACATACATCTTATTGCCTTTTCGTCTAAGTACTTTTTCAACCAAGTAAATGTCGGGATTTTTTGTTTTCTGTAATTCTTCTTCGTAAAACCCGCCGCTAATCAGTGTACCTTGCAAGTCTTCGAGCAAATACGTTATAGGATTCGTTATCTTAACTTGTACAATTCTAAATAATTCTGTAGTCCAATTGGGCGTGTAGGCCTTTTCAAAGAAATGTTTTGCCTTTGATATACGTACAATGTCGCCAACTTTAAATCTTCGTGGACCAGCAATCTTTAAATGACTATAACTTTTGTTTAAAATGGCTTTTTCGTTGGATTTGTTGACATGAGATGGCTTGTATCCTGTTTTACTGTGCTTTGTATTGTTGTATTCCTCAGTGACTGTAGGTAGTGCATCTAGCCATTTGTATGATCCATGTAAACTGAAATACTTGTACAACTTTGCTTTCAACGTTCTAATAACTCTTTCACAAATGGCAGCCTTCTTAACCGTGTAGGTGCTGTAATGATTAATTTCGTGTTTTTTCATTAAATTTTGAAATTTTCTGTTGTAAAATTCGGTTCCCTTATCAGATTGTAGGTTTTTCGGAACTCGTTGAGTATGGGCGAGAATATCCGAAAATGCCCGAGTAATTTCCTCACCTGTTTTGTTCTTTAGAGGGCGTGTCCAAACAAATTTTGAAAAACAATCAATTACAACTAGTATTAGTCTGTAATTTTTATTTTGGTGCGCTTAAGGACGCATTTCAGCCAAATCCATCTGCCACAAGTCATCGATTCCTTTGATTATTGTTCGTCGACGAGGATAATTTTTTCGTGCTGGTTTATGCAACTCATACACCACCTGTTCCTTTTCTTTAGACATTTTTATAAACGACTTTCAATTGCTGTTAGGCGGGTATCTATATTCATCGAATGAAGGTTGTCTACTACATCCTGCAATGCCGCGTTCATTTCTTTTATCTTCTTTTCCATCTTCATATCGTATATCGCATGATGTGCAATGGTTTCTGCAGCCGATTTTATATTCTTATCCGTATCCTTTTTTAGTGTATTCAAATCATCTTTGAATATTTTTTGCAACTTTCGAGAAGTGGAACTGTGGTTTTATGAAGCTCTTTTCTTACTTCGTTTAGTTCCATGGTTAAATTCTTTATATCACGAGTTTTTTGCTGCAACAACTTATTTACATTATTCTCCGTATCCTTTTTTAGTGTATTCAAATCATTTTTCATTATTTTCTGCAACTTTTGCTCGAGAAGTGGAACTGTGGTTTTATGGAGCTCTTCTCTTACTTCATTTAGTCCGATGGCTAAGCCTTCTATCTCCCCAGTTTTTTTCATCAACAACTCACCATGTGTTTGAATTAACGGTGACTGTATGTTACGCAACTCATTTATTTGTGCATCGACGTATTTTTTCGTTGCAGCATCACCATTTTCTGATGGGTCCTTGACATTGCAAATTTTCACATTTTCGGCATTAACATTTCCGTCAGAAGTATGTGGAAATGTAACTCGCGTCACCTTTTGAGCGCTACCACCACCACCATGACCGAATTTGTCGACACTCATAATGGAAATGATATTGTCATTCCCAGTTACTCTATTATATTAGCTTCTTTTAGTTCATTGATGATGGCTACAATTTCGTTGTCGAGAGATGTATTGCCGGCGTCTTCCGAAGCCACCAAGAGTTGAAGACGCTCCACCAATTCATTTGGGTCGTCCCAGTAAATATATTCCCTAGGTGTTTCACTGTAAATCAAACGAGAGTCATCGATAAGCCCTGATCCTTTGGAGGATGCAGCTGGCGAAGGTAGCTGTGGAGACGCTGATTGAGATGATGTGGAACGAGTTGGTAAACGACTATGTGGTGGTTGCTTTAGTGCTGATGATGTAGTAGATCGAGTATTTATCTGTGACGGATTCTGTGATACCGTTAATGTAGACTGTGACAGATTCTGAACTATCGTTGATGTAGACTGTGACGGTTTCTTTGCTACCGTTGATGTAGATGCAGGTCTAAACAATGGCTTAATAATATAATGATATTTGTCTCCACTTGAACCTTTAAGGCGGCCTATTGAATTCAGATGAACTTCGGTTTTCTCTAATAACGTTTTGTATAAATTTTTATCTTCTTCATTGTAGTATTCAGGATCAGGATTATCATAGAAAATAAGGTGATATAGTCCAGGGGTCTCCTGCACCGATCCTCCTTGACCATTTTTGGCGTCATCCATAACCTCTATGGCACCGTCTTTGTTAAACTTTATTCGTCGTTTACCCCACGTCCAGCCCAACAAATCATTGTAAATAGGTCCATAGTTTTCATCGATTTTATCAGACTTCATCCAAACTTCTTTTATATACTCATGACTCATCGGAGGCTATTGCTCCATATATTCGATGAAAGCATCTTCAGAAATATTATCAGGATCAAACATTACTTGTTCGGTTTCGTTATCTTGCGATTGGTGTGTTTCTATGCTATCTTCATATTCTTCATATTCTTCATCGTTGTTTTCAAACACATCTCCATCACTAATAAATGATACTGGTGGTGTTGGTGTACGATTTTCTGCTATATTCGGCTCTTTTTTTAGTCCTACTTCTTCCTTTTTCACATCTTCTTTTTTAACTTGTCTAAACTTGTTATCGATAGCATGATGCAACGTTTTTGATGATTGCGCAATATCCTTGAGAGGTTTCGAGATTGGTTTAAAAAGTTTATTTAGTGACTCATCTTGTTCTGTCTTGCCTAATTTCAATGCCAAATATTTTTTGCGAATTGATCTAGCCAATTCGGCAATTTTCTTCTTACGCATGGCAATGGCGACCGCATCATAAGACATCTTGTTGACGACTAAACAATACATCAACTTACAATTTTATATATTTATCAAATCCTTTGCGGTATCGGCCATTGTTAAGGGGAAAATCTTTCATAATGACCAAAGTACCATAGCGGTCTGTCGTCCAACATTCTGAACAGAGTTTTTTAAATTCATCAAACGACATGTCTGGCGATACGTGTTCATCAAATATATGCTTCAAATTTATCTCGTCCTGCTTGAATAATACAATCATGTTACAATTGTCTCTTATTAGCTGCTTCGGTATTTTTGAATATGTTTGACATAAATAAGCGGCATCAATATCTTTATGTCTGCACATGGAATAATACTCGCGAATCTTCTGTTGGCCATCACATACAACATCGTCAAATAAAAAAATTGAGTTTGGTTGTGCTTCATCTGGACTGATAATTTCTTCATTGTCTTTGTATGGAAAGTACCCAACACCTTTGACTTGGGCTATTACATCTTGCAGTAGTTGGTATTTCGGTTGAAAGAGGGATTTCGAATAAACATAGACATTTTTGAATTTGGCGCCATTCGGATTAAATAAAAGTGATAGCATGACATTCGTTTTTCCGCACCCACTTGGACCGCAAATAATGGCTCTAAATGAGTTTGGTAGCAATTTACCATGTTTACTGACTGTCACTTTCTGGACAATGTCCAGATTATCAATTGGCAACGTCTGCTCTTGTTGAACGATCTTCATCGTGTGGCAAGTGTAGTACATAAGTACGGCAATATATTATAGATGTCATCACTTGCATGGCATCAGTCCAATGTTGGTCGTCGAAGGAGGAGGTCTCGTGAACTCTTTAATTAATAAACTGCCATTTGAGCTACATATTCCTGGCGGTTATCAGTACTGTGGACGTAAGTAACTTTGCGACAATTTTGTTGTGTTTTATAAGTAAAAAAAATACGTTCTTTATAGCTGGAACAAAACTACAAAAACGTCTTGCACGTGGAGATCCAGGCATTAATCCATTAGACGCAGCTTGTAAACAACACGATATCGCTTACTCGCAACATTCATCTCTCGAAGAACGTCACAAGGCCGATAAGGAATTGGAAAATAGAGCCTGGGAGCGATTCAAGTCGAAAGACGCTAGCTTTGGTGAAAAAACTGCTGCCTTACTTGTAGCCGGTGGAATGAAGACGAAAAGAAAATTGGGAATGGGATGTCAGTTACGTCGTGGAAGAAAGGGGCGTTACTCTTTCAATCGCGATGTTGTCTCAAAAATTGCAAAGTCCATGAAGAGAGGAGCATCGTTACACAATACTGCTTTGACTGCTGTACGAACTGCAAAATCCATAATCAAAAGACTTGGCGGCCGAAAAGAAATTGACGTTCCTCGCGTATTACCACTAAAATCTGGAGGTTTCCTACCACTCATACCTCTCTTTGCTGGTCTTTCGGCATTGGGGGCTTTAGCGGGTGGTGCTGCGGGGGTGGCAAAAACTGTGGTCGACGCAAAAAATGCCCAAAAGAAATTGGAAGAGGATATACGTCATAATAAGGCAATGGAACATATCGGTTCAGGCCTGTACCTACGTAAGAAACCCAGAGGCGGATTCGGCTTGCATTTTAAAAAAAACTTCCAATAAAGCTGCCCAATCGTCCGCTGTATGACTTGGACATTGCACATTACGCGAAAATACTTAACATACCACATTTTCGAGGAGTTTTCATGAATGACGCTCTGCCTAGAGACGGTCCTCGACAACGAGAATGTGCAATAGTTAACTTGGATGTGTCCGCGCATAACGGAACACATTGGCTAGCATATAGAAAGATAAACAACGACGTGGAATATTTCGATTCATTTGGTAATTTGAAGCCGACCAAAGAACTTGTGAAATATCTGGGTGCACGTGCCAGAATTTTCTACAATAATCACCAGTATCAAACTTACAATCAAATCGTTTGTGGGCATTTATGCTTAAAGTTTTTATATAATGGACAGTAGTAGATTGCTTATGTCCCATATGTTTCGCGAAAAATGTTTTACAGAATATAGTGAAGAAGAACTAAAACACATACCGCTAGAGTATATTATACGGACTGTTAGACCTTCAGAATTGTTAAGTGTATGCCATAAATTGCCTGGGGAATATCGAGGAGAATTTAACTTGCAGATACTACTTCCGTGCTTCGTACATTACAACAGACCAGATTGGAGGACTCACTGGGATGGACCACCCGATTCTCAAGCATCTTGTCATTTATGTAAACTTGCTTTAGAACAAATAAAAAATATGTGAAAAAAAATGGTGTTTATTCACCTATATATATAAATCTATTAATCTATCAACTTGAATCAGTCATCATGTCGCAGTTGTTGAGAGTAGTTAGTACCACTTATACATTTTCATTTCAACCACCCACACCAATCGTGTTGGATCCGAAAAAAGATTACGAAATAGCTCTTCGTGCCTTCCATTCCTACAACAGTATACCAAACATTGAAAATAACAAGTTTTATTACTGCAATGACAAAAACAAATGGCAAAACTTTGCTTTTCCCGATGGCTGTTATGAAATTGCCGATATTGAAGAATACATACAAAAGAAACTGGGTGCTGACAATGAGCTTAAACCAGAATCGATATTTAGTCTAAAACCTAACCACAACACGTTGCAGTGTCAAATATTTAGCAAATATAGGATTTCGTTTAAGCAACCTGACAGCGTTGGTACAGTATTGGGATTTTCTCCGGCAATACTCAATCCTGGACGGATACATTCTTCGAATCTACCTGTTAGGATTATTAAAGTATCTAGCATACGCTTTGAATGTAACATTAGTACTGGAGCCTTCGACGGTAACAGACCTGCTCATACGATCTACGAATTTGTCATACAATCAAATCCTGGGTACGCAATTGACGAAACTCCTCACAATTTGTTGTATTTACCCGTTGTGTCGCAGCGTGAACTTACCAATATCACTGTCTTGGCTCTCGATCAAGAAGGACGACCTGTAAACTTTAGAGGAGAAGAGAGCACATTGGTGCTGGAACTTAGATCAAGAGGGAAATGGGACTAGTAATAAGGTTATCTACTGCTCAAAGGACACCATGCATCAGAGTATGCCAAAAGGGCATTACATCATATCTTCGTCTATATTGGTCCGATCGTGACGTAAGAGGGCTCGTTGGAACGGGGAGGGAATAATACGTTGAGACTAAAACAAAGACGGCGGCAGTGCTAAAACGGCATTACAGCATATCTTCGTTGCTATTGGCCCGATTTTGACGGCCCCGAAAAAGAAGAAGATTTGTCGGTGACAGACCGCAAAGAAGAAGAATTGACAGCATCATGACAAACTAAAAGAAGAGGAAGAATTGACCTCATACGTCACAATCGAACCGATAAAAGGTCACGTTTAATGTTTCACGTCAAATGTCACGTCCTTCGTCAACCGACACGTCCTGCGTCGAATGTCACGTTCTGCGACGAATTTCACGTCATTCACGTCACGTCATCCACGTTCTGCGTCGAATGTAACGTCATTCACGTCACCGATACGTCACACGTCATCCTACGTTAAGGCGTTTGGCATTTATTAATATTTAAGGGTTGCGATTTAGGGGTTGCGCCAGAACATACGTTGTCTATCCACTATCTAGGCATCGGATAAAAAAGTTTATTTGAAGAAAGTGTATTTTTTTGTTCTTCTTAATGGCGGTACAGGCTCGTTTTTTTAATATTGTATTTAATTACAGAGTAATTTCCACATATTAATATATTTTTCAAATTGGGCTCTGTACCGCCATTCTTTATTATATTACGAATACGTGTGCCAAATATCTCGAAAAAATATTCAAAATTACAGCCGCAATCTTGGAACGCGTTTTCGCTACCTGTTGATCGCTACTGTTTCCTCTTAATGTGCATTTGTATATTTTAATAATTTTAATGTGAACAGTTTTAAAGTACATAAATTCAATAAGTGTATAGTGTATCTATAGATTCTTGTAAAATAATCAAAAACCATGCCAAAGCAATCAATAAAAAAACAAAAAAAAGTAGAAATTCAAGAAGACTCAAATGACAATACTACCTCAAATTCAAATTCTGCTTTTGGTGAAACTACTTATTATAGCGTAAATTCAAATTTTGTTTCTGTTGAAAGTAGTTCATCTAATGCCCAAATTCAAAATGCATATGTATAATACAGTCTAATAAAATGTTCGCACTTGAATTTTTTAGATTCCTAACCTGGTTTAACTTAAAATCATCCTTTTTATATTTTGTAAATAAAATTTGAAAGTCATCAATTAATTGGTTCTAAGTACTTCATCTAAAACTTAAAATTTCTTAATTGATTTGTTGTTACGTTTTTATTTTTAGTCAAATATTTTTCAACAATTTAGAATAACAGTAAGTAGACAAAATTAGACTGATATATTTATTGAAGGTTTTTTAAAAAGTGAAAGCATGGACAACATGGAGGAACAACTTGATCGACGTCAAGAGATCAAGACAGCAATGAAAAGAGCAATTCTTCAAGATCTGCAGGTACTACTTCATGAACATCATCCATTGGTCAAGCTGTTTAAGACTGCTTTGGAGCGCATGCCAAATGATGACTAGAAAGTTTTAATCAGAGCGGGTAAACGACCAGCTGGACCACACAAACACATATTTAATGCCCCAACAATATATGAAGTTGCCATCCTTATGTTGGTGAAAACTTCGAAAAACGCAATATTATGCTTACACGCCGCAATGCTTGGCAACTGCAACAAATATCTCAAACACGTCGTTCCTATGACACGCTGCAATAACCGCTGATGTTTTAGCAAGGTGAAGAGGGACATTATTTTAATATCAAAATGAGAAATCCATTGAATGGTGAGTATAGGTAAATAACATTGGTTTTATTTCAACATGACGTAAGTTTGACTGTTTAGTTTTGGTTTCCAAAAAACAGTAAAAAATACGCATGTGAGTTTTACTTACAGAATAATAATTCAACTGTTTTAATTTCAGGTGAGGAAACTATCAAGGAGATTAGCTCGATGAATTATTACGCATATCGTTTGATGATTCGTCAAAATGCTGATGATTATTTGCTTCGATGTCGTCGATTGTTTCAGCAATAGTGCGTCGACATGTACGTAAAAATCGAAACAGAGAGCTTAACTTTCATTGGCTTAAATCAAGCCTCTTCTGAAGAGTATATCCACTTACGCGATGCAATTAGTACTAAAGGAAAGGCAACTAGTATTGGTCGATTGGCTATTCTGCCAGCGACGTACACAGGTAGTCCACGTCATATGCATGAATATGCGCAAAATGCAATGACATATGCTCGTCATTACGGTCAGCCAGATATGTTCATTACTTTTACGTGTAAACTAAAATGGATTGAAATTAGCCACACGCTACCTCTCGGACAAACGCCAAGTAATAGACACGACATCACACCACGTGTTTGAAAGCTATGAGAATGAGTTTAATCCTAGGAAGATATTACTAATGAAATAAAAAATTTTTGGTAGTTCCAAAATGACACAAAATCTAGGCATCGGATAAAAAAGTTTATTTGAAGAAAGTGTATTTTTTTGTTCTTCTTAATGGCGGTACAGGCTCGTTTTTTTAATATTGTATTTAATTACAGAGTACTTTCCACATATTAATATATTTTTCAAATTGGGCTCTGTACCGCCATTCTTTATTATATTACGAATACGTGTGCCAAATATCTCGAAAAAATATTCAAAATTACAGCCGCAATCTTGGAACGCGTTTTCGCTACCTGTTGATCGCTACTGTTTCCTCTTAATGTGCATTTGTATATTTTAATAATTTTAATGTGAACAGTTTTAAAGTACATAAATTCAATAAGTGTGTAGTGTATCTATAGATTCTTGTAAAATAATCAAAAACCATGCCAAAGCAATCAATAAAAAAAAACAAAAAAAAGTAGAAATTCAAGAAGACTCAAATGACAATACTACCTCAAATTCAAATTCTGCTTTTGGTGAAACTACTTATTATAGCGCAAATTCAAATTTTGTTTCTGTTGAAAGTAGTTCATCTAATGCCCAAATTCAAAATACATATGTATAATACAGTCTAATAAAATGTTCGCACTTGAATTTTTTAGATTCCTAACCTGGTTTAACTTAAAATCATCCTTTTTATATTTTGTAAATAAAATTTGAAAGTCATCAATTAATTGGTTCTAAGTACTTCATCTAAAACTTAAAATTTCTTAATTGATTTGTTGTTACGTTTTTATTTTTAGTCAAATATTTTTCAACAATTTAGAATAACAGTAAGTAGACAAAATTACACTGATATATTTATTGAAGGTTTTTTAAAAAGTGAAAGCATGGACAACATGGAGGAACCTTGATCGACGTCAAGAGATCAAGACAGCAATGAAAAGAGCAATTCTTCAAGATCTGCAGGTACTACTTCATGAACATCATCCATTGGTCAAGCTGTTTAAGACTGCTTTGGAGCGCATGCCAAATGATGACTAGAAAGTTTTAATCAGAGCGGGTAAACGACCAGCTGGACCACACAAACACATATTTAATGCCCCAACAATATATGAAGTTGCCATCCTTATGTTGGTGAAAACTTCGAAAAACGCAATATTATGCTTACACGCCGCAATGCTTGGCAACTGCAACAAATATCTCAAACACGTCGTTCCTATGACACGCTGCAATAACCGCTGATGTTTTAGCAAGGTGAAGAGGGACATTATTTTAATATCAAAATGAGAAATCCATTGAATGGTGAGTATAGGTAAATAACATTGGTTTTATTTCAACATGACGTAAGTTTGACTGTTTAGTTTTGGTTTCCAAAAAACAGTAAAAAATACGCATGTGAGTTTTACTTACAGAATAATAATTCAACTGTTTTAATTTCAGGTGACGAAACTATCAAGGAGATTAGCTCGATGAATTATTACGCATATCGTTTGATGATTCGTCAAAAAACTTATGATTATTTGCTTCGATGTCGTCGATTGTTTCAGCAATAGTGCGTCGACATGTACGTAAAAATCGAAACAGAGAGCTTAACTTTCATTGGCTTAAATCAAGCCTCTTCTGAAGAGTATATCCACTTACGCGATGCAATTAGTACTAAAGGAAAGGCAACTAGTATTGGTCGATTGGCTATTCTGCCAGCGACGTACACAGGTAGTCCACGTCATATGCATGAATATGCGCAAAATGCAATGACATATGTTCGTCATTACGGTCAGCCAGATATGTTCATTACTTTTACGTGTAAACTAAAATGGATTGAAATTAGCCACACGCTACCTCTCGGAGAAACGCCAAGTAATAGACACGACATCACACCACGTGTTTGAAAGCTATGAGAATGAGTTTAATCCTAGGAAGATATTACTAATGAAATAAAAAATTTTAGTAGTTCCAAAATGACACAAAATCTAGGCATCGGATAAAAAAGTTTATTTGAAGAAAGTGTATTTTTTTGTTCTTCTTAATGGCGGTACAGGCTCGTTTTTTTAATATTGTATTTAATTACAGAGTAATTTCCACATATTAATATATTTTTCAAATTGGGCTCTGTACCGCCATTCTTTATTATATTACGAATACGTGTGCCAAATATCTCGAAAAAATATTCAAAATTACAGCCGCAATCTTGGAACGCGTTTTCGCTACCTGTTGATCGCTACTGTTTCCTCTTAATGTGCATTTGTATATTTTAATAATTTTAATGTGAACAGTTTTAAAGTACATAAATTCAATAAGTGTATAGTGTATCTATAGATTCTTGTAAAATAATCAAAAACCATGCCAAAGCAATCAATAAAAAAACAAAAAAAAGTAGAAATTCAAGAAGACTCAAATGACAATACTACCTCAAATTCAAATTCTGCTTTTGGTGAAACTACTTATTATAGCGCAAATTCAAATTTTGTTTCTGTTGAAAGTAGTTCATCTAGTGCCCAAATTCAAAATACATATGTATAATACAGTCTAATAAAATGTTCGCACTTGAATTTTTTAGATTCCTAACCTGGTTTAACTTAAAATCATCCTTTTTATATTTTGTAAATAAAATTTGAAAGTCATTAATTAATTGGTTCTAAGTACTTCATCTAAAACTTAAAATTTCTTAATTGATTTGTTGTTACGTTTTTATTTTTAGTCAAATATTTTTCAACAATTTAGAATAACAGTAAGTAGACAAAATTAGACTGATATATTTATTGAAGGTTTTTTAAAAAGTGAAAGCATGGACAACATGGAGGAACAACTTGATCGACGTCAAGAGATCAAGACAGCAATGAAAAGAGCAATTCTTCAAGATCTGCAGGTACTACTTGATGAACATCATCCATTGGTCAAGCTGTTTAAGACTGCTTTGGAGCGCATGCCAAATGATGACTAGAAAGTTTTAATCAGAGCGGGTAAACGACCAGCTGGACCACACAAACACATATTTAATGCCCCAACAATATATGAAGTTGCCATCCTTATGTTGGTAAAAATTTCGAAAAACGCAATATTATGCTTACACGCCGCAATGCTTGGCAACTGCAACAAATATCTCAAACACGTCGTTCCTATGACACGCTGCAATAACCGCTGATGTTTTAGCAAGGTGAAGAGGGACATTATTTTAATATCAAAATGAGAAATCCATTGAATGGTGAGTATAGGTAAATAACATTGGTTTTATTTCAACATGACGTAAGTTTGACTGTTTAGTTTTGGTTTCCAAAAAACAGTAAAAAATACGCATGTGAGTTTTACTTACCGAATAATAATTCAACTGTTTTAATTTCAGGTGAGGAAACTATCAAGGAGATTAGCTCGATGAATTATTACGCATATCGTTTGATGATTCGTCAAAATGCTGATGATTATTTGCTTCGATGTCGTCGATTGTTTCAGCAATAGTGCGTCGACATGTACGTAAAAATCGAAACAGAGAGCTTAACTTTCATTGGCTTAAATCAAGCCTCTTCTGAAGAGTATATCCACTTACGCGATGCAATTAGTACTAAAGGAAAGGCAACTAGTATTGGTCGATTGGCTATTCTGCCAGCGACGTACACAGGTAGTCCACGTCATATGCATGAATATGCGCAAAATGCAATGACATATGTTCGTCATTACGGTCAGCCAGATATGTTCATTACTTTTACGTGTAAACTAAAATGGATTGAAATTAGCCACACGCTACCTCTCGGACAAACGCCAAGTAATAGACACGACATCACACCACGTGTTTGAAAGCTATGAGAATGAGTTTAATCCTAGGAAGATATTACTAATGAAATAAAATATTTTAGTAGTTCCAAAATGACACAAAATCTAGGCATCGGATAAAAAAGTTTATTTGAAGAAAGTGTATTTTTTTGTTCTTCTTAATGGCGGTACAGGCTCGTTTTTTTAATATTGTATTTAATTACAGAGTAATTTCCACATATTAATATATTTTTCAAATTGGGCTCTGTACCGCCATTCTTTATTATATTACGAATACGTGTGCCAAATATCTCGAAAAAATATTCAAAATTACAGCCGCAATCTTTGAACGCGTTTTCGCTACCTGTTGATCGCTACTGTTTACTCTTAATGTGCATTTGTATATTTTAATAATTTTAATGTGAACAGTTTTAAAGTACATAAATTCAATAAGTGTATAGTGTATCTATAGATTCTTGTAAAATAATCAAAAACCATGCCAAAGCAATCAATAAAAAAACAAAAAAAAGTAGAATTTCAAGAAGACTCAAATGACAGTACTACCTCAAATTCAAATTCTGCTTTTGGTGAAACTACTTACAGTAGGAAAAATGAAAGAATACCCATGAACGAACATATAAAACATGCTGTATTTTCCTGTCACCGTGTCACAAAGAAAATTGTCCAGTGCAAATACATGTAATAATTATTGTTACATGTACTTGCACTGGACAATTTTCTTTGTGACACGGTGACAGGAAAATACAGCGTGTTTTATATGTTCGTTCATGGGTATTCTTTCATTTTTCCGACTGTATTATAGCGCAAATTCAAATTTTGTTTCTGTTGAAAGTAGTTCATCTAATGCCCAAATTCAAAATACATATGTATAATACAGTCTAATAAAATGTTCGCACTTGAATTTTTTAGATTCCTAACCTGGTTTAACTTAAAATCATCCTTTTTATATTTTGTAAAGAAAATTTGAAAGTCATCAATTAATTGGTTCTAAGTACTTCATCTAAAACTTAAAATTTCTTAATTGATTTGTTGTTACGTTTTTATTTTTAGTCAAATATTTTTCAACAATTTAGAATAACAGTAAGTAGACAAAATTAGACTGATATATTTATTGAAGGTTTTTTAAAAAGTGAAAGCATGGACAACATGGAGGAACAACTTGATCGACGTCAAGAGATCAAGATAGCAATGAAAAGAGCAATTCTTCAAGATCTGCAGGTACTACTTCATGAACATCATCCATTGGTCAAGCTGTTTAAGACTGCTTTGGAGCGCATGCCAAATGATGACTAGAAAGTTTTAATCAGAGCGGGTAAACGACCAGCTGGGCCACACAAACACATTTTTAATGCCCCAACAATATATAAAGTTGCCATCCTTATGTTGGTGAAAACTTCGAAAAACGCAATATTATGCTTACACGCCGCAATGCTTGGCAACTGCAGCAAATATCTCAAACACGTCGTTCCTATGACATAAATTCAATAAGTGTATAGTGTATCTATAGATTCTTGTAAAATAATCAAAAACCATGTTAAAGCAATCAATAAAAAAACAAAAAAAAGTAGAAATTCAAGAAGACTCAAATGACAATACTACCTCAAATTCAAATTCTGCTTTTGGTGAAACTACTTATTATAACGTATGCGCAAAATGCAATGACATATGTTCGTCATTACGGTCAGCCAGATATGTTCATTACTTTTACGTGTAAACTAAAATGGATTGAAATTAGCCACACGCTACCTCTCGGACAAACGCCAAGTAATAGACACGACATCACACCACGGGTTTGAAAGCTATGAGAATGAGTTTAATCCTAGGAAGATATTACTAATGAAATAAAAAATTTTAGTAGTTCCAAAATGACACAAAATCTAGGCATCGGATAAAAAAGTTTATTTGAAGAAAGTGTATTTTTTTGTTCTTCTTAATGGCGGTACAGGCTCGTTTTTTTAATATTGTATTTAATTACAGAGTAATTTCCACATATTAATATATTTTTCAAATTGGGCTCTGTACCGCCATTCTTTATTATATTACGAATACGTGTGCCAAATATCTCGAAAAAATATTCAAAATTACAGCCGCAATCTTGGAACGCGTTTTCGCTACCTGTTGATCGCTACTGTTTCCTCTTAATGTGCATTTGTATATTTTAATAATTTTAATGTGAACAGTTTTAAAGTACATAAATTCAATAAGTGTATAGTGTATCTATAGATTCTTGTAAAATAATCAAAAACCATGCCAAAGCAATAATAAAAAACAAAAAAAAAGTAGAAATTCAAGAAGACTCAAATGACAATACTACCTCAAATTCAAATTTAGCTTTTGGTGAAACTACTTATTATAGCGTAAATTCAAATTTTGTTTCTGTTGAAAGTAGTTCATCTAATGCCCAAATTCAAAATACATATGTATAATACAGTCTAATAAAATGTTCGCACTTGAATTTTTTAGATTCCTAACCTGGTTTAACTTAAAATCATCCTTTTTATATTTTGTAAATAAAATTTGAAAGTCATCAATTAATTGGTTCTAAGTACTTCATCTAAAACTTAAAATTTCTTAATTGATTTGTTGTTACGTTTTTATTTTTAGTCAAATATTTTTCAACAATTTAGAATAACAGTAAGTAGACAAAATTAGACTGATATATTTATTGAAAGTTTTTTAAAAAGTGCAAGCATGGACAACATGGAGGAACAACTTGATCGACGTCAAGAGATCAAGACAGCAATGAAAAGAGCAATTCTTCAAGATCTGCAGGTACTACTTCATGAACATCATTCATTGGTCAAGCTGTTTAAGACTGCTTTGGAGCGCATGCCAAATGATGACTAGAAAGTTTTAATCAGAGGGGGTAAACGACCAGCTGGACCACACAAACACATATTTAATGCCCCAACAATATATGAAGTTGCCATCCTTATGTTGGTGAAAACTTCGAAAAACGCAATATTATGCTTACATGCCGCAATGCTTGGCAACTGCAACAAATATCTCAAACACGTCGTTCCTATGACACGCTGCAATAACCGCTGATGTTTTAGCAAGGTGAAGAGGGACATTATTTTAATATCAAAGTGAGAAATCCATTGAATGGTGAGTATAGGTAAATAACATTGGTTTTATTTCAACATGACGTAAGTTTGACTGTTTAGTTTTGGTTTCCAAAAAACAGTAAAAAATACGCATGTGAGTTTTACTTACAGAATAATAATTCAACTGTTTTAATTTCAGGTGAGGAAACTATCAAGGAGATTAGCTCGATGAATTATTACGCATATCGTTTGATGATTCGTCAAAATGCTGATGATTATTTGCTTCGATGTCGTCGATTGTTTCAGCAATAGTGCGTCGACATGTACGTAAAAATCGAAACAGAGAGCTTAACTTTCATTGGCTTAAATCAAGCCTCTTCTGAAGAGTATATCCACTTACGCGATGCAATTAGTACTAAAGGAAAGGCAACTAGTATTGGTCGATTGGCTATTCTGCCAGCGACGTACACAGGTAGTCCACGTCATATGCATGAATATGCGCAAAATGCAATGACATATGTTCGTCATTACGGTCAGCCAGATATGTTCATTACTTTTACGTGTAAACTAAAATGGATTGAAATTAGCCACACGCTACCTCTCGGACAAACGCCAAGTAATAGACACGACATCACACCACGTGTTTGAAAGCTATGAGAATGAGTTTAATCTTAGGAAGATATTACTAATGAAATAAAAAATTTTAGTAGTTCCAAAATGACACAAATTCTAGGTATCGGATAAAAAAGTTTATTTGAAGAAAGTGTATTTTTTTGTTCTTCTTAATGGCGGTACAGGCTCGTTTTTTTAATATTGTATTTAATTACAGAGTAATTTCCACATATTAATATATTTTTCAAATTGGGCTCTGTACCGCCATTCTTTATTATATTACGAATACGTGTGCCAAATATCTCGAAGAAATATTCAAAATTACAGCCGCAATATTGGAACGCGTTTTCGCTACCTGTTGATCGCTACTGTTTCCTCTTAATGTGCATTTGTATATTTTAATAATTTTAATGTGAACAGTTTTAAAGTACATAAATTCGATAAGTGTATAGTGTATCTATAGATTCTTGTAAAATAATCAAAGACCATGCCAAAGCAATCAATAAGAAAACAAAAAAAAGTAGAATTTCAAGCAGACTCAAATGATAATACTACCTCAAATTCAAATTTAGCTTTTGGTGAAACTACTTATTATAGCGTAAATTCAAATTTTGTTTCTGTTGAAAGTAGTTTATCTAATGCCCAAATTCAAAATACATATGTATAATACAGTCTAATAAAATGTTCGCACTTGAATTTTTTAGATTCCTAACCTGGTTTAACTTAAAATCATCCTTTTTATATTTTGTAAATAAAATTTGAAAGTCATCAATTAATTGGTTCTAAGTACTTCATCTAAAACTTAAAATTTCTTAATTGATTTGTTGTTACGTTTTTATTTTTAGTCAAATATTTTTCAACAATTTAGAATAACAGTAAGTAGACAAAATTAGACTGATATATTTATTGAAGGTTTTTTAAAAAGTGAAAGCATGGACAACATGGAGGAACAACTTGATCGACGTCAAGAGATCAAGACAGCAATGAAAAGAGCAATTCTTCAAGATCTGCAGGTACTACTTCATGAACATCATCCATTGGTCAAGCTGTTTAAGACTGCTTTGGAGCGCATGCCAAATGATGACTAGAAAGTTTTAATCAGAGCGGGTAAACGACCAGCTGGACCACACAAACACATATTTAATGCCCCAACAATATATGAAGTTGCCATCCTTATGTTGGTGAAAACTTCGAAAAACGCAATATTATGCTTACACGCCGCAATGCTTGGCAACTGCAACAAATATCTCAAACACGTCGTTCCTATGACACGCTGCAATAACCGCTGATGTTTTAGCAAGGTGAAGAGGGACATTATTTTAATATCAAAATGAGAAATCCATTGAATGGTGAGTATAGGTAAATAACATTGGTTTTATTTCAACATGACGTAAGTTTGACTGTTTAGTTTTGGTTTCCAAAAAACAGTAAAAAATACGCATGTGAGTTTTACTTACAGAATAATAATTCAACTGTTTTAATTTCAGGTGAGGAAACTATCAAGGAGATTAGCTCGATGAATTATTACGCATATCGTTTGATGATTCGTCAAAATGCTGATGATTATTTGCTTCGATGTCGTCGATTGTTTCAGCAATAGTGCGTCGACATGTACGTAAAAATCGAAACAGAGAGCTTAACTTTCATTGGCTTAAATCAAGCCTCTTCTGAAGAGTATATCCACTTACGCGATGCAATTAGTACTAAAGGAAAGGCAATTAATATTGGTCGATTGGCTATTCTGCCAGCGACGTACATAGGTAGTCCACGTCATATGCATGAATATGCGCAAAATGCAATGACATATGTTCGTCATTACGGTCAGCCAGATATGTTCATTACTTTTACGTGTAAACTAAAATGGATTGAAATTAGCCACACGCTACCTCTCGGACAAACGCCAAGTAATAGACACGACATCACACCACGTGTTTGAAAGCTATGAGAATGAGTTTAATCCTAGGAAGATATTACTAATGAAATAAAAAATTTTAGTAGTTCCAAAATGACACAAAATCTAGAGTAGATAGACAACGTATGTTCTGGCGCATCCCCTAAATCGCAACCCTTAAATAGCAACCCCCGGTCGTAAATGCCAAACGGCTTAACGTAGGATGACGTGTGACGTATCGTTGGAAAGGGGATGAAAAAGGGGGTTGAACGCAGTATGTGGCGTGCGCATCGGAATATGCCAAAAGGGCATTACGTCATATCTTCTTTTCTATTGGTCCGATTTTGACGTAAGAGGGCTCGTCGGAACGGGGAGGGGGTAAAGAACACACAAAAAACAAAGATGGCGGCAGTGCCAAAAGGGCATTACGTCATATCTTCTTTTCTATTGGTCCGATTTTGACGTAAGAGGGCTCGTCGGAACGGGGAGGGGGTAACGAATAAGTTGAGACAAAAAACAAAGATGGCGGCAGTGCCAAAAGGGCATTACGTCATATCTTCTTTTCTATTGGTCCGATTTTGACGTATGGGGTGTCAAATAAAAGCGGTGGTGACACAGAAGCCAACTGTCAATTCTTCTTCTTCTTTTCGTTTGTCAATTCTTCTTCTTTTCCGTATAGTGCCTAACAGAACGTGACATTCGACATCTTTGTTGTCATTGGTCCGATTTTGACGTATGGGGTGTCAAATGAAAGCGGTAACGACACAGAAGCCAACTGTCAATTCTTCTTCTGTCAACGTTCAATCTTAACTGTCAATTCTTCTTCTTTTCCGTATAGTGCCTAAGAGAACGTGACATTTGACGTATGACGTGACATTTGGCGTAGGACGTGACATGAACGACGTGACATTTGACGCAGAACGTGACATTTGACGTAGGACGTGAATGACGTTACATTAGACGTAGATATGTGACATTTGACGTAAGACGTGAATGACGTGAAATTCGACGCAGAACGTGAATGACGTGACGTGAATGACGTGACATGTGACGTATGACGTAAATGACGTGACGTGAATGACGTGAAATTCGAAGCAGAACGTGACATTTGACGTAGATATGTGACATTCGACGTAGGACGTGAATGACAGCTAATCTCTATTACCTTCTGCTCCGCTCTGCTACACTCTGCTGACCCCTTATACCGCTCTGTGATCGTCTGTGCCTTCTGTTAGCTTGTCTCTGATGACGTCTGTACGTCTCTGGTACCCTCTGCTGACCTCTGATAACCTCTGTTACACTCTCTAAAGTCAAAAAATAAAAGACAACATATTTTATTAATATTATTTATTAACAATTATCCAAATCATTTACAACTTTATTGCTATAATACCATACATATTCATTCAAAGCTTGACTTAACAAAGTATCTGGAAAAATTCCACAAAACGCAGTTAAAGCGTGAAGTCGACTATATAAACTGTTACTCTTATGACAATTTTGCTGAATAAAGTATACAACATTTCTATAATACGAGAAAAACTAAATTGTCCAATAACGACACTCGTTGAGACACTAAATCAATGTTTGCTCTCAGGATCTGGCTTACATCATCTTCACATAAATAATATTCGATTCCATGTTTCTCGATAGTCAGGAACTTTACATTTTCCATTACCAATTGTCTTAGTTTGCAGAAATCACCACACTCAAATTCGATTGGATCATACTCATCGGCATAGGTCGGCAAAGGTGGTATGAAAAATTCTTCCATAATTTGTATAAACATCTCAATTAGGGTAGTCCACTCGAATGTGTTTAAACTGATTCTTGTACATTTACCATGTTGGTACAGAATAATGGATGGAGAAAACTGTCGAGCTGGAGATAGACCAATTTTTATGTGAAAACATCCTATTGGATAGGTAGTTTCCAATAGATAATATGGCTCATCTTTGGCAGCTTCTTCATATTTTTCCAGTACTCGATCTAATTCAGCGTCGTAGATAATTGTCTCTTCACTTTCGTATCCGCTATCTTGAGAAGCCATATTACTGCTGTTGCAACTGAATACACAAGTCGGTTGGAGAAACTCAAACTGAATGTGACGGATGGTTGCTGAGAGAATTTATACTTTTTCAATCCCCCACTCTTTGCGTGTAATTGTCAGCATTTTCCAAAAAATGTATGTCTACGCGGCGTATCGAAATATAGATTCTTAAACTACATCTGAACTAGTAATCCAGCTGTTGTGTTTGCTATCCAATCCTAACCATTTAACATACATCTTATTGCCTTTTCGTCTAAGTACTTTTTCAACCAAGTAAATGTCGGGATTTTTTGTTTTCTGTAATTCTTCTTCGTAAAACCCGCCGCTAATCAGTGTACCTTGCAAGTCTTCGAGAAAATACGTTATAGGATTCGTTATCTTAACTTGTACAATTCTAAATAATTCTGTAGTCCAATTGGGCGTGTAGGCCTTTTCAAAGAAATGTTTTGCCTTTGATATACGTACAATGTCGCCAACTTTAAATCTTCGTGGACCAGCAATCTTTAAATGACTATAACTTTTGTTTAAAATGGCTTTTTCGTTGGATTTGTTGACATGAGATGGCTTGTATCCTGTTTTACTGTGCTTTGTATTGTTGTATTCCTCAGTGACTGTAGGTAGTGCATCTAGCCATTTGTATGATCCATGTAAACTGAAATACTTGTACAACTTTGCTTTCAACGTTCTAATAACTCTTTCACAAATGGCAGCCTTCTTAACCGTGTAGGTGCTGTAATGATTAATTTCGTGTTTTTTCATTAAATTTTGAAATTTTCTGTTGTAAAATTCGGTTCCCTTATCAGATTGTAGGTTTTTCGGAACTCGTTGAGTATGGGCGAGAATATCCGAAAATGCCCGAGTAATTTCCTCACCTGTTTTGTTCTTTAGAGGGCGTGTCCAAACAAATTTTGAAAAACAATCAATTACAACTAGTATTAGTTTGTAATTTTTATTTTGGTGCGCTTAAGGACGCATTTCAGCCAAATCCATCTGCCACAAGTCATCGATTCCTTTGATTATTGTTCGTCGACGAGGATAATTTTTTCGTGCTGGTTTATGCAACTCATACACCACCTGTTCCTTTTCTTTAGACATTTTTATAAACGACTTTCAATTGCTGTTAGGCGGGTATCTATATTCATCGAATGAAGGTTGTCTACTACATCCTGCAATGCCGCGTTCATTTCTTTTATCTTCTTTTCCATCTTCATATCGTATATCGCATGATGTGCAATGGTTTCTGCAGCCGATTTTATATTCTTATCCGTATCCTTTTTTAGTGTATTCAAATCATCTTTGAATATTTTTTGCAACTTTCGAGAAGTGGAACTGTGGTTTTATGAAGCTCTTTTCTTACTTCGTTTAGTTCCATGGTTAAATTCTTTATATCACGAGTTTTTTGCTGCAACAACTTATTTACATTATTCTCCGTATCCTTTTTTAGTGTATTCAAATCATTTTTCATTATTTTCTGCAACTTTTGCTCGAGAAGTGGAACTGTGGTTTTATGGAGCTCTTCTCTTACTTCATTTAGTCCGATGGCTAAGCCTTCTATCTCCCCAGTTTTTTTCATCAACAACTCACCATGTGTTTGAATTAACGGTGACTGTATGTTACGCAACTCATTTATTTGTGCATCGACGTATTTTTTCGTTGCAGCATCACCATTTTCTGATGGGTCCTTGACATTGCAAATTTTCACATTTTCGGCATTAACATTTCCGTCAGAAGTATGTGGAAATGTAACTCGCGTCACCTTTTGAGCGCTACCACCACCACCATGACCGAATTTGTCGACACTCATAATGGAAATGATATTGTCATTCCCAGTTACTCTATTATATTAGCTTCTTTTAGTTCATTGATGATGGCTACAATTTCGTTGTCGAGAGATGTATTGCCGGCGTCTTCCGAAGCCACCAAGAGTTGAAGACGCTCCACCAATTCATTTGGGTCGTCCCAGTAAATATATTCCCTAGGTGTTTCACTGTAAATCAAACGAGAGTCATCGATAAGCCCTGATCCTTTGGAGGATGCAGCTGGCGAAGGTAGCTGTGGAGACGCTGATTGAGATGATGTGGAACGAGTTGGTAAACGACTATGTGGTGGTTGCTTTAGTGCTGATGATGTAGTAGATCGAGTATTTATCTGTGACGGATTCTGTGATACCGTTAATGTAGACTGTGACAGATTCTGAACTATCGTTGATGTAGACTGTGACGGTTTCTTTGCTACCGTTGATGTAGATGCAGGTCTAAACAATGGCTTAATAATATAATGATATTTGTCTCCACTTGAACCTTTAAGGCGGCCTATTGAATTCAGATGAACTTCGGTTTTCTCTAATAACGTTTTGTATAAATTTTTATCTTCTTCATTGTAGTATTCAGGATCAGGATTATCATAGAAAATAAGGTGATATAGTCCAGGGGTCTCCTGCACCGATCCTCCTTGACCATTTTTGGCGTCATCCATAACCTCTATGGCACCGTCTTTGTTAAACTTTATTCGTCGTTTACCCCACGTCCAGCCCAACAAATCATTGTAAATAGGTCCATAGTTTTCATCGATTTTATCAGACTTCATCCAAACTTCTTTTATATACTCATGACTCATCGGAGGCTATTGCTCCATATATTCGATGAAAGCATCTTCAGAAATATTATCAGGATCAAACATTACTGGTTCGGTTTCGTTATCTTGCGATTGGTGTGTTTCTATGCTATCTTCATATTCTTCATATTCTTCATCGTTGTTTTCAAACACATCTCCATCACTAATAAATGATACTGGTGGTGTTGGTGTACGATTTTCTGCTATATTCGGCTCTTTTTTTAGTCCTACTTCTTCCTTTTTCACATCTTCTTTTTTAACTTGTCTAAACTTGTTATCGATAGCATGATGCAACGTTTTTGATGATTGCGCAATATCCTTGAGAGGTTTCGAGATTGGTTTAAAAAGTTTATTTAGTGACTCATCTTGTTCTGTCTTGCCTAATTTCAATGCCAAATATTTTTTGCGAATTGATCTAGCCAATTCGGCAATTTTCTTCTTACGCATGGCAATGGCGACCGCATCATAAGACATCTTGTTGACGACTAAACAATACATCAACTTACAATTTTATATATTTATCAAATCCTTTGCGGTATCGGCCATTGTTAAGGGGAAAATCTTTCATAATGACCAAAGTACCATAGCGGTCTGTCGTCCAACATTCTGAACAGAGTTTTTTAAATTCATCAAACGACATGTCTGGCGATACGTGTTCATCAAATATATGCTTCAAATTTATCTCGTCCTGCTTGAATAATACAATCATGTTACAATTGTCTCTTATTAGCTGCTTCGGTATTTTTGAATATGTTTGACATAAATAAGCGGCATCAATATCTTTATGTCTGCACATGGAATAATACTCGCGAATCTTCTGTTGGCCATCACATACAACATCGTCAAATAAAAAAATTGAGTTTGGTTGTGCTTCATCTGGACTGATAATTTCTTCATTGTCTTTGTATGGAAAGTACCCAACACCTTTGACTTGGGCTATTACATCTTGCAGTAGTTGGTATTTCGGTTGAAAGAGGGATTTCGAATAAACATAGACATTTTTGAATTTGGCGCCATTCGGATTAAATAAAAGTGATAGCATGACATTCGTTTTTCCGCACCCACTTGGACCGCAAATAATGGCTCTAAATGAGTTTGGTAGCAATTTACCATGTTTACTGACTGTCACTTTCTGGACAATGTCCAGATTATCAATTGGCAACGTCTGCTCTTGTTGAACGATCTTCATCGTGTGGCAAGTGTAGTACATAAGTACGGCAATATATTATAGATGTCATCACTTGCATGGCATCAGTCCAATGTTGGTCGTCGAAGGAGGAGGTCTCGTGAACTCTTTAATTAATAAACTGCCATTTGAGCTACATATTCCTGGCGGTTATCAGTACTGTGGACGTAAGTAACTTTGCGACAATTTTGTTGTGTTTTATAAGTAAAAAAAATACGTTCTTTATAGCTGGAACAAAACTACAAAAACGTCTTGCACGTGGAGATCCAGGCATTAATCCATTAGACGCAGCTTGTAAACAACACGATATCGCTTACTCGCAACATTCATCTCTCGAAGAACGTCACAAGGCCGATAAGGAATTGGAAAATAGAGCCTGGGAGCGATTCAAGTCGAAAGACGCTAGCTTTGGTGAAAAAACTGCTGCCTTACTTGTAGCCGGTGGAATGAAGACGAAAAGAAAATTGGGAATGGGATGTCAGTTACGTCGTGGAAGAAAGGGGCGTTACTCTTTCAATCGCGATGTTGTCTCAAAAATTGCAAAGTCCATGAAGAGAGGAGCATCGTTACACAATACTGCTTTGACTGCTGTACGAACTGCAAAATCCATAATCAAAAGACTTGGCGGCCGAAAAGAAATTGACGTTCCTCGCGTATTACCACTAAAATCTGGAGGTTTCCTACCACTCATACCTCTCTTTGCTGGTCTTTCGGCATTGGGGGCTTTAGCGGGTGGTGCTGCGGGGGTGGCAAAAACTGTGGTCGACGCAAAAAATGCCCAAAAGAAATTGGAAGAGGATATACGTCATAATAAGGCAATGGAACATATCGGTTCAGGCCTGTACCTACGTAAGAAACCCAGAGGCGGATTCGGCTTGTATTTGAAAAAAAACTTCCAATAAAGCTGCCCAATCGTCCGCTGTATGACTTGGACATTGCACATTACGCGAAAATACTTAACATACCACATTTTCGAGGAGTTTTCATGAATGACGCTCTGCCTAGAGACGGTCCTCGACAACGAGAATGTGCAATAGTTAACTTGGATGTGTCCGCGCATAACGGAACACATTGGCTAGCATATAGAAAGATAAACAACGACGTGGAATATTTCGATTCATTTGGTAATTTGAAGCCGACCAAAGAACTTGTGAAATATCTGGGTGCACGTGCCAGAATTTTCTACAATAATCACCAGTATCAAACTTACAATCAAATCGTTTGTGGGCATTTATGCTTAAAGTTTTTATATAATGGACAGTAGTAGATTGCTTATGTCCCATATGTTTCGCGAAAAATGTTTTACAGAATATAGTGAAGAAGAACTAAAACACATACCGCTAGAGTATATTATACGGACTGTTAGACCTTCAGAATTGTTAAGTGTATGCCATAAATTGCCTGGGGAATATCGAGGAGAATTTAACTTGCAGATACTACTTCCGTGCTTCGTACATTACAACAGACCAGATTGGAGGACTCACTGGGATGGACCACCCGATTCTCAAGCATCTTGTCATTTATGTAAACTTGCTTTAGAACAAATAAAAAATATGTGAAAAAAAATGGTGTTTATTCACCTATATATATAAATCTATTAATCTATCAACTTGAATCAGTCATCATGTCGCAGTTGTTGAGAGTAGTTAGTACCACTTATACATTTTCATTTCAACCACCCACACCAATCGTGTTGGATCCGAAAAAAGATTACGAAATAGCTCTTCGTGCCTTCCATTCCTACAACAGTATACCAAACATTGAAAATAACAAGTTTTATTACTGCAATGACAAAAACAAATGGCAAAACTTTGCTTTTCCCGATGGCTGTTATGAAATTGCCGATATTGAAGAATACATACAAAAGAAACTGGGTGCTGACAATGAGCTTAAACCAGAATCGATATTTAGTCTAAAACCTAACCACAACACGTTGCAGTGTCAAATATTTAGCAAATATAGGATTTCGTTTAAGCAACCTGACAGCGTTGGTACAGTATTGGGATTTTCTCCGGCAATACTCAATCCTGGACGGATACATTCTTCGAATCTACCTGTTAGGATTATTAAAGTATCTAGCATACGCTTTGAATGTAACATTAGTACTGGAGCCTTCGACGGTAACAGACCTGCTCATACGATCTACGAATTTGTCATACAATCAAATCCTGGGTACGCAATTGACGAAACTCCTCACAATTTGTTGTATTTACCCGTTGTGTCGCAGCGTGAACTTACCAATATCACTGTCTTGGCTCTCGATCAAGAAGGACGACCTGTAAACTTTAGAGGAGAAGAGAGCACATTGGTGCTGGAACTTAGATCAAGAGGGAAATGGGACTAGTAATAAGGTCATCTACTGCTCAAAGGACACCATGCATCAGAGTATGCCAAAAGGGCATTACATCATATCTTCGTCTATATTGGTCCGATCGTGACGTAAGAGGGCTCGTTGGAACGGGGAGGGAATAATACGTTGAGACTAAAACAAAGACGGCGGCAGTGCTAAAACGGCATTACAGCATATCTTCGTTGCTATTGGCCCGATTTTGACGGCCCCGAAAAAGAAGAAGATTTGTCGGTGACAGACCGCAAAGAAGAAGAATTGACAGCATCATGACAAACTAAAAGAAGAGGAAGAATTGACCTCATACGTCACAATCGAACCGATAAAAGGTCACGTTTAATGTTTCACGTCAAATGTCACGTCCTTCGTCAACCGACACGTCCTGCGTCGAATGTCACGTTCTGCGACGAATTTCACGTCATTCACGTCACGTCATCCACGTTCTGCGTCGAATGTAACGTCATTCACGTCACCGATACGTCACACGTCATCCTACGTTAAGGCGTTTGGCATTTATTAATATTTAAGGGTTGCGATTTAGGGGTTGCGCCAGAACATACGTTGTCTATCCACTATCTAGGCATCGGATAAAAAAGTTTATTTGAAGAAAGTGTATTTTTTTGTTCTTCTTAATGGCGGTACAGGCTCGTTTTTTTAATATTGTATTTAATTACAGAGTAATTTCCACATATTAATATATTTTTCAAATTGGGCTCTGTACCGCCATTCTTTATTATATTACGAATACGTGTGCCAAATATCTCGAAAAAATATTCAAAATTACAGCCGCAATCTTGGAACGCGTTTTCGCTACCTGTTGATCGCTACTGTTTCCTCTTAATGTGCATTTGTATATTTTAATAATTTTAATGTGAACAGTTTTAAAGTACATAAATTCAATAAGTGTATAGTGTATCTATAGATTCTTGTAAAATAATCAAAAACCATGCCAAAGCAATAAAAAAAAAACAAAAAAAAAGTAGAAATTCAAGAAGACTCAAATGACAATACTACCTCAAATTCAAATTCTGCTTTTGGTGAAACTACTTATTATAGCGTAAATTCAAATTTTGTTTCTGTTGAAAGTAGTTCATCTAATGCCCAAATTCAAAATGCATATGTATAATACAGTCTAATAAAATGTTCGCACTTGAATTTTTTAGATTCCTAACCTGGTTTAACTTAAAATCATCCTTTTTATATTTTGTAAATAAAATTTGAAAGTCATCAATTAATTGGTTCTAAGTACTTCATCTAAAACTTAAAATTTCTTAATTGATTTGTTGTTACGTTTTTATTTTTAGTCAAATATTTTTCAACAATTTAGAATAACAGTAAGTAGACAAAATTAGACTGATATATTTATTGAAGGTTTTTTAAAAAGTGAAAGCATGGACAACATGGAGGAACAACTTGATCGACGTCAAGAGATCAAGACAGCAATGAAAAGAGCAATTCTTCAAGATCTGCAGGTACTACTTCATGAACATCATCCATTGGTCAAGCTGTTTAAGACTGCTTTGGAGCGCATGCCAAATGATGACTAGAAAGTTTTAATCAGAGCGGGTAAACGACCAGCTGGACCACACAAACACATATTTAATGCCCCAACAATATATGAAGTTGCCATCCTTATGTTGGTGAAAACTTCGAAAAACGCAATATTATGCTTACACGCCGCAATGCTTGGCAACTGCAACAAATATCTCAAACACGTCGTTCCTATGACACGCTGCAATAACCGCTGATGTTTTAGCAAGGTGAAGAGGGACATTATTTTAATATCAAAATGAGAAATCCATTGAATGGTGAGTATAGGTAAATAACATTGGTTTTATTTCAACATGACGTAAGTTTGACTGTTTAGTTTTGGTTTCCAAAAAACAGTAAAAAATACGCATGTGAGTTTTACTTACAGAATAATAATTCAACTGTTTTAATTTCAGGTGAGGAAACTATCAAGGAGATTAGCTCGATGAATTATTACGCATATCGTTTGATGATTCGTCAAAATGCTGATGATTATTTGCTTCGATGTCGTCGATTGTTTCAGCAATAGTGCGTCGACATGTACGTAAAAATCGAAACAGAGAGCTTAACTTTCATTGGCTTAAATCAAGCCTCTTCTGAAGAGTATATCCACTTACGCGATGCAATTAGTACTAAAGGAAAGGCAACTAGTATTGGTCGATTGGCTATTCTGCCAGCGACGTACACAGGTAGTCCACGTCATATGCATGAATATGCGCAAAATGCAATGACATATGCTCGTCATTACGGTCAGCCAGATATGTTCATTACTTTTACGTGTAAACTAAAATGGATTGAAATTAGCCACACGCTACCTCTCGGACAAACGCCAAGTAATAGACACGACATCACACCACGTGTTTGAAAGCTATGAGAATGAGTTTAATCCTAGGAAGATATTACTAATGAAATAAAAAATTTTAGTAGTTCCAAAATGACACAAAATCTAGGCATCGGATAAAAAAGTTTATTTGAAGAAAGTGTATTTTTTTGTTCTTCTTAATGGCGGTACAGGCTCGTTTTTTTAATATTGTATTTAATTACAGAGTACTTTCCACATATTAATATATTTTTCAAATTGGGCTCTGTACCGCCATTCTTTATTATATTACGAATACGTGTGCCAAATATCTCGAAAAAATATTCAAAATTACAGCCGCAATCTTGGAACGCGTTTTCGCTACCTGTTGATCGCTACTGTTTCCTCTTAATGTGCATTTGTATATTTTAATAATTTTAATGTGAACAGTTTTAAAGTACATAAATTCAATAAGTGTGTAGTGTATCTATAGATTCTTGTAAAATAATCAAAAACCATGCCAAAGCAATCAATAAAAAAAAACAAAAAAAAGTAGAAATTCAAGAAGACTCAAATGACAATACTACCTCAAATTCAAATTCTGCTTTTGGTGAAACTACTTATTATAGCGCAAATTCAAATTTTGTTTCTGTTGAAAGTAGTTCATCTAATGCCCAAATTCAAAATACATATGTATAATACAGTCTAATAAAATGTTCGCACTTGAATTTTTTAGATTCCTAACCTGGTTTAACTTAAAATCATCCTTTTTATATTTTGTAAATAAAATTTGAAAGTCATCAATTAATTGGTTCTAAGTACTTCATCTAAAACTTAAAATTTCTTAATTGATTTGTTGTTACGTTTTTATTTTTAGTCAAATATTTTTCAACAATTTAGAATAACAGTAAGTAGACAAAATTAGACTGATATATTTATTGAAGGTTTTTTAAAAAGTGAAAGCATGGACAACATGGAGGAACAACTTGATCGACGTCAAGAGATCAAGATAGCAATGAAAAGAGCAATTCTTCAAGATCTGCAGGTACTACTTCATGAACATCATCCATTGGTCAAGCTGTTTAAGACTGCTTTGGAGCGCATGCCAAATGATGACTAGAAAGTTTTAATCAGAGCGGGTAAACGACCAGCTGGGCCACACAAACACATTTTTAATGCCCCAACAATATATAAAGTTGCCATCCTTATGTTGGTGAAAACTTCGAAAAACGCAATATTATGCTTACACGCCGCAATGCTTGGCAACTGCAACAAAAATCTCAAACACGTCGTTCCTATGACACGCTGCAATAACCGCTGATGTTTTAGCAAGGTGAAGAGGGACATTATTTTAATATCAAAATGAGAAATCCATTGAATGGTGAGTATAGGTAAATAACATTGGTTTTATTTCAACATGACGTAAGTTTGACTGTTTAGTTTTGGTTTCCAAAAAACAGTAAAAAATACGCATGTGAGTTTTACTTACAGAATAATAATTCAACTGTTTTAATTTCAGGTGAGGAAACTATCAAGGAGATTAGCTCGATGAATTATTACGCATATCGTTTGATGATTCGTCAAAAAACTTATGATTATTTGCTTCGATGTCGTCGATTGTTTCAGCAATAGTGCGTCGACATGTACGTAAAAATCGAAACAGAGAGCTTAACTTTCATTGGCTTAAATCAAGCCTCTTCTGAAGAGTATATCCACTTACGCGATGCAATTAGTACTAAAGGAAAGGCAACTAGTATTGGTCGATTGGCTATTCTGCCAGCGACGTACACAGGTAGTCCACGTCATATGCATGAATATGCGCAAAATGCAATGACATATGTTCGTCATTACGGTCAGCCAGATATGTTCATTACTTTTACGTGTAAACTAAAATGGATTGAAATTAGCCACACGCTACCTCTCGGACAAACGCCAAGTAATAGACACGACATCACACCACGTGTTTGAAAGCTATGAGAATGAGTTTAATCCTAGGAAGATATTACTAATGAAATAAAATATTTTAGTAGCTCCAAAATAACACAAAATCTAGGCATCGGATACAAAAGTTTATTTGAAGAAAGTGTATTTTTTTGTTCTTCTTAATGGCGGTACAGGCTCGTTTTTTTAATATTGTATTTAATTACAGAGTAATTTCCACATATTAATATATTTTTCAAATTAAGCTCTGTACCGCCATTCTTTATTATATTACGAATACGTGTGCCAAATATCTCGAAAAAATATTCAAAATTACAGCCGCAATCTTGGAACGCGTTTTCGCTACCTGTTGATCGCTACTGTTTACTCTTAATGTGCATTTGTATATTTTAATAATTTTAATGTGAACAGTTTTAAAGTACATAAATTCAATAAGTGTATAGTGTATCTATAGATTCTTGTAAAATAATCAAAAACCATGCCAAAGCAATCAATAAAAAAACAAAAAAAAGTAGAATTTCAAGAAGACTCAAATGACAATACTACCTCAAATTCAAATTCTGCTTTTGGTGAAACTACTTATTATAGCGCAAATTCAAATTTTGTTTCTGTTGAAAGTAGTTCATCTAATGCCCAAATTCAAAATACATATGTATAATACAGTCTAATAAAATGTTCGCACTTGAATTTTTTAGATTCCTAACCTGGTTTAACTTAAAATCATCCTTTTTATATTTTGTAAATAAAATTTGAAAGTCATCAATTAATTGGTTCTAAGTACTTCATCTAAAACTTAAAATTTCTTAATTGATTTGTTGTTACGTTTTTATTTTTAGTCAAATATTTTTCAACAATTTAGAATAACAGTAAGTAGACAAAATTAGACTGATATATTTATTGAAGGTTTTTTAAAAAGTGAAAGCATGGACAACATGGAGGAATAACTTGATCGACGTCAAGAGATCAAGATAGCAATGAAAAGAGCAATTCTTCAAGATCTGCAGGTACTACTTCATGAACATCATCCATTGGTCAAGCTGTTTAAGACTGCTTTGGAGCGCATGCCAAATGATGACTAGAAAGTTTTAATCAGAGCGGGTAAACGACCAGCTGGGCCACACAAACACATATTTAATGCCCCAACAATATATAAAGTTGCCATCCTTATGTTGGTGAAAACTTCGAAAAACGCAATATTATGCTTACACGCCGCAATGCTTGGCAACTGCAACAAAAATCTCAAACACGTCGTTCCTATGACACTCTGCAATAACCGCTGATGTTTTAGCAAGGTGAAGAGGGACATTATTTTAATATCAAAATGAGAAATCCATTGAATGGTGAGTATAGGTAAATAACATTGGTTTTATTTCAACATGACGTAAGTTTGACTGTTTAGTTTTGGTTTCCAAAAAACAGTAAAAAATACGCATGTGAGTTCTACTTACAGAATAATAATTCAACTGTTTTAATTTCAGGTGAGGAAACTATCAAGGAGATTAGCTCGATGAATTATTACGCATATCGTTTGATGATTCGTCAAAATGCTGATGATTATTTGCTTCGATGTCGTCGATTGTTTCAGCAATAGTGCGTCGACATGTACGTAAAAATCGAAACAGAGAGCTTAACTTTCATTGGCTTAAATCAAGCCTCTTCTGAAGAGTATATCCACTTACGCGATGCAATTAGTACTAAAGGAAAGGCAACTAGTATTGGTCGATTGGCTATTCTGCCAGCGACGTACACAGGTAGTCCACGTCATATGCATGAATATGCGCAAAATGCAATGACATATGTTCGTCATTACGGTCAGCCAGATATGTTCATTACTTTTACGTGTAAACTAAAATGGATTGAAATTAGCCACACGCTACCTCTCGGACAAACGCCAAGTAATAGACACGACATCACACTACGTGTTTGAAAGCTATGAGAATGAGTTTAATCCTAGGAAGATATTACTAATGAAATAAAATATTTTAGTAGTTCCAAAATGACACAAAATCTAGGCATCGGATAAAAAAGTTTATTTGAAGAAAGTGTATTTTTTTGTTCTTCTTAATGGCGGTACAGGCTCGTTTTTTTAATATTGTATTTAATTACAGAGTAATTTCCACATATTAATATATTTTTCAAATTAAGCTCTGTACCGCCATTCTTTATTATATTACGAATACGTGTGCCAAATATCTCGAAAAAATATTCAAAATTACAGCCGCAATCTTGGAACGCGTTTTCGCTACCTGTTGATCGCTACTGTTTACTCTTAATGTGCATTTGTATATTTTAATAATTTTAATGTGAACAGTTTTAAAGTACATAAATTCAATAAGTGTATAGTGTATCTATAGATTCTTGTAAAATAATCAAAAACCATGCCAAAGCAATCAATAAAAAAACAAAAAAAAGTAGAATTTCAAGAAGACTCAAATGACAATACTACCTCAAATTCAAATTCTGCTTTTGGTGAAACTACTTATTATAGCGCAAATTCAAATTTTGTTTCTGTTGAAAGTAGTTCATCTAATGCCCAAATTCAAAATACATATGTATAATACAGTCTAATAAAATGTTCGCACTTGAATTTTTTAGATTCCTAACCTGGTTTAACTTAAAATCATCCTTTTTATATTTTGTAAATAAAATTTGAAAGTCATCAATTAATTGGTTCTAAGTACTTCATCTAAAACTTAAAATTTCTTAATTGATTTGTTGTTACGTTTTTATTTTTAGTCAAATATTTTTCAACAATTTAGAATAACAGTAAGTAGACAAAATTAGACTGATATATTTATTGAAGGTTTTTTAAAAAGTGAAAGCATGGACACCATGGAGGAACAACTTGATCGACGTCAAGAGATTAAGATAGCAATGAAAAGAGCAATTCTTCAAGATCTGCAGGTACTACTTCATGAACATCATCCATTGGTCAAGCTGTTTAAGACTGCTTTGGAGCGCATGCCAAATGATGACTAGAAAGTTTTAATCAGAGCGGGTAAACGACCAGCTGGGCCACACAAACACATATTTAATGCCCCAACAATATATAAAGTTGCCATCCTTATGTTGGTGAAAACTTCGAAAAACGCAATATTATGCTTACACGCCACAATGCTTGGCAACTGCAACAAAAATCTCAAACACGTCGTTCCTATGACACGCTGCAATAACCGCTGATGTTTTAGCAAGGTGAAGAGGGACATTATTTTAATATCAAAATGAGAAATCCATTGAATGGTGAGTATAGGTAAATAACATTGGTTTTATTTCAACATGACGTAAGTTTGACTGTTTAGTTTTGGTTTCCAAAAAACAGTAAAAAATACGCATGTGAGTTTTACTTACAGAATAATAATTCAACTGTTTTAATTTCAGGTGAGGAAACTATCAAGGAGATTAGCTCGATGAATTATTGCGCATATCGTTTGATGATTCGTCAAAATGCTGATGATTATTTGCTTCGATATCGTCGATTGTTTCAGCAATAGTGCGTCGACATGTACGTAAAAATCGAAACAGAGAGCTTAACTTTCATTGGCTTAAATCAAGCCTCTTCTGAAGAGTATATCCACTTACGCGATGCAATTAGTACTAAAGGAAAGGCAACTAATATTGGTCGATTGGCTATTCTGCCAGCGACGTACATAGGTAGTCCACGTCATATGCATGAATATGCGCAAAATGCAATGACATATGTTCGTCATTACGGTCAGCCAGATATGTTCATTACTTTTACGTGTAAACTAAAATGGATTGAAATTAGCCACACGCTACCTCTCGGACAAACGCCAAGTAATAGACACGACATCACACCACGTGTTTGAAAGCTATGAGAATGAGTTTAATCCTAGGAAGATATTACTAATGAAATAAAAAATTTTAGTAGTTCCAAAATGACACAAAATCTAGGCATCGGATAAAAAAGTTTATTTGAAGAAAGTGTATTTTTTTGTTCTTCTTAATGGCGGTACAGGCTCGTTCTTTTAATATTGTATTTAATTACAGAGTAATTTCCACATATTAATATATTTTTCAAATTGGGCTCTGTACCGCCATTCTTTATTATATTACGAATACGTGTGCCAAATATCTCGAAAAAATATTCAAAATTACAGCCGCAATCTTGGAACGCGTTTTCGCTACCTGTTGATCGCTACTGTTTCCTCTTAATGTGCATTTGTATATTTTAATAATTTTAATGTGAACAGTTTTAAAGTACATAAATTCGATAAGTGTATAGTGTATCTATAGATTCTTTTAAAATAATCAAAAACCATGCCAAAGCAATCAATAAAAAAACAAAAAAAAGTAGAAATTCAAGAAGACTCAAATGACAATACTACCTCAAATTCAAATTCTGCTTTTGGTGAAACTACTTATTATAGCGTAAATTCAAATTTTGTTTCTGTTGAAAGTAGTTCATCTAATGCCCAAATTCAAAATACATCTGTATAATACAGTCTAATAAAATGTTCGCACTTGAATTTTTTAGATTCCTAACCTGGTTTAACTTAAAATCATCCTTTTTATATTTTGTAAATAAAATTTGAAAGTCATCAATTAATTGGTTCTAAGTACTTCATCTAAAACTTAAAATTTCTTAATTGATTTGTTGTTACGTTTTTATTTTTAGTCAAATATTTTTCAACAATTTAGAATAACAGTAAGTAGACAAAATTAGACTGATATATTTATTGAAGGTTTTTTAAAAAGTGAAAGCATGGACAACATGGAGGAACAACTTGATCGACGTCAAGAGATCAAGATAGCAATGAAAAGAGCAATTCTTGAAGATCTGCAGGTACTACTTAATGAACATCATCCATTGGTCAAGCTGTTTAAGACTGCTTTGGAGCGCATGCCAAATGCTGACTAGAAAGTTTTAATCAGAGCGGGTAAACGACCAGCTGGACCACACAAACACATATTTAATGCCCCAACAATATATGAAGTTGCCATCCTTATGTTGGTGAAAACTTCGAAAAACGCAATATTATGCTTACACGCCGCAATGCTTGGCAACTGCAACAAATATCTCAAACACGTCGTTCCTATGACACGCTGCAATAACCGCTGATGTTTTAGCAAGGTGAAGATGGACATTATTTTAATATCAAAATGAGAAATCCATTGAATGGTGAGTATAGGTAAATAACATTGGTTTTATTTCAACATGACGTAAGTTTGACTGTTTGTCTGGTTTCCAAAAAACAGTAAAAAATAAGCATGTGAGTTTTACTTACAGAATAATAATTCAACTGTTTTAATTTCAGGTGAGGAAACTATCAAGGAGCTTAGCTCGATGAATTATTACGCATATCGTTTGATGATTCGTTAAAATGCTGATGATTATTTGCTTCGATGTCGTCGATTGTTTCAGCAATAGTGCGTCGACATGTACGTAAAAATCGAAACAGAACTTAACTTTCATTGGCTTAAATCAAGCCGCTTCTGAAGAGTATATCCACTTACGCGATGCAATTAGTACTAAAGGAAAGGCAACTAATATTGGTCGATTGGCTATTCTGCCAGCGACGTACATAGGTAGTCCACGTCATATGCATGAATATGCGCAAAATGCAATGACATATGTTCGTCATTACGGTCAGCCAGATATGTTCATTACTTTTACGTGTAAACTAAAATGGATTGAATTTGCCACACGCTACCTCTCAGACAACCGCCAAGTAATAGACACGACATCACACCACGTGTTTGAAAGCTATGAGAATGAGTTTAATCCTAGGAAGATATTACTAATGAAATAAAAAATTTTAGTAGTTCCAAAATGACACAAAATCTAGGTATCGGATAAAAAAGTTTATTTGAAGAAAGTGTATTTTTTTGTTCTTCTTAATGGCGGTACAGGCTCGTTTTTTTAATATTGTATTTAATTACAGAGTAATTTCCACATATTAATATATTTTTCAAATTGGGCTCTGTACCGCCATTCTTTATTATATTACGAATACGTGTGCCAAATATCTCGAAAAAATATTCAAAATTACAGCCGCAATCTTGGAACGCGTTTTCGCTACCTGTTGATCGCTACTGTTTCCTCTTAATGTGCATTTGTATATTTTAATAATTTTAATGTGAACAGTTTTAAAGTACATAAATTCGATAAGTGTATAGTGTATCTATAGATTCTTGTAAAATAATCAAAGACCATGCCAAAGCCATCAATAAAAAAACAAAAAAAAGTAGAAATTCAAGAAGACTCAAATGACAATACTACCTCAAATTCAAATTCTGCTTTTGGTGAAACTACTTATTATAGCGTAAATTCAAATTTTGTTTCTGTTGAAAGTAGTTCATCTAATGCCCAAATTCAAAATACATATGTATAATACAGTCTAATAAAATGTTCGCACTTGAATTTTTTAGATTCCTAACCTGGTTTAACTTAAAATCATCCTTTTTATATTTTGTAAATAAAATTTGAAAGTCATCAATTAATTGGTTCTAAGTATTTCATCTAAAACTTAAAATTTCTTAATTGATTTGTTGTTACGTTTTTATTTTTAGTCAAATATTTTTCAACAATTTAGAATAACAGTAAGTAGACAAAATTAGACTGATATATTTATTGAAGGTTTTTTAAAAAGTGAAAGCATGGACAACATGGAGGAACAACTTGATCGACGTCAAGAGATCAAGACAGCAATGAAAAGAGCAATTCTTCAAGATCTGCAGGTACTACTTCATGAACATCATCCATTGGTCAAGCTGTTTAAGACTGCTTTGGAGCGCATGCCAAATGATGACTAGAAAGTTTTAATCAGAGCGGGTAAACGACCAGCTGGGCCACACAAACACATATTTAATGCCCCAACAATATATAAAGTTGCCATCCTTATGTTGGTGAAAACTTCGAAAAACGCAATATTATGCTTACACGCCGCAATGCTTGGCAACTGCAACAAAAATCTCAAACACGTCGTTCCTATGACACTCTGCAATAACCGCTGATGTTTTAGCAAGGTGAAGAGGGACATTATTTTAATATCAAAATGAGAAATCCATTGAATGGTGAGTATAGGTAAATAACATTGGTTT
This sequence comes from Diabrotica virgifera virgifera, assembly GCF_917563875.1. NCBI lineage: Eukaryota > Metazoa > Arthropoda > Insecta > Coleoptera > Chrysomelidae > Diabrotica > Diabrotica virgifera. Next base: position 78,867,481 of record NC_065451.1, read on the forward strand.
TATTTCAACATGACGTAAGTTTGACTGTTTAGTTTTGGTTTCCAAAAAACAGTAAAAAATACGCATGTGAGTTTTACTTACAGAATAATAATTCAACTGTTTTAATTTCAGGTGAGGAAACTATCAAGGAGATTAGCTCGATGAATTATTACGCATATCGTTTGATGATTCGTCAAAATGCTGATGATTATTTGCTTCGATGTCGTCGATTGTTTCAGCAATAGTGCGTCGACATGTACGTAAAAATCGAAACAGAGAGCTTAACTTTCATTGGCTTAAATCAAGCCTCTTCTGAAGAGTATATCCACTTACGCGATGCAATTAGTACTAAAGGAAAGGCAACTAGTATTGGTCGATTGGCTATTCTGCCAGCGACGTACACAGGTAGTCCACGTCATATGCATGAATATGCGCAAAATGCAATGACATATGTTCGTCATTACGGTCAGCCAGATATGTTCATTACTTTTACGTGTAAACTAAAATGGATTGAAATTAGCCACACGCTACCTCTCGGACAAACGCCAAGTAATAGACACGACATCACACTACGTGTTTGAAAGCTATGAGAATGAGTTTAATCCTAGGAAGATATTACTAATGAAATAAAATATTTTAGTAGTTCCAAAATAACACAAAATCTAGGCATCGGATAAAAAAGTTTATTTGAAGAAAGTGTATTTTTTTGTTCTTCTTAATGGCGGTACAGGCTCGTTTTTTTAATATTGTATTTAATTACAGAGTAATTTCCACATATTAATATATTTTTCAAATTAAGCTCTGTACCGCCATTCTTTATTATATTACGAATACGTGTGCCAAATATCTCGAAAAAATATTCAAAATTACAGCCGCAATCTTGGAACGCGTTTTCGCTACCTGTTGATCGCTACTGTTTACTCTTAATGTGCATTTGTATATTTTAATAATTTTAATGTGAACAGTTTTAAAGTACATAAATTCAATAAGTGTATAGTGTATCTATAGATTCTTGTAAAATAATCAAAAACCATGCCAAAGCAATCAATAAAAAAACAAAAAAAAGTAGAATTTCAAGAAGACTCAAATGACAATACTACCTCAAATTCAAATTCTGCTTTTGGTGAAACTACTTATTATAGCGCAAATTCAAATTTTGTTTCTGTTGAAAGTAGTTCATCTAATGCCCAAATTCAAAATACATATGTATAATACAGTCTAATAAAATGTTCGCACTTGAATTTTTTAGATTCCTAACCTGGTTTAACTTAAAATCATCCTTTTTATATTTTGTAAATAAAATTTGAAAGTCATCAATTAATTGGTTCTAAGTACTTCATCTAAAACTTAAAATTTCTTAATTGATTTGTTGTTACGTTTTTATTTTTAGTCAAATATTTTTCAACAATTTAGAATAACAGTAAGTAGACAAAATTAGACTGATATATTTATTGAAGGTTTTTTAAAAAGTGAAAGCATGGACACCATGGGGGAACAACTTGATCGACGTCAAGAGATCAAGATAGCAATGAAAAGAGCAATTCTTCAAGATCTGCAGGTACTACTTCATGAACATCATCCATTGGTCAAGCTGTTTAAGACTGCTTTGGAGCGCATGCCAAATGATGACTAGAAAGTTTTAATCAGAGCGGGTAAACGACCAGCTGGGCCACACAAACACATATTTAATGCCCCAACAATATATAAAGTTGCCATCCTTATGTTGGTGAAAACTTCGAAAAACGCAATATTATGCTTACACGCCACAATGCTTGGCAACTGCAACAAAAATCTCAAACACGTCGTTCCTATGACACGCTGCAATAACCGCTGATGTTTTAGCAAGGTGAAGAGGGACATTATTTTAATATCAAAATGAGAAATCCATTGAATGGTGAGTATAGGTAAATAACATTGGTTTTATTTCAACATGACGTAAGTTTGACTGTTTAGTTTTGGTTTCCAAAAAACAGTAAAAAATACGCATGTGAGTTTTACTTACAGAATAATAATTCAACTGTTTTAATTTCAGGTGAGGAAACTATCAAGGAGATTAGCTCGATGAATTATTACGCATATCGTTTGATGATTCGTCAAAATGCTGATGATTATTTGCTTCGATATCGTCGATTGTTTCAGCAATAGTGCGTCGACATGTACGTAAAAATCGAAACAGAGAGCTTAACTTTCATTGGCTTAAATCAAGCCTCTTCTGAAGAGTATATCCACTTACGCGATGCAATTAGTACTAAAGGAAAGGCAACTAATATTGGTCGATTGGCTATTCTGCCAGCGACGTACATAGGTAGTCCACGTCATATGCATGAATATGCGCAAAATGCAATGACATATGTTCGTCATTACGGTCAGCCAGATATGTTCATTACTTTTACGTGTAAACTAAAATGGATTGAAATTAGCCACACGCTACCTCTCGGACAAACGCCAAGTAATAGACACGACATCACACCACGTGTTTGAAAGCTATGAGAATGAGTTTAATCCTAGGAAGATATTACTAATGAAATAAAAAATTTTAGTAGTTCCAAAATGACACAAAATCTAGGCATCGGATAAAAAAGTTTATTTGAAGAAAGTGTATTTTTTTGTTCTTCTTAATGGCGGTACAGGCTCGTTCTTTTAATATTGTATTTAATTACAGAGTAATTTCCACATATTAATATATTTTTCAAATTGGGCTCTGTACCGCCATTCTTTATTATATTACGAATACGTGTGCCAAATATCTCGAAAAAATATTCAAAATTACAGCCGCAATCTTGGAACGCGTTTTCGCTACCTGTTGATCGCTACTGTTTCCTCTTAATGTGCATTTGTATATTTTAATAATTTTAATGTGAACAGTTTTAAAGTACATAAATTCGATAAGTGTATAGTGTATCTATAGATTCTTTTAAAATAATCAAAAACCATGCCAAAGCAATCAATAAAAAAACAAAAAAAAGTAGAAATTCAAGAAGACTCAAATGACAATACTACCTCAAATTCAAATTCTGCTTTTGGTGAAACTACTTATTATAGCGCAAATTCAAATTTTGTTTCTGTTGAAAGTAGTTCATCTAATGCCCAAATTCAAAATACATATGTATAATACAGTCTAATAAAATGTTCGCACTTGAATTTTTTAGATTCCTAACCTGGTTTAACTTAAAATCATCCTTTTTATATTTTGTAAATAAAATTTGAAAGTCATCAATTAATTGGTTCTAAGTACTTCATCTAAAACTTAAAATTTCTTAATTGATTTGTTGTTACGTTTTTATTTTTAGTCAAATATTTTTCAACAATTTAGAATAACAGTAAGTAGACAAAATTAGACTGATATATTTATTGAAGGTTTTTTAAAAAGTGAAAGCATGGACAACATGGAGGAACAACTTGATCGACGTCAAGAGATCAAGATAGCAATGAAAAGAGCAATTCTTGAAGATCTGCAGGTACTACTTAATGAACATCATCCATTGGTCAAGCTGTTTAAGACTGCTTTGGAGCGCATGCCAAATGATGACTAGAAAGTTTTAATCAGAGCGGGTAAACGACCAGCTGGACCACACAAACACATATTTAATGCCCCAACAATATATGAAGTTGCCATCCTTATGTTGGTGAAAACTTCGAAAAACGCAATATTATGCTTACACGCCGCAATGCTTGGCAACTGCAACAAATATCTCAAACACGTCGTTCCTATGACACGCTGCAATAACCGCTGATGTTTTAGCAAGGTGAAGATGGACATTATTTTAATATCAAAATGAGAAATCCATTCAATGGTGAGTATAGGTAAATAACATTGGTTTTATTTCAACATGACGTAAGTTTGACTGTTTGTCTGGTTTCCAAAAAACAGTAAAAAATAAGCATGTGAGTTTTACTTACAGAATAATAATTCAACTGTTTTAATTTCAGGTGAGGAAACTATCAAGGAGATTAGCTCGATGAATTATTACGCATATCGTTTGATGATTCGTTAAAATGCTGATGATTATTTGGTTCGATGTCGTCGATTGTTTCAGCAATAGTGCGTCGACATGTACGTAAAAATCGAAACAGAACTTAACTTTCATTGGCTTAAATCAAGCCTCTTCTGAAGAGTATATCCACTTACGCGATGCAATTAGTACTAAAGGAAAGGCAACTAATATTGGTCGATTGGCTATTCTGCCAGCGACGTACATAGGTAGTCCACGTCATATGCATGAATATGCGCAAAATGCAATGACATATGTTCGTCACTACGGTCAGCCAGATATGTTCATTACTTTTACGTGTAAACTAAAATGGATTGAAATTAGCCACACGCTACCTCTCAGACAACCGCCAAGTAATAGACACGACATCACACCACGTGTTTGAAAGCTATGAGAATGAGTTTAATCCTAGGAAGATATTACTAATGAAATAAAAAATTTTAGTAGTTCCAAAATGACACAAAATCTAGGTATCGGATAAAAAAGTTTATTTGAAGAAAGTGTATTTTTTTGTTCTTCTTAATGGCGGTACAGGCTCGTTTTTTTAATATTGTATTTAATTACAGAGTAATTTCCACATATTAATATATTTTTCAAATTGGGCTCTGTACCGCCATTCTTTATTATATTACGAATACGTGTGCCAAATATCTCGAAAAAATATTCAAAATTACAGCCGCAATCTTGGAACGCGTTTTCGCTACCTGTTGATCGCTACTGTTTCCTCTTAATGTGCATTTGTATATTTTAATAATTTTAATGTGAACAGTTTTAAAGTACATAAATTCGATAAGTGTATAGTGTATCTATAGATTCTTGTAAAATAATCAAAGACCATGCCAAAGCCATCAATAAAAAAACAAAAAAAAGTAGAAATTCAAGAAGACTCAAATGACAATACTACCTCAAATTCAAATTCTGCTTTTGGTGAAACTACTTATTATAGCGTAAATTCAAATTTTGTTTCTGTTGAAAGTAGTTCATCTAATGCCCAAATTCAAAATACATATGTATAATACAGTCTAATAAAATGTTCGCACTTGAATTTTTTAGATTCCTAACCTGGTTTAACTTAAAATCATCCTTTTTATATTTTGTAAATAAAATTTGAAAGTCATCAATTAATTGGTTCTAAGTATTTCATCTAAAACTTAAAATTTCTTAATTGATTTGTTGTTACGTTTTTATTTTTAGTCAAATATTTTTCAACAATTTAGAATAACAGTAAGTAGACAAAATTAGACTGATATATTTATTGAAGGTTTTTTAAAAAGTGAAAGCATGGACAACATGGAGGAACAACTTGATCGACGTCAAGAGATCAAGACAGCAATGAAAAGAGCAATTCTTCAAGATCTGCAGGTACTACTTCATGAACATCATCCATTGGTCAAGCTGTTTAAGACTGCTTTGGAGCGCATGCCAAATGATGACTAGAAAGTTTTAATCAGAGCGGGTAAACGACCAGCTGGACCACACAAACACATATTTAATGCCCCAACAATATATGAAGTTGCCATCCTTATGTTGGTGAAAACTTCGAAAAACGCAATATTATGCTTACACGCCGCAATGCTTGGCAACTGCAACAAATATCTCAAACACGTCGTTCCTATGACACGCTGCAATAACCGCTGATGTTTTAGCAAGGTGAAGAGGGACATTATTTTAATATCAAAATGAGAAATCCATTGAATGGTGAGTATAGGTAAATAACATTGGTTTTATTTCAACATGACGTAAGTTTGACTGTTTAGTTTTGGTTTCCAAAAAACAGTAAAAAATACGCATGTGAGTTTTACTTACAGAATAATAATTCAACTGTTTTAATTTCAGGTGAGGAAACTATCAAGGAGATTAGCTCGATGAATTATTACGCATATCGTTTGATGATTCGTCAAAATGCTGATGATTATTTGCTTCGATGTCGTCGATTGTTTCAGCAATAGTGCGTCGACATGTACGTAAAAATCGAAACAGAGAGCTTAACTTTCATTGGCTTAAATCAAGCCTCTTCTGAAGAGTATATCCACTTACGCGATGCAATTAGTACTAAAGGAAAGGCAACTAGTATTGGTCGATTGGCTATTCTGCCAGCGACGTACACAGGTAGTCCACGTCATATGCATGAATATGCGCAAAATGCAATGACATATGTTCGTCATTACGGTCAGCCAGATATGTTCATTACTTTTACGTGTAAACTAAAATGGATTGAAATTAGCCACACGCTACCTCTCGGACAAACGCCAAGTAATAGACACGACATCACACCACGTGTTTGAAAGCTATGAGAATGAGTTTAATCTTAGGAAGATATTACTAATGAAATAAAAAATTTTAGTAGTTCCAAAATGACACAAATTCTAGGTATCGGATAAAAAAGTTTATTTGAAGAAAGTGTATTTTTTTGTTCTTGTTAATGGCGGTACAGGCTCGTTTTTTTAATATTGTATTTAATTACAGAGTAATTTCCACATATTAATATATTTTTCAAATTGGGCTCTGTACCGCCATTCTTTATTATATTACGAATACGTGTGCCAAATATCTCGAAAAAATATTCAAAATTACAGCCGCAATCTTGGAACGCGTTTTCGCTACCTGTTGATCGCTACTGTTTCCTCTTAATGTGCATTTGTATATTTTAATAATTTTAATGTGAACAGTTTTAAAGTACATAAATTCAATAAGTGTATAGTGTATCTATAGATTCTTGTAAAATAATCAAAAACCATGCCAAAGCAATAAAAAAAAAACAAAAAAAAGTAGAAATTCAAGAAGACTCAAATGACAATACTACCTCAAATTCAAATTTAGCTTTTGGTGAAACTACTTATTATAGCGTAAATTCAAATTTTGTTTCTGTTGAAAGTAGTTCATCTAATGCCCAAATTCAAAATACATATGTATAATACAGTCTAATAAAATGTTCGCACTTGAATTTTTTAGATTCCTAACCTGGTTTAACTTAAAATCATCCTTTTTATATTTTGTAAATAAAATTTGAAAGTCATCAATTAATTGGTTCTAAGTACTTCATCTAAAACTTAAAATTTCTTAATTGATTTGATGTTACGTTTTTATTTTTAGTAAAATATTTTTCAACAATTTAGAATAACAGTAAGTAGACAAAATTAGACTGATATATTTATTGAAGGTTTTTTAAAAAGTGAAAGCATGGACAACATGGAGGAACAACTTGATCGACGTCAAGAGATCAAGACAGCAATGAAAAGAGCAATTCTTCAAGATCTGCAGGTACTACTTCATGAACATCATCCATTGGTCAAGCTGTTTAAGACTGCTTTGGAGCGCATGCCAAATGATGACTAGAAAGTTTTAATCAGAGCGGGTAAACGATCAGCTGGACCACACAAACACATATTTAATGCCCCAACAATATATGAAGTTGCCATCCTTATGTTGGTGAAAACATCGAAAAACGCAATATTATGCTTACACGCCGCAATGATTGGCAACTGCAACAAATATCTCAAACACGTCGTTCCTATGACACGCTGCAATAACCGCTGATGTTTTAGCAAGGTGAAGAGGGACATTATTTTAATATCAAAATGAGGAATCCATTGAATGGTGAGTATAGGTAAATAACATTGGTTTTATTTCAACATGACGTAAGTTTGACTGTTTAGTTTTGGTTTCCAAAAAACAGTAAAAAATACGCATGTGAGTTTTACTTACAGAATAATAATTCAACTGTTTTAATTTCAGATGAGGAAACTATCAAGGAGATTAGCTCGATGAATTATTACGCGTATCGTTTGATGATTCGTCAAAATGCTGATGATTATTTGCTTCGATGTCGTCGATTGTTTCAGCAATAGTGCGTCGACATGTACGTAATAATGGAAACAGAGAGCTTAACATTCATTGGCTTAAATCAAGCCTCTTCTGAAGAGTATATCCACTTACGCGATGCAATTAGTACTAAAGGAAAGGCAACTAATATTGGTCGAGTGGCTATTCTGCCAGCGACGTACATAGGTAGTCCACGTGATATGCATGAATATGCGCAAAATGCAATGACATATGTTCGTCATTACGGTCAGCCAGATATGTTCATTACTTTTACGTGTAAACTAAAATGGATTGAAATTAGCCACACGCTACCTCTCGGACAAACGCCAAGTAATAGACACGACATCACACCACGTGTTTGAAAGCTATGAGAATGTGTTTAATCCTAGGAAGATATAACTAATGAAATAAAATATTTTAGTAGTTCCAAAATGACACAAAATCTAGGCATCGGATAAAAAAGTTTATTTGAAGAAAGTGTATTTTTTTGTTCTTCTTAATGGCGGTACAGGCTCGTTTTTTTAATATTGTATTTAATTACAGAGTAATTTCCACATATTATTATATTTTTCAAATTGGGCTCTGTACCGCCATTCTTTATTATATTACGAATACGTGTGCCAAATATCTCGAAAAAATATTCAAAATTACAGCCGCAATCTTGGAACGCGTTTTCGCTACCTGTTGATCGCTACTGTTTCCTCTTAATGTGCATTTGTATATTTTAATAATTTTAATGTGAACAGTTTTAAAGTACATAAATTCAATAAGTGTATAGTGTATCTATAGATTCTTGTAAAATAATCAAAAACCATGCCAAAGCAATCAATAAAAAAACAAAAAAAAGTAGAATTTCAAGAAGACTCAAACGACAATACTACCTCAAATTCAAATTCTGCTTTTGGTGAAACTACTTATTATAGCGCAAATTCAAATTTTGTTTCTGTTGAAAGTAGTTCATCTAATGCCCAAATTCAAAATACATATGTATAATACAGTCTAATAAAATGTTCGCACTTGAATTTTTTAGATTCCTAACCTTAATATATAATAGGTAAATAACATTGGTTTTATTTCAACATGACGTAAGTTTGACTGTTTAGTTTTGGTTTCCAAAAAACAGTAAAAAATACGCATGTGAGTTTTACTTACAGAATAATAATTCAACTGTTTTAATTTCAGGTGAGGAAACTATCAAGGAGATTAGCTCGATGAATTATTACGCATATCGTTTGATGATTCGTCAAAATGCTGATGATTATTTGCTTCGATGTCGTCGATTGTTTCAGCAATAGTGCGTCGACATGTACGTAAAAATCGAAACAGAGAGCTTAACTTTCATTGGCTTAAATCAAGCCTCTTCTGAAGAGTATATCCACTTACGCGATGCAATTAGTACTAAAGGAAAGGCAACTAGTATTGGTCGATTGGCTATTCTGCCAGCGACGTACACAGGTAGTCCACGTCATATGCATGAATATGCGCAAAATGCAATGACATATGTTCGTCATTACGGTCAGCCAGATATGTTCATTACTTTTACGTGTAAACTAAAATTGATTGAAATTAGCCACACGCTACCTCTCGGACAAACGCCAAGTAATAGACACGACATCACACCACGTGTTTGAAAGCTATGAGAATGAGTTTAATCCTAGGAAGATATTACTAATGAAATAAAATATTTTAGTAGTTCCAAAATGACACAAAATCTAGGCATCGGATAAAAAAGTTTATTTGAAGAAAGTGTATTTTTTTGTTCTTCTTAATGGCGGTACAGGCTCGTTTTTTTAATATTGTATTTAATTACAGAGTAATTTCCACATATTTTTCAAATAGTATAGTCTATTTTTCAAATTGGGCTCTGTACCGCCATTCTTTATTATATTACGAATACGTGTGCCAAATATCTCGAAAAAATATTCAAAATTACAGCCGCAATCTTGGAACGCGTTTTCGCTACCTGTTGATCGCTACTGTTTCCTCTTAATGTGCATTTGTATATTTTAATAATTTTAATGTGAACAGTTTTAAAGTACATAAATTCAATAAGTGTATAGTGTATCTATAGATTCTTGTAAAATAATCAAAAACCATGCCAAAGCAATCAATAAAAAAACAAAAAAAAGTAGAATTTCAAGAAGACTCAAATGACAATACTACCTCAAATTCAAATTCTGCTTTTGGTGAAACTACTTATTATAGCGCAAATTCAAATTTTGTTTCTGTTGAAAGTAGTTCTTCTAATGCCCAAATTCAAAATACATATGTATAATACAGTCTAATAAAATGTTCGCACTTGAATTTTTTAGATTCCTAACCTGGTTTAACTTAAAATCATCCTTTTTATCTTTTGTAAATAAAATTTGAAAGTCATCAATTAATTGGTTGTAAGTACTTCATCTAAAACTTAAAATTTCTTAATTGATTTGTTGTTACGTTTTTATTTTTAGTCAAATATTTTTCAACAATTTAAAATAACAGTAAGTAGACAAAATTAGACTGATATATTTATTGAAGGTTTTTTAAAAAGTGAAAGCATGGACTACATGGAGGAACAACTTGATCGACGTCAAGAGATCAAGACAGCAATGAAAAGAGCAATTCTTCAAGATCTGCAGGTACTACTTCATGAACATCATCCATTGGTCAAGCTGTTTAAGACTGCTTTGGAGCGCATGCCAAATGATGACTAGAAAGTTTTAATCAGAGCGGGTAAACGACCAGCTGGACCACACAAACACATATTTAATGCCCCAACAATATATGAAGTTGCCATCCTTATGTTGGTGAAAACTTCGAAAAACGCAATATTATGCTTACACGCCGCAATGCTTGGCAACTGCAACAAATATCTCAAACACGTCGTTCCTATGACACGCTGCAATAACCGCTGATGTTTTAGCAAGGTGAAGAGGGACATTATTTTAATATCAAAATGAGAAATCCATTGAATGGTGAGTATAGGTAAATAACATTGGTTTTATTTCAACATGACGTAAGTTTGACTGTTTAGTTTTGGTTTCCAAAAAACAGTAAAAAATACGCATGTGAGTTTTACTTACAGAATAATAATTCAACTGTTTTAATTTCAGGTGAGGAAACTATCAAGGTGATTAGCTCGATGAATTATTACGCATATCGTTTGATGATTCGTCAAAATGCTGATGATTATTTGCTTCGATGTCGTCGATTGTTTCAGCAATAGTGCGTCGACATGTACGTAAAAATCGAAACAGAGAGCTTAGCTTTCATTGGCTTAAATCAAGCCTCTTCTGAAGAGTATTTCCACTTACGCGATGCAATTAGTACTAAAGGAAAGGCAACTAGTATTGGTCGATTGGCTATTCTGCCAGCGACGTACACAGGTAGTCCACGTCATATGCATGAATATGCGCAAAATGCAATGACATATGTTCGTCATTACGGTCAGCCAGATATGTTCATTACTTTTACGTGTAAACTAAAATTGATTGAAATTAGCCACACGCTACCTCTCGGACAAACGCCAAGTAATAGACACGACATCACACCACGTGTTTGAAAGCTATGAGAATGAGTTTAATCCTAGGAAGATATTACTAATGAAATAAAATATTTTAGTAGTTCCAAAATGACACAAAATCTAGGCATCGGATAAAAAATTTTATTTGAAGAAAGTGTATTTTTTTGTTCTTCTTAATGGCGGTACAGGCTCGTTTTTTTAATATTGTATTTAATTACAGAGTAATTTCCACATATTAATATATTTTTCAAATTGGGCTCTGTACCGCCATTCTTTATTATATTACGAATACGTGTGCCAAATATCTCGAAAAAATATTCAAAATTACAGCCGCAATCTTGGAACGCGTTTTCGCTACCTGTTGATCGCTACTGTTTCCTCTTAATGTGCATTTGTATATTTTAATAATTTTAATGTGAACAGTTTTAAAGTACATAAATTCAATAAGTGTATAGTGTATCTATAGATTCTTGTAAAATAATCAAAAACCATGCCAAAGCAATCAATAAAAAAACAAAAAAAAGTAGAATTTCAAGAAGACTCAAATGACAATACTACCTCAAATTCAAATTCTGCTTTTGGTGAAACTACTTATTATAGCGTAAATTCAAATTTTGTTTCTGTTGAAAGTAGTTCATCTAATGCCCAAATTCAAAATGCATATGTATAATACAGTCTAATAAAATGTTCGCACTTGAATTTTTTAGATTCCTAACCTGGTTTAACTTAAAATCATCCTTTTTATATTTTGTAAATAAAATTTGAAAGTCATCAATTAATTGGTTCTAAGTACTTCATCTAAAACTTAAAATTTCTTAATTGATTTGTTGTTACGTTTTTATTTTTAGTAAAATATTTTTCAACAATTTAGAATAACCGTAAGTAGACAAAATTAAGCCGAAATTAAGACAAAATTAATTAATTAGCCGGTAGCAGGTAGGAACTCCTTTTGGATAGTCCTATCAGGGAAATTGAATCAATCCCTGCCTTCTGCAGATTCCAGGTGTTTCCTGACCCGGGAAACTAGTACCTGCTAAGGGTCCTCTGTCCAGGGTCACGGATGAAGCCCACAACGGCATCCAGGGCGGAGAAGAAGGTCTTCACAACGGTCTGGAGGACGGAGGTGGCAGCCCCCTGGTTTTAGGGCTTGTATAAAATCGAACTTGGAAATCGGCAGCTGGTTTTTCAGTATCTGTATTGAGCGGAAGTCATTTAGGCCAGAACGGTCAATACAGAATAGTACTCGGTGCGGTGGCAACCACTTAAACAGCGTGTACACAGCGGTGTAGAAAGCCAAGGGAATGACTACTACACTATTTTTCCCAGGTTAATCAATATGGCTGAGGAAATAAACGATGGCCCCGAGTACGGGCGCTTCTTAAATGGGGCAGGGGTGCGAAGAATCTCCCGCTTGGCCAAATTTGATATACAGAGAAGTTGTAGAATAGGCACATGGAATGTGCGGAGTTTATATGAACCAGGAAAAACACACAATGCCATAAATGAGATGAAAAGGCTGCAAATATCAATTCTGGGTATCAGTGAAATGCGATGGCCCGGATCTGGCCAATGCCATGTGGATGATCATGAAGTATATTATGCAGGAGAAGAGAGTAATTACCATCGTCATGGTGTAGGATTCATAGTCTCAAACGAGGTTAGCAAATGTGTTAGAGCGGTATGCCAGGTATCTGAACGAGTCATAATGATTCAGTTGAACGTGAAACCCAGAAACATAAATTTAATACAAGTGTATGCACCGACAGCGGAAAGTGAACTGGAAGAACTTGACAAGTTCTACGCCGATGTAAAAACTGTTACCGACCAACTCAAGACTAGAGATCTCACCATTCTGATGGGTGACCTTAATGCTAAGATAGGAAAAGGCAGACAAAGTAATATTATTGGCTGTTATGGACTGGGCGATAGAAATGAAAGGGGAGACTATTTCGCAGATTTTTGCAAAGAACATAATCTATGTATAATGAATACCTTTTTCAAATTACCTAAAAGGAGATTATATACGTGGAAATCTCCAGCAGATACCCCCAATAATATCGTAAGAAACCAAATTGACTACATAACCATCAGTGAGCGTTACAGAAATGCAGTAAAGTCTGTAAAAACCTATCCTGGCGCCGATGTGCCATCTGATCACAATCTATTGTTAGCCGAAATAAAATTAAAACTTAAACGGATAAAACAACCACGATCCTCTAACAAACTGGATACCGATTTTATTAGAAACAACAGTCAGGGGATTTCAAACAATTTAGAGAGCAATTTTGAGAATAGCGAACAACAAGAATCCATCGAGGATCATTGGACCCAAATCAAAACGATTATAAGCAACTCAACTCCAAACTTCAAAGAGAAAAATCAAAAGAAGCAACAGTGGATGAACGATGAGATTTTGAATTTGATGAAAAAAAGACGCAAATTTAAGAATCGAAACATCGAAATGTATAAACGCATTAATAAAGAGATAAGGACTAAAATACGAGCGGCAAAAGAAACATACTTTGAAAAAAAATGTTTAGAAATTGAAGAGTTGCAGAGAAAACATGATTCATTTAATATGTATAAAAAAATAAAAGAACTCACCGGTCAGAACAAAAAACATGCAAATAACATCGTTGATAGAGACGGAAAACTGATTATCACTGATTTGGATAAAATAGACAGATGGAAAGAATACATTGAGGAACTGTTTAATGATGAAAGGCCCGAGCTTGAAATTAACGAAGTAGTTACAGGACCTGACATAACTATGGACGAAATTGAACAAGCAATAAGATTAGCAAAGACCAGAAAAGCGACGGGACCAGACGAAATACCGAATGAAATAATAAAGCTCTTCGAAAATTCAGGTAAAAGATCTCTCCTTCATCTTTTTAATAAAGTTTATCAAACTGGCTATATACCAACGGATTGGCTGCTGTCGACTTTTGTGACGATACCTAAAAAAGCAAACGCGAAAAGATGTAGTGACTACCGAACCATTAGTTTGATGAGTCATGTTTTAAAGATATTTCTACGAATTTTGCACTCTAGGATGTACCAAAAAATAGAAGAACAGCTTGGTGATACACAGTTTGGATTCCGCAATAACCTTGGGACCAGAGAAGCACTGTTTAGTATTGAGGTTATGGTACAGAGATGCAGAGATGTCGGACATCCGGTTTATATGTGTTTCATTGACTTTGAGAAGGCCTTTGATCGGGTAAAACATACGGAAATGATTGCTATTCTTCAGAAAGTGGGTATTGATGATAAAGACCTACGCATTATCAAAAATCTTTACTGGCATCAACGTGCAAACATCAGGATTGGCTGGGACACGTCTGAAGAACTTCAAATACGAAGAGGAGTAAGGCAGGGCTGCATTTTGTCCCCACTAATATTTAACATCTATTCTGAGTTTGTTTTCAATAAAGCAGTGGATAATGCTCAATGTGGTATCAAAATGAATGGCGTCAATATTAATAATTTGAGATATGCGGATGACACGGTGTTAATTGCGAGCAATTATGAAGAACTTCAACATCTGATTAATAGGATTACCACAACGTGTGATGAATATGGACTCAAGCTAAACACCGCAAAGACCAAGGTGATGGTTGTCAGTAAGACGCCAATACAACCGGAAGTAGTAACAGCTTATGGTGAACAATTAGAAAGAACTAACAGTATCACCTACCTTGGTTGTAATCTAAATGAGAACTGGGACATGAGCAAAGAAATTAGAATACGTATAGAGAAGGCCAGAGCTGCATTCTTTAAGATAAAGAAACTTTTATGTGGAAACAACATTACTTTGAATCTTAAAATTAGATTAGTGAGATGTTATGTGTTCTCTACTCTTTTGTACGGTGTCGAAGGTTGGACTTTAACAGATGCTCTTCTCAAGAAATTGGAAGCCTTTGAAATTTGGGTATACCGAAGAATCCTACGAATAAGTTGGGTGGATAGAGTTCGTAACGAAGTTGTTTTGCACCGGATGGGAAAAGTCACAGAAGTCGTCAGAACAGTTAAAAATTGAAAACTTGAATATTTTGGCCATGTTATGCGACACCCAGAGAGATATAATATACTCCATTTAATAATACAAGGCAAGGTAGACGGAAGAAGAGGGCCAGGTCGAAAAAGAACGTCATGGCTTAAAAACCTGAGAGAATGGTATAACAGATCCTCTGCATCCCTTTTCCGAGCTGCCGTTAACAAAATTACTCTAGCCAATTTGATAGCCAACGTTCGATAATCGAGCACGGCACATGAAGAAGAAGACAAAATTAGACTGATATATTTATTGAAGGTTTTTTAAAAAGTGAAAGCATGGACAACATGGAGGAACAACTTGATCGACGTCAAGAGATCAAGACAGCAATGAAAAGAGCAATTCTTCAAGATCTGCAGGTACTACTTCATGAACATCATCCATTGGTCAAGCTGTTTAAGACTGCTTTGGAGCGCATGCCAAATGATGACTAGAAAGTTTTAATCAGAGCGGGTAAACGACCAGCTGGACCACACAAACACATATTTAATGCCCCAACAATATATGAAGTTGCCATCCTTATGTTGGTGAAAACTTCGAAAAACGCAATATTATGCTTACACGCCGCAATGCTTGGCAACTGCAACAAATATCTCAAACACGTCGTTCCTATGACACGCTGCAATAACCGCTGATGTTTTAGCAACGTGAAGAGGGACATTATTTTAATATCAAAATGAGAAATCCATTGAATGGTGAGTATAGGTAAATAACATTGGTTTTATTTCAACATGACGTAAGTTTGACTGTTTAGTTTTGGTTTCCAAAACACAGTAAAAAATACGCATGTGAGTTTTACTTACAGAATAATAATTCAACTGTTTTAATTTCAGGTGAGGAAACTATCAAGGAGATTAGCTCGATGAATTATTACGCATATCGTTTGATGATTCGTCAAAATGCTGATGATTATTTGCTTCGATGTCGTCGATTGTTTCAGCAATAGTGCGTCGACATGTACGTAAAAATCGAAACAGAGAGCTTAACTTTCATTGGCTTAAATCAAGCCTCTTCTGAAGAGTATATCCACTTACGCGATGCAATTAGTACTAAAGGAAAGGCAACTAGTATTGGTCGATTGGCTATTCTGCCAGCGACGTACACAGGTAGTCCACGTCATATGCATGAATATGCGCAAAATGCAATGACATATGTTCGTCATTACGGTCAGCCAGATATGTTCATTACTTTTACGTGTAAACTAAAATGGATTGAAATTAGCCACACGCTACCTCTCGGACAAACGCCAAGTAATAGACACGACATCACACCACGTGTTTGAAAGCTATGAGAATGAGTTTAATCCTAGGAAGATATTACTAATGAAATAAAAAATTTTAGTAGTTCCAAAATGACACAAAATCTAGGCATCGGATAAAAAAGTTTATTTGAAGAAAGTGTATTTTTTTGTTCTTCTTAATGGCGGTACAGGCTCGTTTTTTTAATATTGTATTTAATTACAGAGTAATTTCCACATATTAATATATTTTTCAAATTGGGCTCTGTACCGCCATTCTTTATTATATTACGAATACCTGTGCCAAATATCTCGAAAAAATATTCAAAATTACAGCCGCAATCTTGGAACGCGTTTTCGCTACCTGTTGATCGCTACTGTTTCCTCTTAATGTGCATTTGTATATTTTAATAATTTTAATGTGAACAGTTTTAAAGTACATAAATTCAATAAGTGTATAGTGTATCTATAGATTCTTGTAAAATAATCAAAAACCATGCCAAAGCAATCAATAAAAAAACAAAAAAAAGTAGAATTTCAAGAAGACTCAAATGACAATACTACCTCAAATTCAAATTCTGCTTTTGGTGAAACTACTTATTATAGCGCAAATTCAAATTTTGTTTCTGTTGAAAGTAGTTCAACTAATGCCCAAATTCAAAATACATATGTATAATACAGTCTAATAAAATGTTCGCACTTGAATTTTTTAGATTCCTAACCTGGTTTAACTTAAAATCATCCTTTTTATATTTTGTAAATAAAATTTGAAAGTCATCAATTAATTGGTTCTAAGTACTTCATCTAAAACTTAAAATTTCTTAATTGATTTGTTGTTACGTTTTTATTTTTAGTAAAATATTTTTCAACAATTTAGAATAACCGTAAGTAGACAAAATTAGACTGATATATTTATTGAAGGTTTTTTAAAAAGTGAAAGCATGGACAACATGGAGGAACAACTTGATCGACGTCAAGAGATCAAGACAGCAATGAAAAGAGCAATTCTTCAAGATCTGCAGGTACTACTTCATGAACATCATCCATTGGTCAAGCTGTTTAAGACTGCTTTGGAGCGCATGCCAAATGATGACTAGAAAGTTTTAATCAGAGCGGGTAAACGACCAGCTGGACCACACAAACACATATTTAATGCCCCAACAATATATGAAGTTGCCATCCTTATGTTGGTGAAAACTTCGAAAAACGCAATATTATGCTTACACGCCGCAATGCTTGGCAACTGCAACAAATATCTCAAACACGTCGTTCCTATGACACGCTGCAATAACCGCTGATGTTTTAGCAAGGTGAAGAGGGACATTATTTTAATATCAAAATGAGAAATCCATTGAATGGTGAGTATAGGTAAATAACATTGGTTTTATTTCAACATGACGTAAGTTTGACTGTTTAGTTTTGGTTTCCAAAACACAGTAAAAAATACGCATGTGAGTTTTACTTACAGAATAATAATTCAACTGTTTTAATTTCAGGTGAGGAAACTATCAAGGAGATTAGCTCGATGAATTATTACGCATATCGTTTGATGATTCGTCAAAATGCTGATGATTATTTGCTTCGATGTCGTCGATTGTTTCAGCAATAGTGCGTCGACATGTACGTAAAAATCGAAACAGAGAGCTTAACTTTCATTGGCTTAAATCAAGCCTCTTCTGAAGAGTATATCCACTTACGCGATGAAATTAGTACTAAAGGAAAGGCAACTAGTATTGGTCGATTGGCTATTCTGCCAGCGACGTACACAGGTAGTCCACGTCATATGCATGAATATGCGCAAAATGCAATGACATATGTTCGTCATTACGGTAAGCCAGATATGTTCATTACTTTTACGTGTAAACTAAAATGGATTGAAATTAGCCACACGCTACCTCTCGGACAAACGCCAAGTAATAGACACGACATCACACCACGTGTTTGAAAGCTATGAGAATGAGTTTAATCCTAGGAAGATATTACTAATGAAATAAAAAATTTTAGTAGTTCCAAAATGACACAAAATCTAGGCATCGGATAAAAAAGTTTATTTGAAGAAAGTGTATTTTTTTGTTCTTCTTAATGGCGGTACAGGCTCGTTTTTTTAATATTGTATTTAATTACAGAGTAATTTCCACATATTAATATATTTTTCAAATTGGGCTCTATACCGCCATACTTTATTATATTACGAATACGTGTGCCAAATATCTCGAAAAAATATTCAAAATTACAGCCGCAGTCTTGGAACGCGTTTTCGCTACCTGTTGATCGCTACTGTTTCCTCTTAATGTGCATTTGTATATTTTAATAATTTTAATGTGAACAGTTTTAAAGTACATAAATTCAATAAGTGTATAGTGTATCTATATATTCTTGTAAAATAATCAAAAACCATGCCAAAGCAATCAATAAAAAAACAAAAAAAAGTAGAATTTCAAGAAGACTCAAATGACAATACTACCTCAAATTCAAATTCTGCTTTTGGTGAAACTACTTATTATAGCGCAAATTCAAATTTTGTTTCTGTTGAAAGTAGTTCATCTAATGCCCAAATTCAAAATACATATGTATAATACAGTCTAATAAAATGTTCGCACTTGAATTTTTTAGATTCCTAACCTGGTTTAACTTAAAATCATCCTTTTTGTATTTTGTAAATAAAATTTGAAAGTCATCAATTAATTGGTTCTAAGTACTTCATCTAAAAATTAAAATTTCTTAATTGATTTGTTGTTACGTTTTTATTTTTAGTAAAATATTTTTCAACAATTTAGAATAACCGTAAGTAGACAAAATTAGACTGATATATTTATTGAAGGTTTTTTAAAAAGTGAAAGCATGGACAACATGGAGGAACAACTTGATCGACGTCAAGAGATCAAGACAGCAATGAAAAGAGCAATTCTTCAAGATCTGCAGGTACTACTTCATGAACATCATCCATTGGTCAAGCTGTTTAAGACTGCTTTGGAGCGCATGCCAAATGATGACTAGAAAGTTTTAATCAGAGCGGGTAAACGACCAGCTGGACCACACAAACACATATTTAATGCCCCAACAATATATGAAGTTGCCATCCTTATGTTGGTGAAAACTTCGAAAAACGCAATATTATGCTTACACGCCGCAATGCTTGGCAACTGCAACAAATATCTCAAACACGTCGTTCCTATGACACGCTGCAATAACCGCTGATGTTTTAGCAAGGTGAAGAGGGACATTATTTTAATATCAAAATGAGAAATCCATTGAATGGTGAGTATAGGTAAATAACATTGGTTTTATTTCAACATGACGTAAGTTTGACTGTTTAGTTTTGGTTTCCAAAACACAGTAAAAAATACGCATGTGAGTTTTACTTACAGAATAATAATTCAACTGTTTTAATTTCAGGTGAGGAAACTATCAAGGAGATCAGCTCGATGAATTATTACGCATATCGTTTGATGATTCGTCAAAATGCTGATGATTATTTGCTTCGATGTCGTCGATTGTTTCAGCAATAGTGCGTCGACATGTACGTAAAAATCGAAATAGAGAGCTTAACTTTCATTGGCTTAAATCAAGCCTCTTCTGAAGAGCATATCCACTTACGCGATGCAATTAGTACTAAAGGAAAGGCAACTAGTATTGGTCGATTGGCTATTCTGCCAGCGACGTACACAGGTAGTCCACGTCATATGCATGAATATGCGCAAAATGCAATGACATATTTTCGTCATTACGGTCAGCCAGATATGTTCATTACTTTTACGTGTAAACTAAAATGGATTGAAATTAGCCACACGCTACCTCTCGGACAAACGCCAAGTAATAGACACGACATCACACCACGTGTTTGAAAGCTATGAGAATGAGTTTAATCTTAGGAAGATATTACTAATGAAATAAAAAATTTTAGTAGTTCCAAAATGACACAAAATCTAGGCATCGGATAAAAAAGGTTATTTGAAGAAAGTGTATTTTTTTGTTCTTCTTAATGGCGGTACAGGCTCGTTTTTTTAATATTGTATTTAATTACAGAGTAATTTCCACATATTAATATATTTTTCAAATTGGGCTCTGTACCGTCATTCTTTATTATATTACGAATACGTGTTCCAAATATCTCGAAAAAATATTCAAAATTACAGCCGCAATCTTGGAACGCGTTTTCGCTACCTGTTGATCGCTACTGTTTCCTCTTAATGTGCATTTGTATATTTTATTAAATTTTAATGTGAACAGTTTTAAAGTACATAAATTCAATAAGTGTATAGTGTATCTATAGATTCTTGTAAAATAATCAAAAACCATGCCAAAGCAATAAAAAAAAAACAAAAAAAAGTAGAAATTCAAGAAGACTCAAATGACAATACTACCTCAAATTCAAATTTAGCTTTTGGTGAAACTACTTATTATAGCGTAAATTCAAATTTTGTTTCTGTTGAAAGTAGTTCATCTAATGCCCAAATTCAAAATACATATGTATAATACAGTCTAATAAAACGTTCGCACTTGAATTTTTTAGATTCCTAACCTGGTTTAACTTAAAATCATCCTTTTTATATTTTGTAAATAAAATTTGAAAGTCATCAATTAATTGGTTCTAAGTACTTCATCTAAAACTTAAAATTTCTTAGTTGATTTGTTGTTACGTTTTTATTTTTAGTCAAATATTTTTCAACATTTTAGAATAACAGTAAGTAGACAAAATTAGACTGATATATTTATTGAAGGTTTTTTAAAAAGTGAAAGCATGGACAACATGGAGGAACAACTTGATCGACGTCAAGAGATCAAGACAGCAATGAAAAGAGCAATTCTTCAAGATCTGCAGGTACTACTTCATGAACACCATCCATTGGTCAAGCTGTTTAAGACTGCTTTGCAGCGCATGCCAAATGATGACTAGAAAGTTTTAATCAGAGCGGGTAAACGACCAGCTGGACCACACAAACACATATTTAATGCCCCAACAATATATGAAGTTGCCATCCTTATGTTGGTGAAAACTTCGAAAAACGCAATATTATGCTTACACACGCCGCAATGCTTGGCAACTGCAACAAATATCTCAAACACGTCGTTCCTATGACACGCTGCAATAACCGCTGATGTTTTAGCAAGGTGAAGAGGGACATTATTTTAATATCAAAATGAGAAATCTATTGAATGGTGAGTATAGGTAAATAACATTGGTTTTATTTCAACATGACGTAAGTTTGACTGTTTAGTTTTGGTTTCCAAAAAACAGTAAAAAATACGCATGTGAGTTTTACTTACAGAATAATAATTCAACTGTTTTAATTTCAGGTGAGGAAACTATCAAGGAGATTAGCTCGATGAATTATTACGCATATCGTTTGATGATTCGTCAAAATGCTGATGATTATTTGCTTCGATGTCGTCGATTGTTTCAGCAATAGTGCGTCGACATGTACGTAAAAATCGAAACAGAGAGCTTAACTTTCATTGGCTTAAATCAAGCCTCTTCCGAAGAGTATATCCACTTACGCGATGCAATTAGTACTAAAGGAAAGGCAACTAATATTGGTCGATTGGCTATTCTGCCAGCGACGTACATAGGTAGTCCACGTCATATGCATGAATATGCGCAAAATGCAATGACATATGTTCGTCATTACGGTCAGCCAGATATGTTCATTACTTTTACGTCTAAACTAAAATGGATTGAAATTAGCCACACGCTACCTCTCGGACAAACGCCAAGTAATAGACACGACATCACACCACGTGTTTGAAAGCTATGAGAATGAGTTTAATCTTAGGAAGATATTACTAATGAAATAAAAAATTTTAGTAGTTCCAAAATGACACAAAATCTAGGCATCGGATAAAAAAGTTTATTTGAAGAAAGTGTATTTTTTTGTTCTTCTTAATGGCGGTACAGGCTCGTTTTTTTAATATTGTATTTAATTACAGAGTAATTTCCACATATTAATATATTTTTCAAATTGGGCTCTGTACCGCCATTCTTTATTATATTACGAATACGTGTGCCCAATATCTCGAAAAAATATTCAAAATTACAGCCGCAATCTTGGAACGCGTTTTCGCTACCTGTTGATCGCTACTGTTTCCTCTTAATGTGCATTTGTATATTTTAATAATTTTAATGTGGACAGTTTTAAAGTACATAAATTCAATAAGTGTATAGTGTATCTATAGATTCTTGTAAGATAATCAAAAACCATGCCAAAGCAATCAATAAAAAAACAAAAAAAAGTAGAAATTCAAGAAGACTCAAATGACAATACTACCTTGTTATATATTTAGTAGTTAAGATCTAAGGCTACTAATATCTACCTTAGTTACTAATGTTCTTATGTTTCTAGATTAATATAATGTTGTCACTGCCCTTAAATATAATTGAAAAAAATACTGTTAACATGTCCATTTCTTGTATATAAAATTGGCGACGAGATTAGTAGAATGGACATTAAAAAGCTAAAAAAAGTACGAGCCTGTTTACGAGGCACTCTGACAAAAACTGAAAACTGTTTACATGAACGAGAAATCACAAACGAAGAAATTGAATCCAGATTACATACGTTAGACGAAACCATAAAGAAATTTCAAAATATACAATATGATATCGAACAAGAAATTGAAGACGCAGATATAGAACAAGAAACACAAGAAAGATTTGAATTTGAAGAAAAATGGATCAAACGACCAAGATGTTTTATGTAGTACGAAAATTCAAAACATAGACCATAAGATACAATTACCAAAAGTTAATTTTCAACCATTACAAGAAACAGAAACAATTAATAACTTTACAAGGAGATTGACGGTATTTTTCCTATTAAATAACATCACAGATGAGCAAAGTAAAATTTACTTTCTATTATCTACGATCTCTCCACAACTTTATGATACTTTACATAATCTTTGTTCTCCGGAGGATCCATTAAATAAAAGCTTTGAAGAATTAATTAAACTACTTGATGACTTTATTGATCCTAAACCTAGTTTGTGGGCTCAAAAACATAAATTTGTTACACATTTACAACGACAAAATGAAACTGTGGCAACATACGCTGCAGAACTCAAGAAACTTGCTTCTAACTGTGAATTTAAATGCCAGAATTGTTGTAAGTCCAAAATAGATGGATTTTTATCGTTACAGTTTATCAGAGGATTGCATGACAGCGAAATTCGAATAAAAATTCTGCAAGACAGAGAAATACACACATTCTCAAAATTAGTTCAGATAGCTACATCAATTGAAATGGGAAAAATAGAAAACAATAAAATATCTGCAGACATACGTAATGAAATTGAAAAGGTGAACAAATTATCGACATCTGTAAAAAACCCTCAAAGATCATGTACTTACAAGAAAAAACATGATAATATAACATTAAAAGACTTAAGGGGAAAATGTTTCAGATGTGGACAACCAGATCATAGGTCCAACGAATGTTGGGCCATTAAAAGAACTTGCCACAAATGTCAAATAGAGGGACACCTAGCAAACGTTTGTTTAAAAAGAAACAATGCACTCCAGATTAATGATTGTACCAGTAATACAAGTGAAGAATCTATCGGCGAAATAAACCTCGTTAAGGATGAACGATCTGAAAAATATACAATTACAATCAGTATTGAAAATAGGCCAGTTACTATGGAATTTGATACAGGGGCTACACTATCTCTTATATCACTAAAATTGTACAAACTAAACATTCCAAAGAAAATTTTTAAAACAGACTTAATATGAAGAACTTACACAGGAGAAGTAATCAAACCTACTGGAGTTGCTTATGTTAAATGTAACTACAAGAACCAAACCTTCTTCAGCAAATTATATATTATAGCTAAGGACGTTGATCCTTTATGCGGACGTAACTGGATGAAAGAAATAAATATTGAATTGGCAGATGTACGAAGACTACAAACTGTTGAAATACCCAAATTAGACCAACTTCTTGAAGAATTTGCAACATCAGTATTTAGGTCAGACCTAGGAAAAATACCAAATTTCAAAGCTCGTTTGAACTTACAGGAAAATACACAACCAATTTTCATTAAGTCTAGAAGAATTCCATACGCTCTAAAATCGAAAGTAGAAGCAGAAATAGAACGGCTAAGTTCTGAAGGTATTATAACAAAAATCGACCATAGTAATTGGGGTACACCTATTGTACCTATTGTTAAACCTAATGGGAGTATCAGACTATGTGCCGATTACAAAATAACTTTAAATAGAGTTATTAAAGACGAAAAATACCCGATACCTATCATAGAAGATATTTTTGCCAAAATGAATGGGGTAAATTATTTTGCACATTAGATATTAAACAAGCTTACCTTAATATGGAGATGGACGAAGACAGCGCCCTAATACAAACTTTAAGCACTCATATGGGAACATACAAAGTAAACAGACTGATGTTTGGTGTAAAAGTGGCTCCCAGTTTATGGCAAAGATTCATGGATAATTTACTTAAAGGTTTAGAAGGCGTACAATGTTTTTTTGATGATATAATAATTCAAGGATCAACAGAAGACTAGCTATTACTAAGATTAAGAGAGGTACTTACCAAGTTAAAAGAAAATAACCTACGGGTGAATAAAGAAAAATGCCAATTTTTTAAAAAGAACATAAACTATTTAGGACATAAAATTGATAAAGATGGGCTCCATAAGAACAAAGACAAAATTAAAGCTATAATAGGTATGGAACGGCCTTCTAATATAAACGAATTGCGAACTTTTCTGGGTATGGCTAATTACTACAACAAATTTATTGCTAATCTTGCGTCTATATCAAATCCTCTAAATCAACTCTTGAAGAAAGATAACAAGTTTACCTGGACTGTGAAATGCGAAGAAAGTTTTAACAGAATTAAAACGGAAATTGCAAGTGAAAACGTATTAACACATTTCGACCCGAGAAAACCTGTAATCATAGCCACGGATGCTTCACCAACAGGACTTGGAGCAGTCCTTTCACACATAGTTGAAGACGGCTCAGAAAGACCGATAGCTTTTGCGTCAAGAACCTTAACCAATGCCAAAAAGAATTACAGTCAGATTGATAAGGAAGCGACTGCGATATACTGGGGTATAAAGAAATTTTTTCATTTTTGCTATGGGCGAAAATCTTTCATCCCCACCATAATCTACCAGAACTGAGTACAATGAGACTTTTTCATTATGCTCATTTTTTATCTGGATTTGATTATGATATACAGTACAGAACAAGCACAAAAAATGCTAACGCAGACTTCTTGTCGCGGTTTCCTGTTGAGAACACAAATACATATGAAGTAGATCAACATGGCTTATACCAAATAAAACAAATTCAAATATTAGAAATTAGCCCAGATATAATCGCTAAGGAGACAGAAAATGATATCGAATTACAGAAAATAATTAAAGCACTAAGAACAGGTCAATCTCTGAAACAATATGGATACAAAGACAATGAATTTACTTTACAAGATGACTGTATTTTAAGAGGAACAAGGGTCGTAATACCACATAAATTTCGTATTTATTCTTAATTTAATCTTAATTTATTCTTAACGAACTGCACGCGGGACATATTGATATATTCAAGATGAAACAACTAGCACGCAGTCATGTCTACTGGAAAAATATTGATAAAGATATTGAAGAAAAAGTGAAATCATGTAGATCATGCCGTTTAGAACAAAATGAACCAGCAAAGACACATTTACATCACTGGGAAGAGCCCACAGGTCCCTGGCAAAGAATCCATATTGACTTCGCTGGACCAATTTCTGGTTCTCAACTATTCATTGTGGTAGATGCATATACAAAATGGGTGGAAATTATATCTACAAAGGTAACAACTAGCTGGTGGTGTATACAAACGCTAAGGCAAATATTTCCCACGTTCGGAAATCCATATGTGCTGGTATCTGACAACGGCCGACAATTTGTTTCAGCAGAATTTAACAAATTTCTATCCAATTGCGGTATCACCCATAGAACTATTGCTCCATATCACCCAGCAACGAACGGTCAAGCAGAACGATTTGTACAAACTATAAAAAGGACCCTGCGCAGCTTAGCGGGGGAGAGCAATAGCTTAACTGATAAACTACTTAAAGTACGAACACGTTTACGTCGTACACCAGGTGTTAACGGTTTCACCCCGTATGAGCTTATGTTCGAACGAGAAATTAGAACGGATCTTCATGCAATGTTAAGAAAACCTTGCAAACACACAACTTCCTTTCCATCAGACAGGCCTACACCTGGTAGGGAATTTGCATTGGGAGACAGAGTTCAGGCTAGAAAGTACTGCAGTGATTAACGATGGGTATTTGGAAAGGTAATCAGACGCATAGGTTACTTACATTATGAAATACGAACAGATGATGGTCTACTTTGGAAACGTCACTTAGATCAGCTGCTGCCAGCACCTCTAGTCTTGTAATTGGGAATTGGGGCGGACTGTTATATATTTAGTAGTTAAGATCTAAGGCTACTAATATCTACCTTAGTTACTAATGTTTTTATGTTTCTAGATTAATATAATGTTGTCACTGTCATTAAATATAATTGAAAAAAATATTGTTAACATGTCCATTTCTTGTATATAAAATTACTCAAATGACAATACTACCTCAAATTGAGATTCTGCTTTTGGTGAAACTACTTATTATAGCGTAAATTCAAATTTTGTTTCTGTTGAAAGTAGTTCATCTAATGCCTAAATTCAAAATAAATATGTATAATACAGTCTAATAAAATGTTCGCACTTGAATTTTTTAGATTCCTAACCTGGTTTAACTTAAAATTATCCTTTTTATATTTTGTAAATAAAATTTGAAAGTCATCAATTAATTGGTTCTAAGTACTTCATCTAAAACTTAATATTTCTTAATTGATTTGTTGTTACGTTTATATATATATATATATATATATATATATATATATATATATATATATATATATATATATATATATATATATATATATTTGAAAAACAAAAAACAAAAGATGTAAATCTTTGAAACACACTCAGTGATCAAAAGATCTAAGTTATTGGTTTACTGACCAATCGTAACTAAATCAAACAAATGAAATAGAGAATGTGGAAAAATCCCCTTACGAACAATTCACACATCCACCATTTCAGGGTGGGAAAAATTTTTTTAATAGAATCAAAGATCCAAACACCTGTTCTTAGAAATGTGTTTCGCCCTCTTCAACCTCCTTGGGCTCATCAGTAAAGATGAGAGGTTGAATATCTTTAGACACATTCCATCAAAAAACAACATTCGAGACCCAGACATAGCAGGAGCGTATATCTACGCCGCATAATCTGACCATGACAGTCTCACGTTTTAATTCCCTAATTACTATAAGTAAAATATATGTTTGAAAAACAAAAAACAAAAGATGTAAATCTTTGAAACACACTCAGTGATCAAAAGATCTAAGTTATTGGTTTACTGACCAATCGTAACTAAATCAAACAAATGAAATAGAGAATGTGGAAAAATCCCCTTACGAACAATATGAAATGGTGGATGTGTGAATTGTTCGTAAGGGGATTTTTCCACATTCTCTATTTCATTTGTTTGATTTAGTTACGATTGGTCAGTAAACCAATAACTTAGATCTTTTGATCACTGAGTGTGTTTCAAAGATTTACATCTTTTGTTTTTTGTTTTTCAAACATATATTTTACTTATAGTAATTAGGGAATTAAAACGTGAGACTGTCATGGTCAGATTATGCGGCGTAGATATACGCTCCTGCTATGTCTGGGTCTCGAATGTTGTTTTTTGATGGAATGTGTCTAAAGATATTCAACCTCTCATCTTAACTGATGAGCCCAAGGAGGTTGAAGAGGGCGAAACACATTTCTAAGAACAGGTGTTTGGATCTTTGATTCTATTAAAAAAATTTTTCCCACCCTGAAATGGTGGATGTGTGAATTGTTCGTAAGGGGATTTTTCCACATTCTCTATTTCATTTGTTTGATTTATATATATATATATATATATATATATATATATATATATATATATATATATATATATATATATATATATACAAAGAGAGTCTGTAAAGTGGAATAAATTCAATATCTCAAATACTAATTGTTTTTTTGGAAAATGCTCAGACCCGTCGATTAGTATTTCAAATTGTCCTTTTTGACATTCAATAATAATGTATACAGGGTGTCCCAATTTAGAGATATGACGTCATCGTCGATTTTCTTAAATGGCAACACTGTCATTTTGATAGCTAATTTGATAGGGTTTGTAAAGTTATACATAACTGCAAAATATCAAATTTTTATTCTCTACCATTTACAAGATAATAGAAAATAACAAAGTTATATCTGTAATTTGGAATATATTCAATAATTAAAATACTAACTGTTTTTTTGAAAAATGCTCAGACCCGTCGATTAGTATATCAAATTGTCCTTTTTGACATATAATAATAATGTATACAGGGTGTCCCAATTTAGAGATATGACGTCATCGTTGATTTTCTTAAATGGCAACACTGTCATTTTGATAGCTATTTGGATAGGGTGTGTAAAGTTATACACAACTGCAAAATTTCAAATTTGTATTCTCTACCATTTAGATGATAATAAAAAATAACAAAGTTATGAAAAAGAAGTAATCAACTAATAATTGAATTTAATTATTTCAATAAATTAAGCAAAAACTCATAATGTTGCCCTCAATTATTGTCAAATTGTCAATGGGCAACGTTATGAGCATTTGCTTAATTGAAATAAATAAATTCAATTATTATTTGATTACTTCTTGTTCTTCATAACTTTGTTATTTTTTATTATCTTGTAAATGGTAGGGAATAAAATTTTGAAATTTTTCAGATGTGTATAACTTTACACACGCTATCAAAATAGCTATCAAAATGATAGTGTTGCCATTTAAGAAAATCAACGATGACGTCATATCTCTAAATTGGGACACCCTGTATACATTATTATTATATGTCAAAAATGACAATTTGATATACTAATCGACGGGTCTGAGCATTTTTCAAAAAAACAGTTAGTATTTTAATTATTGAATATATTCCAAATTACAGATATAACTTTGTTATTTTCTATTATCTTGTAAATGGTAGAGAATAAAAATTTGATATTTTGCAGTTATGTATAACTTTACAAACCCTATCAAATTAGCTATCAAAATGACAGTGTTGCCATTTAAGAAAATCGACGATGACGTCATATCTCTAAATTGGGACACCCTGTATACATTTTTATTGAATGTCAAAAAGGACAATTTGAAATACTAATCGACGGGTCTGAGCATTTTCCAAATAAACAATTAGTATTTGAGATATTGAATTTATTCCACTTTACAGACTCTCTCTGTATATAATAAGCGAGTCTTCTACAGCTGTCGCCGCTTCTCGCATCCTAATCTCCAGCGATTTCTGTCGAAGCAATCTTCAGTTTTTAAGTCTCTGGCGGTCATTGCATCTTCGACATCTTCTCTCCAGGATCGTCTTGGTCTACCTCGTTTTCTTCTTGTGGGTGGAGTCCATTTTTCTATTTTTTTCGGCCATCTATTTTCAGGCATTCTCTGAAGGTGTCCATACCAGTTAAGTCTTTTGGCTTCGATTGTGTCTATTATATCTAGATCGATTTCCATTTGTCTCCTAATATCTTCGTTTCTCACCCTATCAAGTCTAGTGAGTCGGCAACATCGTCTCCAATAGTTCATTTCCATCGCCTTGATTTTTGACTTGTTTCTTTGGTTGATTTCCCAGAGTTCAGCGCCGTACAACCCAATACTTTCTATTATTGTTTTATACATTCTTCTTTTATTTTCTTTTGTTATTTTATTACTCCACAATAGTCCGTGTAGCTGTCTGGTGGCTGATCTTGCTTGGCCAATCCTGGAATGTATTTCGTCGTTGCTCCCTGCTTTTGAAGATATTTGGACTCCTAAGTATTTGAAGACTTCTGTTGGATTTAAAGTTCCCATTTCAATTTGTAGGCGTTCTGGTGTTTCTCCTACAACTAAGTACTCGGTTTTTTGTATATTAATTGTAAGGCCCCACTTAGTGTACTCCTCTTCCAGTTTTCTGAGCATATAGTCTATATCACTCTCGTCTTCAGCTAGAATGGCTTGGTCGTCAGCGAAGTGTATTGTGTACAATCTATCGTCATCGATTGGGATGCCCATATTGCAGCACTTTCTTCTCCACAGTGAGAGTGCCTCATTTAAATATATTTTAAAGAGTGTAGGTGTTATGCAGCAGCCTTGCTTTAGGCCCTTACTAATAGGAATTTCTCTCGTTAATTTGTTTCCAGTTTTAATGTTTACCGTCATATTTTTGTAAAGCTGTTGTACTGCTTGTATATTTTTTTTGCTTATTCCTTGTTTTTCCATTGCTATCCAGAGCATTGAAAGTGGTACACTATCGTATGCCTTTGTCAGATCAATAAAAACTATATGGGTGGAAAGGTTGTGGGCTAATCTTTTCTCAATAACTTGCTTTAGAGAAAATATGCTGTCCATACAGGATCTGCCTGCACGAAAGCCATTTTGTTCTTCTACATCTGTCATCTCTTTTTCAATTTTATTTTTTATTATTTTTCCATAGAGTCTTGAGAGTGAGTTTATGACACTAAGCCCCCTGTAGTTTGAACAATTTTTTCTATCTCCTTTTTTGTATATATTGTTAATATGTGCTTTTGTCCACTCATGTGGTAAATCATGACCTTTATAGAATAAGGTGAAAACATACGCAAGTAATTCTCGTAATACTTGTGGGCTGTGTTTTAGTAATTCGTTCGGTATTCCGCATGACTTTCGATTTTTTAGAGTTCGTATTGCATTCTCGACTTCCTGTACTGTTATTTCATCGTCTTCATCGAATTCTACTTCATATGTTGTTGTACTGATGTTCGTGAATTGCGGTCTTGTTTCAGTCAAATGTTGCGAGTAATGTTCGATCCAAGATCTTTCTTCTATTAAATCTATTCTACTAGTCTCTTTTCTGTTTGTTCTCAGATTTTTTATCGTTTTCCATGCTTCTCTTGATCTTGTTGACCCTATATATTTGTTGAGCTCTTCGCATTTACTTTCCCAGGAATTATTTTTTGCTTTCGTTACTAGATTTTTTACTTCTCTGTTTGATCTTGCATACGTTCGTCTATCATCTGGGTCATTTGTTTGCAGCCATTTTTGATACGCTTGTTTCTTGTTATTTACTGCATTAGCATTTTACGTTTTTATTTTTAGTCAAATATTTTTCAACAATTTAGAATAACAGTAAGTAGACAAAATTAGACTGATATATTTATTGAAGGTTTTTTAAAAAGTGAAAGCATGGACAACATGGAGGAACAACTTGATCGACGTCAAGAGATCAAGACAGCAATGAAAAGAGCAATTCTTCAAGATCTGCAGGTACTACTTCATGAACATCATCCATTGGCCAAGCTGTTTAAGACTGCTTTGGAGCGCATGCCAAATGATGACTAGAAAGTTTTAATCAGAGCGGGTAAACGACCAGCTGGACCACACAAACACATATTTAATGCCCCAACAATATATGAAGTTGCCATCCTTATGTTGGTGAAAACTTCGAAAAACGCAATATTATGCTTACACGCCGCAATGCTTGGCAACTGCAACAAATATCTCAAACACGTCGTTCCTATGACACGCTGCAATAACCGCTGATGTTTTAGCAAGGTGAAGAGGGACATTATTTTAATATCAAAATGAGAATTCCATTGAATGGTGAGTATAGGTAAATAACATTGGTTTTATTTCAACTTGACGCAAGTTTGACTGTTTAGTTTTGGTTTCCAAAAAACAGTAAAAAATACGCATGTGAGTTTTACTTACAGAATAATAATTCAACTGTTTTAATTTCAAGTGAGGAAACTATCAAGGAGATTAGCTCGATGAATTATTACGCATATCGTTTGATGATTTGTCAAAATGCTGATGATTATTTGCTTCGATGTCTTCGATTGTTTCAGCAATAGTGCGTCGACATGTACGTAAAAATCGAAACAGAGAGCTTAACTTTCATTGGCTTAAATCAAGCTTCTTCTGAAGAGTATATCCACTTACGCGATGCAATTAGTACTAAAGGAAAGGCAACTAATATTGGTCGATTGGCTATTCTGCCAGCGACGTACATAGGTAGTCCACGTCATATGCATGAATATGCGCAAAATGCAATGACATATGTTCGTCATTACGGTCAGCCAGATATGTTCATTACTTTTACGTGTAAACTAAAATGGATTGAAATTAGCCACACGCTACCTCTCGGACAACCGCCAAGTAATAGACACGACATCACACCACGTGTTTGAAAGCTATGAGAATGAGTTTAATCTTAGGAAGATATTTATGGTTATGTTGATGGTTCATTACCAATTATATCAGATATTGACAGAGCAAAATATCACAGAGCATTAGTAATAATATGCCTTTGTATCCAATCAAATTGTTATGTTCATGCCCACAAAGCTAAATGTAGCAAAGAAACATGGAATAACCTTAAAAAAGATTTTAAAACTAATAGTATGACTACAAAATATGAACTCACAAAAAATTATTTAATATACGCCAAAGTTCCTGTTCGTCGATGAATGATTATTTGAGCAGTATTTTTCTAACTGTTCAAAAGTTGGCAGATATAGGTGAGGCCGTAGAAGATAAATGAATATCTTTTGTTATGAGAAATGGAGTCTCTGAGGAGTTCGAAAATTTTACTGCTTCACTAAATCAGCAATTAGCTGATAAATCAACATCTGAAGATGTAAAAATGCATTACTTAGTGAAAGTGAACGACGAAGAGTTAAGGAAGAATCACCACAAATAATAGCTCTTCTATCTCAAAACAAAACATTTAAGAAGTACAATATTCGTAAAGAAACCAACAAATTTGCATGTTACGGGTGTCGTGATGTCGTGACCCTAATCATAGAAAATCTTATTGCCCAAAATTATGTGGTTCTATTTCAATTTTACCAAAAGAAGAAGGAAGAAAATACATACAGTTTAAACAGAAGTGTGAAAAAGAATACTTTTTTAACTAGAGCCATGATGACATCAAATTTTCTGGTACAGTTATTTCTATTTGTGTTGCTGATAATTCTGAACTCAAGTCAAAAGGTATTGGTGATGCTGCCATTCAGTTTTAATAAGGTAACAATTTGACTAAAACCGCTACAAATGTTTTTTATGTACCTAACTTGTCAGCTAACTTGTTGAATGTTGGAAAAATGACAGAAAAGGTTATGCTGTTGTTTTTGATAGAAATGCATGCACATATATGCTAGTTCATATTTTTAACTTAGGGGTGAAGTAGAATTTTCATCTAATAAAAACAAACGGTTTGTACAATATTTATAATTTTAAACAAGAATCCACGACTTGACATAAATAAAAACAGGACAAAATTGAACATAGTGATCCAACCGCTCCCAAAATATATGTTTCGGCCCTCTTTTGACTCGTTCTTTAAAGACATTTGAAAGATATTAGTGTTTTTATTTATGTGCCACCCCTTGTAGCCTCAAAATTTATATTTGAGCCTAAAATGTAGACTCTGATGTAGCAGACACATGAATAAAAAGTCCACTCAACGCACCTCATATTTTTTTATAATACTTCAAACAGTCCATTGAAATGTTACACTTTTTAGGCCGTACCTTGCATTTGTTAGAGGAGTCAATTTTATTTTTTCATTGTGTAGAGGAGATCAGTACTAGCTTAAGTTTAAGTTTTTGGGGTCGCCACCCTTGTACCCCTGCCGCCATCTTGGAAAACGGGTGCAAAGGGGTTTCGCGCTATATCTCGTAAACTACCAACCCTATGGAAAATACTAAAAACCCTAATAAAACATAAAACGTAGCAAATTAAATTGTCTACAATTTTGTTTCTATTACTTTTTATCGTCAAATGACCAACAAAAAAGATATAAACAAAAATAAGTAAAAAATTTTTAACAAGTTTCCTTTTGGACGTTATAACTTTTGTTCAGTTCATTTTACAATAAAATAACATTAACAGTAGTAATGACCTTCTTAATGTGAATACCACATTCAGTGAGCTCCAGAATAGTGTGACTTTTAAGTGGAATTTTACAAAGTTTTATGTTTTGTCTCCAGTGCATATTTATATCAAGTACGGACAGATCATCGTATCAGTAAGATTACAAAAATTACTTACAATTATTGTTTTTCTTGGTAAAATCCATTTTTTACTTCAATATCGCTAATCAAATAGTCTATCCTGTGTTGCCAGTTCTCATACGTTTTATGATGAGTACCAGATCTGGGCCCAGTAATAGTGTAACTGATGAAAGTGCTATGGAAACCATTATAACAAAGGTGTTGACGAATTCACTTACAAAAATAGAAGATAAACTTGACACATTAACTCAAAAATTTGAAGCATTAGATGCAACACTGAAGAATGCAGTCATAAAACTGAATCGCCTAGAAGAAAAGAAGAAAACAATGCAATGAAAATTGTATTAATTAACCAGACATTGGATAATTTGAATCAGACATCAAGAATGAACAGTTTAAGATTTGTTGGAGTAAAAGAAGAAGCGTCTGAAAATGTGAGAAGCAAAGTTATGACATTGATTAATGATGGAATGGAAATTAAACGTTCGCTAGTAGAAGTAACAGAATATTTAGGGTGGGCAAGATTGAAGATAACCAGAAACCTAGAAGTATCATCGTTGAATTTGTAACCAACCTGAAGCGGAATGAAGTTTATAAGTCCAGAAACAAGCTTAAAAATACGGGAATATGTCAAAGTCATGCCAATGTCAAAGTTTCGGCACCATAAGTCATCAGAGGCAACACACATTGGTCAAATGTTTTACGTTTTAAAGAAATTGGTATCTCGCTTTTAAATATGTCTTTGAGTTTTCCATAGGCTGCCCATGCTAGATTTATTTTTCTTCGTAGTTCGCATGTTTGGTTGTCTCTTGTGATCTTTATTTCGTGTCCAAGTAATATGTATTTTCCCACTAGCTCTACTTCGTTGTCTCCAATATTGATATTTCCGCTAGGTACTAGGTTTGTCATGAATTTTGTTTTGGAGATGTTTATTTTAAGACCTACACTGACACACACTAACTGAAGTTCATGTAGCATTCTACATATCTCCTTAAGGTTGTCAGAGAATAAAACTATGTCGTCTGCGAATTTCAAATTTGTTAATCTTCTACCGTCAATATTCAGGCCTCGCTCTTTCTAGTTAAGTTTTTTACAAGCATATTCTAGTACAGCGGTAAACAGTTTAGGCGATAAGGTATCGCCCTGTCGGACTCCTCTGCCGATTGGGATATGGTCCGTGTTTTTATGTAGTTTCACCGACATAGTTGCGTTCTTTTATGTATTGTAAATTAACATTGTGTATCGGTAGTGAATGCTGCATGCTTGTAGTGCTTCCAGAATTTTGTCAAATTCTACCGTCCGTGTCAAAGGCTTTATGGAAATCTACAAAAGCCAAAACGAGTGGTCGATTGTATTCGATAGTCTTTTCTATTACCGTTTTAATGCTCTGTAGGTGATCATTTGTTCCAAATCCGGTACGAATCCCGCTTGCTCCATTGGCTGGTAGAAATCAAGTTTTTCTCAAGACGATTGGTTACTATTCTTGTAAGGAGTTTGTATAAGTGACTAAGAAGGCTTATAGGTCTGTAATGTTCTAATTCATGGGGATCTCCTTTTTTGTACAATAGAACTACTTCAACATTGTGCCATTTGTCGGGTATATTACTATCTAAAAGGCACATGTTAAAAAGGTTTTTTATTTTCTTAAGAAGACAAGTGCCTCTGATTTTGATTGCATCAGTAACTACACAATCCTCGCCTGGAGATTTGTTATTCTTAGCTTTTCTTAGGGCTAGTTTTATTTCGTCTATTGTGATTTCCGGTAGCAGTTCTGATCCTTGGTTGACAATGCCCTTTTTCCTTGTTAATATTTCTGGTACTTGATCTTCTTTCCTATTTACTTTGTGTTGGCTTGTGTACAGCAATTTGTAGAAGTCTTCAACTATTTTAAGGGTTTCCTCTCTGTTGGTTGTAAGATGACCATTTCTATCTTTAATCTTTATTATCTGCCTTGTCCCCGTTCTTAGTCTTCTTCTAAATACTTTCATACTTCTATTGTTCTCAATGGTATGTTCGATTTGCTCTTGGTTGTATTTTCGAGTGTCTTGTCTAATAGCTTTGGATATTTCTTTATTTAATTTTTGTAGTTCGTTAGCTTTAGTTTCCGTGTCGCTTCTCATTTCTCTTCTTTTCTGCATTAGTTGCCTGGTATTTTGGCTGATCTTCTCTTCTTTTGAGTTCTAGGACAGAATTTGTTTTGGCTTTCCAGTAAGGCATTTGTTAATTTATTATTTAAGTCGTTTATATTACTTTCTGCTTCAGGACTGCTAAGTATGTCTGAAATGCATTGCTGAAAACTATCTACATCTGATGGTTTCATCCATGGTTTGTTCTCAGACCCTGTTCAGTCTTCAGTCAATCAGCGCGCTGAGAGCATCTCTGACCAAAAATTCAGAATGCCATTGATTCGATTACTTGGGAAAATCCATCTCCTACGTCATAATCCCCAGAACAAAAGAAATCTCGGTATAAGAGGAGGTGGATTTCCTGTCGAAAATCAGTTCGAGACTTACCTCGTAATCGAAGACTCTTAGGTTCGGTGTAGCAATACATCCACGTAGAATTTGCCTTTTATTTCTTTGCTATTTTTGATGTGAGAAAGTTGAATATTTCTTTGATATTTTATATTGCTTATTTTTGTGTTATTTCAGTGGTATCTCTGTCCGTAGACCAAGCACTCGAAAAACACATTTTCTGTGACATTTTATAGTTGCATTTATTTACTTACTGTTTGAAAATAGTCTCTTATGGTATTCCTCTTGTAGGTCAAGCATTCGAGACGTTTTCCCATTTACTTTTATCATTCTATTTGATATTCGTTTATGTTTTTGTGCTAAGTCGGTTCCTTCCGTAAGTTAAGGAAAAACTTAGAATTCTTTTTGCCATTTCATAGTTGCATATAGTTTGTTTTTTTTTCTCTACTTTTTCTAAGTCTTTCTTCTTGAAGAAAAACACTTACACTTATTTCTGTGCATATATAACTTGTCTGATTTCTCAATCACACTGCCCTAGTGATATTCCTACCTCTGTAGGTCACACACCTGAGCAGTACCTCACTGAGGCGTGATATTTTCCCAGAGAATCACGCACTCGCTCTGAATTACTTTCCTGTGCCAGTGCTGTGTACTGTACGCACTAGAAACACCGCTGAGAATCATGGTAGATACTAGAAATACATCTCGTTCCAATTCACAGGAACGTAAGGAGACCCAGGAGTCCGGTACGGCCCAGTCTACGCCAACCAGCGACCCTAGGGAACATGGCGCCCAACGCAACAACGAAACTACGACCCTAAACCCGACTGAGCAGCCGAGCAGCCCAAATTCAAGAGACCGACCACACCATCCACTCCGGAGGAACCAACAGCCAGCCCTGAACAGTTCATGCAACGTTTCTTCCAGGCGATGACGTCGCTCTCCATCCTGAGGACAACCGAGCCAGCCAAACCGAAGATCTGGACCTCGAAACCCCCAAAATTCGAAGGACGAGAGATTGAAATCCCGCTACAATTTTTAACCAGAGTAGAAGACTTCCTGACGAAACACGAAATCGACGAGGAGGACTGGGTGGATTATCTGATGGCCAACTCACTCAATGGAGAAGCTAGAAAATGGGCGCAGAGTCAAACTACAACCGAGATAGGTTACCAGACATTCAGGACTCGCCTACTAGAAAAATACGACGACCCAGCCCTCCTGTCAGCCCTCACAGTCAAGCTCTACGGCCAACGACAAAACGACGAGCCAGTCGAAGAATTCGTAACGAGAAAAGCCGCCCTCTTTAAAAGACTACTACCAAACATCCCAGAGGAACAACGCTGTAGAGTGATAGGCGAACAACTGAACCCACAAATAAGAATTTGCTTGAGACTCGGGATGCCGAAGACGGAAGACAGCTTACGAATCATAGCCAGAGAGATGGAGGACGACATCCAATATCTACAAAGGCCTCCAAGACAAGACAACAGAGACAGACCCCGCCGCTCTGAAACCATCGACGACTGGAGGACTAGAGGCACACAGAGACAGCGCCAACAACAACCACAACAAAGCCAACACCGGAAAACTCCTACAGGGGCACCAACTAACCTCTGTTGACGAACTGGTGCCCCAACTGAATCCCATCCACCTACGGTCGATGATAGCAGGACTCCCAAACCTCGGCGGAAGGATCAACAATACACGAGTGAAGGTACTAATCGACACCGGAGCATCTGGTAATTTTGTACACCGGAGGCTGATCCAGAGAGGGATCCTGCAGACTCGACCAGGATTTGTTTAGCTGGCATGCACGGATAGCAGGTCCCAGAGCCTAGGGACTGCCAAAGTCGAAATACACATGGACAACTTCTCCACAACCACAAACTGCATAGTATTTGACAACTTAAATCACGATGTCGTACTCGGAATGCCATGGTTAGAACAGGAAGAAGCCAACGTAGACGTATCCCGAAAATGTCTACACGTCGGCACCACCAGCAGAACTACAATCTACTGGAAGAACCAGGGCAAGCCACATCCCACGATACAAACGCTGGAAGCACATCAAGCTCCAAGCTTCGCCTTCCAGGCGATCCAGCAGTTGATCCAACAATATAGCGATGTACTCGACGACCGTCTACGCCAGCCCACCACAAAAGCAACTGAAATGGAAATTGAAGTGACTGATAGCCGACCTATTAACGTGAAACCGTACAAGTACTCCACAGAAAAGAAAACGATCATGTCCCGAGAGGTGAAAGAAATGCTAGCAACAGGAGTCATCCGACGCAGCAAGTCTCCATACAACAGCCCCGTGGTTATTGTAACCAAGAAAGATGGTACCCCTCGTTTCTGCGTGGACTATAGGAAACTGAACAACATCACGATCGACGAAGCCTCCAGCATGCCACCTATACATGACAGCATCAAGGAGATCGGCACAGCACAGATATTCACATTGGACTTGAAAAGCGGATTTTGGCAAGTCCCATTACACAAGGATTCTAGCCCCAAGACAGCATTCAGCCTACCAGATGGGTCAGCTTACGAAATTACAGTGATGCCCTTCGGACTCAAGAATGGACCAGCCGTGTTTCAAAAACTTATAACAACCGTCTTCGCAGGATTTATCGACGAATTTATCAAAGTATATATGGACGACATCATAATATACTCGGAAGACTGGAGCCAACATCAGAAACATCTACACCTGGTATTAGAAAGACTCCGAACTCATGGACTATGGGCATCACTCAAGAAATGTAAATTCGCTGCAGACGAGCTGGAATACCTGGGACACAAAATCACGTCAACCAACACACAACCCTTGAGCAAGCACGTCGAAAAAATCAAAGGATTCGATACACCGAGGACCATGAAACAATTGAGAAGCTTCATCGGAACAGTAACCTGGTTGAGAGACTTCATTCCCCGATTCGCCGACATCATAACTCCACTCACAAACCTCACTGCAGGAAACCGAAGACGACTGAAATGGAACGAAGCAGCAGAAGACGCCTTCAACCATATAAAACATGCAATCGAAGGACGACTGCACTTGCACAGACCAGACGCTTCCAGACCATTCAGCCTACAAACTGATGGGAGCAGTACTCTTCCAAGGGACGCAGAACAACAAAAAGGTCATCGCATACGCCTCTACCAAACTCAAGCCAGCAGAGAGACAATACCATATAAATGAGAAGGAGTGCCTCGCCCTAGTTTGGGCCCTCAAGAGATTTAAACACTTCCTCCAGGACCAACACTTCACCCTCTACACAGACAGCCAAGCTCTCCTATGGCTGGACAGATTTAAAGAAGACAAAGCGAAATTATCACGATGGGCTCTACTCCTCCAGGAGTTCAACTTCACCACAAACCATATACCTGGAAAAGAAAACGAACTCCCAGACCACCTGTCAAGCAGAAGAACGAGAGGGTGAAGTGGACCAAGATGAAGAAGTGGACCGTCTAAGTTGGCCTACCCAAGAGACGGAAGAAAAAAACACATTTCCAATATTATGCATGCTAGAATACGTGGCAGACGGACAGAACAACCCCATCCTGGACGACCTAATCGATCTACCCCTTCAGGACAAAATCAGAAGGAGTCATCTGGTGCACCACGGGATGAGGCGCTTCCACAGATGATGGCAAGAGATAACCGACCGAGGACCAAGGAGCGAAGTCGAGGAAGACCTTGTAACGATTAGTTATTACCATCGTTACTAAAATATGTATTCCAATAGGAACTAGGTACGCAACCAACTTTACTGACACTTGTATTGAAAGTTGCAGTTGATCGACGACAAAGTTGGTAACTTTTGGGGAATTCGGAATCTAGAAGTTGGTTTGTGTGTCGATACGGCTTCCGGCTGACGTGATTGTCATTGCAGAAGGGGCTGTTCGTCACTTCAATCTCGGCTTTTGTTGAAACCACAAACCAATCTCACCAGTGGCCATTACAAAGAATATAAAATTTTGGTTGAAATGTTTTAATAGAATATTAGTTTACGTGAGAAGGAGTTGTTTTGTTCTTGGTTGTTAAGTGTTTTGGGAAAGAAGAGTTTTTATTTTCCAATACCTTTTTTTGAAGAGTAATGGGTATGTATTAAAGAAATTATGTTTTTTGCTTAAATAAAAAATAACCTTGATTAAAAGTAATCTTGATTACCAGATTCATATTTACTTGTTCAAATACTTCCTTATATTCGTTTAAAAAGGCTCTTTCCAGTCAAGGATAATCAAGGTCAATGACATTTCAAGCATGTACATCAAACTTCATTTTTTACTTAGATTTTTTCTGTCAAGTTCTGATAAGGTGGTACACCTTTTTTGCAGAGGCCCTGTTTCTTGTGTGATCAAGGCAATCAGCTGATCAAGGTTTGTTTTTTTTAGCCACTGGTGGAGACCAAGATTAAGTCC
Source organism: Diabrotica virgifera virgifera (assembly GCF_917563875.1). Taxonomy (NCBI): domain Eukaryota; kingdom Metazoa; phylum Arthropoda; class Insecta; order Coleoptera; family Chrysomelidae; genus Diabrotica; species Diabrotica virgifera. The sequence continues at coordinate 78,909,138 of NC_065451.1, forward strand.
TAGGTTTTTGGAAATGGAATAGACAATCATTTTGGGTTCTTTTGGCATTGAATGGATTTTAGTTTTTGTTTTTTTTGGAGATAGATAGTTTTCCCGCTGCTAGGAAGTACCTCCTGGTCGCACCTTATCGTCGTACCTTCTGGTTGGTGAGAAGTACTCCCCCTACGGTAGGGAAAACCGGAAGATACCTTACTTGGCTCTCCCCGTATCAACTTAACCGGAGTTTGGAGAAGCCACAGGCCTACTTTTTGTAGAAGCGACAGGTTTTTATTACTAAAATTTACATCTTCAATTCTTTTACATAATTTTTTCAACTTTAACATTCTTTAATAACATAAATAACCTTAATAATCATATAAATTCATTTTTCTAAAATCGATTCACTTTATCATATTCAATATTTTTCTTTTCAACAAATTTTATGTCATTTTCATTATTGTATCTTTTATTTAAAATAGTCCGGAGATCATAACCTATCTGGTAAGATAATGTGCACAATATCTAGGGTTATTACATTACCTCTTTAATAATATTTATTGCATTCGTAATAATTGTCCGGTTTGTCATTCCGATCAGATGCGGGATTGTCAACCAATGTTGTAATACTCCTTAATAATAAGTTTTTGTACATGCATATTTAGATCAACTAACTGTCTTGGTATAATAAATTCAATACATTTTTCTTTTTCTACTGCAATATCTGTGTTATAGACAGGAGCGTACTAGCCTAGTACGTCAGGGGGTTAGCTAGTTTGTATAAATTGTATATAGAGGTTATAGGTATTTTTTTTTCATTAAACTTGTTGGTTGTACATACTTATATGTTTTATTATCCTACCATTTTAATAGTATTAGTTAGGTACAGCAATACAAGTCACTCGGCGAAGAATTCATTCAATCCTTCTCTGGCGCCCTCATACGTTCTGAGTAATATCTTCTCGGTCAGTATTCCTCTTCTTTTCATCCCTTCTTATTTCTAATTTATTTTCTATAACACTTCAGTACTTCATTAGGTATTGTCATATCTCGGGTGTGCAAATTCGACCTAACCCTATCCTGAGTCCCACTTATCAAGTCTCTTAAATATCCAGCTAGCCTAGCTTCATAAACTCTCAAAAATTAATTCAACTTCCATTACAGTCAAACACTATTAGTTTGTTACAATTGGCGCCCAACGTGGTCCCCCCGTTTCAGTAAGAGAGTACCTTTTATTTTGTCTGGTCCATTGTTGTATATTTTGTAATTATATAGAGATACATTTTTGATTCCTTTTGTACGTTATTTGGAAAATACACTAGTGCACTTGTATTGCTGTGTTGGTACTATTTCAACTTAATTTAAATTAAAATTGTAAATCTTGGGTAGGATAATATTTGAATAGGTATATTGGTTTGACATTATTTCATTCTAATCGGTTTGGTGATACCTGGATATTTATTTTTGAAAAATTTTGAATGATTTATTTTTTTTTGATATCTAGGTACATTACTACTTTTGATTTAGGTGCAGCCACAATATACTACAGTTAGCTAAATTTTTGCTAACCATAACTTATATAGTTTATAAAGTTTTCATTTTTTTTATATACATTTTCGTTTAAACATTTACTTAAATTATTTTAAATATCTACCCCAAATATATATCTCGGTTATATTTGGTTTGTCGGTTTATTAGGTCGTTAGTTTAGCAGCTCGTCGGTTGAGCAGCTCGTTTAGTAGATTGTCGGTTAATTGGGTCGTTAGTTTGTAGGGTTGGGTTCGGTTTGTCGTTGTTGGGTTGGGTTTACTGTTACTAAATTTTTCCTACCACCATGTGTACCTTTCAGCCAGAGCATTTGTTAGTTAAGGAGGTAGATTATGAGCTGAGGATAAGGGAAATAGAGGTTGAAGAATCCGCTAAATGTGATAAAAAAACGCAGTCTATTGCGTGGTGCTCTTAAACAAGAGCAAGGAAATAGGAGTTTCCGTCAAATTTCAGCTGCAGCTATCCCTTTCCTGGAACAACAACAGGGAATAAATGAGACAATCGAGGATCTTACTCAAAAGATATCCAATTTTAGAGGAACTGTCCATGATAGCATGTATTCTAGATACATTTCACGTCTTGCTCATATCTCTGGTCGTGTCCACTTATTATGTTGCTCAGATGAGGAGTCTAAAGGAGATTTGTCTTACAAATTTTATGTCATTTTCATTATTGTATTTTTATTTAAAATAGTTCGGAGATCATAACCTATCTGGTAAGATAATGTGCACAATATCTAGGGTTATTACATTACCTCTTTAATAATATTTATTGCATTCGTAAGTATTGTCCGGTTTGTCATTCCGATCAGATGCGGGATTGTCAACCAATGTTGTAATACTCCTTAATAATAAGTTTTTGTACATGCATATTTAGATCAACTAACTGTCTTGGTATAATAAATTCAATACATGTTTCTTTTTCTACTGTAATATCTGTGTTATAGACAGGAGCGTACTAGCCTAATACGTCAGGTGGTTATCTAGTTTGTATAAATTGTATATAGGGGTTATAGGTATTTTTTTTTCATTAAACTTGTTGGTTATACATACTTATATGTTTTATTATCTTACCATTTTAGTAGTATTAGTTAGGTACAGCAATACAAGTCACTCGGCGAAGAATTCATTCAATCCTTCCCTGGCGCCCTCATACGTTGTAACGGGCACGTTACTAACTTAGCTCTTTAATTATTTTTATAATTATTTTCCCTCGCTCTCCCATTTAAATTCTCTAATTTCTCGTATAGGACCACTGACGTGACGTCACACCTCGGTGATGGAACGTACTCCACCTATCGAGAATTATTTCGCGTTCTGTGAGTTTGACGTCGTACTCTTGGAAGGAGAGACGAATGTTCATCACTTGATTTGTGGCTGTAGGTGAAGTTGGTTGCTATTATGGAATATTAGAATGGCGGTTGATTTTTTATTTTATAACATCAGTGAAAAGTGAAAAAGTTACCACAAATGGTTTTCTACAGTAGGGAGGCATGTGGGTAGCACAACCGCTCTTGGAATCGGAATAGAAATCACCGGTAATAAAATCTTTTTTTATAATAATTTTTTTTTGTTAGCCTTGAATATTAAAATATTAGTCCCATTGTTAAAATTTCTTAGTCAACTCATTATTTGGATTTTATGTAGATTATTTCGATTATTGAGTATTCATTCAAAGAAAATTATACATTAATATATTTTTTTGGTTAGACATAACCAAACATATGCAGTCCTCAAATTAATATTGGAAATAAGTATCATTTCTCTGTAGGTTTTTGAACATCCAATATTTTATAAATTCAATATTTTTACAGATATTTCCTTAAATTAATCATATTCAAATTACAAATTCCATGTCATTTGTTCATGTATTCACACTCAAAATAGTTCAAGGTTACCTGAGATTGGTTTTTGTTACATTTTTAATGGTCGGTTTTTCTATACTATTGCTTCTAAAAAGTTCCTCAATTATTTCTCCTTCCCTTTACTTTTTGCTCATGTTTGAAATGAGAAATAAAACTGGGAATATTTTTTAGCCATTTTGGAGTAACCACATGGTGAACTCATAGCCCTTTGACACCTAGGGAAACCACTACAGCCACAGTCAAGTCACCATGGGAATATGTCGATTTGGGAGCAAGCGATGGGACATTCCAGTCCCACTTTTGTCATCTTTACACCGGTATCTACGGGAAACATGGTTCAGCACCTCCTCTGGTGGCAATTTTATGGGTTGCAGCATCAGACTTCACCTTGAGGTCGTCCGATGAAGGGATTGGTTTGGGAACATTTAGTGTTGTGCTTTAAGTAACTATGGGTTTTTACGTTTCAGACATTTGATTTAATGAAATATGTTTTTTTTCAGATTTAGTTTACCTCTGTTTTTTTTATATGACATATTTGTATAGTATGGTATTAAGTTCCCAAACTCATGTATAAACCTGCGGTATCGTATGTTGAGCTCGGCATATTTGCCAAAAAGGTATTAGGTTTTATATTTTATTGGTAATTTAGACGATTTTATGTCATTATGTAAATTTAGGTTGTATTATTTGCTTGTTTCCCAAATATTTTATTGTTATTCGCTTTATTTTGTTTGTTGGGTTAATTCGTCGCTACTTTATTTCATTTCATTTGCTCGGTTAATTTAGGTCATCGTTTTGATATGTATCTCAACTTCTTTTAGTATTTTCCCTTAGTCAGGCTCATGCCTCTATACATATATATATATATATATATATATATATATATATATATATATATATATATATATATATATATATATATATATTTATGCACAGATATCAAAGTGAGGTCCTGACATTACGCGCACTTAGTGAGGACCGGTAGAAAACGTAGACATAATCGTTTCATCTCTTCATAGTGACCTTGACAAGTAAATAGCAATTAAAAAATGACCAGTATACACAAAAAAAATTACGTGTATTTGTCCCGTATTGTTCAAGTATATTGCCACCCAAGTGAGGCCATTATACCCAGCTATTAAAGCGAGACTGTATATAATTTTTTGTTATGCGCACAAAGTGAGGACAACTTTACGTGTATATTTTCTTACAGCTCATCAAGTGAGGACCATACAGTGTTGTCGGTAAATATGAGATTAGTCGTTTCTACCGACGTTTCCTGTTTCAGTCACTTGTAGTTATAAGAAGGATGTGGACGATTTGTTCTTGCTCGTACTGTTTGTTAATTTTATTTACAGGCAAAACACTTATTTGATTTCAGCTCCACTAAACTAACAAAAATAAAACTAACAAAATAAAGATAAACAAATTAATAACTTTAATACCTACAGGGTGTTTGGTAAAGAATGGGCCATAGCTTTACCTTAGATTCCTGTGAGCTCTAAATAGGTCGATTTAAGCTAACTTACCTTAGTAGAAAAGCTGATATTAACCTAAATACAAGGTGTCAAAGTTAAACTTTTATTTTATTTATTTTTGAATATTTCCTGACAGGCATGGGACAACAACACGAAATTTGGTAAGTGGTGCTCTTATTGTATAATCTACTAAATTATGTGAAACAAACGTTTCTGGCTACTACCAGAGGCGTACGACAGAGAACATGGATGGTTGACCCTTCCCAAATTCTACGCCACTGGCGGAATTGCTATTTTAGTGCAATTCTTTGATTCTCCAACACTTTTTATGTAAAAAACATACTCTTCATTCGTAACGACAAAGCCATTAGTTTTCGAGATATTTAACGACAAAATAAGGGTGCCTTTTCATTTTTAAGTTCAAATATCTCGAAAACTCATGACTTTATCGTTACGAATGAAGAGTATATTATTTGCATATAAAGTATTAGAGAATCTAAAACTTATGCTAAAATAGCAGTTTTTTCAGTGGCGTAGAATGTCAACCATTCACTTTCCCCTGTCGTAGGCCTCTGGTATTAACCACAAACGATTACTTAACATAATTTAGTAGGGTGTACAGTACCTACACTTTCTGTCAAGTACCATAAGGACATGTCAAATAGTTTTTAAAGTTCTTAAAGTTTTAAATAAAGAATAAATTATTTAAAAAAATACTTTAAAATAATTTGACATCCATGTGATACTTGGCAGAAAGTGTAGGCACTGTACACCCTACTAAATTATGTTGAATAATCGTTTCTGGCTAATACCAGAGGCGTACGACAGGGGAAAGTGAATGGTTGACCCTTCCCAAATTCTACGCCACTGATGAAACTGCTATTTTAGCATAATTTTTAGATTCTGCAATACTTTCTCTGCAAATAATATACTTTTCATTCGTAACGGTAAAGTCATGAGTTTTCGAGATATTTGAAGTTAAAAATGAAAAGGCACACTTATTTTGGTTAATGTTTTATGCTCCTTCGTTTTACCTTCAAATATCTCAAAAACTAATGGATTTGTATAATAAAGTATTGGAGAATCAAAAAATTGCACTAAAATATCAATTCCGCGAGTGGCGTAGAATTTGGGAAGGGTCAACCATTCACGTTCTGCCGTCGGACGCCTCTGGTAGTAGCCAGAAACGTTCTTTTAAACATAATTTAGTAGATTGTACAATACCAGCACCATATACCAAATTTCGTGTTGTTGTCCCATACCTGTCAGGAAATATTCAAAAATAAATAAAATATAAAAGTTTAACTTTGACTTTCGGTGATTAACAACTTTTTTACCAAGGTAAGTTAGCCTAAATCGACCTATTCTAAGCTCAGGAATCTGAGGTTAAGTTATGGCCCATTCTTTACCAAACACCCTGTATATTCAATTAGATATAGATATGCACTAGTTTGATGTTAAATGTATAGTTATAAACCGCATTGTAATAGTGGTAGGGGAGCCCAAGCAGGGATTTTTGCAGTTACTCGAACGGGTCGAGCGAAACTTGGTACCCTGCAGATGTACCTCTACCGCATATTGGCTGTTAACACAGGGATGTTCGTTAAGAAGGATGTTCCGAAAAAATAAATCTATCCTTAAAAATACTCGAAATGTCAGATTAAGATAAGGTAAGTTCAGTACAAGCAAAAGAGTGTATATTTCAAAAATCTGACGATTTGAGCGGGGCGTAAGGAAATGGATGAGTCAAAAACTTTCACAAAAAAAGCGAATATTTCGCGAAGTGAACATCAGATCGAAAAACTAAAGAATACGTCTTCACTATTTTTCAAAAATCTATCAAATTAACATGACCCCCCCACGGAAAGGGGTGGGGGGTAAATTTAAAATTTTAAATACAAACCCCGCGATATTTCGCAAAATGAACATCAGATCGAAAAACTGCAAAATACACTTTCAAAGTTTTATTGAAAAATCTATCGGATGGTATCAAACACGACCCCCAACGGAGGTGAGGTGGGGGGTTACTCTAAAATCTTAAATGGGACCCCCAAATTTGTATTGCAGATTTGGATTCTTTGCGTAAAAATAAGCAACTTTTATTCGAGACATTTTTTCGAATTATGGATAGATGGCGCTATAATCGGAAAAAACGATTACCTATTGGAAATGGAAAAGTAAATTAAAAAATGGAAACTAAAGTGGAAAATTTTTTTTGGTTTTAGGACCTAATAGTCACAACCCAATTAGTCCTCATAACGCTCGAGTGACTGCAAATTTAGCATACTTTGCTCCCCCCCTATAGATTGCAACATTGTCTATAGACATGAATGCAGTAACAATAAATAAATAAATCGGAGATCCACACCCCGGATTTGAACTCGAAACCTCTGGTTTACGAATCCGAGGTCTACTCACTAGGTTATCGCTCTTATACAACAATGTTTCCTGTAACGTGGTTATATACTATTAACAGTAACTTCTTATAATACATAGACTCAAGTTTCTGAATATTTTTAATTGGCTTATTACACCAATCTAGTATGTATTTAGACCACAAACTTCAATAATATCATATTTAAAATATATTTTAGACAATAAAATGTAGTTTACTGTAAACTTATGCGATATAAATTTTGACAATGTCAAGTAATTTTATTTAGGTAGGTACCTAATAAACGTCAAAATCCTAGCTACCTATTGGTAGGGGAGCCCAAGCGGACAGCGGAGATTTTTGCAGTAACTTGAGCGCGTCAGATTATCACATGGGGAGATACCTGGTACCCTGTAGATGTATCTCTACCACACATTGGCTCTAAACACAGCGGTGTTCATTAAGGGGGGCCGAAAAAAAAATGTATCCTTAGAAAAACTCGAAATCATCAGATTACGATAAGGTAAGTTAACTACATGCAAAACAGTTTATATTTCAAAAATCTGACGATTTGGGCGCGGCGTAAGGAAATGGGTGAGTCACAAAGTTTCACAAGAAAAAAGCGAATATTTCGCTTGAATATTTGTCATAAATCTATCTAATGATACCAAACACGACTCCCCACGGAGAGGGGTGGGGGTAAAATTTAAATTTTTAATACGAAAAAGCTTAAAAATACACTTATTCAATATGTTTGAAAAATCTATAGAATGGCACCAAACACGACCCCAACGGAGATTGGGTTGGAGGGTTACTTAAAATTTTAAATAGGAGCCCCCATTTTTTATTGCAGATTCGGATTCCTTACGTACAATAAGTAACTTTTATTTGAAACAATAATTCTCCACTAAAACGGAAAACTACTTAATTTTTTTTGGTTTTAGAACCTACTCTTCACAACCTAATAGGTCCCCTAAGCGCTCGAGTGACTGCACATTTAGCATTCTTTTCTCCACTACTATATTATATGTAGTTTCATTTTTTAACTAGTGAAAAAAAGTAATACAATAAACTCGCTCTTAACGGACACCTCTCTTCGCCGGACAACTCCTCTGTACGGACGATTTTTAAAACAAAAATCATTCGACAATATGCGAACCTGTACTTTTTAACTCCTTTCAACGGACACTCTCAACAACGGACGCGGACAATAAATAATGGTACAAATGCGGACAGTAAAAAAATTTTTATCCAAATATTTTACATTATATTATGTTATAGAACTATGTACCTAGATTTACTATTTCAAATCAATACAGATGTCCATGATGAGTGATATTTGATATTACAAATGTTTAGGTTATCGGCACCAAGTAATAAAAGTTTGATGTTTCCGCTTCACATTAACAAACTGTACTGTATTAAGCAAAGCAAGTGAAATAATAAATATTACTAATGTCCTGTGTCAGCCGATGAAAAGAATGCCGATATGTACCAGGAACATTAAATTTTATAATAACGTTGTGTTTTGTCTAGAATACAATTTTAACGGAAATAGCAGATGAAGCATATTCAAAAATTCAAGTTAATTTTTGTTATTTTCCGATTAAGTTTCGCAATAGATTTTATCTGAACATCGAGCTATATAAAATTAAAGTAACTGAAATAATTTTAGTTTTAAAGGTTTTGCAACGTAAATAACATGGCGTCCACCAAAACCACCCTTTCTTTTAACTTGGTAAATAGACTGATATCTGTCAAAATATTCACGGGTTTTCGGATTAACGCCGAAATCATTCTACCGAGAATAAATTTTGTTAGAAACCTGGTTATAGGGGAAATAAAGAATCTTATTATTATTATAAATGTATCTGATTTAGTGCCTATTTTATTGCTAAATATGCCTAATTTAAAGCATCCCTCACACAATACCGATCTCACTCCCCTGGATTCACAAAAATTGAAAATATATAATTTAGTTTTAAGAGCAATACACACATGCGTCTTTCGTTGTTAATTTCTTGAAATACATAGTTGCTGTGTCTTTTATGAATGCACCTCCTTCCAAACCTATTGTAGCTTAAGTATAAAGCTAAAATATTTTTTGTTTTATTTTGGAAAAGAGTGAAGCAGTAAATTGAATTATTTTCCTTTTATGGACTGCAACGATGAGTAATAAAGACCATATTATGTATTATTTTATTTGGGAAAAGTTCACAATTTAAATTTAAATAAATAAGGAATAAATTAAATTAATTTGACGTTTCAACTTCCATTTCACTTGTTTAATATTGCAACGATTTTTTTTATTCGGGGAAAATGCCAAATGTTTTATTTTTCCAGCAATGTTTATTAAGCAAGTAGTTAGCAGCAGATACTTCAAATTCTAAACTGAATGCAGTACAGAGTACAGTTCTTTAAATTATTTATTAAATTATGCAAGAGATTAATTAATTGCAGATATGCGTCGTTCGGTTGTGTGTCTCGAGATGGAGAATTGCGAAACAACTTTATGCAATGCATTATTTGGATCCAAAAGTATGTATTTACCTACATCTTTCAAGTTTTTTTAATCAACTCTACTCTCCACACTCCGGACGGGTGATTTTTACGAACAATATTCCAGGAAATAAACAAAACTGGCGTCAAAATTGAATGTAGTTTATTTAAATTTGATTTTAGAGAAGCAAGTTTATTTGGAATTTGGTGGACAGAGGTGTAACCAGGATGATCCTCGGGGGGGGGGGGGGTTACAACTACTTGATGGTCTCTGGGGGGTATGGAATAGTAATGGTGTTAAGCGTATACAGCTCAAAGTACATCCAAATGGGGGGTTATTATAACCCCAAACCCCCCCTGGTTACGCCTATGTTGGTGGATACTGACTTTTAGAAAACTGAGGAAGATTGATTTCATAATATCGACGTAAATTGCTAACTTTATAATTTTTGACCATAGAATTACAAATAACATAATGATTTTCCGTTATTGTCAATAAACATGAAATTCTTTTCCCACTCATTATTAGAATTTGTATTTCCTTGCTCGTATTTCCTTTTGTAATTCTGATCTCTGTCGTCTTATTTTTAAGAAAACTGAAAATAAATTAAGTAAAAAATTTAGAAATTACAAAGTGTCATATTTCCTTATACAAGAAAAAAAAAGTAAAATATATAACTTCTTCATCCATTTGCCTATTCGTCAAATAGTTCATCGATTAAAATTTATTTGAACTATTTAGAATGGGAAATAAGCCACAATATTATTAAAAAAATGATTTTTATTAACGTTTCGACGCCCAAATCGGGTGCCGTTGTCAAAATACAAAATACTGTATAGTACTATAAATACTATATATACTATATACTATATATAGTACTATAAATACAAAATACTATACAGTATTTTGTATTTTGACAACGGCACCCGATTTGGGCGTCGAAACGTTAATAAAAATCATTTTTTAATAATATTGTGGCTTATTTCCCATTCTAAATAGTTAAAATTGTAAAAATGCCACAAGAAAATAGCTTCAGAACAACATTAAAAAATTTATTTGATAAAAATTAATGAAACCTAAAATATGAAACAAATCATTTATAGCTTTCCAAAGTTGCCAAAAATTCAAGATTACAATATCATTGTTTTTTAAACAATGTTATTTCTAACAAGTGTGATAAATCAATCTATACTGATAAGTGACTTTCATTCATACCGCGCCGCCCACTGTTTATTGCAGTCTTTGATGACTGAGGCAGTTCGTTCGAGACGAAAAAATGTATCTTACTACACACAACCTTGGCTTGATTCGTATTTCTTGTCAGCAATTTTAAACACATTTTCTACGCAATATCTAATATTTTTTTAAAATAATATAAATATAGCACAAAACTGAAAAGGAACTTGATAGTACATAAATATATATCGAGAGGCACAAAGAATCCTAAGAGCCGCTTTAAAGAACCTAAGTAAAATGTCAAATTAATATGCAGAATCCAAGTTTTATACGATTTATGCATCTGCCTTTGCAAATAAAAGTTTACCCGTGTAATCTGCATCTATCTAAGTTCCAAAGAGCTCTCAAGAAAACTAAATACATAATACTAAAGTAAAAATTGGTAATTATAATTTATGATGACATTCTACTACGCTTTTTAAAATCTATTATTTCGTTGTATTTGACGTTCAGCTCATACATGCTTCGGTAATACAGAGTGAAATTGCAAAATACGGAACTAAACTTACGTCAAAAATAATGATGCTCAAAAAGCTTAAACAAATATCTAACAATGTCAACTATGATAATAATATATAGGTACTGGATGTTATTATATTTTAGAAGACAAATTCTCATAAAAGCAGCAGATACCTATTCCAGAACTATCTCCAACGATGAAAATAAGGTGAAGAAATATCTAACTGGATTTATTTGTTATACTATGATAAAGTAAAATGTTCTTTATGTAAAGAAGTGTGTACATATTTGTATCAGGTGAGGATGGGGTAGTTTTTAAAGGTTGGTCAATTTAGCAATTACTTACAATAAAATATGTCGCCAATATGGGCTCTGTACCTCTTTTCCTAGCCGAGATATAGGATGGGTGTTGCTAGCTTTACCGTACAGTCAGCGGCACCCACTGTTTCTCGGAAAGGGTTACAGCAATATTTTTGTCTTTCCGTAACAAATTAGCAATAAATTAAAAATTAATTCCTTGGAGTTGAATTTTAGAGTTTCATCATTTTTTCGGGGGTGAGTTTTACGCTTGGGGATGATGGGGTAGTTTTTCTGAATTGGTTGATATACCAATCAAGAGCAATTGATTAGCAATAAAATATGCCGCTAAAATGGGCCCTCTTCTCCTTTTCATTGCCGAGATATAGGTTGGGTGCTGCTAGCTTTACCGTAAAGCTAGCAGCACCGGAAATGGCTACAGCAATAGATTTTTTCTTTCCGTAATAAATTAGCAATTAATTCCTTGGGGTTGAATTTTCGATTTTCATCATCTTTCCGGGGGTGAGTTTTACGTTAGGGGATGATAGGGTAGTTTTTGGGAATTGGTTAATATACCAATCAAGAGCAATTAATTAGCAATAAAATATGCCGTTAAAATGGGCCCTCTACTCCTTTTCATTGCCGAGATATAGGTTGGGTGCTGTTAGCTTTACCGTAAAGATAGCAGCAACCACTGTTTCTCGGAAACGGCTACAGCAATAAATTTTTTCTTTTCGTAATAAATTAGCAATAAATTAGTAATTAATTCCATGCTAATGAATTTTCGGATTTCCTTATTTTTTCGGGGGTGGGTTTTGCGCTAAGGGATGATGGGGTAGTTTTTCGGGATTGGTTAATATACCAATCAAGAGCAATTAATTAGCAATAAAATATGCCGTTAAAATGGGCCCTCTATTCCTTTTCATTGCCGAGATATAGGTTGGGTCCTGCTAGCTTTACCGTAAAGCTAGCAGCACCCACTGTTTCTCGGAAAGGGCTACAGAAATAAATTTTTTCTTTCCGTAATAAATTAGCAATAAATTAGTAATTAATTCCCTGCTATTCAATTTTCGGATTTCCTCATTTTTTCGGGGGTGAGTTTTGCGCTAAGGGATGATGGGGTAGTTTTTCGGGATTGGTTAATATACCAATCAAGAGCAATTAATTAGCAATAAAATATGCCGTTAAAATGGGCCCTCTACTCCTTTTCATTGCCGAGATATAGGTTGGGTGCTGCTAGCTTTACCGTAAAGCTAGCAGCACCCACTGTTTCTCGGAAACGGCTACAGCAATAAATTTTTTCTTTGCGTAATAAATTAGCAATAAATTAGCAATAAAATATAGTCTTAGTCTGAATTCGGCCTTATAAAGTGGTGCTGCTGACTTTACAGACATAAAAATTAGTCTGATATTTAATTTTAAATATATCATTCAAAGAAACTTTTTGTTTATTATAAGGGACTTTCTGCCCTCGGCAATAATGTAGACTTTTATTCTGCGTTTAAATTTTTAAAAAATACCTATTAATATTCTCAGGATTCGAAAAAAATAAATGCGTTTAAAAAGAGTTCGACCGAAATTTTGGGCCTAAGCTCTCAAAAAGGATTAAAGTAGGTATTATACATTTTTGTACTGTTTGAATTTATTACGCGACGATCCACTGTTTTAAAGATTGGCTGAACGATGTTGCCAGTTGTATGGTCCTCACTATGTGTATCGTAAGTTATTCAACAGGGCATAGAATATACATGGTTAGAAAATATACGCCAAAGTCAGCGCCTCTATGCGGAAAATGTCTGAACTAAAAATTGATGTGGACCATACAAAATGAGGTCCAACTTTTTTTTGTAAAAAAACAGTGTTTGCTATCAGTACATGTCTAAGAAAAAGTCTTACATTGATTGACAAAGTGAGGTCCGTATACTGGACCTCACTTTGTATAGGACCTCACTTCAACCGCAGTTTCTTTTGATATGTGGCTCACTTCATACGCTGGGAGTAAATATATATATACATATATATATATATATATATATATATATATATATATATATATATATATATATATATATATATATATATATCCCACCATGTTTCACTCTTCCATTCATTGACATTTTTCATATGTTAGGTCGTCCGACCGACATAGCTCCACAGTATATGGAGGAGCGAAAGAAATCTATGTAAATCGATTTAATTTATCATATTTCACCTTTCTACAACTTTTTAGAGGGACGACTTATTATGGTTTTTTTAAAATTTTGTATAATTTAGTTAGAGACATGACCGAGAGCCGCGGCGGCGCCACCGCTCTACGTATATTGACTGCAGTATACGAAATGTTCGTATTTCCGATGGTAGGTCTTCCGCTGAATAATTGTTTATATATTTACATAGCATAGGTATTCCGCAAATCCGGCAACACTGCATGTAATTAAATCTATTTTAGGAATATTCGACTGTTGGTCTCTCGCATCGTTTATCGCCTAATAATCTTGAAGTATTAGCACCGTTTATTTATGACCATAGTAGTTTCATAAATCAATGCGTGTATAATTTTTCAGTGTTTTTTAGTTTTGATTTTTTTGTTCCTGTTTTTTTTTTGGTTTTGTTATTTTTCTTTCCCATTGTTTATACTATGTTTATTTGTGTGTTCATTCTAGTTTTTCAGTGGTTTTGGTAGTAATTTTTTATATATGTTTTATTTTTTTAAATCTTACATTTTATTTAGATGTGTGTACATACAATTCTATAATATAAACTTTATAACCTTAAAATCTACGTGATGTTCTATTTCATCGTTATGCCTACGTCTACAAGTGGTAATTACTTGACTACTTACAGTAGTTTTGAAATTTTGAATAATTTTGAAAATGTATACCTACCTAAGTAAGCTTGATCGTAAAGCTGAATCGTAAGATTCGTAAAATATATATAGCCCAGTTGAGATAGCATTTGACCTTGCATTACGAGCTGCCCCAAATTGTATTTTTCTAATCTTTAAAGGGGTGAATATTAGTGTAAATTTAAAATCTCGACTGAATTCCGCCGTTGCGTTAGCCGCCATCTTGATTTTAAACGAGATCCGTTTTTGCTCAATATCTTCGCCATTTTCAACTTTTCGACAAAAATTATACTAACAAAAATTGTTGAAAATGTGATTTTCTATAATTAATTTTATTACAATATTTTTCGTGCGGTCGATATTTTCTGAGTTATAGCAGTCAATAAATGTGCTTTAACTGTCACTATTATTCGCAATAACCCGGAAAATATCGACCCCACGAAAAAAATTGTAATTAAAGCAATTATAGAAAATCGCATTTTCAACAATTTTAGTTTTTACACTTTTTGTCGAAAAGTTGAAAATGGCGGAGATATAGAGCAAAAACTGTTCTCGTTTTAAATCAAGATGGCGGCTAACGAACGGCGGAATTCAGTCGAGATTTTAAATTTACACTACTATTGGCCCCCCTAAAGATTAGAAAAATAAAATTTGGGGCAGCTCGTAATGCAAGGTCAGATCTGTTATTCGTTTAACCCGACTGTCGAATAAATTTTTACTTTTTACGTTGTAGCAAATTCTGGTAATCCAGGTTGTGTTAATATAATTTATGTACAATAAATTTTTAAAAATAAAGAGAAAAACGTACTCTATCATAGAGTAAATTGCATAAGCGGCAGTTTAATGTTCAGTTTGTGGGTACGCTTATTAGTCCAGATAAATAAGATTTTTCTTGTGACACATCCCCTCCAGGCCGAAAACAAATTTTTTGAGTAGTATGGACATGCATAATAATCAAATACATGTTTCCTGCAGTCGATTTTGATGATATACATAGTTATAAACAAATGAAGAACAAAATAAAGGTGAATTTTCGCTTTTTTCGTCTATTACCAAAAAGTTAAGCATTGTAAACAAATTTGAGACTAAGAAACTCATAAATCATCATCATTCTCTTTGCCTTATCCCTATGCGGGGTCGGCTTCCCTAATTGCATTTCTCCACACAATTCTATCTTGGGTCATATCAATGTTAATCCCCTTTACCAACATGTCCTGCCTTATCGCCTCCCCCCAGGTCTTCTTTGGTCTTCCTCTCCTACTCCTTGAAGGAATCTGCACTTCAGCTATTCTTCGTATTGGGTGATTAACGTCTCGACGTTGAACATGACCAAAGCATCTTAACCTATGCTCTCTCATTTTGGCATCAATTGGTGCCACACCTAGACTTCCCCTAATATACTAATTTCTAATTTTATCCTTCTTTGTCACTCCACTCATCCATCTAAGCATTCTCATTTCCGCCACATGCATTCGTTGTTCCTCTTTCTTTTTCACTGCCCAATATTCAGTTCCGTACATCATAGCCGGTCTTATGGCTGTTTTATAGAATTTTCCCTTCAGCTTCATTGGAATTTTTCTGTCACACAACACACCACTCGCTTCTTTCCACTTCATCCATCCAGCCCTAATTCTACTGCATGCATCTCCATCTATTTCTCCATTACTCTGTAATACCGATCCTAGGTACTTAAAACTACTGGCGAGGAACCGCAAAGTGGGCGACGCCTGGTGGCAAATTTGAAAATCATCAACTCAAGGAAAACATTGACTTTGCCATTAACTTCTGTACATATTTGCGGTCAGTTTATGTTGTAATTAACAATAATTTCGACTTAAAAAAACTATTGCAGTGTTCCTCAGTATTCATTCCTATTATACTCTACGTAATGACCTAAATTAACCAAAGCCAAATCACACATTTTGTTAATTTAACGTTTGTATTAAACGAAGTATTTTTTAATGTTTAAGCGACTGCAAAATTAAATAAATGAATAAAATGTAGTATATATTCTGTACATATAATGTACATTGTTATGAAAAATATCCCGACCACTTCGTAATTTCCAGAACACAATTATTATGAAATAAATTCACCTACTTAGTTTCCAAGTTTCCAGTTTTTATTTAATTAAAAATTGTTATCTGTCGGTGTAAAATAAGCTGTAGTGCACCTATTAATTAAATTAAAAACAAAATTAGAAATCCTAAGATAGATTAATAATTTTTAAAACGCTGTGTGATTATCGGGGGCCAGATTTTTTTATGAAAAAAAGGTAAAAACAAATCAGTAGTTAGCATCAAATTTTAATTAATACATACAGATTAAACATAATATTGAGTCGTCTTTAAGTTATAAGATGTCTTAGTTGCAAAACTTAGTGGTTACTTTGGCAAAACACTCCTGTAAATGATTTTAATTTAACGTTTTAGAACTGTGAATTCAAATGACAAAATTAATTGTTTTCCTAGCGTTGTCGTCCATCTTTGAAATTTTGAGCGCCCTCTGTTGGAATTTAATTTTGCGAATTGCTTTTCACAATTATGAGTAAGAAACTCATAAATCATAATATAAAATACTTCAATATGGCGTTGACTAAATATATCCATCCCTATTTGATCCTATTATATCCATTCCCATTACTATAAGTAAGTCATAAATTTTGAGTTTTTATAAATGTTCATAATTTAAGTCAAACCTGCTTATTACATGGAATGCTGAGATTTATACTCGTACATTACGAATATGCATTACTTAAACAAATTAATTGTTATATACACCATCAAATTTGTTTAAACATTTTTTTTCAATTTTTTAAATAATATTTGATGTACCTTTTATTGTAAAACGTACATATAATTTATGATTAATATATACAGTATTTCTCATGATCATCTTTCAGTGCGTCACAGTTTTTCGATTTCTTTCTAACGCATTAAATTGTATGTGACAGAAAAAAAGGCACGTCGGTGATTACATTTCGTCGGTAACATTTTTATAACATTTATTCCAGTTATTCTAGTTGTCGATAGATGGCGCCATAATAAAAAAAATAATTTTTTTTAATTAGATAATAATATTACAAATATAATCTGTATAATTTATAAGACTATACAAATCAAAGAAAATACCATTTTATAAATGCAAGAAACACATTTGATTTGTTTTTATTCCAAATTGAAAATAAAAGGTGACAACTGTCAGATTTAACTAAAATGTCATGTTAGAATAAATGTTATAAATGTGTATTATCACGGACTTACCCTTTTTCCTATCATTTATTCCGCACTGAAAAATGATCATGAAAAGGACAATACTAATCCTATTCAATTATGCCTAAAACTAAAATTGGTTTATAATACTGAATTGAAAATAAAAAATCTCAAATAAATTAGATTTTAATTCTTGATGAACATGCTACTAGATAAATGAAAAATGAAATGTAACAAAATTAGAGGTCAAATTAGAGAGAGGACAAAAAGAACAAAGTTATTTGCAGAACATTTTTCAACATATTGTTTTTTTCTATTGTTTAAATTTTTGTAAATTTAACTATTCTAAATGGGGAAATAAGCCACAATTTAACTAAACAAATGATTTTATTAACGTTTCGACGTCCAAATCAGATGTCGTTGTCAAAATACAAAATATTAATAAATTAAACAAAAATGTTTTGTAAAATTAGAGAATAATATTGTATAAGAAAATATAATGTGTTATATAATTATTTTTATTAAATATTATTCACATAATTCACAAAAATCACTTAATGACGACTTGATCTATATTTATTTTAATACTCGTTAAAACCTATTTTGTATGTATGTGTGTGTACCATTATTATTGTAGTATTTCAAAATGCAGAAAATAAATTCAAAAAAACATAACTTTTAAAGATTTTGAAATAAATAGTGTTTCCAAATTTTTAAATAAGTTATGAAAATTTATAAAAACTCAAAATTTATGACTTATTTTGCAATTTTCTAAGCAACAAATAAGGATGAATATACTCAGCTAACGTTATGTTAAAGTTTTTTTATAAGGTTTATGAGTCTCCTACTCTCAAATTCGTTTAAAATGCTTCACTTTTTGGTAATAGTGAAAAGCGAAAATTTACTACAGATACCTATGTACATATATCATCAAAATCCGCCGCAGAAAATATTTAGGTTATTATCATAGATGTCCATACTATTCAAAATATTTGTTTTCGGCCTGTAGGGGGTCATGTCACCATATTTTTTCCTTATTTCTCTGAACTATATAGCTATAACAAACATTATACAAAATTACTGAATTTAACGTTTAATTACAGAGTTGATTCAAAATAAGAAAAAAATGAAGGGTTTATTTTATTTGTAATTTGTACTTAAGAATGTCTAAAAAAAATAATACTAAATAAACGTGGGAGTGTTTTTTTCTTTCAGAACAAAATTTCAACAACATGTTCCATACATTAACTTAATCTGTTCGGTGTAACTTTGCTATTATTAAGGAAGAATGGTGACCAAAAAGAAAAACCAAACCAAAATTAATTTATTTATTCCACCTAAAAAAACGGAATCTACCAATACAATAAGGCAATAATAAGCACACAGTAACTATTTACTTGTTTTCATGTACTTATTTTGGACAAAGCCTAATTTTTAGTCAGTTCTTATTGTGAAAAACTACTGGATATTTCGAAAAAAGTTCTATACACTCTTGTTTCTTTGGTGCTTCTTTTCTTTAATTTGAGCTTTAAAATAATAACATACGACTACTTTTTGGTCTTCTGTCCAAGGAGTGAGCACTCTTCTCTTTTTTCGGATTTTATGTTACTTTCATTAATCAAATTCCTCTTTGTTAGTTTCGTGGTCCGAGAATTGTTGAAATTCTTAAAACCACAAAAACCACAAAACTCTCTGTTAAAAACCAAAAAACAAAAACAAAA
Source organism: Diabrotica virgifera virgifera (assembly GCF_917563875.1). Taxonomy (NCBI): domain Eukaryota; kingdom Metazoa; phylum Arthropoda; class Insecta; order Coleoptera; family Chrysomelidae; genus Diabrotica; species Diabrotica virgifera. Next base: position 78,928,648 of record NC_065451.1, read on the forward strand.
TAAAGCAAAGATATAGCCTTAAAAATAAAACGTAAAGAAACTCATCATATGAACCTTATGAACAAACAGTAGATTTCGTGACTTCACGGTTCCTTTAAAATTTTGCCACGTTCGGCGGCGAGACAAATGTCTAAATCTGGCAACACAGGTTGGTTAACCTATTATATGCATTTTGTAACAAAAATATACTCAGGAAGACCAAAACCTGTTAGAAATGGATAATGTAATTATACACGTGGAAGTTTTAAACATTGCACAATGTAAGGAGGAAAGAAAAATAGTGGATTAAAAAAATGATGAAAAAAAATGATTTAAATTTTTTCACACTGCACATCATAGAGATCTTTTAAGCAATATACTCAAATCAAAAAGTTGATATACTCACTCCTTCTGGGAGACGACTTATAGCTGGTTTCCGAAAGGAGGACTTAAACATACCGGGGTATATATATATATATATATATATATATATATATATATATATATATATATATATATATATATATATATATATATATATGTATATAGTCATATTTTTCGTGTTTTAATTTCAGTCGTACGTAGCAAGCGTACTATAACCATTTGGTAGAAGACACCCTATATGTTAGTAAGAGGTTCATATGCTTATTAAATTTTGTAACAGGTAACATTGTTGTTATCTTAGGTTGAACATAACTTTTGTAAACTTTTGTCATGTTAGAGTTACATGATATACGCTTGTCTAACTCGGAGATTGTTAGAAATCTAGTAGTTATTTTTAATAAATGTTTATTTATTTTGTATATCATTTATTTTTATTATTTCTTTATGTTCATTATTTTACAGGTTTAATATATTCGATATTTGACAGCAGTGTAAGATACCTGTGAAAATGATCGAAGATCATTTTCATGGCGCCCATGATTTGTTAGATTTATTTATCTTGTTCGTCTTTAGAAATTATTCATCTTCATTCCTTTTCAGTACCTTATTCTTATTTTATTAGTTCACCCTTTAGTCATCATTACTATCTACATAGAGCTACTGTTCTTCGACAGGCATGCAAATGAGCCGTATCCATCCTTGAGTGTCAAGTGGTTTTCTTGCATCTCTTGCTAGCCAACTCTATTCGGTTTGCCTCGGTCTTTTCCCACTTCTACTTCTATCCCTTCTAATTCCCCTTTCTTCAGTACTACTGCAAAGTAGTATTTTTTATTTTTCTTACTTCGGCTTCTCAACGTAGAAGTCACTTCACCCTTTTCTTTACATCTATATCTCTACATATTATGTCTCATATATTTGTCCCATAGCTTACATTTAACTATTTAGTTATCTTTTTCTTTTTTTTTCCTTACTTCTGTTGGAGTATATCTTTCTTTTTACTTTCACTCCAACAGAAGTTTTCTTCTTTTTGTTACAACGTTCTGAGTAATATCTTCTCGGTCAGTATTCCTCTTCTTTTCATCCCTTCTTATTTCTAATTTATTTTCTATAACACTTCAGTACTTCATTAGGTATTGTCTTATCTCGGGTGTGCAAATTCGGCCTAACCCTATCCTGAGTCCCACTTATCAAGTCTCTTAAATATCCAGCTAGCCTAGCTTCATAAACTCTCAAAAATTAATTAAACTTATCCATTACAGTCACACACTATTAGTTTGTTACAACCTTCTCCGAGAATTTACAGTGATAGAAGGCGTAGCATATTACGTTTCCAGCCCAGAGAACAAAACACTCGTCGTACCACAATCTCTCCGGACGGAAGTTCTCAAGACATACCACGACTCTGACGAAGCCAACCACCCAGGGCAAGACGAGACCATACGGGCCATCAAAAACTTGTACTACTGGCCTACATTATCAAAAGACGTCAGGAATTATGTCAAGTCCTACATGACTTGTGCCACAACAAAGGCAGCACCCAGACAACCAGCAGCACCAATTATGCCAAGAGAGCCCAAGAATCCATGGGAGAGGGTCTCCTTCGAGATCCTAGGACCTTACCCACCAGCCCGAGGGATCCGCAACCTTTATATCCTCTTGGCAATGGACTGCCTAAGCAGCTGGGTGTAATTCCGCTATGTACCTACTACAAAGAGCCGGCAGGTGATCCAGTTCCTCCAGGAAGACATTTGCAAACGCTGGGGAAGACCAACCACTCTGATAACAGACAACGCAGCCCAATTCAGAACAGACGCCTGGTAGAGATTTCTGAGACGCCATAATATACAACCTTTTTAGGAAAGCGTTTTTATGAAGCACATTTGTTCGGAATACACTGTAACTATAATCGAACGAAGGTGATATTTTGGCATAAATTGGTAACATTTATTTGACAGTTGCGGCGATGACACTTCATATTTGTTTATACTCTTTACTATAATTAGTTGTTTCATTATATTTACTGTTTTTATTATGTACTTCAACGTAAGATTATAACTTAATTCGTGTTTTATATTTCTAAAGTTTTTATTTATTTACATTGAATATTAATTTGTTTTGGTGTATAATCCACTTCTGAAAAAATTGTATGATGTATTTGATTTAAAATGAATTCAAGAATTTTTTGTAATTGGGCAACAATGTCAACTTAGATCTCTAAAGTAGATAATGACGTGCAACGGTAAGTAAATTAGACGGACTGTATGTACAGTAGAACCTCGATTATCCGTCAGGGCACCGGACCAACGGTATGACGGATAATCGAATAGACGGTTAACAGAACATTAAAAAAAATTAAAAATTCATAGTATAACTCTCAAATCTCATTTGTATGGATTGTTTGACAATATAAGAGGGATTTGTGTTCGTACAATCAAATCAATTTAAAATATTCTGAAATCTGTGTTTGTTTTACTGTTGCTTCACATTTTGCGACGGCTGAATTTCTTAATCGGCATAAGATCATGCAATCTACTTTATTGGCTTCTTCTTGTTGAGAATACCACTCGATGAATTATTGCATATGCGATGCAGCTTCTCTAGATTATTTACGCAAATCTTTGTTAGTTACAATAGGTTCATCAATATAGCTACAGTCATATTCCAAGCCTGTGTCAGCTTCTGAATGTGTTTGGTCCGCCTTTGTTGCCATTTCAATGATTTCTTTATCTGTCAGTAATGGATAGCCGTTTGTGTCCTCATCACAAATCAAATTAGCTTTTTTTTTATTTTTTTTTGCATTAAAATTATTGCTAATATAGTCAATACAACTTTTGTATGTACCCTGACGGTTAACAGAGGTGACGGTTAATGGAGAGACGGTTAATCGAGGTTCCACTGTATACCGATAATCTACTAAAAATATTTAATAATTGCCTACTAGAATTTTTTAAAAAATATCAAAAATATACCAAAAAAGTAGAAATCTACTAAATGTGGCAACGCTGAGTCGCATTTGGGATTTCGAAATCAGAAAAGGAAAGGATGCTTCCTTGTCTAACCTTGCTATATGCAACCCGTCATCAATCGGAATCCGAAAACTGTTCGCGGAGCGAAAAATCCTGAACATGCCCAGGATCAGTTTACTTTGACGCCTGCGCCTTGGAAACTAATCCCGAACTTACTCTGGGTATGCTCGATTTGTACTGCGCGAACACTACTATGTTTTCTATTAGAGTGAGCGAGCGGGGCATGTGCAGGTGCTTTCGCTTCTTGTTGGGCACTGGTATGGTATGGTATGGTACTGGTAGTGTAGTTCTGTAGTTGTTGTGTAGTGTAGTATTTCTTCGTAGTTTGTGATTTTTGTGTTAATGTGCATTTGTATATTTTAATAATTTTAATGTGAACAGTTTTAAAGTACATAAATTCGATAAGTGTATAGTGTATCTATAGATTCTTGTAAAATAATCAAAAACCATGCCAAAGCAATCAATAAAAAAACAAAAAAAGTAGAAATTCAAGAAGACTCAAATGACAATACTACCTCAAATTTAAATTCTGCTTTTGGTGAAACTACTTATTATAGCGTAAATTCAAATTTTGTTTCTGTTGAAAGTAGTTCATCTAATGCCCAAATTCAAAATACATATGTATAATACAGTCTAATAAAATGTTCGCACTTGAATTTTTTAGATTCCTAACCTGGTTTAACTTAAAATCATCCTTTTTATATTTTGTAAATAAAATTTGAAAGTCATCAATTAATTGGTTCTAAGTACTTCATCTAAAACTTAAAATTTCTTAATTGATTTGTTGTTACGTTTTTATTTTTAGTCAAATATTTTTCAACAATTTAGAATAACAGTAAGTAGACAAAATTAGACTGATATATTTATTGAAGGTTTTTTAAAAAGTGAAAGCATGGACAACATGGAGAAACAACTTGATCGACGTCAAGAGATCAAGACAGCAATGAAAAGAGCAATTCTTCAAGATCTGCAGGTACTACTTCATGAACATCATCCATTGGTCAAGCTGTTTAAGACTGTTTTGGAGCGCATGCCAAATGATGACTAGAAAGTTTTAATCAGAGCGGGTAAACGACCAGCTGGACCACACAAACACATATTTAATGCCCCAACAATATATGAAGTTGCCATCCTTATGTTGGTGAAAACTTCGAAAAACGCAATATTATGCTTACACGCCGCAATGCTTGGCAACTGCAACAAATATCTCAAACACGTCGTTCCTATGACACGCTGCAATAACCGCAGATGTTTTAGCAAGGTGAAGAGGGACATTATTTTAATATCAAAATGAGAAATCCATTGAATGGTGAGTATAGGTAAATAACATTGGTTTTATTTCAACATGACGCAAGTTTGACTGTTTAGTTTTGGTTTCCAAAAAACAGTAAAAAATACGCATGTGAGTTTTACTTACAGAATAATAATTCAACTGTTTTAATTTCAGGTGAGGAAACTATCAAGGAGATTAGCTCGATGAATTATTACGCATATCGTTTGATGATTCGTCAAAATGCTGATGATTATTTGCTTCGATGTCGTCGATTGTTTCAGGAATAGTGCGTCGACATGTACGTAAAAATCGAAACAGAGAGCTTAACTTTCATTGGCTTAAATCAAGCCTCTTCTGAAGAGTATATCCACTTACGCGATGCAATTAGTACTAAAGGAAAGGCAACTAATATTGGTCGATTGGCTATTCTGCCAGCGACGTACATAGGTAGTCCACGTCATATGCATGAATATGCGCAAAATGCAATGACATATGTTCGTCATTACGGTCAGCCAGATATGTTCATTACTTTTACGTCTAAACTAAAATGGATTGAAATTAGCCACACGCTACCTCTCGGACAAACGCCAAGTAATAGACACGACATTACACCGCATGTTTGAAAGCTATGAGAATGAGTTTAATCTTAGGAAGATATTTATGGTTATGTTGATGGTTCATTACCAATTGTATCAGATATTGACAGAGCAAAATATCACAGAGCATTAGTAATAATCCTCCTTTGTATCCAATCAAATTGTTATGTTCATGCCCACAAAGCTAAATGTAGCAAAGAAACATGGAATCACCTTAAAAAAGATTTTAAAACTAATAGTATGACTACAAAATATGAACTCACAAAAAATTATTTAATATACGCCAAAGTTCCTGTTCGTCGATGAAAGATTATTTGAGCAGTATTTTTCTAACTGTTCAAAAGTTGGCAGATATAGGTGAGGCCGTAGAAGATAAATGAATATCTTTTGTTACGAGAAATGGAGTCTCTGAGGAGTTCGAAAATTTTATTTCTTCACTAAATCAGCAATTAGCTGATAAATCAACATCTGAAGATGTGAAAATGCATTACTTAGTGAAAGTGAACGACGAAGAGTTAAGGAAGAATCACCACAAATAACAGCTCTTCTATCTCAAAACAAAACATTTAAGAAGTACAATATTCGTAAAGAAACCAACAAATTTGCATGTTACGAGTGTCGTGATGTCGTGACCCTAATCATAGAAAATCTTGTTGCCCAAAATTATGTGGTTCTATTTCCATTTTACCAAAAGAAGAAGGAAGAAAATACATACAGTTTAAACAGAAGTGTGAAAAAGAATAATTTTTTAACTAGAGCCATGATGACATCAAATTTTTTGGTACAATTATTTCTATTTGTGTTGCTGATAATTCTGAACTCAAGTCAAAAGGTATTGGTGATGCTGCCATTCAGTTTTAATAAGGTAACAATTTGACTAAAACCGCTACAAATGTTTTTTATGTACCTAACTTGTCAGCTAACTTGTTGAATGTTGGAAAAATGACAGAAAAGGTTATGCTGTTGTTTTTGATAGAAATGCATGCACGTATATGCTAGTTCATATTTTTAACTTAGGGGTGAAGTAGAATTTTCATCTAATAAAAACAAACGGTTTGTACAATATTTATAATTTTAAACAAGAATCCACGATTTGACATAATAAAAACAGGACAAAATTGAACATAGTGATCCAACCGCTCCCAAAATATATGTTTCGGCCCTCTTTTGACTCGTTCTTTAAAGACATTTGAAAGATATTAGTGTTTTTATTTATGTGCCATCCCTTGTAGCCTCAAAATTTATATATGAGCCTAAAATGTAGACTCTGATGTAGCAGACACATGAATAAAAAGTCCACTCAACGCACCTCATATTTTTTTATAATACTTCAAACAGTCCATTGAAATGTTACACTTTTTAGGCCGTACCTTGCATTTGTTAGAGGAGTCAATTTTATTTTTTTATTGTGTAAAGGAGATCAGTAGGAGCTTAAGTTTAAGTTTTTGGGGTCGCCACCCTTGTACCCCTGCCGCCATCTTGGAAAACGGGTGCAAAGGGGTTTCGCGCTATATCTCGTAAACTACCAACCCTACGGAAAATACTAAAAACCCTAATAAAACATACAACGTAGCAAATTAAATTGTCTACAATTTTGTTTCTATTACTTTTTATCGTCAAATGACCAACAAAAAAGATATAAACAAAAATAAGTAAAAAATTTTTAACATGTTTCCTTTTGGACGTTATAACTTTTGTTCAGTTTATTTTACAATAAAATAACATTAACAGTAGTAATGACCTTCTTAATGTGAATACCACATTCAGTGAGCTCCAGAATAGTGTGACTTTTAAGTGGAATTTTACAAAGTTTTATGGTTTGTCTCCAGTGCATATTTATATCAAGTACGGACAGATCATCGTATCAGTAAGATTACAAAAATTACTTACAATTATTGTTTTTCTTGGTAAAATCCATTTTTTACTTTAATATCGCTAATCAAATAGTCTATCCTGTGTTGCCAGTTCTCATACGATTTATGATGAGTACCAGATCTGGGCCCAGTAATAGTGTAACTGATGAAAGTGCTATGGAAACCATTATAACAAAGGTGTTGACGAATTCACTTACAAAAATAGAAGATAAACTTGACACATTAACTCAAAAATTTGAAGCATTAGATGCAACACTGAAGAATGCAGTCGCAGAATCAGACATCAAGAATGAACAGTTTAAGATTTGTTGGAGTAAAAGAAGAAGCGTCTGAAAATGTGAGAAGCAAAGTTATGACATTGATTAATGATGGAATGGAAATTAAACGTTCGCTACTAGAAGTAACAGAATATTTAGGGTGGGCAAGATTGAAGATAACCAGAAACCTAGAAGTATCATCGTTGAATTTGTAACCAACCTGAAGCGGAATGAAGTTTATAAATCCAGAACCAAGCTTAAAAATACGGGAATATGTCAAAGCCATGCCAATGTCAAAGTTTCGGCACCATAAGTCATCACAGGCAACACACATTGGTCAAATGTTTTACGTTTTAAAGAAATTGGTATCTCGCTTTTAAATATGTCTTTGAGTTTTCCATAGGCTGCCCATGCTAGATTTATTTTTCTTCGTAGTTCGCATGTTTGGTTGTCTCTTGTGATCTTTATTTCGTGTCCAAGTAATATGTATTTTCCCACTAGCTCTACTTCGTTGTCTCCAATATTGATATTTCCGCTAGGTACTAGGTTTGTCATGAATTTTGTTTTGGAGATGTTTATTTTAAGACCTACACTGACACACACTAACTGAAGTTCATGTAGCATTCTACATATCTCCTTAAGGTTGTCAGAGAATAAAACTATGTCGTCTGCGAATTTCAAATTTGTTAATCTTCTACCGTCAATATTCAGGCCTCGCTCTTTCTAGTTAAGTTTTTTACAAGCATATTCTAGTACAGCGGTAAACAGTTTAGGCGATAAGGTATCGCCCTGTCGGACTCCTCTGCCGATTGGGATATGGTCCGTGTTTTTATGTAGTTTCACCGACATAGTTGCGTTCTTTTATGTATTGTAAATTAACATTGTGTATCGGTAGTGAATGCTGCATGCTTGTAGTGCTTCCAGAATTTTGTCAAATTCTACCGTCCGTGTCAAAGGCTTTATGGAAATCTACAAAAGCCAAAACGAGTGGTCGATTGTATTCGATAGTCTTTTCTATTACCGTTTTAATGCTCTGTAGGTGATCATTTGTTCCAAATCCGGTACGAGTCCCGCTTGCTCCATTGGCTGGTAGAAATCAAGTTTTTCTCAAGACGATTGGTTACTATTCTTGTAAGGAGTTTGTATAAGTGACTAAGAAGGCTTATAGGTCTGTAATTTTCTAATTCATGGGGATCTCCTTTTTTGTACAATAGAACAACTTCAACATTGTGCCATTTGTCGGGTATATTACTATCTAAAAGGCACATGTTAAAAAGGTTTTTTATTTTCTTAAGAAGACAAGTGCCTCTGATTTTGATTGCATCAGTAACTACACAATCCTCGCCTGGAGATTTGTTATTCTTAGCTTTTCTTAGGGCTAGTTTTATTTCGTCTATTGTGATTTCCGGTAGCAGTTCTGATCCTTGGTTGACAATGCCCTTTTTCCTTGTTAATATTTCTGGTACTTGATCTTCTTTCCTATTTACTTTGTGTTGGCTTGTGTACAGCAATTTGTAGAAGTCTTCAACTATTTTAAGGGTTTCCACTATGTTGGTTGTAAGATGACCATTTCTATCTTTAATCTTTATTATCTGCCTTGTCCCCGTTCTTAGTCTTCTTCTAAATACTTTCATACTTCTATTGTTCTCAATGGTATGTTCGATTTGCTCTTGGTTGTATTTTCGAGTGTCTTGTCTAATAGCTTTGGATATTTCTTTATTTAATTTTTGTAGTTCGTTAGCTTTAGTTTCCGTGTCGCTTCTCATTTCTCTTCTTTTCTGCATTAGTTGCCTGGTATTTTGGCTGATCTTCTCTTCTTTTGAGTTCTAGGACAGAATTTGTTTTGGCTTTCCAGTAAGGCATTTGTTAATTTATTATTTAAGTCGTTTATATTACTTTCTGCTTCAGGACTGCTAAGTATGTCTGAAATGCATTGCTGAAAACTATCTACATCTGATGGTTTCATCCATGGTTTGTTCTCAGACCCTGTTCAGTATTCAGTCAATCAGCGCGCTGAGAGCATCTCTGACCAAAAATTCAGAATGCCATTGGTTCGATTACTTGGGAAAATCCATCTCCTACGTCATAATCCCCAGAACAAAAGAAATCTCGGTATAAAAGGAGGTGGATTTCCTGTCGAAAATAAGTTCGAGACTTACCTCGTAATCGAAGACTCTTAGGTTCGGTGTAGCAATACATCCACGTAGAATTTGCCTTTTATTTCTTTGCTATTTTTGATGTGAGAAAGTTGAATATTTCTTTGATATTTTATATTGCTTATTTTTGTGTTATTTCAGTGGTATCTCTGTCCGCAGACCAAGCACTCGAAAAACACACATTTTCTGTGACATTTTATAGTTGCATTTATTTACTTACTGTTTGAAAATAGTCTCTTATGGTACTCCTCTTGTAGGTCAAGCATTCGAGACGTTTTCCCATTTACTTTTATCATTCTATTTGATATTCGTTTATGTTTTTGTGCTAAGTCGGTTCCTTCCGCAAGTTAAGGAAAAACTTAGAATTCTTTTGGCCATTTCATAGTTGCATATAGTTTGTTTTTTTTTTCTCTACTTTTTCTAAGTCTTTCTTCTTGAAGAAAAACACTTAGACTTATTTCTGTGCATATATAACTTGTCTGATTTTTCAATCACACTGCCCTAGTGATATTCCTACCTCTGTAGGTCACACACCTGAGCAGTACCTCACTGAGGCGTGGTATTTTCCCAGAGAATCACGCACTCGCTCTGAATTACTTTCCTGTGCCAGTGCTGTGTACTGTACGCCCTAGAAACACCGCTGAGAATCATGGTAGATACTAGAAATACATCTCGTTCCAATTCACATTAACGTAAGGAGACCCAGGAGTCCGGTACGGCCCAGTCTACGCCAACCAGCGACCCTAGGGAACATGGCACCCAACGAAACTACGACCCTAAACTCGACTGAGCAGCCGAGCAGCCCAAATTCAAGAGACCGACCACACCATCCACTCCGGAGGAACCAACAGCCAGCCCTGAACAGTTCACGCAACGTTTCTTCCAGGCGATGACGTCGCTCTCCATCCTGAGGACAACCGAGCCAGCCAAACCGAAGATCTGGACCTCGAAACCCCCAAAATTCGAAGGACGAGAGATTGAAATCCCGCTACAATTTTTAACCAGAGTAGAAGACTTCCTGACGAAACACGAAATCGACGAGGAGGACTGGGTGGATTATCTGATGGCCAATTCACTCAATTGAGAAGCTAGAAAATGGGCGCAGAGTCAAACTACAACCGAGATAGGTTACCAGACATTCAGGACTCGCCTACTAGAAAAATACGACGACCCAGCCCTCCTGTCGGCCCTCACAGTCAAGCTCTACGGCCAACGACAAAACGACGAGCCAGCCGAAGAATTCGTAACGAGAAAAGCCGCTCTCTTTAAAAGACTACTACCAAACATCCCAGAGGAACAACGCTGTAGAGTGATAGGCGAACAACTGAACCCACAAATAAGAATTTGCTTGAGACTCGGGATGCCGAAGACGGAAGACAGCTTACGAATCATAGCCAGAGAGATGGAGGACGACATCCAATATCTACAAAGGCCTCCAAGACAAGACAACAGAGACAGACCCCGCCGCTCTGAAACCATCGACGACTGGAGGACTAGAGGCACACAGAGACAGCGCCAACAACAACCACAACAAATTCAACACCGGAAAACTCCTACAGGGGCACCAACTAACCTCTGTTGACGAACTGGTGCCCCAACTGAATCCCATCCACCTACGGTCGATGATAGCAGGACTCCCAAACCTCGACGGAAGGATCAACAATACACGAGTGAAGGTACTAATCGACACCGGAGCATCTGGTAATTTTGTACACCGGAGGCTGATCCAGAGAGGGATCCTACAGACTCGACCAGGATTTGTTTAGCTGGCATGCACGGATAGCAGGTCCCAGAGCCTAGGGACTGCCAAAGTCGAAATACACATGGACAACTTCTCCACAACCACAAACTGCATAGTATTGGACAACTTAAATCACGATGTCGTACTCGGAATGCCATGGTTAGAACAGAAAGAAGTCAACGTAGACGTATCCCGAAAATGTCTACACGTCGGCACCACCAGCAGAACTACAATCTACTGGAAGAACCAGGGCAAGCCACATCCCACGACACAAACGCTGGAAGCACATCAAGCTCCAAGCTTCGCCTTCCAGGCGATCCAGCAGTTGATCCAACAATATAGCGATGTATTCGACGACCGTATACGCCAGCCCACCACAAAAGCAACTGAAATGGAAATTGAAGTGACTGATAGCCGACCTATTAACGTGAAACCGTACAAGTACTCCACAGAAAAGAAAAAGATCATGTCCCGAGAGGTGAAAGAAATGCTAGCAACAGGAGTTATCCGACGCAGCAAGTCTCCATACAACAGCCCCGTGGTTATTGTAACCAAGAAAGATGGTACCCCTCGTTTCTGCGTGGACTATAGGAAACTGAACAACATCACGATCGACGAAGCCTCCAGCATGCCACCTATACATGACAGCATCAAGGAGATCGGCACAGCACAGATATTCACATTGGACTTGAAAAGCGGATTTTGGCAAGTCCCATTACACAAGGATTCTAGCCCCAAGACAGCATTCAGCCTACCAGATGGGTCAGCCTACGAATTTACAGTGATGCCCTTCGGACTCAAGAATGGACCAGCCGTGTTTCAAAAACTTATAACAACCGTCTTCGCAGGATTTATCGACGAATTTATCAAAGTATATATGGACGACATCATAATATACTCGGAAGATTGGAGCCAACATCAGAAACATCTACACCTGGTATTAGAAAGACTCCGAACTCATGGACTATGGGCATCACTCAAGAAATGTAAATTCGCTGCAGACGAGCTGGAATACCTGGGACACAAATTCACGTCAACCAACACACAACCCTTGAGCAAACACGTCGAAAAAATCAAAGGATTCGATACACCGAGGACCATGAAACAATTGAGAAGCTTCATCGGAACAGTAAACTGGTTGAGAGACTTCATTCCCCGATTCGCCAACATCATAACTCCACTCACAAACCTCACTGCAGGAAACCGAAGACGACTGAAATGGAACGAAGCAGCAGAAGACTCCTTCAACCATATAAAACATGCAATCGAAGGACGACTGCACTTGCACAGACCAGACGCTTCCAGACCATTCAGCCTACAAACTGATGGGAGCAGTACTCTTCCAAGGGACGCAGAACAACAAAAAGGTCATCGCATACGCCTCTACCAAACTCAAGCCAGCAGAGAGACAATACCATATAAATGAGAAGGAGTGCCTCGCCCTAGTTTGGGCCCTCAAGAGATTTAAACACTTCCTCCAGGACCAACACTTCACCCTCTACACAGACAGCCAAGCTCTCCTATGGCTGGACAGATTTAAAGAAGACAAAGCGAAATTATCACGATGGGCTCTACTCCTCCAGGAGTTCAACTTCACCACAAACCATATACCTGGAAAAGAAAACGAACTCCCAGACCACCTGTCAAGAAACCCAGCAGAAGAACGTGAGGGTGAAGTGGACCAAGATGAAGAAGTGGACCGTCTAAGTTGGCCTACCCAAGAGACGGAAGAAGAAAACACATTTCCAATATTATGCATGCTAGAAGACGTGGCAGACGGACAGAACAACCCCATCCTGGACGACCTAATCGATCTACCCCTTCAGGACAAAATCAGAAGGAGTCATCTGGTGCACCACGGGATGAGGCGCTTCCACAGACGATGGCAAGAGATAACCGACCGAGGACCAAGGAGCGAAGTCGAGGAAGACCTTGTAACGATTAGTTATTACCATCGTTACTAAAATATGTATTCCAATAGGAACTAGGTATGCAACCAACTTTACTGACACTTGTATTGAAAGTTGCAGTTGATCGACGACAAAGTTGGTAACTTTTGGGGAATTCGGAATCTAGAAGTTGGTTTGTGTGTCGATACGGCTTCCGGCTGACGTGATTGTCATTGCAGAAGGGGCTGTTCGTCACTTCAATCTCGGCTTTTGTTGAAACCACAAACCAATCTCACCAGTGGCCATTACAAAGAATATAAAATTTTTGTTGAAATGTTTTAATAGAATATTAGTTTACGTGAGAAGGAGTTGTTTTGTTCTTGGTTGTTAAGTGTTTTGGGAAAGAAGAGTTTTTATTTTCCAATACCTTTTTTTTGAAGAGTAATGGGTATGTATTAAAGAAATGATGTTTTTTGCTTAAATAAAAAATAACCCGTTTATTCATTCTCAATATCTTACATATATTATTTTTAAATGAATTGTTATTCTTCACTTATCAGATTTGCAATATTTCAATACCATCGCACTTATTTTTCTACAGAGAAAAGAATTCTTTCTGACTATATACTTCCAGTTCAAAATCAGTTTGGAATCAATGACCATTCTCATTCTCTCCTTTATATAACTCCTTAAAGTAATCTTGATTACCAGATTCATATTTACTTGTTCAAATACTTCCTTATATTCGTTTAAAAAGGTTCTTTCCAGTCAAGGATAATCAAGGTCAATGACATTTCAAGTATGTACATCAAACTTCATTTTTTACTTAGATTTTTTCTCTGTCAAGTTCTGATAAGGTGGTACACCTTTTTTGCAGAGGCCCTGTTTCTTGTGTGATCAAGGCAATCAGCTGATCAAGGTTTGTTTTTTTTAGCCACTGGTGGAGACCAAGATTAAGTCCTAGGTTTTTGGAAATGGAATAGACAATCATTTTGGGTTCTTTTGGCATTGGATGGATTTTAGTTTTTGTTTTTTTTGGAGATATAGTTTTCCCGCTGCTAGGAAGTACCTCCTGGTCGCACCTTATCGTCGTACCTTCTGGTTGGTGAGAAGTACTCCCCCTACGGTAGGGAAAACCGGAAGATACCTTACTTGGCTCTCCCCGTATCAACTTAACCGGAGTTTGGAGAAGCCACAGGCCTACTTTTTGTAGAAGCGACAGGTTTTTATTACTAAAATTTACATCTTCAATTCTTTTACATAATTTTTTCAACTTTAACATTCTTTAATAACATAAATAACCTTAATAATCACATAAATTCATTTTTCTAAAATCGATTCACTTTATCATATTCAATATTTTTCTTTTCAACAAATTTTGTCATTTTCATTATTGTATCTTTTATTTAAAATAGTCCGGAGATCATAACCTATCCGGTAAGATAATGTGCACAATATCTAGGGTTATTACATTACCTCTTTAATAATATTTATTGCATTCGTAAGTATTGTCCGGTTTGTCATTCCGATCAGATGCGGGATTGTCAACCAATGTTGTAATACTCCTTAATAATAAGTTTTTGTACATGCATATTTAGATCAACTAACTGTCTTGGTATAATAAATTCAATACATTTTTCTTTTTCTACTGTAATATCTGTGTTATAGACAGGAGCGTACTAGCCTAGTACGTCAGGTGGTTAGCTAGTTTGTATAAATTGTATATAGGGGTTATAGGTATTTTTTTTCATTAAACTTGTTGGTTGTACATACTTATATGTTTTATTATCCTACCATTTTAATAGTATTAGTTAGGTACAGCAATACAAGTCACTCGGCGAAGAATTCATTCAATCCTTCCCTGGCGCCCTCATACGTTCTGAGTAATATCTTCTCGGTCAGTATTCCTCTTCTTTTCATCCCTTCTTATTTCTAATTTATTTTCTATAACACTTCAGTACTTAATTAGGTATTGTCATATCTCGGGTGTGCAAATTCGGCCTAACCCTATCCTGAGTCCCACTTATCAAGTCTCTTAAATATCCAGCTAGCCTAGCTTCATAAACTCAAAAATTAATTCAACTTCCATTACAGTCGAACACTATTAGTTTGTTACAATCGGCGCCCAACGTGGAGCCCAGTTTCAGTAAGAGAGTACCTTTTATTTTGTTGCTTTGTTGTAAACTTGTCTAGTATCTATCT
This sequence comes from Diabrotica virgifera virgifera, assembly GCF_917563875.1. Taxonomy (NCBI): domain Eukaryota; kingdom Metazoa; phylum Arthropoda; class Insecta; order Coleoptera; family Chrysomelidae; genus Diabrotica; species Diabrotica virgifera. Next base: position 78,944,025 of record NC_065451.1, read on the forward strand.
GGTCCATTGTTGTATATTTTGTAATTATATAGAGATACATTTTTGATTCCTTTTGTACGTTATTTGGAAAATACTGTTACGTTTTTTTAAGAAATATTACGCGAATTGACTTTTAATTATTATTAAATAAATAAAAGACTTACTTGAAATTGTTTATTTATAACACTTACAATTAACACTTATTTAACAACAATATCTAATTTATTTTACACTTTCTAACATTTAATTTATTTACAAATACGACTTATCTACTTTAAAAATACATACATTTCAGCAACCCGATCAAATAATAAAACAATATATCGCGTCGAATATATTAACTGACTGCCTGCTGCTTAAAAATCATCCGCTTATATAGATACGGCTCTGCTTCGAGAACAGTCAGGAAGGCCTGAGGCGGGTCCACGCCTATCATCGGGGAAACTTCTGGATTAGCGGAGACAATACTCGTCGATGACGTGTCGCTGTTGTTTGTTGACTACTAGGGGCAGGGCCGGCCTCAGTTAGAAATTCGTCACATTGCCCCCTCCTTAAAAGATGGTTCCTCCTGGAACCTTGTCAGGACTGGAACTGGATGCTGGTATCGGCAACTGGACCCTCTTTTACAACTCCCAGTTGTATAAAAGTGACAGGGGACGGTCTTCTTTCCGCACCAGTAACTATGCGGATTGCAACAGACTAACACCTGGACCTCGGTGTCTTGGAAAATTTCTTCTACCATATTTCGGATAACTCTCCAGTCTAATTGGCTGCATTCTAACTTTGGTATGGCTAACTTTTGCACGTCGGACTCCAACACGTGCTCTCTCAATTGAATTAATGCATCCCATACATCTTGGTAGGTAGGTTGGTCACGGACAGTGTCTTTTGTTACCAGATAGAATAGGTAACGTGATGCATCTTGGAGTTTCAATGCTTTGCCAGGAGCTGGCAGTTGGCATTGAAGTTCTGCAACTCGACCAAACTTCCTTCGGAAGGCGGATGCCAACCCTCGTGCGTCTTTGATACTGGCCGGGATGGTATGGGCCAGCGAATAGTCATCGGGAAGTGCGAGAAAATCTCGCTTTTCTTCAGTGGTAACACCATGTCTTGCTTTACCGGTACCTCCGTAGGCACCCATGAACTCTTCAAAGGTAAGGTCAGGTATTCCTCGAATTTGGTTGACTTCCACTTCTTCATCTACGTCGTGGTCTCCCTCGTACGGCGCCAACCGGTTATGGTGGACTATCATCGGCTTTCCCCTAGGAATCTTGCTTATTCGGTAGATAACGTCATTGATTTTCTTGACAATGAGGTACGGACCTTCCCAGAACTGCTGCAACTTGGGAGAACAACCTGTTCGCTTCTTTGGATTATAAAGCCAGACTTTGTCGTTCTCATTGAAACATCCCCTCTCGGCTTGGGTATCGTATCGTTTCTTCATTCGGTCGCTAGCGATCTGAAGATTAGAACGGACCAACTCATGTATATCGTCCATTCTTCTTCGTAATTCATTCACGTAATCCTCACCAGCAACATCTTCTCCAGGTCGACATCCAAACTCTAGATCACAGGGTAGACACATCTCACGTCCAAATAGGACTTTTGCTGGTGTTTGGCCAGTTGATTCATTAACAGCAGATCTATAGGCCATCGCGAAGAACGGAAGGTACTGGTCCCAGTCTCGTTGATGATTGGACACCATCTTTGTCAAATACTTGCCAACTGTCCTATTCATACGCTCCACCATTCCATCCGATTGCGGGTGATAGGCCGTGGTTCTTGTCTTCTTCATGCCTAGTTTATCACAGATTCCTTGAAATAGATCGCTCTCAAAGTTCCTTCCTTGGTCACTATGGATCTCCAGAGGTACTCCAAATCGGCTGATGCAGTCTTTGATTAACACATCTGCAATAGTGGCGGCCTTCTGGTCTGGAATTGCGAAGATCTCCACCCACTTCGTGAAGTAATCCATTACCACCAACATGTATTTGCATCCATTGTCACTTTCTGGAAATGGCCCGGCAATATCCAAAGCTATTCTTTCAAACGGACTTCCAACATTGTACTGTCTCATAGGAGCCTTTCTTTTCCGGTAGGGCCCGTTACTTGTAGCACAGGTAGTACATTTCTTACACCAGTCCTTCACATCGTCGGAACTCTTCATCCAATAAAATCGTTCGCGAATTCTCTGAAGGGTCTTCTTTACACCAAAATGCCCTCCTGATGGACTGTCGTGTAACTGACGAAGTACTTCGGCTACTCTGCTCTTTGGAATCACCAACTGTGTTCTCCTCACCGAACCATCATCATTTTCTATTACCCGTTTAAGCAAGCTGTCTTCCAAGATAAATGAGTCCCACTGGGCCCAATACGTCTTAACTGCTGAGCCTAGGCTTGATATTTCTTGCCAAGATGGTCGACGATTTTCTTCTTTCCATTTTCGAATCTTCTGTAAAACTGGATCTTTTTCTTGTTCTTCCTTGATCTTGGTAGGCGTCCACTCGTCGTTGACCACTGTTGTTCTTAGTACTGCTGCTTCCTTTGACTCTGTTTTGTTTCATTGGGAACATTCTGCTGGACACGGTCTTCTAGATAGAGAATCAGCGTTTCTGTGGCTAACTCCGGCCCGATGCTCGATCTTGAAATCATATTCTTGAAGTCGTTCAATCCATCTGGCTATCTGACCCTCTGGATTCTTAAACTGCATTAACCATTTAAGGGCGGCATGGTCGGTTCGGATTAGAAACTTCCTTCCGTAGAGGTATTGATAGAAGTGTTCCACTGATTTTACTACTGCTAGAAGTTCTCTTCTCGTGACGCAATAATATCGTTCAGGTTTTGAAAGCACTTTACTAAAATATCCAAGGACTCGTTCCTGTTCTCCTTGGATCTGAGACAGCACTCCTCCAATTCCCACATTACTTGCATCCGTATCTAAGATGAACTCTCCTTCTGGTAGTGGATACCCTAATATTGGCGCTGTAATTAAATGCCTCTTCAAAGTTTCAAAGGCCGTTTGGCAGTCTCCGTCCCAACAATAATCTCTTGCTTCCTCTGTAAGTCGCGTTAATGGCTTAGCGATATCTGCAAACTTCTTAATGAACCTCCGGTAGTAAGTACATAGTCCCAGAAAACTTCTCACTTGATGTTTATCAGTTGGTTCAGGCCATTCCTTAATGGAATCGATTTTTCCTTTATCCACGGCCACTCCTTCTTTGCTGACTATATGACCTAAATAATTGACTTTTCTTTGAAATAACTGGCATTTCTTGGGATTTAACATTAACTGGGCAGCTTTAAGTCGATTAAAGACGTCTTCTAAATTCTTCAGGTGGTCTTCAAACGTCTCTCCCAAAACGATTATGTCGTCTAAATACACCAGGCACGTTTTCCAAGATAACCCTCTCAACACATTTTCCATAAGCCTCTCAAATGTCGCAGGAGCGTTACAGAGTCCAAACGGCATAACGTTGAATTCCCATAATCCAGATCCTGTCGTAAAGGCCGTCTTCTCTTTGTCCACTGGATCCATTTCTACCTGCCAATATCCAGACTTCAAGTCCAACGTAGAAAACAATTTACTTCCAGCTAATGTGTCCAACGTGTCGTCGATCCGAGGCAGAGGATAACTATCTTTCTTGGTAACATTGTTCAACAAACGGTAGTCCACACAGAACCTCGTAGTTCCATCTTTCTTCTTGACCAGGACCACCGGAGAGACCCATGGGCTCGTAGAAGTTTCTATCACCCCGTCTTTCTTCATTTCTTGAACAATCCTTTCAGCTTCCTCTCTCTTCGCCTGTGGTAATCGTCGAGCTGATTGACGAATTGGCCTAGCGGTACCAGTGTCAATTTTATGTTTGACAACTGTCGTTCTTCCTGTCTTTCCTCCTTTCGGTACGAATATGTCACGATATTGCCTAAGAAATTCCCTTAATTTCCTTTTCTCCACTTGATTCAGAGATTGGCCTGCAACTGCAACCATTTGGTCGAACTTGTCGTTGGAATTATCTGATGTTGTTGTCTGACGGATTATGGACGTCACGGGTACACAAGTTCCTACTTTTGTCTCCTTCTTGATGGTCACCGGGTAGTCATTGACATTAATCAATCTCACGGGAATTTCTTTAGCAGAAGTAACCAATTCCTTTCCAATTATGATTCCTCGGCCAACCTCCTCGTCGTGGTTCCATGGCTCCATCATAACAGGCGTTCCTTCTTCTACAGTTCCCTGTAGCCGCGCTACGATGATCGTTTCACTCCTCGCAGGCACAACTGTATCTTCTTTAATGGCTGCTAGCACAGTTCTGTCATCATGTGGATGAAGAAATACCTCCTCGTTGCCAACTTTGATTACCCTATTCTTAAAATCCAATTGAAATCCATGCAAATTCATTACGTCCATTCCTAATATAACATCTTCTTCGATGTCTGCAACTATGACAGTATGGACGAACTTTTCTGCTCCAATCCCTAATTGTATCTGGATTTCTCCATGGGTGTTGGCGTTTTCACCTGTGGCAGTCCGCAGTCGCAACCTCGTTGGTAAGAGTTTCTTACGGCTGTTTAAAACTGACGGTCGTATAATGGTCCTGGTCGCTCCGGTATCCACCAACAATGTATACTTTTTACCATTTATTTCTCCATCCACATATACACTATCTTCACGACATTTCAAAGAAGCTATTAGTATGAGAGGGTCTTTGGAAAAGTTGCGGGTCGAAGCTGCCCCCCTAAGGCCGACCCGTTCTAGTTTTCCTGCTGGTGAGTCTCTTGACTGTTATTGTACCTAGGGTACTTACATGAACTCCGTACGTGTCCCATTTCCCCACAATTCCAGCACCTTATGGTCTTTGTTTTCTTGTATGAAATGCCCTTTATCATATTGACAATCTGGTCCAGTTTGTCTTCATCCTCTTCCTCTTTCACAGTCCTAACTTTACTGTACCCGCCAGAGGCCTGGGTAGCTGATTCGTATTCGAGGGCGGCAGACAAGACATCAACCAGCGTCTTGTGACGAGCTAATCGCAGTGTTCTTTACATTTCATGATCACGAAGGCCATCAATGAATGTTTGAACAGCCAACTTTTCCATCATGTCTTCGGGAGCTGTTGGATATGCATATCGTACCAATCTGGCAATATCGACCTCGTATTCTTGAAGAGCTTCATCTTTCTTTTGTCTTCGATTTTTAAACTGCGACTGATAGACATGCTCTAAATGTTCGTGCCCGTATCGCATATTCAGTCTCTTTTTCAGCTGCTCGAAGTCATCTGTCTCCTCTACGGCTATGGTCTGGAGGACCTCCAAAGCGTCGCCTCGAAGAGCAACAGTGAGGTTTACAGCTTTTTCTTTTTCGGACCATCCGTTCGCTCTGGCCGCCGATTCGAACTGTTTCATGTAGTTGTTCCATGATGACTTTCCGTCGAAATTTGGCACCTTAACACGAGCAAGACCTACACTCCCTTCAACTATAAACCGTGGCTCCAATTTGTATTTCGTTTCATCATCTTTAATGTCTGTTAAGATGGGTTCCATCCCTTTGTCTACTTTTTCCGTTTCCTCCATTTTCTTTTCTATTTCCTTGATCTTTTCTTCAAAAGTAGATTTTATGGACGATATCTTGTCGTCAAAATCCGAAGTGACTTTAGAGATCTTGTCAGTCATCTTGCTTTCAAGGGATGAAATATCACCCGAAACTTTCAGAATATCACTAGAAACTCTATGTTCTAACGATGTAATGTCTGTCGAGACTTTGTTCTCTAGCGATGTAATGTCTGTCGATACTTTGTTCTCTAACGATGTAATGTCTGTCGAAACTTTCAAAACATCCGAGGAAACTTGGGAGATTTCACTAGAAACTTTGCTCTCTAACGATGTAATTGACGAAATCAAAGCAGCATGCTTGTCTTCAAACAAATAGGTTTCTGGATCTTGGCCCTCTTCTTGAAGAGCGTTCTTTAGACGTTCGACTAGATCAGCCTTTTTCCCAGTAGTGTCCATGTCTCTCTCTTCTAACTGGTTGCGGAGCTCCTTAACGATCAATTCAGTGATTTTCTTATGTTGTGAAGACATTGTCACACACTTTATTTATTACGATTTATATTTTATTTATTTTTAAAAGTTCCACACTCTATTTAAACCGAAAATTTACGTTAAATTTATGTATTTCAAGTATCCTCACTTCTGCACCATTTTGTTACGTTCTTTTAGGAAATATTACGCGAATTGACTTTTAATTATTATTAAATAAATAAAAGACTTACTTGAAATTGTTTATTTATAACACTTACAATTAACACTTATTTAACAACAATATCTAATTTATTTTACACTTTCTAACATTTAATTTATTTACAAATACGACTTATCTACTTTAAAAATACATACATTTCAGCAACCCGATCAAACAATAAAACAATATATCGCGTCGAATATATTAACTGACTGCCTGCTGCTTAAAAATCATCCGCTTATATAGATACGGCTCTGCTTCGAGAACAGTCAGGAAGGCCTGAGGCGGGTCCACGCCTATCATCGGGGAAACTTCTGGATTAGCGGAGACAATACTCGTCGATGACGTGTCGCTGTTGTTTGTTGACTACTAGGGGCAGGGCCGGCCTCAGTTAGAAATTCGTCACAATACACTAGGTAGGATAATATTTGAATAGGTATATTGGTTTCGACATTATTTCATTCTAATCGGTTTGGTGATACCTGGATATTTATTTTTGAAAAATTTTGAATGATTTATTTTTTTTTTGATATCTAGGTACATTACTACTTTTGATTTAGGTGCAGCCACAATATACTACAGTTAGCTAAATTTTTGCTTACCATAACTTTATATAGTTTATAAAGTTTTCATTTTTTTATATACATTTTCGTTTAAACATTTACTTAAATTATTTTAAATATCTACCCCAAATATATATCTCGGTTATATTTGGTTTGTCGGTTTATTAGGTCGTTAGTTTAGCAGCTCGTCGGTTGAGCAGCTCGTTTAGTAGATTGTCGGTTAATTGGGTCGTTAGTTTGTAGGGTTGGGTTCGGTTTGTCGTTGTTGGGTTGGGTTTACTGTTACTAAATTTTTCCTACCACCATGTGTACCTTTCAGCCAGAGCATTTGTTAGTTAAGGAGGTAGATTATGAGCTGAGGATAAGGGAAATAGAGGTTGAAGAATCCGCTAAATGTGATAAAAAAACGCAGTCTATTGCGTGGTGCTCTTAAACAAGAGCAAGGAAATAGGAGTTTCCGTCAAATTTCAGCTGCAGCTATCCCTTTCCTGGAACAACAACAGGGAATAAATGAGACAATCGAGGATCTTACTCAAAAGATATCCAATTTTAGAGGGACTGTCCATGATAGCATGTATTCTAGATACATTTCACGTCTTGCTCATATCTCTGGTCGTGTCCACTTATTATGTTGCTCAGATGAGGAGCAACAACTTTACAAACGCTCTATGTCCATTAAGATTCTCAGTCTAGAAGGTGAACTCGATTCTCGAGTAAATTCTATAGCCACGTCCACTCCTATTTCTTCGGTTCAAGCCGCTAATTCCTTATTACATCCCAAGCCTGTTTAGGTACATAAGTGGGGAGTTTCGTTTTCTGGTGAAGGTCATTATGACCAAGTAATTTCATTTTTAGATAGGGTAGGATGTCTTCGTGTTTCAAGAGGTGTGAGTGAGGAGGATTTTTTTTCAGCTTCTGCTGAATTATTTACAGGCCATGCTTTTACTTGGTTTATGAACAACCGTGGTAGCTTTACCACTTGGACTGATCTGGCTCAGAAATTAAAATCAGATTTTCTGCCTTATTCTTTCCAAACTGATCTCTTAGACGAGATCAAGAACCACAAGCAGAAACCCGGAGAATCAGTGACCATGTTTATCAACACTATGTTAGGCATGTGTAGTCGATTAGACACTCCTTTAACGGATAGTTCGAAAATAAAAATAATTTTAAAATGTTTGCTACCTTTTTACCATGCCCAATTGGCACTGGTTGATATAGCCACTATAGAAGACCTGACAGATAAGTGTAAACAGTTAGAGGAAACTCTATCCTGGTCTTTTCATCCTCCTACTACATCTAATTCTGGTGCTGGATTTAACTATCACTCCTCGAGAAACCGTTCTTGGCAATCTAGACCCCATACACCGAATGTGTTTGTGACTACTTATTCTTTTTCTTGCTGGAATTGTCAGGAGGTTGGTCACGCATTTCGTGATTGTACCAGACCCCAAACACGGATTTTCTGCCACGGTTGTGGTAGAGAAAATACACTCAAACGTAACTGTTTTAAGTGTTCGGGAAACGAGCATGTAGAGGCTCGTACCCTGAGCGTTCCTCATACAGCCGCCCCATCAGGGAATATGAGCGCAGCTGTAGACGAAGCTTCAGGTCCAATACCCGCCAGCAGCTCGAACACACCCTCTCAGGAAGGAAGAAACACGTCCAACCGAAGGCCAGCACGCAAACCGAAGTCAGGGAAAAAATAATTGTTAGTGACCCTTCAGTTGACTCGTACGGTTTGCTTGATCGTAGATTATCCCCTCCAGTCTTAAACTGGAATTTTAGTAATAAGCATAATCAAGACAAGGAAACAGTTCCAAATTCTATACCAGGTTGTACGTTTGTAAATAATAATAATATGTCTATGTTAATACCAGATAATTTTGAAAATAAATCAGATATTTTGGATTTTGATATAAATTCTTTATTAGTTAGGAAACATAATGATAACCGACCTTATCTTGAAATTGAAATATTAGGACAATCTTGTTTAGCTCTATTAGATATTGGCTCGAACATTTCTTTAATAGGTTCGTATTCGCTGAAATTATTAGAAAATACTGATATTAATGTTATACCTATTTCTTCTTTACAAGTCTCTACTGCAGATGGTGCTATCCAGTCAATCACAGGTAAATTTGACACAGAAATCGTAATTGCCAATATTCGCAAAATGGTTACATTTTATGTTATACTTTCAGTTAAAAATTCTATAATTCTTGGCATGGATTTCTTGAATGCATTTAATAGTACACTAAATTGCTCGGATTTTTCGTTGTTTATATCTTCCTTTAATGTCGCAACTGTAAGTGCCATTCGTGAGTTCTCTAGTCTGTCTAGCTTAGAACAAAAACAGTTAGAGAATATTATCTCTAAATTTTCATCTATTTCTTCCAAAGATAAATTAGGTCGTACACATTTAATATCTCATACTATCGAAGTGAACACTTCAACTCCGTTTAGACAATATCAATATCCCATACCTCAGGCATTGCAAGCAGATTTAGGTAAAGAAATTGATTCGATGCTCTCTCTAAACATTATCGAACATTCAAATTCTTCATATTGTTCGCCGTTATGGTTGACGAAAAAGAAGGATGGATCATTCCGAGTCTGTTTTGATGGTCGTAAACTTAATAGTATCACTACTAATAGAGATGCTTATCCCATCCCTCGGATAGATATAATTTTGAGCAAACTTCAGAATGCCAAATATATCTCTTCTATCGATTTATCCAAAGCCTTCTTACAAATTCCGTTAAGTGAAGAGAGTAAGAAGTATACTGCTTTCGCTGTCATTGGTAAAGGTTTATTTCAATTTGTCACAATGCCTTTCGGTCTAGTTTCAGCTCCTCAAATAATGTGTCGTTTAATGGACTTGGTTATTGATCCACAACTCGAACCATTTGTATTCTATTATTTAGATGACATCATAGTTGTTACTCCTGATTTTTCTTCACATATTGAAATATTGGAGAAATTATTTTCACGCCTTAAAGAGGCTAATCTCACTGTTAATTTAGAGAAATGTAATTTTTGTCGTCCTAATTTAAAATTTCTAGGATATGTTGTTGATAATCAGGGTTTGAGAACAGACCCTGATAAAGTAACCGCTATTAAGGACTTCCCCATTCCTAAAACTACTACACAATTACGTAGGATCTTGGGCATGTGTGGGTATTATCGTCGATTTGTGCCTTCTTATTCTACTTTATTATCACCTCTTACTGACCTCCTTAAGAATAGGAAAAAGGGCCAGACTATCACCTGGACTCCTGAAGCCGACGATGCTTTTCATCGTATTAAAGAAGCTCTTAGCAGTGCTCCGGTCATGACTTCACCTGATTTCAGTGAACATTTCTACCTCATGACTGATTGTTCAAATGCCGCCTCAGGTGGTGTACTCTTTCAGATGAAAGATGGTTCTGAACACCCCATAGCATATACTAGTAAGAAGGTTAATAAGGCTCAAAAAAACTATTCGACTACAGAGCGTGAACTCCTTGCTATTATTCATGGCTTGGAGGCTTTCCGTTACTATTTAGAAGGTCGTAAGTGTACCCTTATTACTGACCATAGTTCATATTGTGGATACTGACATCATTCTATCACTCGTTCTTACAACTTCTACTACGTTATCTTTCATTTCACTATCAGCAATTATACCAACTCCATTTCTAGTGTTACTACTCCCTACATACCACAATTTATATCCATCACCTAGTTCTTTCGCCCTTTGTCCTTTCCACCTAGTTTCTTGAATACAAGCAATTTGAACTTTTCTTCGTTTGAGCGTATCCACTAACTCCAGACTCTTACCTGTAAGATTACCAAGATTCCAAGACCCTATCCTGATTTTTCTAACCTGCAATGGTGTTCCCCCTGAGATAGTCCTCACCCGGAGATCCGAATGGAGGCTCATTTTCCTTCCGGAACTTTTTACCTCAGGAGATGCCATCATTTCAGTATAAGTTTTTATTTCGTTTGGAGAAGGTCTTTTCATTATTATGGCCTGAAAAGATTTTTGGATATTTGATGCCTGAATGCCTTTTCTATCAGCACCATACCCTGCCCTGTCCTGCACGTTTAGCCAATACACCACCAATGCAACCAAAGTGCAGTATTACCCCACACCCGCCTGCATTTTTCTGTATAGGCCAGGATCCCTACTGTAAGGACTGCCCTATAAGCCAATGTATTGTTGCCCAGCCACATTGTTTGATTTGCTTGTCTAGATAATTGCTAAGAAGAAATGCGTTCAATGTGCGTCCCCGTTTAGGATTTTGTCCTCTTCAGGGTTTGTCGTGAATGTATTGTGTGGCAGTAAAAGCAAACAGTCCGAAAACCACACTGGGGCAAGTGTCGTATCCTGGTGTTTTTCCTTGATTATGCCGGACGGTGGTGTCCAGAAGGCTAAAAGTCAACAGAGAAGAAAGTTTTGATGGATTGTTGTTGGTTCCATTGTTGCCCGTATCCCGGCACTAGGAGGCACGTACTTCATTCGGGATACCCCAGTTATGCAATGTTTTCAATGTCTTCGATTTGGCCATTCTGGCGCGCAGTGTAGGGGAAAGAAAAGATGCAGGAATTGTGGGTCAGAAAATGAGTCTGTGTGCGAATCATGCAATATTTTTTGTGTTTATTGCAAAAATAATAGTCATAATTCTACTTATAGGGAATGTCCAGAATATAAAAAGCAAACTAGAATCAAGGAAGTAATGTCTAATTTGAATATAGCTTTTAAAGAAGCTGAAACAACTATTAAAAATCCGGCCTATTCCAGCCTCATACATAAAAATAAATTTGCTCCATTAATTGATTCAGCTATAGAATTTTCATCGCTAAAAACTTCCGCAGTACAATATTCTCCACGTAACAATTCTTCTAGATCTAACCTTTCGTCAACCCATGATCAACCATCTTCCCCTAAACCCTTGCTAAAAAAAGAAAAACTAGTAATTCTTCTCCCAATTCCCCGCCAATTAGACGTGAATATAATACTAGCTTTTGCGCAGGACCAGTTTTCCAATTTGGAAAAGAGCCGGAAAATGATTTTTCAACACTTATACATCAATCAATTACGATGTTAACAAGTTTCTTCCAACAATTTTCACAAAATCCATCATCAAGTAGTACTTTAAATTTTAAAGATATGGAGTTTGAAAATAAAATTAAAAATATTGTTGATAATATATTTAAAACCTAATACAAAACAACTGTAAATATGTCCTTTAAACAAAATTTAAAGATTATTCAATGGAACGCTAAATCTCTTAAAGCTAACAAAAACTCTTTACACCAAATTTTATTGGAGGAAAAGTTTGATATTACAATAATTTCTGAAACATGGTATAAACCCACTGATATTAAGTTAATAACTTTAACGTCATTTCAGTTAATAGAGATAAAGGTTTTGGAGGAGTTGCGATTTTCATTTCTCATAAAATTATAGACGAAGCCATTCAATTTAATTATAATTTTAATCCAAAAGTTGAAGTTTGTGGAGTCAATATCACTCTTGGTAGCAACAAACTAAGTATAGTAAGCGTATATAAGCCATCCGATGTTAGAGTGAAATTCCAAGACTACATAAACTTATTTAGTCAAATACAATATGACTGCATAGTAGGAGATGACTTTAATTTCCATCACGGCATGTGGGGATCGCCTGCTTGCTCTCATGATGGCAGAATTTTGGTGGACGCTTTAGATCATTTTTTAAACTTGATTGTCATAAACAACGGATCTGCCACAAGAATTTCCCCGCCTGGCCAGGTTAAATCTGCTGTAGATCTCACAATTATTTCATCTAAGATATGTCCTACACTTGGTTGGTCTGTCAGTCAGGACAGGTACGGATCAGACCATTATCTAATTGTTATTACGCTTAATAACTATTATAACAATGACACAATCACGTCCCCATTATCTAGATGGTTTATGAATAATGCCAATTGGTCCGTATATACAGCTGAAATAGAGAAATCATTTTCCACGCTACCAAACTGTAGTGATACCAACGATATGTGTATATTTTTAATGGACCAGATTACCAACGCTGCGAACAAAGCTTGCAAAATTATAAGACTATGCTCAAATATACCATTAAAATCACCTAAATGGTGGGACAAGGAGTGCTCTGAGATATCGTATAAAAGCAAAAATTCCATGTAAAATATGTGTCTGAAAAATTTTGTTGAATATCAAAAACTAAATGCTCAATGTCAACGTACCTTTAAACAAAAATGTAAAAACAGTTGGCCCAATTTCTGTCTAAATCGACAAAATAATCCAACTGAAATATGGGATAGAATTAAGAAAATTAAAAAAAAAATAAAAATCTGTATTTGCACGACGAAGCTATTGTTGAAGAATTTTTTCATGAAATAGCTCCTTCCTATATTCCGTCACCAATATATCTCACGGAAGATGAATTTAAATCGCATTTTTTGTTATCTCCCATTAGTATCCATGAACTAATTGCTAATATCAAATGTTCTAAAAGATCCTCTCCTGGGATTGATGGTATCAATTATCTTATGATATCTTACTTGCCTACAATAGCCCTTCAGTTTCTCTGTGATATTTTTAACAATATTTTAATTAAAGGGTATAACTTATTCATTGAAGCAGTGTCTTGTAATACCTATTCCAAAAGCTAATGATTCTAATGTCCTCTAATGTCACCCATATAATGACCCATATCTCTAATGTCATGTATATTGAAAACATTTGGACGAGTCATGAAAAACAGATTGGAATGGTGGATGGAAAGTAACAATCTCTACCCAGACGGCCAGCTTGGGTTTCGTAGAGGAAAAGGCACTATGGATTGCATTTCACACTAAGCAACCGATATCCAGTTAACTTACTCTAAAAACCAATATATTGCTGCTTTATTTGTGGATATTTCTGGTGCATATGATAATGTTATTCTCGACCTGCTGTTTGAGAAACTTGTTAAACTAGGAGTGCCGAGTAAATGCGCTTATGTCCTAGTCAATTTATTTACAAATAGACAAGTCCATATGCGGCTAAATAATTCATTGACCGGCCCAAGGATAGTTGCCAAAGGTTTACCCCAGGGCTGAGTTCTTAGTCCTTTGCTCTTTAACTTGTATTCTTTAAATTTACATACTACGGGAATGGAGTGTAACATCTTACAATATACTGATGACTTCTGTTTCTATGTTGAGAAAAATACTTTTCAGCAATGTATTAATGACCTTAAAGTAAATATGTTTTCCTCTAAAAAGTATTTTGATGACCATGGACTTGATATCTCACCTAAGAAGTTAGGTGTGGTATTTTTTTCGAGACACAGATTACCAAAAATTAGTAATTTAGAACTATCACAGCTGGACATTCCTGTATATCATAGTTTTACATACCTAGGTGTTACCTTGGATTCTAAATTAACCTGGAATGAGCATATTAATAACTGCATTAACAAATGTGAAAAAAGCCTCCATATTCTTAAGGCCGTTAATCGATACGATTGGGGAGCAGACCCGAAAATAAACTTATTATTTTACAGAGCATATACCAGATCAATTTTGGATTATGGAAGTTTTCTTTATGGATCTGCGACAAAATCTCGTTTGATTAAACTGGATCGAATTCAATTCAAAGCCTTAAGGTTAGTCCTAGGAGCCCTCAAATCTATTCCTACACCAGCTCTTCTGGTAGAATGTAACGAGCCTCCATTACATTTAAGACGCCTATTGTTAGCAGAAAAAATTATTCTTAAATGCGAGATTAATAAACAAAACAGCTTGTTACAAATAATATCTTGCCTCTCTGTTGAAAATCTAACAAACAAATGGTGGGCAAATAAAAACTCTCTGATCCTATCTTTTGCTTTTCCCAACCTATCACATTATTCATTTAATGGAGAAGGGATTCCATTTTTTTGCTCTAATTATGACATACTGTATGAATATAACCCTATTGTAATAATTCCTTCACTATGGGACTTTTTCTTGGTATCGAAGATTTGTTCCCGACTTTTCATCGATCATAGCTCCCATTACTGCGTTGTTAAAGAAAAACTCTAAGTTTGTTTGGTCTGAGGAGTGTAATTAAGTCTTTTAAGCGACTTAAAGAATGCTTAGTGGCTGCTCCAGTTCTGAGATGCCCGGATTATTCGAAACCTTTCGTGGTGCAAACAGATGCATCAGGCTATGGCATTGGTGCTGTTCTTACACAGTCGTATGATGATGGTGACCGTGTTGTTGCTTACCTGAGTCGGTCTCTCACTCGTCAGGAGCGTAATTACTCTACCACTGAGAGAGAATGTTTGGCAGTGCTATGGGCTATTGAAAAGTTGCGACCTTATCTAGAAGGAGTGGAGTTTACTGTAGTCACGGACCATTATAGCTTATTGTGGTTACAAAACTTGAAAGACTTAACTGGTCGTCTGGCGCGTTGGGCCGTGCGTCTTCAGCAATACAACTTCAAAATCATTCATCGAAAGGGCAAAGATAACGTTGTGCCCGATATGCTTTCCAGATCGGTACCTATTGTGGATTTAGTGGATATCAATGATGACATACATGCTGGAGGACGGGGCGAGGATCGTTGGTACCATAAAATGTTGAAAAGGGTTCAGGATAGTCCCCTTAAATTTAGTAACTGGAGGGAATCTGACGGCAAATTATGGAAATACGAAAAATTGCGATATCCAGAACTGTCGGCCCCTTCTGATTTTTGGAAGTTAGTGGTGCCAAAGAAGGATAGACAGGGTGTGATCTCTGCGGCTCATGAACCACCTACTTCTGGTCATGTTGGAGTTTTTAAGACCTATTCTAGGATAGCTGAACGCTATTATTGGCCTAAAATGAGGTGGGACATAGCCAAATTTGTTCGCCGGTGCGACACCTGTGCCGCACACAAGGTACCTCAAGATCGACCTGTTGACAAGATGGTATCACACCCGAAAGTTGACCGTCTTTGGGAGATGATTTCTCTGGACTTAGTAGGGCCTTTGCCACGTTCAAAGCTAGGCCATAACTTCATATTGAACGTCACGGATTATTTAAGCAAATTTACCTTACTGTTCCCTCTTAGAAAAGCTACTGGTGCCACCGTCATTAAGAAGCTTGAGGAGGAGGTTTTCCTGTTATTTGGAGTTCCAAAGACTATAATTTTGGATAATGGTCCACAATTTCGCTGTAAGGAATTTGTTAAGTTAGCGGAATTATATCAATGTAAACTTAAATTCACTGCCGTTTACCATCCTAGAGCGAACCCTACTGAGAGAATGAATCGTACGATGAAGACGATGCTAGCGATGTATGTTTCAGACAATCACCAGACCTGGGATATCAACCTACATAAAATTGCCTGCGCGCTTCGTACTTCTGTGCACGAGACAACTAGACTGACCCCGTACTTCATAAATTTCGGGCGTCATATGATGCTTTCTGGAGATGACTACGCCACTAAGCTAGACTTGGAAGATGGTGCTCAGACAGCAGAAACCTCTAAGAATGAGGCCTTTAAGAAAATGTATACGGATGTGCGAAATCGGTTGGAGATTGCTGGCAAGAAGAGTTGTGACCGCTACAATTTGCGTTGTCGACATGTAGAGTATTTTCCTCATCAGCCAGTGTGGAGGAGAAACCATGTTCTTTCAGATGCGGCTAAACACTTCTCGTATAAGTTAGCACCTAAATTTGTAGGACCATTTTTCATCAAGAAAAAGATTTCTCCTTGGACTTATGAGTTGAAAGACGGTCAAGGTAATAGTAAAGGGGTTTGGCACGTTAAAGATCTTAAGCCTGGTCCAGATCCAGATTGGTTTGTACCCGACTATGTCACTTCGGTTCGTTTTGAGCCACCATACGTGGTCACTTAACAGTGAATTATTGCCCTGTATCGTGGGGGCTGGAACATGTGGACTTTCTAGATGGTCACATGTTCTAAAAGAATTCCCGGTACCGAGTTTGATCCCTCGTGGGGTAAAAGCCCCCAATGCGGCCACGCGTCCTGGTGTAAACATCACATCGCCCTTGTTTTTTAACTTAGGTTTCATTGACGCTTGATTTTGATTTTCAACCTTTCACTGCGGAATATATTTTTGATCGATATATTGTTCTACGTTAGAGCGTTGCGCAGTCAGAGGATTAATTATTTTTACTTTGTTTTGATTGATTTAGGTATTAAGTTGTATTTTTTTTAGTTGTATTTAGAGTCATCTCTTCCCCAAGGATTCTTGGGCACGCTTCTGTGAGGTGTCTGTTTTCAGGGAACTTTTGAAAGTTTCTGAGAGGCGGTAGTGTGAGTCTCAACGGCGCAGCCAATTCCATCCGACAGCGAAAAGGGCCTCTACCTCAGATCTGAAAGGAACGTTTTCGTTTCTGGGTGCTGTCACGGTGGTGTGGAAGAAGATGGATTACTCTTTAGATTAGGTGTAGGTTTTGTAGCAGCCTTCGTGTTCGTGCTTGTTACTAATTTCGTAACCATGAATTTTTTTTTATGGGCATTTTGTAGAGTCGTGGTTAGTTTGTCTCTCTTGCATTAACCATTAGTATCATTGGTCAATAGCACAATGGTTCCGTCGTCGCAGGGTTTGTCCGTGTGAAGAAATTTAGGGGCTAAATTTCTTGGAAGCGAGGGGGGGATTGTTACGTTTAAAAATCTACCCAGCAAACCTGTGCCGCAAGCCCGCTTCATTTAGTACAGATTGATAAATAATGTTAATAAAAACTACTTGCCTTAAGTATTTCATATTTAAACATGATCAATTTTAAGATATCCGATCCAGACTGCATTCTTCCTTTTTCCTCTTTTCAATATATGAAAGATAAATATCCTTGCTTGCAATAAATTTGTTAAAATAAACCTCCAATAATTTCAAATTTCAATTTCAATTGTTGGTTTTAACCAGGAAATTATTATTCACTTTTTATCACCTTTTAATGTAAAATAGTTTATGCTTTCATTATATTATTTACTAATCATTTGAGGTTAGAATCTGCTTGTTTTACTTTTGAAGTCGTTTCAAATTCTGTCACGACTAGTGTCAAACCGAGGCAGTTTTGTTCTATGGTTCACGGGACTACCTATGTTTTTGAATTTCTGTGTTCGGAAGGAAGTTGGCGTTTCTCATAGCTGACTGGCGAGCGTCCTTTTTGAATTTGAGGGGGACGCGTCTTTGGATCGTGTAATTTAGGTAAAATTTGTATGCTAATTATTTTGAGGCATCTGGCTTTCCTGGATAAATTTACCTATTACACATAGTGGGGCTAGATAATAGATGTAGTGTGTATTGGATATTTTAGTATTTAGCCCAAGCCGAAAAGGGATTATTTGTTCAAAGACGTGGTCACTTCGCACGCTAGGCAGCGCTGTGTATGAGGTCTATATAGGGAGTATTATTTGGATTAGAGAAGCTCCATAGGAGAGCATAGCGTGGTTGACCGTAGTAAAAACCCCGATAGGCTTAAGCGGTAAGTAATTCATGCAATGATTAGATTCTTTATGTATTGAGGGACAGACAACCAGTGTCTTAATTTTATTTAGTGTTTATTGAAGCCCGTTGGCTAGGGGTTTATTCTTGATTTGTTGCTAAGCCTCCTACAATGTAGATGACATTGCAAGCTAACTTCTAGGCTATGTTATAAGTGGTAAAAGCCTGTTTAAATAAAATCAGTAACAAACTTATTGAAATATTTATATTATACCAGGGGGTTACGAGAAGAACCTAGTTGAAATATATTTATTGATATGGAACAGATTTAGTGATTCATAGCACCGTACGAGATGACAATATTACTTCGATGGATGCAACTGTCAATTGGGAATTGAGTAGGCAATGGGTTTAGCAACCGAGAATAAACGTTTAAATAAATTCATTGTAATAAGTGTCTAATGAGTTTTCTTTTTATTTTAGGGGTTTTTATTTTTTTTGGAGTTTTGGAGTTCGTTTTACTTGGAGTTTTCGTTTTTGGATTTTTGTATGTGGTTTCTGGTTTTACTTTTTGTGGATGTTTTTGGTTACATTTGGATGCTAAGAGTCGTCATTGGATACAAGTATATGTGGTGAAGAAGATTTCTACTAACGAATTGTAGTTTGTTACCAGACTATGGAGGATATCAGGTTTTTATAACAATGTTAAACATTTAAATTCATTTGTCTTATTTATTTTATATTATTTAATGATAGTAAATATTTTAGGTTCTTTTTTTGTTAACAAATTAACGTGTTCTTTTTTTTTATTATTATTATTAAAATTTATTGGGGATAGTCATACATTCAACTTTATATACATATAACTTATTATAGAGGTCATTATAGTACATTACTTTTTAGATTTGTATTAGTGGCACTCATGAGCTCATGCGGCAACTATAGGGTAGGCACTAGTATCGCCAATGTTTAAAATATTTCTAATCTGTAAATTTAAATTATTTTGATATTCATTTCCTTAGCCACTTTATGCTACCAATGACAGGACTTGTTTATTTTCATATTTATTTGTGTTGCAACTGTTTAATAAATAAATGTAAGTAAACCTATAACGAGATTTATTGGTCAACTGGTAAATCGGGGAACTCTTGTAGCATTTGTAGTACGAGTTGACTGGCGCCCTAAAATCCATCATTTTTAAATAGTTTTAGCTAACGGACCCACTCCGTCTCCACTGTTAACTTTAAAAGCTAGCCGCAAATGCTTTTGTCGCTCCATCCACATTCGTTGTGATAGTGTGGAAGGGTGATAATTTTGGCGCCCAACATATATGGGGCATGGTTTGCTTATATTTCTTCTTGAATGGTTGTAACACTAGACTTATCTTCTTGAAAAACACCAAACCCAGATTTGAACTGAAATGTTGAATTTGATCACGTTTTTAATTTTAATGACTTTGAATTGAGGAACTGCTATAGTTGTATATAGATTTTTCTTTCTAGTGGCTGGTATCTGAAAATCGCGATTTAGTTTTAGATAACCAGTGGGGTAAATTTAGAAATCATTTAGTTGCTATAGTTCCTCCCATGATTATTTGACGAATTGACAAAATATTTTGATATTGATTTGACATTTGTTTTTGATATTTTGAAATTTTTTTTAATTATCTTTTTTTACAGGAACGGTCGAAGACTTAGAACTTTGTAGTTATATTACTTATAATATTGTCCCTTTTTCCTATTCTACTTTATTGTTCGTGAAGTTTGGCAAGCGCAATCAAGGTCTGTCTTGTTTTGCTAATAGTGGTTGGATTATATCTTTTATTTGCTTGTGTTTGAATTTAGTATAACTTTGTCATCATCATGTCGGTGCACCAACAACACAGATGCAATCAAAATCAAAACGGTCTTTATCAAGGCCATTTTTGATGACGACCTCAATTAATATTGAAGGACTATCAGCAGATAAAGAAGACCTATTGTCTAATATGTGCAGAGAACATGGTGTCGATGTTCTACTGGTTCAAGAAACCCATAGAAGTACTGCAAGCCGCAGACCAAGGATTCGGGGTATGAAGCTCATACTGGAGAGACCACACGACCAATATGGTAGCGCAGTCTTCGTCAGACCAGATATCGACGTAGCATCCACATCTCTAACAGATCAAAATGACATCGAGATCCTCACAGTGGAGATAAACTCCTGTACAGTAACGTCAATCTACAAACCACCAAACGCTGACTTTGCTTTTGAGGAACCGAATAACTTTCAATCACAGCAAATCAAATTCGTACTGGGTGACTTCAACTGTCACAGTGTCGCATGGGGTTACAACGAAACAGATTCCAATGGCGAAGAACTAGAAAAATGGGCTGAAAGCATGAACCTAAAACTTATTCACGATCCAAAGCAGCCTGCGTCGTTCAACAGCGGAAGATGGCGCAGAGGTTACAACCCAGACAATATATTTGTCAGCGACAGAATTGGAGACCAGGTGACAAAAATCGTTGGAAGCGCCCTCCCAAAGACACAGCACAGACCAATAATTTGTCTTTCCAACGCGGCAATCAGATACGAAATTGTTCCTTTCAAGAGAAGGTTCAACTTTACTAAAGCAAAATGGGAAAAATTCTCTGAAACATTGGATCAAGAAGTTTCCCAGCTAGAACCTTGCCCTGATTCATACGATAAATTTGTAGAAATCGTAAAGCAAGTATCACGGAAATTTATCCCTAGAGGTTGTCGAACTGAGTACATAGCGGGGCTCAATGAAGAATCTAAACCCCTACTTAAAAGATACGAACAGCTATATGAAGAAGACCCTTTCTCGGAAGCGACAATACAGGCTGGGGAGGAAATGTTACATGCGATATCCGCCAACAGAACGGAAAGGTGGTGCAAGCTGGTCACGAGTCTGGACATGAAACAAAACAGCAGACGTGCCTGGAAGCTGATTCGGAATCTTGGCAACGATCCCGCTGCTCCGGCAGTCAACATGACAGAAGTCACACCCGATCAGATAGCCCATCATCTTCTAATGAACGGTAAGACGACATCAAGAAAGAACAAGGTGAGAGCTCAACGGAATATCGACGAAGAAAGAGATGTTCTAGGTACCTCTTTTTGTCTAGAGGAGATGAGAGGCGCGATCCATCAAATGAAAGATAATAAAGCGGCTGGCCTGGACGACATACGAACAGAGCAAATAAAGAACTTTGGACTAAAAACCGTAGAGTGGCTCGTAAAAATGATGAATTGCTGCATCCGTACATTACAAATCCCCAAAATCTGGAGAAAAGCTAGAGTGGTAGCCCTCTTAAAACCAGGGAAGGATCCGGCGGATACAAAGAGTTTTAGACCTGTATCTCTCTTGTGCCACCTTTTCAAGGCCTTTGAAAGAATGATACTGAACCGGATCGCAGAATATGTGGAGACTAAAATTATTCCAGAACAAGCAGGATTCAGGCCCGGAAAGTGCTGCTGCAGTCAAATTCTTAATCTCACCCAACATATTGAAGATGGTTTTGAACGGAAGGAAATAACAGGAGTAGCGTTCATAGACCTAACTGCCGCCTATGATACAGTTAACCATCAACGGCTACTCGCAAAACTCTACGAAACTACAAAGGATTTCCGACTAACAAGGTTAGTGAAATGTCTCCTCCAGAATAGACGCTTCTACGTAACGCTCCAGTCCAAGAACAGTCGGTGGAGGGACCAAAAAAATGGGCTACCACAGGGAAGTGTCCTCGCGCCGATTCTATACAACATATACACCAACGACCAACCGATACACCAACAAACAAGGCAATTTATTTACGCTGATGATACAGCGGTGGCAGCTCAGGGAAGAACCTTCAATGAAGTCGAAGTGAAACTGACAGATGCCCTGGGAGACTTAGCTCTATACTATGATAAAAACCATCTGAAACCCAATCCCACAAAAACCCAGGTATGTGCTTTCCACCTGAGAAACAAGCATGCCCGAAGGTCGCTGGAGGTGGAATGGCGTGGTCAGATGCTGGAACACAACAAGACGCCAAAATACCTTGGCGTCCGTCTGGATAGAACTCTGTCTTACCGATACCACTGTCAAGATGTCAAGAAGAAAGTAAGTGCCAGAAATAATATCATCCGCAAGCTAACTAATACAAAATGGGGAGCACAACCACACACTCTCCGCACTTCTGCCTTGGCATTATGTTTTTCGGCCGCGGAGTTTGGAGCACCAGTATGGGCAAACTCTGCTCACGCAAAGAACGTCGACGTGGCTCTAAATGAAACGGTCCGTATAATATCGGGTTGCCTGAAACCGACACCTATCGAAGAGGTATACCCCATTGCTGGAATTGCTCCACCACCTATCAGGAGGAAGGTCACGTCAGAGGTAGAACGGAAAAAGCAGGAGACGGACCGAAGACACCCCTTATATGACCACCAAACTCAGCCAAGCAGACTAAGATCTCGGAAAAGCTTCCTGAAAACATCAAGATCCATCCCCGAAGCGCCAGAGACGCGCCGAATACACCTATGGCAAGCGTCAGCTGCCGCGACACATTTTCCTCCCTCGGAGGAAATGGCTGCTGGACACAATTTACCATATCCGACTTGGAAAGCGCTAAACAGACTAAGAACCGGCGTTTCACGTTGTGCTAGTAACCTGAAAAAATGGGGATACCAGGAGGACGATACCTGCGACTGTGGCGCGGTTCAGACCAGCCGGCATCTACTATCATGCACAGAGATGAGAGAGACCTGCACAGAACAAGACTTAATTATAGCAAATGACAGGGCCATCTATGTGGCCAACCATTGGAAATACAGAATTTAAAGTTGTTGGTGTTCCGGACACGGAAAGTAAGTAAGTATCATGTCGCGTAGATTACAAGTCAATCGATTAAGTCAAGACGAGCTCAACTATGAGCTTCTCATTCGTGGAATAGCTGTAGGTACAGTAGAACAGATGCGCCATGCCCTTGCTAGCGCGATACGATTGGAAGGCAGTGGCGATAGCGTGAAATACCCGGATTATCCTTTTACACCAGAGGAAGACATAAAGGCAGTCAGAGGTAAATTGGCTGAATTGGAGACTTTTGTGAACGCATTTGAAGGTACTAAAACAAGTAATGATTTTATTAAATATATGGTAAAGTTGAACCATGTCTTAAACCGCATAGATAATATTCCGGACATTGAGGAAGATCGACCTCAATTAGTTGCTTCCGCGTACGCTCTTATGGGTTCTCTTACGGAAAAAGCGGAACAGATGCAGGCGAAATCCACAGTCCCTGTTCAAGTTAGCTGTTTCAGCCCCGATCAGACACAAAACTTTGCTACTGAGATTACGCAAGCTTCTAGCCCGGTTGCAGCTTCGGCTTCTCCTAAGGTGACGGCTGCTTCTCCTTACGTTAAGTCCGTTCCACCTAGTCGTTGGGACTTGAAATTTTCTGGTGATCGTAAAGGTATGTCCCTTAGTGCTTTTTTAGAGCGTGTTGAAGAATTGCGTGTTGCGCGTCATGTATCAAAGGAAACTTTACTGGAATCGGGTATAGATCTATTTTCAGGGAGAGCATATCAGTTTTATTTGGCGTATCGTGATCAAGTCAGTAACTGGGACGAATTCTTGATATTGCTAAGGGAAGAGTATCTGTCACCAAACTACGATGAGAAACTCTTCGATGAGATCAGAAGGCGAACTCAAGGAAGTGATGAATCAATGGGAATCTTTATAGCAGTTATGTTGGGATATTTTAATCGACTGACGTGCCCCGTATCTGACGACACCAAACTAAAGATCCTGCTAAGAAACATAGCACCGTATTATCAAAATCAACTCGCTCTGGTAGAAATAGACTCGATAGCGCATCTACGTGAACTTGGGAAGAAATTGGAAGCCAGAAAGGATGCAATAGAGAATTTTGTTCAGCCCACTCGTCGTGGCAACGTCATGGAGCCAGATCTGGCCTATATCGAAGTTCAGTCGAGCAGCAGTGTGGACACTTGCCAGGCATCGACTTCTTCATCGAAGGGGAGGCAACAAAATCCGTCTACCTCGAAAGCTCAGATTGTTTGTTACCGTTGCAACAAGCCAGGTCACCGTGCTGTTGGATGTACCGAACCTGGTAGAAAGTTTTGTTACCGTTGTAAAAAAGAGGGTGTGACAGTGAGAACCTGCCCTAATTGTAAGCCATCGGAAAACTAATTACATCACGTTCAGATGGTCGAAATGGGTGTGGTGTGAAGGAATCTTCGACCGATAAGTTTAAGATTATATTAGATTATGTTTTAGAATCGTTTAGCGAAGATGATGCAAGACCTTACATCAGTGTGGAAGTTTATGGCAAACCGATATTAGGATTATTAGATTCGGGTGCTAACAGGTCAGTTTTAGTAAGTAAGGGTTACGCATTCACTCAATCGTTGGGATTAACATTGGATAGGAGTCGTGCATCTGTTTGTAGGGTGGCAAATGGTGTTAGCTGCGAGAGCATTGGTGTTATAGACCTACCACTAAAACTGAAGGACGAGTTTCGACTAACGGAAGTGCTGGTTGTTCCCGATCTGCCACACTTACTAATTCTTGGTTGTGACTTCTGGCGGAATATGGGCTTGGTACCTAACTTACGTACAAATGAATGGTACTTTTCAAAGGAACCAGTGGTGGTTAATGAGGTCGAACACGTGAGTAGTAGGACATTACTTAGCTCTCTTGAAAAGAGTCGTTTGCAGGCGATCATAGATCGCAATGTAGCCTTGATGGGTAGCGGTCTGGGCTGCACTGAAAGAACTGAACACGTGATCGTCGCTAGTGGACCCCCTATAAAGCAGAGGTACTATAGAGTCAACCCAGTAGTACAAGCACAGATTGATCAGGAATTGGATGAGATGCTCAAAATGGATGTAGTTGAGCCTAGTAATAGTCCCTGGTCATCGCCCATTTTATTAATTAAGAAGAAAGATGGAAAATTTAGATTTTGCGTGGACTATCGTAAATTGAATTCGGTAACAGTACGCGATAGTTATCCATTGCCTCAAGTCGCTGACACCTTAGATAAGTTGCGAGATGCTAAATATTTGACCAGTCTAGATGTAAAGTCAGCGTACTGGCAAGTCCCAATGGCTGAGTCATCCAAGCAATATACAGCCTTCACCGTGCCTAATCGGGGCTTATTTCAATTTAAGCGTCTTCCATTCGGTCTACATAATGCCCCTGCCACTTGGCAACGTTTGATCGACAATGTGTTGGGACACGACCTCGAACCACATGTGTTTGTTTACTTGGATGACGTGATAATCGTGAGCCAAAGTTTTGAACAACACCTAACCATTTTAGACGAGGTATTTCGTCGCCTCATAGAGGCCAAAGTCACCATCTCTATGGATAAATGCCAATTCTGTCGGCCGGAATTAAAGTACCTAGGATATGTCATAGATCGGAATGGATTGCATGTTGACCCTGATAAGGTCAAAGCTATGGTGGAGATTGCGGTGCCCAAGAGTGTAAAAGAAGTTCGAAGTGTGGTTGGGACTTTTTCTTGGTATCGAAGATTTGTTCCCGACTTTTCATCGATCATAGCTCCCATTACTGCGTTGTTAAAGAAAAACTCTAAGTTTGTTTGGTCTGAGGAGTGTAATTAAGTCTTTTAAGCGACTTAAAGAATGCTTAGTGGCTGCTCCAGTTCTGAGATGCCCGGATTATTCGAAACCTTTCGTGGTGCAAACAGATGCATCAGGCTATGGCATTGGTGCTGTTCTTACACAGTCGTATGATGATGGTGACCGTGTTGTTGCTTACCTGAGTCGGTCTCTCACTCGTCAGGAGCGTAATTACTCTACCACTGAGAGAGAATGTTTGGCAGTGCTATGGGCTATTGAAAAGTTGCGACCTTATCTAGAAGGAGTGGAGTTTACTGTAGTCACGGACCATTATAGCTTATTGTGGTTACAAAACTTGAAAGACTTAACTGGTCGTCTGGCGCGTTGGGCCGTGCGTCTTCAGCAATACAACTTCAAAATCATTCATCGAAAGGGCAAAGATAACGTTGTGCCCGATATGCTTTCCAGATCGGTACCTATTGTGGATTTAGTGGATATCAATGATGACATACATGCTGGAGGACGGGGCGAGGATCGTTGGTACCATAAAATGTTGAAAAGGGTTCAGGATAGTCCCCTTAAATTTAGTAACTGGAGGGAATCTGACGGCAAATTATGGAAATACGAAAAATTGCGATATCCAGAACTGTCGGCCCCTTCTGATTTTTGGAAGTTAGTGGTGCCAAAGAAGGATAGACAGGGTGTGATCTCTGCGGCTCATGAACCACCTACTTCTGGTCATGTTGGAGTTTTTAAGACCTATTCTAGGATAGCTGAACGCTATTATTGGCCTAAAATGAGGTGGGACATAGCCAAATTTGTTCGCCGGTGCGACACCTGTGCCGCACACAAGGTACCTCAAGATCGACCTGTTGACAAGATGGTATCACACCCGAAAGTTGACCGTCTTTGGGAGATGATTTCTCTGGACTTAGTAGGGCCTTTGCCACGTTCAAAGCTAGGCCATAACTTCATATTGAACGTCACGGATTATTTAAGCAAATTTACCTTACTGTTCCCTCTTAGAAAAGCTACTGGTGCCACCGTCATTAAGAAGCTTGAGGAGGAGGTTTTCCTGTTATTTGGAGTTCCAAAGACTATAATTTTGGATAATGGTCCACAATTTCGCTGTAAGGAATTTGTTAAGTTAGCGGAATTATATCAATGTAAACTTAAATTCACTGCCGTTTACCATCCTAGAGCGAACCCTACTGAGAGAATGAATCGTACGATGAAGACGATGCTAGCGATGTATGTTTCAGACAATCACCAGACCTGGGATATCAACCTACATAAAATTGCCTGCGCGCTTCGTACTTCTGTGCACGAGACAACTAGACTGACCCCGTACTTCATAAATTTCGGGCGTCATATGATGCTTTCTGGAGATGACTACGCCACTAAGCTAGACTTGGAAGATGGTGCTCAGACAGCAGAAACCTCTAAGAATGAGGCCTTTAAGAAAATGTATACGGATGTGCGAAATCGGTTGGAGATTGCTGGCAAGAAGAGTTGTGACCGCTACAATTTGCGTTGTCGACATGTAGAGTATTTTCCTCATCAGCCAGTGTGGAGGAGAAACCATGTTCTTTCAGATGCGGCTAAACACTTCTCGTATAAGTTAGCACCTAAATTTGTAGGACCATTTTTCATCAAGAAAAAGATTTCTCCTTGGACTTATGAGTTGAAAGACGGTCAAGGTAATAGTAAAGGGGTTTGGCACGTTAAAGATCTTAAGCCTGGTCCAGATCCAGATTCGTTTGTACCCGACTATGTCACTTCGGTTCGTTTTGAGCCACCATACGTGGTCACTTAACAGTGAATTATTGCCCTGTATCGTGGGGGCTGGAACATGTGGACTTTCTAGATGGTCACATGTTCTAAAAGAATTCCCGGTACCGAGTTTGATCCCTCGTGGGGTAAAAGCCCCCAATGCGGCCACGCGTCCTGGTGTAAACATCACATCGCCCTTGTTTTTTAACTTAGGTTTCATTGACGCTTGATTTTGATTTTCAACCTTTCACTGCGGAATATATTTTTGATCGATATATTGTTCTACGTTAGAGCGTTGCGCAGTCAGAGGATTAATTATTTTTACTTTGTTTTGATTGATTTAGGTATTAAGTTGTATTTTTTTTAGTTGTATTTAGAGTCATCTCTTCCCCAAGGATTCTTGGGCACGCTTCTGTGAGGTGTCTGTTTTCAGGGAACTTTTGAAAGTTTCTGAGAGGCGGTAGTGTGAGTCTCAACGGCGCAGCCAATTCCATCCGACAGCGAAAAGGGCCTCTACCTCAGATCTGAAAGGAACGTTTTCGTTTCTGGGTGCTGTCACGGTGGTGTGGAAGAAGATGGATTACTCTTTAGATTAGGTGTAGGTTTTGTAGCAGCCTTCGTGTTCGTGCTTGTTACTAATTTCGTAACCATGAATTTTTTTTTATGGGCATTTTGTAGAGTCGTGGTTAGTTTGTCTCTCTTGCATTAACCATTAGTATCATTGGTCAATAGCACAATGGTTCCGTCGTCGCAGGGTTTGTCCGTGTGAAGAAATTTAGGGGCTAAATTTCTTGGAAGCGAGGGGGGGATTGTTACGTTTAAAAATCTACCCAGCAAACCTGTGCCGCAAGCCCGCTTCATTTAGTACAGATTGATAAATAATGTTAATAAAAACTACTTGCCTTAAGTATTTCATATTTAAACATGATCAATTTTAAGATATCCGATCCAGACTGCATTCTTCCTTTTTCCTCTTTTCAATATATGAAAGATAAATATCCTTGCTTGCAATAAATTTGTTAAAATAAACCTCCAATAATTTCAAATTTCAATTTCAATTGTTGGTTTTAACCAGGAAATTATTATTCACTTTTTATCACCTTTTAATGTAAAATAGTTTATGCTTTCATTATATTATTTACTAATCATTTGAGGTTAGAATCTGCTTGTTTTACTTTTGAAGTCGTTTCAAATTCTGTCACGACTAGTGTCAAACCGAGGCAGTTTTGTTCTATGGTTCACGGGACTACCTATGTTTTTGAATTTCTGTGTTCGGAAGGAAGTTGGCGTTTCTCATAGCTGACTGGCGAGCGTCCTTTTTGAATTTGAGGGGGACGCGTCTTTGGATCGTGTAATTTAGGTAAAATTTGTATGCTAATTATTTTGAGGCATCTGGCTTTCCTGGATAAATTTACCTATTACACATAGTGGGGCTAGATAATAGATGTAGTGTGTATTGGATATTTTAGTATTTAGCCCAAGCCGAAAAGGGATTATTTGTTCAAAGACGTGGTCACTTCGCACGCTAGGCAGCGCTGTGTATGAGGTCTATATAGGGAGTATTATTTGGATTAGAGAAGCTCCATAGGAGAGCATAGCGTGGTTGACCGTAGTAAAAACCCCGATAGGCTTAAGCGGTAAGTAATTCATGCAATGATTAGATTCTTTATGTATTGAGGGACAGACAACCAGTGTCTTAATTTTATTTAGTGTTTATTGAAGCCCGTTGGCTAGGGGTTTATTCTTGATTTGTTGCTAAGCCTCCTACAATGTAGATGACATTGCAAGCTAACTTCTAGGCTATGTTATAAGTGGTAAAAGCCTGTTTAAATAAAATCAGTAACAAACTTATTGAAATATTTATATTATACCAGGGGGTTACGAGAAGAACCTAGTTGAAATATATTTATTGATATGGAACAGATTTAGTGATTCATAGCACCGTACGAGATGACAATATTACTTCGATGGATGCAACTGTCAATTGGGAATTGAGTAGGCAATGGGTTTAGCAACCGAGAATAAACGTTTAAATAAATTCATTGTAATAAGTGTCTAATGAGTTTTGTTTTTATTTTAGGGGTTTTTATTTTTTTTGGAGTTTTGGAGTTCGTTTTACTTGGAGTTTTCGTTTTTGGATTTTTGTATGTGGTTTCTGGTTTTACTTTTTGTGGATGTTTTTGGTTACATTTGGATGCTAAGAGTCGTCATTGGATACAAGTATATGTGGTGAAGAAGATTTCTACTAACGAATTGTAGTTTGTTACCAGACTATGGAGGATATCAGGTTTTTATAACAATGTTAAACATTTAAATTCATTTGTCTTATTTATTTTATATTATTTAATGATAGTAAATATTTTAGGTTCTTTTTTTGTTAACAAATTAACGTGTTCTTTTTTTTTATTATTATTATTAAAATTTATTGGGGATAGTCATACATTCAACTTTATATACATATAACTTATTATAGAGGTCATTATAGTACATTACTTTTTAGATTTGTATTAGTGGCACTCATGAGCTCATGCGGCAACTATAGGGTAGGCACTAGTATCGCCAATGTTTAAAATATTTCTAATCTGTAAATTTAAATTATTTTGATATTCATTTCCTTAGCCACTTTATGCTACCAATGACAGGACTTGTTTATTTTCATATTTATTTGTGTTGCAACTGTTTAATAAATAAATGTAAGTAAACCTATAACGAGATTTATTGGTCAACTGGTAAATCGGGGAACTCTTGTAGCATTTGTAGTACGAGTTGACTGGCGCCCTAAAATCCATCATTTTTAAATAGTTTTAGCTAACGGACCCACTCCGTCTCCACTGTTAACTTTAAAAGCTAGCCGCAAATGCTTTTGTCGCTCCATCCACATTCGTTGTGATAGTGTGGAAAGGTGATACATGTCTATCCTATACAAAGACAAAAACCAGGCTCTAGTCAACTCTTTTATGGCTAGAGCCCCTTCTTCTACTTCAATGCCAAAAGCACAAAATTCTAAACAAAAATCCGAAAATCTAGAACAACCAATCACTGAAATTCGTGAACAAACTCTAGAAGACCCTTGTGACTTCATTCTGCCAAAATATAATACAAGATCAACTAAACGAATCGAAAATAACTCAAAAAACTTCCCTTCTCTACCTAAACCCAGTCAAGCTTCAAATAATAAAGAACCGAAAAAGTCTGCTACTATCGATAATACAATTAATTCTTCCAATAATACTTCTGCCACTAAATCAACTACCACAGCAACTAAACCTTCATCTAATAATCAGGCTAAATCTTTCCACTACAAAGTTCTCAATATTCCTGCCAATATCGATTCACAGAGAAAACTCTTCGCAATAATAAATACTAATGAGCTACTTCGAGGATACATTAATGTCCTCACGTACATCCCTAGATTCCAAATGGCCTATCTCGAGACTGGAAAACAATTTCCAGTTGATGAGATGACCAAAAAACTCAAAGATAAAATGGGAGCAAACTCAATCAAATTCATCTCCAGATACCCATCTAAAACTAACACATCTAGCCCGAACGACCCTAAACCCAACTCGATCACGAATGCACCTGAATTTCAGCTAGTTGCCACAAACATAGACGTCGAAATGACAGAAGCTGAAATGAAGGAGGCCTTAGCGGAACAAGACATACAAATCTCGTCTGCTTCTCGTATTATAGACCGAAAAGACCAAAGAATCACCACGCTAATGCAAATAAATTTCACTTCTGAGGGGCAATACAACTATGCCCTGGCGCACGGTATCAAAATCGACCAGAATAAAAGATGTGAAGCCCCTCACTCCTACAGCCTGTCACATCCTATCACTAAATATTTCAGCCGCTGATGCCAGTCTGGCCACGATATAGCATAGTGTCGTGACAGGCAAACAACCTGCCCCAGCTGTGGTAGTAAAGATCATAAATTTTCAAACTGCACTAGTAAGGACGCCCCAAAGTGTCCAAACTGCGAAGGCCAACACACTGCCTGGCCTCCGAAATGTCCACAAAGGCAAACCATCAGGACGCGAGGCCAATCTATTCCGGAAAGAGAATTCCACCAAAGGATCTTTCCGAGGAAGCAAAAACTATGATCTCATTTAACACGATGCTGTTAGCAAACGTGCTCCTCGATCGTAGAAATCACATCTGTAAGACCGCCTCCGATCTGTCTCTACTTGCCTACGGTCACTCTATCTCTGACACAGATAGAGACGACAAGGTCCATTTAACCTTCGTCCCTCATTTCTAAATGGAAAAAAACGCATATGGACTGTGTTATAGGAACAGTAAACTGCAGTAGTCTCAGCAGGAAGACATCTTGTCAAACACCTGCTGACGACTAATGATATCCAAATCCTTTCCTAATCGATAAAAAATCCAAAACTTCTCCTAACTTTACAGGATACACCACGTATCACAAACCCAAAAGCCAAACCAGCCATGGTATTGGCATCCTTATACACAAAAATATCCCTACAGCTCCGCATACTATCCCACCAAATATCCTTATCCCAGATATCGACTTTATTGCAGTAGACCTGCTCTAAAATAATGAAAAAATGAAAGCTATTTTAATGGGCGATCTCGCAAGAAACACTCAGTTCGGTGATATTCTAACAAACCCTTCGGGCAGACAACTCTCAAATCTGATTCTAGAACTGCCAATTTACTGAATCACGAACACTGAGATAACGTTTCTGAGGCACCTTGTAATGTGGATTAAATGTCTTACATTAAAATATTACAAGCTAAATCCTGACATGGATGAAATTAATAAGGATCTACCCTGGCATTATATGACTTTCTAGGAAGCATCGGGTTGTTGAGTTGAATTCTCTGTCTTCACATAGAGAAAGGTAAAAGCCAACCACAAGCCAACTACCCCCTTATCTATGAGCCAGAGCCAACTGAAGTACAGGTGTCAAGTGTAAAAGTATTTCTGACTGATGACAGAACGAGAAAGACAATACAACTTGAAGGTTTGTGAATCTAGTTTATAGTATACACTAGCCTTAAAAATTTTTTGTAGTAAAATTCAGTAACACCAACAAACATCAGTGTGTTGGGATTAAAAGTATTCCATATTAAGCTAACATGAATAATGTAAGAAGTGAAAGTAAAGTTATTTAAAACTAATTGTCAGTAGGGTTCAAATAAATGTATTAAGTAAAGATAGGCAGACAACCATACATGCTTAGATTTTAAAAAGAAAGATATTATTTTAGTTTTAATAGTTGCAGAAAAGGATAATATGTCCATAGATGCTCATATGCAGCAAGGACAGAAAATAAGTAGATTTTTCCCAAACTATTAAATTTGGTAAGACAATGTATAGGTTATAGTTTATATATACCTATAAGTAGTTATTTGAGATCCAACATAAAAATGATTGATGCAACAAATTGAAATAAGTAAGTGTATAGTCAACAAAGTTGTGACTAGTAATAGCACTATGAGAACATAAAAGTATATATTGGTGTGGAGGATGAATTATTATTAATGTAGACTGATATTAGTGCGAAAGTAATGTATCGGATATTTAAGGGTTACTCAACACTGATTTAAAATAAAATATGTTATAAAAAGTTTTAGAAAAGTTAATCTGTCCTTATATGTAAATATCTAGGACAAGGAAAAGTGAATATGATTTTCTAAGCTTTTATCTTTATGGATAAAGAGAGAGGGTGTTGAGTAAACATTGTTATTATTTCAAAAAAATTTAAAAAAGAGAATTGATGGATCGTGAATGAATAAAAAGGAAGTTGTGGAATAAGTTATTATTAACTAGTGCAAATCAATGTATTAAGTAAATATAGGCAGACGACCATACACGCCTAGATTTTAAAATGAAGATATTTTTGTTTTAATATTTATGGGTCCTTATTTATGTTATTGGGTCCTTATCTTATTTATTTTACAAAAAACTTACTTGAAACTTTTGTTGGGGTGCACATTACGTATTCAGTCTCAATTATTCGTTTGGTTGTAGATGTAGAATGAAGTGGTAAAATTTCTTCACAAATTGATTGAGAAGTTGATGGCATAACAGTGCTAACCTGTTCAGTTTCTCTCGATTCTATTTGCTCTGCTCTAGAAGTCGCTGTAGGGGACTTATACACTTTAGCAGAAGAAGCTGTAAAAAACATGTACTTAATTTTATATTTCTTGGTAACATGAAAACATCCATAATTATTATATCTACTACTGGAGTCATTCCGAAGACCCTCCTCTAAAGCATAAAAAAACTGGGTCTCAATGAATATCTTTATAAGACCATGCAGAAAGCTGTACTACTCGTGACGCCGACGGCCAGAAGTGTACGAAAATTTCTGGGAGATACACTTGCATACCAAGTCACCTATGGCTCGATAACATGGAAAGAGTCCCACTAGAGCTCAATCATTTTGACACCGTAAGTATCTGGGATGAGTCAATTTTCCCCTTAGAGGGAGTGTGAGCCGTATGGCTAAATCTGGATAAAAATTGTTTAATTTTGAACATATCCACTAAGTTTTGGGGTTTTCTAATTTTACACACCCAATATGGATCCAGAAAATATTACAATTCTCATATGAGCATTGAACCATATACTATTATCAACATTATTACAAAAACACCACTTCGTTATACTGCCACCTGGCACTCTGGAAGTGTAATGACGTTCTAAAAGTTCAGGCATAATAATGGGTGCGTTCGGACGACCACAGCGGCTGTCAGCAAAAATCGGCTGAGGGGTTGTATCCAGCAGCTTCGATCTAGCGGAGCACACGCGTATGAACGCATTTGTCTAGAAATGTCATCTGTCATTTAATGTTTGGTAACCTCAATATTTACATGCTTGTTTGTTGTTTGTATTTTTGTATTGTGCATCGTGGCATCGAGTGTGTATCCAAGTATTATTTACAAAAATTAACTAAACAAAATCTATTCAAGTAGTATGGCCAACATTAGAAGAATGCTTTTGTTAGAGTTGTTGGAGAATCGAGTGAATAGGAATGCAATAGGTGCAGCTGTAGAGATATTAGCTGCGCCTGTTGATATTGTGGAAAACGAAAGGGTAATCCCTGTTCGCAACGAAGGGTATTACGAAGAGGTGGTACCGAATTATACACCTGACAATTTTCAAAGCCATTTTAGAATGACGAGAGGAACGTTTCAGGTAATTATATTCCCTAATTTTTAGTCAACCTGTAACTTTTGTAAAGATCCTGTAAAATTCAAATATTAAATCTTATCATTATCAATAAAAAATACGATAAAAGCCTAATAAAAAATTTTTTCTTTAGAGTCTACTTAACATTCTGCAAATGAGGCGTGGTGAAATTGATGGCGAATAAGTAAACTTTGAAAAGAAGTTCCTATTTACGATATGGATGCTATCGAAACCTGAGAATTTTATTGCAGCTGGAGACAGATTTAATTTGGCCAAAAGTGAGGTGTTTGTTAGTATTGTTAACCTTATTGTACCAATAAATGGCCTGATTATGACGAGAGGCAGCGAATTAGCAGGACCTTAAAAGCGAAGTCAGGTAAAAATTTTAGTGAAAATTTTACTTCAATTCTTAACACATTCACGAACACAACTGCATATGCAGACACTTACTCCATAAAAAATGTGTATACATGTGAAGCATATTCGTGAATGTGCTAAGTAAAGTACAATCTACAGTTTTAATGGATTTCCATTTTTATCATTTTTAGGTATTCCTGGAATTTTAGGTGCCATTGATGGGTGTCACATTGCTATTAAAGCTCCACCTAGGAATGCAAATGACTATTACAACAGAAATAATTATCATTCTGTGCTACTGCAAGCTGTATGTAATGATAAGAAGCAATTCACAGATGTATTTGTTGGTGTTCCAGGCAGAGTACACGATGCCAGAGTGTTTAAAAATAGTCATTTGCATACTTTACTCACTGATGACAATCCACCCATCGATGAGAATCAACATATTTTAGGAGATTCTGCATACCCATTACTTTCTTGGCTAGCCCTATCGAGATAACGGCCATTTAAGTAATGTGCAAACAAGATTCAATACCCGACTGAGCTCTGTTAGGAGTCTCATTGAACAAGCATTTGGCCTTCTTAAGTGTAAATTTCGTAGGCTAAAGTACCTAGAAATGACACGGATAGACTTGGTGCCAAAAGTCATCACTGCTGCGTGTGTGTTACACAATTATATAATATTCTCTGAAGGTGCTCTTCAATTTGAGGATGACGAGTAATTTGTCGTGAATCCCGAAGAAAATGAGGATGAAGAGGACAATCCTGAAAATATTGCAATTGATAAACGAAATTATATTGCAGCTTTGCTCTGCAATAATAATTTGTTATTAAAATTTGGGACATGTTGTACAAGTATGCAATGAGAACATAACTTTATTTATTTGACATTCCAATATATGTCTACTAGTATAAAAGTAAAGCCATACATTTTTGTTTATTTTTTGTATGATGTATAAGAATGTTTAAAGTATAAGGATAGACATGTGCGAAATTACATTTATTGTTATGAGAAGCTATAATTTTTAAATTTATTTCAAAAAGCAATCAAATATTTTTTAAATTTAAATACAGCCAAGTATTGTACTTTCTTATGACAATTAGATAGACTTTACGAAATGATATTTTTCTGATGTGATACTTCAAGGTTCTCTTGTTTATTCATCTTTTTTATTTATCAGTTTATCTTCTTTTTTATAACAATTTTAATTAACTTTAATTTAAAACCATTTATCCTCTTTTGAGCTTTCTGTATGCAGTATTTACAGTGATATTTTTCTATTTACTTTTCAAAACTTCAATGTTTTGGTGTTTCACAACTATTTTGTAAATGCAACTTTATGTAACGTGATGTATGAAATAATTGAGAATATGGCATCTGTGTCATATGTTAAGCTTACATCCAATGCCAAAATAATGTACAGCTGGTTCCAAAAAAACTGATATGACTCTTAAAGGGTATTTTGTAGAAAATTAAGCAGCGTATTTTGAAGGATAAATACTTATTATTTACATACTGTCACAGTCACTGCCAAATCTTAAAATTTGTCACATAACTTATTCTGTTCAACCTGAAAAAATGACTCCACATGCTAGCAAAGAACTAAAAGTAAGAATTGTAACGAAATTAGAACTAGGTTGGTCACTATCTGCCGTACCGAATCATTTTAACGTAAGCAGAACAACAGTTTTTAATATTAATAAAAGATGGAGAGAACAAAAAACTCTCGAAAGAAAGCAAGGTTCTGGAAGACCAAAAATATCTACCGCTCTGTAATCTTTTATAATTAACCATTACAATTTATGAATTAACATGTACTTAATCAGTTGTTCGTTTGTTTATTTTACTATTTGTCTGTCATAATAAATATAGTATAATGTCAGACCAATCAAATACACTGCTCAAAATGATAAAATCTTACTAAGAGTTGTATCAGTTTTTTTTTAGGAACCAGGCCCTCGATTTTTGACCCTTCGCTTCGTTATCGAAGGTATTCTCTTCGTATACTAAACAGATACGAAGCGAATACGTTCGATAACGAAGCGAAGGGTCCAAAAACCGAGGCCCAGCTGTACAAATTCAAATTCAAATAAATGTTAGGTTATAAATATGTCCATTACATGCTGGTACAACATGTCCAAAATTTGTTATATTTTCAACAAAAACTTTTCGTTTATAAATTCGCAAAGTCTGTTCGTTCATGCGTTGTCGCTCCTGCAATATTTAGAGGCCACCTTGCAGTGGATGCCTATGTAGTTTTATCTCCTGAATCCAAATCTAAAAAAGGCATTTCGCTATCTCTAACCATCTTCGAGATATCCGACCTTAAAGTCGTCATTGTGACATCACAGGCCTTCTTTAAATATTTATTTTCTTCCGACAGAGAAACGTCAACTAAACTTGTTTTCGTTTGACACACCTAAACGTTTTGAAATATCAAATAAATAAATTTTATTTATGTACTATGTTAATATGAAGCATATAAATGCAAAACCAGACATTTGACATTTTTTCAAAAAAAGAGATATATTGATTCCATATTTAAAAATTGCTTTGAATCCGATTTTCTGACACCTAAGTCCATAAACATACATTCTAATGGCTTTATTGACAGCTTAAATTAGATGCAAAACCAGATTTTGTGTACACTTGTTATGTGCAAAAGCAGACATTTGCATTTAAACCAATCCATATGCGACATCTTAGTCACGTGACGTCGCGTTTGCACTGTTTGATATTAAATTGATAATTTCGTTTGGTTAATTGAAATTCATTTTAAAAACATTCATTAAAAGGATTATTTTTAAAATTTGGTTTTATTTTATTACGACTGTTTTTTGTTAGTATTACACACAAGGCTATCAATATTATAAGAAATACAAAATCAGTTGAGGCCCATTTAAGTGAATAAGCTGACATTTGCCAGTCTCATGTGCAAAACAAGACATGTCTAATTTTTAAATCAAAATATCTTTTTACTAATAAGTCTAATTTATGTCTTATTCAGTAGAAACTATCTCTATCTCCAATTACGGATACCAAAATTATTTTCATTTATAACTCTTTTATTATTAATTTTACGAAGAAAAGTTATTCTTCATAAATAGATCTGCATGGTCTAAAATCTAAGATGTTCATATATCAAATTTTATTCAATTTTATTCGAGGTATGTCAAAAAATATGAATTTCGGTCGAGAGTAAACTACCTTTATAGTTCATAATATTTAAATTAGGATATAATTGCATATTAGAACATAGCGTTTAATACTAAACAACTTGTCATAATAGAAATTTTCCCTATTATGCATTATTTAAATACGTAAATAAACAAAGTTTTCCTTATGATAATGCTCGCATTTTCAGCTTGTTATTTATTATGTCACAATAGCCATTTGTGTTGCCTCTTTTGAGATTTATTCTTATTTTGTAATATCTCTGCTATGTTTCACTGTTTTATTGGTCTGCTTTTTCTATTTTTCCCTATTGGTTTAGATGTTCACGCTCTTCACTTGCCTGTCATATTCCATCTGTGTAATATGACTGAACCATGCTAATTCTTTCTTCTTTATGGTGTCAAGCAATGGTTTCATTTTAAGTGTGTGTCTTATATTTTTTTTCTGTGTGTTTGTCCTTCTTGTCCTTATCTTATAGACAGTTATAATAATTTGTTAGTTTATCA
This sequence comes from Diabrotica virgifera virgifera, assembly GCF_917563875.1. NCBI lineage: Eukaryota > Metazoa > Arthropoda > Insecta > Coleoptera > Chrysomelidae > Diabrotica > Diabrotica virgifera. Next base: position 78,982,796 of record NC_065451.1, read on the forward strand.
TATAACTATTCTGCCGTGCTAGGCCCAAAAGCGGTAACTAACAATTGACAAAATGGTGGCAAAATCGATTCTAAAATTGAATGCTAAAATTTTGGGCCGTTAGGGATTTATGGACTAGCTAATAGTTTTTATGCATGGATATATGCATATCCATGCATATTAAGGGATTATTAGGGGTTTATTAAGGGAACCATTAATTATATTTTAAAACAAAGTTTTATATAAAAAAAGGTAGATACCGCTAAAACGTTTTATCAAAAATTACTATAAAACTAAGCCTATTAGCGGTATGTGGTTTACAGTTGTGATTGATATGACATAAAAAGCTTTTCTGTGTATTAAAGTTTATTAAATTGAAAGAATTAAAATACTATTAAATGTTATTACTTTGTTGAGCCACAATATGACAACAATTTGACAATATTTAGTTGTCGTTATATCTGTTTTCTTTCAAGAGTCAATAAATACATATATTGGTTAATTAATAATATTTACTTTGTAATACTAAGGCGATTTGGCGGTTTCTAAATGTAGACGTAGCATTCTTGAAAGTATATTAGCGGTAAGTGCAATATGCTAAGGTATATGGACGGCAACTGTAGCAGATACCGTCAAAATGCCATAGTATTTAACATTTGCCGCCAAATGGCTTAGTATTTTAATTGAAAAGTGTAGAAACCGCTAACAAAATTGCAATTTTATTTAAAATATAATGCTTCTACGACTCCAAAGACTTTGTAAATATATACTAAATACCCTGTTCTACCTAGAAATACAAAAATCTCATTTTCGATAAAAATCAGTTACCGCCTTTGGGCTTAGCACGGCAGTATTGTAATTAATACTTTGTGGAAATGTATTGCTATAGTTTTCATCTGTTGCACTCCTCGTCTGATTTTTATATCTTCAGATGTTATGTGCTCTATTTCAATTGTTGCTGTTTGGGGTCAATATAGTTGAGATAATTCACAGGTCTTGTTAGTCAATTCGAATTGTTCTTAGACTATCGATCATCTTTTGATGGTTAACGCAGTCAAATGTTAATCAATAAAACATGCATACACATCGACATTCTGTCTGCATCGCTGTGTATTTACGGCAAAAAGAGCTTCTCATGTTCCCAATGCGTTTCCCAATTTATCACTCATCTGGTACTCACACTTGTAAATTCGTTTATGGATGATACCGAGAACAGTTTTAAGGACAGAGACGTCAAGCTCAATATTTGATAAATATCGCATTATAAGGAATTGGGTTTTTTGGTAATGTTAAGAATGTTGATTTTGGCTAGTCTGATGGTATACTTATGACCAGGGACGTATTTATGGGGGGTTTAGGGGGTTCAAACCCCCTCCTTGCAGTCCATGCAAAACTATTACTTTTAATCCAATATCATTACATGTATAAAAAATAAAAATAAATTAATGAGTCAGCGCACGGATGCTGTCGGTCCGCAGTAGCAGCGTAGATACAGATAAACTAATACCTATTAGAATTAGAACGCTATTAGTAGTTATATCACCGTACACCTATTCCAAATAGTAGGTTCACTCTTTTGATCTCGGCTCTCGCCGAAAGATTTTTTGCCGGTAGTCATAAATTATATTGAACGCTCCGCAAATACACTGAACGGTGCCTGAACGATAGAAATTTTGAGAGGACTGACTGGAGAGAATTTGGTAGGTACGGGGCGTGAGACGACGGGGGCAGGTAAACCGGCGCTAAATCGAGAGTGACCCAACTTATTCTATCACTGAACGGTGGTTATATATGAGTCGCAGTCTAGTGCCAGTCTTGTTTGTCGGCCGGCCGGTGCAGATGTGGATTTGTGTATTCTTTATTTTGTTGCTATTGTACAAGTACAAATTCAGTAAACTGTTGTATTTGTCGAAATTTTTGTGGTGTTTGTGTAAGTATCTACAGTGTCGTTACGTATATATAAATAATATAATAATTATTATTTCGATATTGCTTAATATTAATGTTTTAGTGAAAGAAGTATGAAACGAACTTTACAGCAGTCGCTTTTGGGATTTTTTCCAAAGAAGGGGAAAACTAATGATGAACTGAACCCTCAAAACGATAAAATCCTAACTACGCCGAGTATGGATATTAGTACAGATCAAGGGCGAATATAAGTTAACACAAAATATTGAAGTGGATGGAGATTGATTGATTTTATGGAGATTGATATATACTGTTTGTTGTGCATGCTGGCTGTTCGGAAGGATTTATCCAAGGAGCATAACTGGTTTATAGAGCCTACACTACTATTTTATAGTGGAGATTATCATTGTCAAATGAATTCCAAAATTTTTGAAAAATATGTAATAGAAAAATTGTTAAGACATTAAACAAGAAAAAGGGGAAAAAGCTCGGACTCGGAAGTAGGTGCTAATTATGGTAACCCCTCACTTACGTCCGTGCATTATTCTCCCCTTCCTTTTTTGGGATCTCCCTAAACGGCAACTTTGCTCAGAGTCGTTCTTAACGGAGCCAGTACATTTTACTTACTACCGCTTTAATTTTAGCGATATGGCAACGCTGTGCGGAACGTTCTCGGCGCATGCTGTGTTGATTGTTTTCAGAGAAGTGTCAGTTACAAACTGCAATTAAGTGGTGTTGAGTTTGCTTTATTTGTTATTCGTTTGTTGTTATCCGTTGTTATATAGTTCAGCTCATTTCGTTATGAAGAGACAAGCTTCAATTGAAACATTTTTTACGAAAAGGCTAAACGTAAGTGAACCTAGTGAAGTTAACTGTGCCGTTAGCAATGATGCTGCGTCTTCTGTTGTTGCTACTACGAGCACCGATCCATTTCCAGTAGCAGAGGACCGTAACCAGTTAGGCTTATTACAAGTAAGAGCAAACAAATATGATATTGGACACTATTGTCAAATCAACTCTACTCAAAGCTTAACAAATGAAGAAAAAAATTCACTGTTAGAAAATGTTTGGAAACCTCCGATTGGATATAAATTTCCTACTATTTCTAGTTCAAACCATGCTAGATCTTTTCAAATGAAATGAATAGAAGAATTTAAGTGGTTAGCATATTCCGAGGAAAAATCTGGGTCATTTTGTAAATACTGCGTAATATTTTCTCACTCCGAAACTGTAGGAAAAGGAGACCACCAAATGTCAGGGGCATTGGTAAATAAGGCTTTCACTAATTTGAAAAAGGCAAAAGAAGTATTTGGTAAACACGAAAAATGTACATATCACAAACGATCAATTTTGGTAGCTCAAAATACAAAATCTGTTGTAACTAAAAAATCGGAGAGTGTTATCAATCAACTAAATGCTCAAAGAATAATAGATATTAAAGAAAACACGAAAAAGCTTATTCCTATAATAGAAAGTATAAGATTTTGCGGGAGGCAACAAATAGCACTAAGAGGCCACCGTGACAGTGGACGAATAGGCTTAGAAGAGCCAGAAAAAAATGATGGAAATTTCCGATCTTTGCTCAGATACAGGGCTAACAGTGGAGACAATGATCTAAAACTTCAATTATTGAGCAGTGGTGGTAAGAGTATGTACACAAGTTCTTTTATTCAAAATGAACTGATTAGCACGTTTGGTCATTTGATTCAAAGTCAGATTGTCACAAATGTCAGAAAATCTATTTTTTACTCTGTTTTGGCAGACGAAACAACTGACATTAGTCAAGTTGAACAGTTTTCTCTTTGTGTACGGTATGTCGACGACTCATCATATAAAATCAGAGAAGATTTCCTGACTTTTGTTCCAGTGTATGACGTTACTGGGGCAGCATTAGCTAACACAGTTTTGGATACCTTGTCAAGCTTAGGGCTTGACCTGAACAAATTGAGAGGCCAAGGGTACGATGGTGCTTCCACGATGAGAGGGCCCTTCAGAGGGGTGCAAGCGTGCATCAAACAGAAACTGCCTCTAGCGTTGTACACACACTGTTCTTCACATACCCTAAACTTATGTTTATCAGATGCAAGTAACATACCTTCTATAAAAAATTGCATGGGCGTTATTAAAGAAGTCTGCGCATTCTTCCATAAGTCAGCCAAAAGAACTGAAGTATTAAAATTAACCATTACTGAATGTTGTCCTGAACAAAAGAAAAAGAAACTTATTTCTTTATGTGAAACAAGATGGGTGGAGAGGCTTGACTCGGTGCTTTTATTTAAGGAACTACTGGAACCCGTCAGTCTTTCCCTTTTGAAAATTGAAGAAGAATCAAGTGACTCAGCGCCTAAGGCACACGCTCTAGGTAGTTCTATCATTCAATTTCAATTTCTTGTAAATACTTTTGTTTTGAGCCATATGCTGTCTAAAACACATAACTTATCTGAGAATCTTCAAAAAAAGAACTTAGATCTCACACAGGCTGTGAAAAATGTTTCTGCTAGCAGTTCTGCCTGTTTCTGTGGCAACCGTGGAAAGATCGTTCTCAAGTTTAAGAAGGCTAAAAACATACTTGAGAAATAGCACTTCGGAAAATAGGCTTAATGGGCTAGCGTTGCTTTCAATCCACAGAGACTTTGCAATAAGCAATGAAGAAGTTCTTGACAAGTTTGCGAGTGTACCAAGAAACCTTGATTTTGTGTTGTAAACTTAAAATATAAAAGTTGTAATAAAGTTGTAAACTTAAAATATTAAATTAAAATAAAAATATACCAATTCTTTAAATTTTTTTTCGTGGGAGTATACCCGAACCCCCCTCTGCTTATTCCATACCCCCCCCCCCGGATTCCCCGGTTATTGGGCCCCCCCCCCCCCCAAAATATTTTCCTATATCCGCCACTGGTACAGATGGGGATGCTCCAACTCCCTCCACCTCAGATAGAAACAGAGAAACAAGCCATGGTAAGTTACTTTAATTTTAATCTCTCACCATTTTAAAGCATTTTTTTTAGCTGGTCTGGATTCTGGTATGGACTACGATTTTGGTAAATATTTATCAAATAATCCAAAAAATGACGAGGAAAAATTAACAGTTTTAAAAGAAACTTTGACCTCTCCAGAGACTTTTAAGTTCTCCGTCTGTGGTAAAAGAAACCTTTGTTTTCAACGTCATTGGACCCAAAAGAATCCATGGTTAGTATATTGAAATATGTTATAAGGATCATTATGCAAAATGTGCGTTTTATTTGGACAGACCGAAAGTGGTCGCGGTGATCAAAAACTTGGAAGTTTTGTCACAAAACCATTTAATAACTGGAAAAAAGCTCTGAAAAAATGGAACATCATCGAAATACAAATTATCATAAATATGCTGTTGAACGGGCAAGAAATTTTGTAAGCGTTATGGAAGGTCAAACTCGTGATATTACAGAGTCGTTTAATGAAGAAAATAAAAAAATTGCCCGAGAAAATAGAGAGAGGCTATGTGCCATAGTGGACACAATCTTATTTTGCGGACGGCAGGAATTGCCTTTGAGAGGAAATCAAGACTCTGGTGAAATCGGTATTATAGATCCTCTACATAATGACGGTAATTTTCGCGCACTACTTCGTTTTCGTGCGCAAGCTGGTGATGAAGTACTTAAAAATCACCTTATTTCTCAAAGCAATCATTCTCGGGCTATGTACACATCGTCCGTCATTCAAAATGAAATTATTGATTTGTGTGGAAATGCTATTCAGGAGCAAATAATAAATAGAGTGAAACATTCAGGTTTCTTTGCTGTACTTGCCGACGAAACTCAAGACATTTCGCGTCACCAACAACTCTCACTTTGCTTCGGTATGTAGACTGCTCTTCTGGAAAGGCACTTATTCGAGAGGATTTCATTGAATTTATCCACGTTGATGCAGTAACAGGATCAGCTCTAGCTACGATAATCATCGATAAACTTAAGTCGTTTGGATTAGATTTGGAGAATTTAGTTGGCCAGGGCTATGATGGTGCGGCTGTGATGAGCGGACGATTTAAAGGAGTAAGAACAATAATCATGGACAAATATCCTCGAGCACTATTCGTACACTGTGTGGCGCACACATTAAACTTAGTTTTGGGTCATTCATGCGAGATCCCTGCAATACGAAACTGCATCGGAACTATTAAAAGTATAATTAACTTCTTTCGGCAATCCGCACTCCGGGATGGACTTTTAAAAAGAACTGCGGACGAGATTGGAGCCCTCATTCAACGCTTATCTCGCTTTGTGAGACACGCTGGACAGAAAAACATACAGCCGTCGAAAGATTTGCTGAGATGTTTCCTGTAGTAAATTCCGTGCTTCAAGAACTTTAAGAATCTGGAAGGGAAATTGCAACCCAAGCTTACCAGTTACAAGTCGCAATGGAAAACAGTCAATTTATAGTTTCACTAACTATTTTAAGGAAGGTTTTCTCCTATACGTCAAGCTTAAACCGAACCCTACAAAAAATCAATGTAGATTTAAACGACTCTTGCAGTTACGTAAAAACAATAAACAGAACCTTCGTAACGAACGTGAATTCTCAAATCTTTTTGAGGAAGCAAAAAAATTAATTTCAGCAGATATAACTGTTCCAAGAGTAAGTAGGAGACAATTAAACCGCAATAATATACCAGGGGACACTGCTGAAGTTTACTATCGGCGAAATATATTTTATCCATTTATAGAACATGTAGTGACCGAGCTTGATGCTCGCTTTAAACCTCACGAAGAAGCAATTTCAGGAATTCAGTTGCTTCTACCAGATCGCACCCAAAATACTCCAAAATACTGAGAGAGCAAAGAAATGTATAGCAGGAATCGGAGAAATATTTCTCAGGGAAGTTGAAATAAAACATTTAGTAAGTGAGTATGAGCTTTGGCACAACCACTGGTGCAATCAAGAACAGCCGTCTACTGCACTAGAAGCTATGGACCGATGTGATGAAATTTTTTTCCAACGGTTAGGAAACTTCTTCAAATTTTAGCAACACTTCCAGTATCTACTGCCACACCTGAACGTACTTTTTCATCACTTAAACGGTTAAAAACTTATCTTAGAAATAGAATGGGAGACGAGAGGCTTACAGGATTAGCTCTCATGAGTATTCATCGGAATGTGACAATAGGTCTAAATTCCTCAGAAATTGTAAATAAGTTAGCTGAAAGAAGGAAGAGAATGAATTTAATTTTGTAAAACGGTATTTTAAGTTTTAATAAATTTTTTAGAAATTTGTTTTTATTATTTTTTTCAAAGGTATTTCAAAACCAATCCCCGGTTTTACTTAATTTGGAAATTAGGATCCCCCCCCCCCCATTAAAAAACTATAAATACGTCCCTGCTTATGACCTGTGTCATATCTTATTGACTAGTGGCGTTATCAAGCCAAGACAATTAATTTAGGCAACAACTTTCGTTGTCTGCAATTACTTTAAGTATTCAGACATTGATATTGTCTGGGCCGATAAAATTATAGGTTAATACCTGTCTTTTGCATGCATATAGATAGTTGCGATAATTTGTTAGTTTATCCAGTGTGCGTCCAGGGAGAGTGTAGCCAAGCCCGGAAACTCGAGCAATGCATGGCGCTGTTTCCGCCGTAAACTTAGCTATTTGTTGTCCTAATCGTGCACAAAAATATAAATTTTACATAACTGATAATTGTCAGTTGTAAAAAGAAGATTGAGGTTATATAGATAACATTGAAAAAAATTCAAATTTATATTTTAATTAAATGTTATGTATTTTTGTTAGAATTGCTTGTTTTGTGAAAGTCTGAAGTGCGTGTAGGTAGTGCAATAATGATTCGGAGAAAAAAGCCGTTAATTCAGACAAGAAACTAAATGAATCTGAACGAAGTACCAACCAAGTCATTGTAAACAAAATTCTGGGACTCATTCTTATAGATGGACTTCAGTCAGTAGTGGAGCTTGCAATAATTGGTTTCACAGTGATTGTGTAAAAATATCAATTGATTAAAAAGCTAAAACGGCATTGTGATAATTGTATTGAGTAGGTGATAGTATGAGTGAGAAAGTCATTTAGGATCAGATGTGTGGAAGATACTGGGGATAAGAAGCTGGTGGACAAAATATTAAAACATAATCAATTACATAGGCTGGAAGGAGTTATTATGGTTATTGTTAATGTTAATAGACATGCCAATGAAAAGTATAAGGATTCATCAGTTATTCTGCAGGTGGATTCTCTGACACATAAACGGTTGCTAGAAAAGGAGTAAGATCAGATGAGGATGGTGGAACTAAACTGGTCTGGTACAAGATTAGTTTTCGAGATAATTCGCAAAATGTGTTTAGGTGTCACCTTTAATATTAGTGACAACCAGTGTTTAAACATGGATTAAAAAATAGTGTGTGTACTTTTATGCATGTAAGTTATACTTATATGATTTCAACAAAATAAATGTATTTAAAACAGTTTATTTGTCTTTTATTTAAATATTAAACTAAATTTTAATAAAAGACTAAGTTTTTCAACCTAATAAAAATATTTGTAAATTAAATATTTTTAAAAGATTTTTAATTGAAAAACTTTATTGGCCCATTTCCTGGTGACAACCTCCAAGGCTTCTACAATATGCAAGCCAAATGGATGCTGCAGTGAAGACTAAAGGGAAGGAATTCTACACTATGCAATTCACAACCCCCGTCTGCAGCGTGGTAAAGTTCCAACGGAAAATGGACCTAGTTACTCTATAGGAGTAATACTAATATAAAAATAAAAATGTATACCATTTTTATTCATTCAGTTGCGGTGCGAAACCAAAACTGTCTTAATTTTTACTCAGATCAGAGAGTGCAGCCAGCACTCTTATCGACGATTTCACCTCTTGTTAGAGGTTCATCAGAGACTGCATAGGCTGCTTTTCTCTGGCCCAGGTAAAAATTTTCGACATATCCATCTCCCACCGCAACTGACGAGATGGTAGTAGGTGCCTAGCGGCATCTGCTAAATAAAAGACTAAGTTTTTCAACCTAATAAAAATATTTGTAAATTAAATATTTTTAAAAGATTTTTAATTGAAAAACTTTATTGGCCCATTTCCTGGTGACAACCTCCAAGGCTTCTACAATATGCAAGCCAAATGGATGCTGCAGTGAAGACTAAAGGGAAGGAATTCTACACTATGCAATTCACAACCCCCGTCTGCAGCGTGGTAAAGTTCCAACGGAAAATGGACCTAGTTACTCTATAGGAGTAATACTAATATAAAAATAAAAATGTATACCATTTTTATTCATTCAGTTGCGGTGCGAAACCAAAACTGTCTTAATTTTTACTCAGATCAGAGAGTGCAGCCAGCACTCTTATCGACGATTTCACCTCTTGTTAGAGGTTCATCAGAGACTGCATAGGCTGCTTTTCTCTGGCCCAGGTAAAAATTTTCGACATATCCATCTCCCACCGCAACTGACGAGATGGTAGTAGGTGCCTAGCGGCATCTGCTAAATAAAAGACTAAGTTTTTCAACCTAATAAAAATATTTGTAAATTAAATATTTTTAAAAGATTTTTAATTGAAAAACTTTATTGGCCCATTTCCTGGTGACAACCTCCAAGGCTTCTACAATATGCAAGCCAAATGGATGCTGCAGTGAAGACTAAAGGGAAGGAATTCTACACTATGCAATTCACAACCCCCGTCTGCAGCGTGGTAAAGTTCCAACGGAAAATGGACCTAGTTACTCTATAGGAGTAATACTAATATAAAAATAAAAATGTATACCATTTTTATTCATTCAGTTGCGGTGCGAAACCAAAACTGTCTTAATTTTTACTCAGATCAGAGAGTGCAGCCAGCACTCTTATCGACGATTTCACCTCTTGTTAGAGGTTCATCAGAGACTGCATAGGCTGCTTTTCTCTGGCCCAGGTAAAAATTTTCGACATATCCATCTCCCACCGCAACTGACGAGATGGTAGTAGGTGCCTAGCGGCATCTGCTAAATAAAAGACTAAGTTTTTCAACCTAATAAAAATATTTGTAAATTAAATATTTTTAAAAGATTTTTAATTGAAAAACTTTATTGGCCCATTTCCTGGTGACAACCTCCAAGGCTTCTACAATATGCAAGCCAAATGGATGCTGCAGTGAAGACTAAAGGGAAGGAATTCTACACTATGCAATTCACAACCCCCGTCTGCAGCGTGGTAAAGTTCCAACGGAAAATGGACCTAGTTACTCTATAGGAGTAATACTAATATAAAAATAAAAATGTATACCATTTTTATTCATTCAGTTGCGGTGCGAAACCAAAACTGTCTTAATTTTTACTCAGATCAGAGAGTGCAGCCAGCACTCTTATCGACGATTTCACCTCTTGTTAGAGGTTCATCAGAGACTGCATAGGCTGCTTTTCTCTGGCCCAGGTAAAAATTTTCGACATATCCATCTCCCACCGCAACTGACGAGATGGTAGTAGGTGCCTAGCGGCATCTGCTAAATAAAAGACTAAGTTTTTCAACCTAATAAAAATATTTGTAAATTAAATATTTTTAAAAGATTTTTAATTGAAAAACTTTATTGGCCCATTTCCTGGTGACAACCTCCAAGGCTTCTACAATATGCAAGCCAAATGGATGCTGCAGTGAAGACTAAAGGGAAGGAATTCTACACTATGCAATTCACAACCCCCGTCTGCAGCGTGGTAAAGTTCCAACGGAAAATGGACCTAGTTACTCTATAGGAGTAATACTAATATAAAAATAAAAATGTATACCATTTTTATTCATTCAGTTGCGGTGCGAAACCAAAACTGTCTTAATTTTTACTCAGATCAGAGAGTGCAGCCAGCACTCTTATCGACGATTTCACCTCTTGTTAGAGGTTCATCAGAGACTGCATAGGCTGCTTTTCTCTGGCCCAGGTAAAAATTTTCGACATATCCATCTCCCACCGCAACTGACGAGATGGTAGTAGGTGCCTAGCGGCATCTGCTAAATAAAAGACTAAGTTTTTCAACCTAATAAAAATATTTGTAAATTAAATATTTTTAAAAGATTTTTAATTGAAAAACTTTATTGGCCCATTTCCTGGTGACAACCTCCAAGGCTTCTACAATATGCAAGCCAAATGGATGCTGCAGTGAAGACTAAAGGGAAGGAATTCTACACTATGCAATTCACAACCCCCGTCTGCAGCGTGGTAAAGTTCCAACGGAAAATGGACCTAGTTACTCTATAGGAGTAATACTAATATAAAAATAAAAATGTATACCATTTTTATTCATTCAGTTGCGGTGCGAAACCAAAACTGTCTTAATTTTTACTCAGATCAGAGAGTGCAGCCAGCACTCTTATCGACGATTTCACCTCTTGTTAGAGGTTCATCAGAGACTGCATAGGCTGCTTTTCTCTGGCCCAGGTAAAAATTTTCGACATATCCATCTCCCACCGCAACTGACGAGATGGTAGTAGGTGCCTAGCGGCATCTGCTAAATAAAAGACTAAGTTTTTCAACCTAATAAAAATATTTGTAAATTAAATATTTTTAAAAGATTTTTAATTGAAAAACTTTATTGGCCCATTTCCTGGTGACAACCTCCAAGGCTTCTACAATATGCAAGCCAAATGGATGCTGCAGTGAAGACTAAAGGGAAGGAATTCTACACTATGCAATTCACAACCCCCGTCTGCAGCGTGGTAAAGTTCCAACGGAAAATGGACCTAGTTACTCTATAGGAGTAATACTAATATAAAAATAAAAATGTATACCATTTTTATTCATTCAGTTGCGGTGCGAAACCAAAACTGTCTTAATTTTTACTCAGATCAGAGAGTGCAGCCAGCACTCTTATCGACGATTTCACCTCTTGTTAGAGGTTCATCAGAGACTGCATAGGCTGCTTTTCTCTGGCCCAGGTAAAAATTTTCGACATATCCATCTCCCACCGCAACTGACGAGATGGTAGTAGGTGCCTAGCGGCATCTGCTAAATAAAAGACTAAGTTTTTCAACCTAATAAAAATATTTGTAAATTAAATATTTTTAAAAGATTTTTAATTGAAAAACTTTATTGGCCCATTTCCTGGTGACAACCTCCAAGGCTTCTACAATATGCAAGCCAAATGGATGCTGCAGTGAAGACTAAAGGGAAGGAATTCTACACTATGCAATTCACAACCCCCGTCTGCAGCGTGGTAAAGTTCCAACGGAAAATGGACCTAGTTACTCTATAGGAGTAATACTAATATAAAAATAAAAATGTATACCATTTTTATTCATTCAGTTGCGGTGCGAAACCAAAACTGTCTTAATTTTTACTCAGATCAGAGAGTGCAGCCAGCACTCTTATCGACGATTTCACCTCTTGTTAGAGGTTCATCAGAGACTGCATAGGCTGCTTTTCTCTGGCCCAGGTAAAAATTTTCGACATATCCATCTCCCACCGCAACTGACGAGATGGTAGTAGGTGCCTAGCGGCATCTGCTAAATAAAAGACTAAGTTTTTCAACCTAATAAAAATATTTGTAAATTAAATATTTTTAAAAGATTTTTAATTGAAAAACTTTATTGGCCCATTTCCTGGTGACAACCTCCAAGGCTTCTACAATATGCAAGCCAAATGGATGCTGCAGTGAAGACTAAAGGGAAGGAATTCTACACTATGCAATTCACAACCCCCGTCTGCAGCGTGGTAAAGTTCCAACGGAAAATGGACCTAGTTACTCTATAGGAGTAATACTAATATAAAAATAAAAATGTATACCATTTTTATTCATTCAGTTGCGGTGCGAAACCAAAACTGTCTTAATTTTTACTCAGATCAGAGAGTGCAGCCAGCACTCTTATCGACGATTTCACCTCTTGTTAGAGGTTCATCAGAGACTGCATAGGCTGCTTTTCTCTGGCCCAGGTAAAAATTTTCGACATATCCATCTCCCACCGCAACTGACGAGATGGTAGTAGGTGCCTAGCGGCATCTGCTAAATAAAAGACTAAGTTTTTCAACCTAATAAAAATATTTGTAAATTAAATATTTTTAAAAGATTTTTAATTGAAAAACTTTATTGGCCCATTTCCTGGTGACAACCTCCAAGGCTTCTACAATATGCAAGCCAAATGGATGCTGCAGTGAAGACTAAAGGGAAGGAATTCTACACTATGCAATTCACAACCCCCGTCTGCAGCGTGGTAAAGTTCCAACGGAAAATGGACCTAGTTACTCTATAGGAGTAATACTAATATAAAAATAAAAATGTATACCATTTTTATTCATTCAGTTGCGGTGCGAAACCAAAACTGTCTTAATTTTTACTCAGATCAGAGAGTGCAGCCAGCACTCTTATCGACGATTTCACCTCTTGTTAGAGGTGGATATGTCGAAAATTTTTACCTGGGCCAGAGAAAAGCAGCCTATGCAGTCTCTGATGAACCTCTAACAAGAGGTGAAATCGTCGATAAGAGTGCTGGCTGCACTCTCTGATCTGAGTAAAAATTAAGACAGTTTTGGTTTCGCACCGCAACTGAATGAATAAAAATGGTATACATTTTTATTTTTATATTAGTATTACTCCTATAGAGTAACTAGGTCCATTTTCCGTTGGAACTTTACCACGCTGCAGACGGGGGTTGTGAATTGCATAGTGTAGAATTCCTTCCCTTTAGTCTTCACTGCAGCATCCATTTGGCTTGCATATTGTAGAAGCCTTGGAGGTTGTCACCAGGAAATGGGCCAATAAAGTTTTTCAATTAAAAATCTTTTAAAAATATTTAATTTACAAATATTTTTATTAGGTTGAAAAACTTAGTCTTTTATTTAGCAGATGCCGCTAGGCACCTACTACCATCTCGTCAGTTGCGGTGGGAGATGGATATGTCGAAAATTTTTACCTGGGCCAGAGAAAAGCAGCCTATGCAGTCTCTGATGAACCTCTAACAAGAGGTGAAATCGTCGATAAGAGTGCTGGCTGCACTCTCTGATCTGAGTAAAAATTAAGACAGTTTTGGTTTCGCACCGCAACTGAATGAATAAAAATGGTATACATTTTTATTTTTATATTAGTATTACTCCTATAGAGTAACTAGGTCCATTTTCCGTTGGAACTTTACCACGCTGCAGACGGGGGTTGTGAATTGCATAGTGTAGAATTCCTTCCCTTTAGTCTTCACTGCAGCATCCATTTGGCTTGCATATTGTAGAAGCCTTGGAGGTTGTCACCAGGAAATGGGCCAATAAAGTTTTTCAATTAAAAATCTTTTAAAAATATTTAATTTACAAATATTTTTATTAGGTTGAAAAACTTAGTCTTTTATTTAGCAGATGCCGCTAGGCACCTACTACCATCTCGTCAGTTGCGGTGGGAGATGGATATGTCGAAAATTTTTACCTGGGCCAGAGAAAAGCAGCCTATGCAGTCTCTGATGAACCTCTAACAAGAGGTGAAATCGTCGATAAGAGTGCTGGCTGCACTCTCTGATCTGAGTAAAAATTAAGACAGTTTTGGTTTCGCACCGCAACTGAATGAATAAAAATGGTATACATTTTTATTTTTATATTAGTATTACTCCTATAGAGTAACTAGGTCCATTTTCCGTTGGAACTTTACCACGCTGCAGACGGGGGTTGTGAATTGCATAGTGTAGAATTCCTTCCCTTTAGTCTTCACTGCAGCATCCATTTGGCTTGCATATTGTAGAAGCCTTGGAGGTTGTCACCAGGAAATGGGCCAATAAAGTTTTTCAATTAAAAATCTTTTAAAAATATTTAATTTACAAATATTTTTATTAGGTTGAAAAACTTAGTCTTTTATTTAGCAGATGCCGCTAGGCACCTACTACCATCTCGTCAGTTGCGGTGGGAGATGGATATGTCGAAAATTTTTACCTGGGCCAGAGAAAAGCAGCCTATGCAGTCTCTGATGAACCTCTAACAAGAGGTGAAATCGTCGATAAGAGTGCTGGCTGCACTCTCTGATCTGAGTAAAAATTAAGACAGTTTTGGTTTCGCACCGCAACTGAATGAATAAAAATGGTATACATTTTTATTTTTATATTAGTATTACTCCTATAGAGTAACTAGGTCCATTTTCCGTTGGAACTTTACCACGCTGCAGACGGGGGTTGTGAATTGCATAGTGTAGAATTCCTTCCCTTTAGTCTTCACTGCAGCATCCATTTGGCTTGCATATTGTAGAAGCCTTGGAGGTTGTCACCAGGAAATGGGCCAATAAAGTTTTTCAATTAAAAATCTTTTAAAAATATTTAATTTACAAATATTTTATTAGGTTGAAAAACTTAGTCTTTTATTTAGCAGATGCCGCTAGGCACCTACTACCATCTCGTCAGTTGCGGTGGGAGATGGATATGTCGAAAATTTTTACCTGGGCCAGAGAAAAGCAGCCTATGCAGTCTCTGATGAACCTCTAACAAGAGGTGAAATCGTCGATAAGAGTGCTGGCTGCACTCTCTGATCTGAGTAAAAATTAAGACAGTTTTGGTTTCGCACCGCAACTGAATGAATAAAAATGGTATACATTTTTATTTTTATATTAGTATTACTCCTATAGAGTAACTAGGTCCATTTTCCGTTGGAACTTTACCACGCTGCAGACGGGGGTTGTGAATTGCATAGTGTAGAATTCCTTCCCTTTAGTCTTCACTGCAGCATCCATTTGGCTTGCATATTGTAGAAGCCTTGGAGGTTGTCACCAGGAAATGGGCCAATAAAGTTTTTCAATTAAAAATCTTTTAAAAATATTTAATTTACAAATATTTTTATTAGGTTGAAAAACTTAGTCTTTTATTTAGCAGATGCCGCTAGGCACCTACTACCATCTCGTCAGTTGCGGTGGGAGATGGATATGTCGAAAATTTTTACCTGGGCCAGAGAAAAGCAGCCTATGCAGTCTCTGATGAACCTCTAACAAGAGGTGAAATCGTCGATAAGAGTGCTGGCTGCACTCTCTGATCTGAGTAAAAATTAAGACAGTTTTGGTTTCGCACCGCAACTGAATGAATAAAAATGGTATACATTTTTATTTTTATATTAGTATTACTCCTATAGAGTAACTAGGTCCATTTTCCGTTGGAACTTTACCACGCTGCAGACGGGGGTTGTGAATTGCATAGTGTAGAATTCCTTCCCTTTAGTCTTCACTGCAGCATCCATTTGGCTTGCATATTGTAGAAGCCTTGGAGGTTGTCACCAGGAAATGGGCCAATAAAGTTTTTCAATTAAAAATCTTTTAAAAATATTTAATTTACAAATATTTTTATTAGGTTGAAAAACTTAGTCTTTTATTTAGCAGATGCCGCTAGGCACCTACTACCATCTCGTCAGTTGCGGTGGGAGATGGATATGTCGAAAATTTTTACCTGGGCCAGAGAAAAGCAGCCTATGCAGTCTCTGATGAACCTCTAACAAGAGGTGAAATCGTCGATAAGAGTGCTGGCTGCACTCTCTGATCTGAGTAAAAATTAAGACAGTTTTGGTTTCGCACCGCAACTGAATGAATAAAAATGGTATACATTTTTATTTTTATATTAGTATTACTCCTATAGAGTAACTAGGTCCATTTTCCGTTGGAACTTTACCACGCTGCAGACGGGGGTTGTGAATTGCATAGTGTAGAATTCCTTCCCTTTAGTCTTCACTGCAGCATCCATTTGGCTTGCATATTGTAGAAGCCTTGGAGGTTGTCACCAGGAAATGGGCCAATAAAGTTTTTCAATTAAAAATCTTTTAAAAATATTTAATTTACAAATATTTTTATTAGGTTGAAAAACTTAGTCTTTTATTTAGCAGATGCCGCTAGGCACCTACTACCATCTCGTCAGTTGCGGTGGGAGATGGATATGTCGAAAATTTTTACCTGGGCCAGAGAAAAGCAGCCTATGCAGTCTCTGATGAACCTCTAACAAGAGGTGAAATCGTCGATAAGAGTGCTGGCTGCACTCTCTGATCTGAGTAAAAATTAAGACAGTTTTGGTTTCGCACCGCAACTGAATGAATAAAAATGGTATACATTTTTATTTTTATATTAGTATTACTCCTATAGAGTAACTAGGTCCATTTTCCGTTGGAACTTTACCACGCTGCAGACGGGGGTTGTGAATTGCATAGTGTAGAATTCCTTCCCTTTAGTCTTCACTGCAGCATCCATTTGGCTTGCATATTGTAGAAGCCTTGGAGGTTGTCACCAGGAAATGGGCCAATAAAGTTTTTCAATTAAAAATCTTTTAAAAATATTTAATTTACAAATATTTTTATTAGGTTGAAAAACTTAGTCTTTTATTTAGCAGATGCCGCTAGGCACCTACTACCATCTCGTCAGTTGCGGTGGGAGATGGATATGTCGAAAATTTTTACCTGGGCCAGAGAAAAGCAGCCTATGCAGTCTCTGATGAACCTCTAACAAGAGGTGAAATCGTCGATAAGAGTGCTGGCTGCACTCTCTGATCTGAGTAAAAATTAAGACAGTTTTGGTTTCGCACCGCAACTGAATGAATAAAAATGGTATACATTTTTATTTTTATATTAGTATTACTCCTATAGAGTAACTAGGTCCATTTTCCGTTGGAACTTTACCACGCTGCAGACGGGGGTTGTGAATTGCATAGTGTAGAATTCCTTCCCTTTAGTCTTCACTGCAGCATCCATTTGGCTTGCATATTGTAGAAGCCTTGGAGGTTGTCACCAGGAAATGGGCCAATAAAGTTTTTCAATTAAAAATCTTTTAAAAATATTTAATTTACAAATATTTTTATTAGGTTGAAAAACTTAGTCTTTTATTTAGCAGATGCCGCTAGGCACCTACTACCATCTCGTCAGTTGCGGTGGGAGATGGATATGTCGAAAATTTTTACCTGGGCCAGAGAAAAGCAGCCTATGCAGTCTCTGATGAACCTCTAACAAGAGGTGAAATCGTCGATAAGAGTGCTGGCTGCACTCTCTGATCTGAGTAAAAATTAAGACAGTTTTGGTTTCGCACCGCAACTGAATGAATAAAAATGGTATACATTTTTATTTTTATATTAGTATTACTCCTATAGAGTAACTAGGTCCATTTTCCGTTGGAACTTTACCACGCTGCAGACGGGGGTTGTGAATTGCATAGTGTAGAATTCCTTCCCTTTAGTCTTCACTGCAGCATCCATTTGGCTTGCATATTGTAGAAGCCTTGGAGGTTGTCACCAGGAAATGGGCCAATAAAGTTTTTCAATTAAAAATCTTTTAAAAATATTTAATTTACAAATATTTTTATTAGGTTGAAAAACTTAGTCTTTTATTTAGCAGATGCCGCTAGGCACCTACTACCATCTCGTCAGTTGCGGTGGGAGATGGATATGTCGAAAATTTTTACCTGGGCCAGAGAAAAGCAGCCTATGCAGTCTCTGATGAACCTCTAACAAGAGGTGAAATCGTCGATAAGAGTGCTGGCTGCACTCTCTGATCTGAGTAAAAATTAAGACAGTTTTGGTTTCGCACCGCAACTGAATGAATAAAAATGGTATACATTTTTATTTTTAAATTTTAATACTTACTACTTTCCAAAAAATTTCATTAAAATAATAGCAAAAATTATAATAAAAAATATACCTATTTACTAAAAACACCAATATATTTTGTTCACACTTTATTTCCACTGAAAGATTTAGCAACTAACGTAATACTGTTTGTATGCACGTAGTAACTATGTGCATAACTATAACAGTATGAACAACGTCGTAGTTCATACTGTTATTTTTATAAAAAAATCTCTTAACATTTTTCCCTATCGCATTTAAAGAAGTATAACTTCAAAAATAGAATCAAACTAGAACAAGCTGAAAATGCGAGCATTATCATAACGAAAACTTTGTTTATTTACTTATTTTAATTCATAATATGGAAAATTGCTATTATGAAAAGTAGTTTAGAATTAATAATTATGTTTTAATGTGCAATTACAACATCATTCTAATTTAAATGTTATGAACTATAAAGGTAGTTTACTCTTGATCGAAATTCATATTTTTTATATACCTCGTATAAAATTAATAAAATTTTACATATGATGGTTGCATCATAAATCTTAGAACATGAAGAGCTTTTTATGCAGAATAACTTTTCTTCGTCAAATTAAAAATAAAAGAGTTATAAATGAAAATGTTGTTGGTATCCATAATTTGAGAAAAATCTTCAAATATTTTTTACCATTAGAAGGATGCAATTGCACATATCAGACCATAATTTTTTATACCTAACAGTATTATTTCATATACTGTCGGTTCCCTAAACTCAGAAACAACTGGTTAATGATTTTAGAAAATAATTTTGCCAATTTGGCAAAAAAAATAATTACTAATTAGTTAATAATTACTAAATAATTAGTAATTTTGTCAATTTTGGCAAAATTCGCAAAAACAAAAAAATTACCTACTAAAATCACTAGCCAGTTGTGTCCAGTTTAGCGAAACGACTATATTTTAATTTCATAGCAAATAGAACAGTCCATTTATCATAAAGGGGAAGCCGTATACCCGTATAAACCTTTTCAAATACATCCATCGATAGTAGATCCATCGATAAATCTGATCTGAGTATTGCAGGAGCGGCAACGCAATAACACACACACTTTTGCGAATTTATAAACGAAATGTTTTCGTTGAAAATAAAGCATAAACGAAATTATAAGTGTTTAATTCAAAATGTCAAACATATAACAGTTTTTGGGCTCTAAATAAGATATACTGTTTTTACCTGTAGCGATTTAAACGAAAAAACTGTAATTTTTTACACTTATTTGTTAATAACTAAAATTCTCGTCCGAACTGTGACGGGCATTTTTGTATTTATAATGTATTAGGTATATAGTACTCAAAAAACCCTGGTTGCTCAAGTGTCCCGAACATGGTATATTTTTGCCTTATTTTACTCGAGCAGCACATTTTCATCATCTAGAAGTACTGGTAAAATATTTTCTAAAAAATATAAATACACTTCACCGGTTAGAGTGGGAGGTAAAATATAGGGTCCTATCAATTTGTTATCAAATATTCCACACCATACGTTAACAGAAAATTTATGTTACGAGTGACTTTGCTGTGTGGCAAACGGATTTTGTTCTGCCCAAATGTGTCAGTTTCTGAGATTGTATACCCCATCTCTCGTGAATTGTGCTTCATCGGTGAATAAACATATGTTTACAATCCTTGAATTTCGGATGATCCACCTGCTGAAGTCAATTCTGAGTATTTCGTCTCCTGGTATCAATTTTTGTACTTCTTGTATATGGTAAGGATGGCGATTATTCTTTTTAAGTCTTCGCCAGACAGTGGTGTGCGGAATTTGCAGAGCGTTAGTGATACTTCGGGTACTCAATTTTGGATTATTCTCAACTACATTAAGCATATAATTTTCCACATTAACGTTTTGTCTTTCATTACGTTCGTGTAGTCTTATGGTTGGAAATTGACCGGGTCTTCTGGAATAATCATATAACTTTCCAAAAGTTGGAAAACTTGGTATTCATTGTTGATAAAACAGCGTTTCATACTCTTTTTTAGCCGCTCTGCCGTTACCATGACAAAAACCGTACACATATAATATATTCGCATATTCATAATTGCTGAATTGATAATACTAATATTATTGCATATTCATTATTAGGGCAATAAGGCATATTAATGCAATATTATTATATTTGCCTTATTGCAATATGATATTGTAGCTTATTTTGTTTTGTCTTAGCTTCTAAAGATATAAGGGAATTTCAAAAAACAAAATGTTCTTAAAACATAAGACTATAATACGATTTCAATGTATACTCACACTTATACCTTGTCCTCCCTACAGGGTGTCTCCTAAGAAAAACATTTCTTTTCTTCGACCCGGTATAAGTACAAAAAAGAAATTTAAGTTAACATTTGCCCAGGTGCGTAAATACCAGAGAAAAATCTAAAATATTAATAAAATTGGCAGATTCCGTTCATCTGTTCATGAACAAATCAACTATGAAAATAAGCATAATTTTAGGGGATGCGTAACTTATGAAACTATGTTTATTTTGTCGATCGTCCAAACCGTGTATTGTGTTTATAATTTCAGAAAATCGTTCGATTTCGGCCCATTTTAATACGTGATTCAGCCATCCATTCGAAAATGTCAGCTCCTCTGAAACTGTCTTCCCACAATTCAATGTATGAAATGCATCATCGGTAAAAATCAGTTACTTGTGTTTGAAATGTATCATTATCCTGGCTACTACCAAGATTCCTCAATAATAATTGTTTTGCTTTTTGTGGTACAAAATTGCTGCCTATACGTTCCTGAAGATTAGATTTCAAACTTCGTATCTCCAAAATAATGTCAGTCACGCTTGCTTCACTTTTTTCCATGAGTAGCACAGTCTTGCTAAAAATTTTTTATTGTCTATGCACAAACCAAAAATATAACTCACCCGTCTCACTTGAATTAACTTTTTGAGTTATTAAAGATCAAAATTTTAATTTTTCGTGAGAAAAATGCATATTTTAAACCGATTTTTCATAAATAACTCAAAAACTATAAGTTTTTACAAAAAAGGTATTATTACCAATATTGAATCTAATAAAAAATTAAATAAACCTCTTACTTGAAAATCCTTTTAGTGTTAACTAAAAGTGAGTTATAGGTAATTGAATGTATATTTTTTTCGATGATTACTCAAATCTAAGTATTCAAGCTTACATAACGGGAAAATGATGCATTTTATAACATAAACTTATTAAACATTTGTCAAAGTGCTTAGAAATATCTATCAAATGAGCCCCCGAACAAGTTGATAGCATTAAAATTTATGCTCCAAAAGTTGTTCAAAATTTAGCGTTTAAAAATTTTTCAAAAAAATGTTATTGTTTTTTTTAATAACTCCGTTAATTTTTACGATAGCAAGTTCACCTAAAAATCATTTTAAAGTAATTTCAATAGCTCTTATACCTATTGCTTGTTTGTTTGTTTCCAGCAACTTGCAAAATTCAGAATTTTTGAAAACTGCGCCATCACTATTCCTACCAAAATCACCTATAGAAATTGCAGTAAAAAGTGAATCAGCATCAGCAACTGTCATTAATACAATAGAATGATATGACATATTATTAAAAAAGCCTATCCTGATTTTGGGGTAGCTTTCATTCGAATATGTTTGCCGTCTATGCTACCAATACACTTAGGCATGTTCCATAGTTCCTCATATCGCTGAGCAATTTGTAACCACACATTTTCTGAAGGGAAAGGCATGTACAGTTTCTTAAGACACTTCCAAATTTCTACCGTTGTCTCTTTAATAACTTTTCCCACCATCGTCTCCCCTTTCATGAAGTGAAATGACAGAACTAGAAAAGCAGCACTAGTTACAAGATATCTAAAACACCCGTTTACTTATAACTACATATATCTTGTTGATAGTACGATTATTAATTTGGTGTATATTTTAATGACTTATTCATATATACGTATCGGGTATCTCCGTATAATCAGTTCTGCTCCTAAAAACTCATAGTCGTTATTGCTTCAGCTGCTGAATGTAAAGAAATATGGAGATTGCTGAGGTTGACTTTTCTGAGAAATTTACGAGAACAAAAGAAATCATCCGGATCCTCTGGTAAAAAAAGACGCCATTCTTGATTCCTTTTACTACATCACAATATCAAACGGGAAATGCTGAATCCGATGACGACGTTCGAAACTGAAAGGTATTCCCAAGTTAATGATATTGACTTGACCACAAAAGACGACGGCGAGTGGTATGCACAATTCAAACCAAACTCAAAACACCCAAGATAAACAAGAAGAAAGTATGAACACAACTTCAAGGATTCAAGAAAGAGCTCAAAACTCAGCAACAAATGGAGTTGACATACAACTTCCTTCTAAATCTACGGACGACGCTACTAGAATAATTTTTCAAGTACCATCAACAAAAAAAAAAACAAGACAAAGCAGCCAAGTATTGGAAGTTGGGAGAATGCGGCAGTGCAATGTTTAAGTGATTTGAGTGCCAAATACAAAAGAAAAATAAATGAAACTGATGAGGAAGACAGCGATCTCCTTTTCTTAAAGAGTTTGTTGCCTAATATAATTCACATTGCTTCAGAGTTGTGAATAACGAAGAACTGCAAAACCATTTGACACCTCATGAATTTGCTTTGCAAAAATAAATTATTCTACAAGAAGCTGCCATTTGTTAAAGATTTCTATGCATGCTGTTATTTTGTCTCTGGAATTTTGTTTATTTGTAAAACCTTGAAACCGTTTGAGAAACTCTTACAATCTGTGTTTATTGTTGCAACTAGCGAATGTGATGGACAAAATAATGAAGTAGAAGATCTGGAGAGCGAAGTAAAGAAAAAGAACTTGTTCAGTAAGATCGAAAAATTCACTGTGGCCGAAGATGACATCATTGATCGCGATATTTTAGAGAAAATCGATGACTTCGATGAAATTGAAGAAATATCAGATTTTTTTTCAACATGTGCAAAAAAGTGCCACGCAAATAGCGGAAACCTGCAAATAATATCTCAGGTCAAATCCTTATAGAAATAATTGACGTCCTAGTAAAATTAGGAAAACAGTTGCCCCTGCGGACAAATGTTATGACGTCATATTTTCCAAATTCAAATGACGTTGCCTTTTCTGCGCATGTTGAAAGCTATTTCAAAGATCTCAAAGCGTTCTTAGGGGTCCACCATTAAGGGCCGACAAATTCATCACGAAGCATGTTCGGTGGATCGAAAATTCATCTAAATTTGAGCGAGGAGCTATCATCAATCAATATAAAAGGAAAAATGACAGCGAACAGAATCCTGCTACAAAGAGACATCGTACCCCACATAAATCATCCGATAATGATTACTTGCAACATTATGAGCAATGGAAAGGTAAAAATCCTTTAACCCCGCCTTTAGATAATGACGATTCTCAGATGGAATTAGTTACTGCAAACGCCGAAATTGCTTACCCAACATCCATATGTAGCTATCAAGATTCGTGTGAATTACTTCAGAACGTTACTCCGCTTGTACAATATCAGAGCATACAACAAGCGCTCCTAAATACTGACGTTGAAGTGAAAAAGATGGCCTTAGTACCAGATCGGGGACTTTATACCCTATATAAAATCTCAAATTGTTGCCATCAAAAACCACGGAACGCGGCGCAAAATATGCAATCTTTCAAAATTTACAGGAAGACGGCAAAGAAAATCATCCAGGATCACCGGTAGCTGAACATGAAAAAGCGAGTGTGAATGTAACCAAACAAAGAGACAAATATTTGCGGCCATCTCCGAACGTTCAGCAGTTGCATAAATAAAAAGATACGCAAATGCTTTTTTGCGTAATGGGAATAAATGCGAGTAAGTGAAAGTTGGAACACAAGTTCTACAACTTACAAATACCTGCCCATTTGATTCACTGTCGGAGATGATCAGCCATGCATATGTTGAGAATGAATTCTGCAGGAAAAAAATTGATGAATTTATTAATAGTTCGGAATTCCATAGATTCATTAAAACTTACGTCTTGCACGGTACTTCCACTGCATTATACCAGTTGAGAGATGAGGTTTTGCTGAACCTGTATGAAAGAAAAACTAATACGCTACAGTGTCAGCATAATGTAGGATCCATGACTAGGCGCATGTTTGAAAGAAATGCGACTATTCGTACTCTCACTAGAAGAAGGACAGTGTACCACATGCGGGACGGAATTCGAGAATAGCCCAGTTTTGGAAATGACAGGAGATCGAATTTGGTCATCAAACTTTGCCGATAGATGTCAAGACAGCTTGAGTGACCATTTTGCAGATGACTCTGTTATTTGCAAAAAACGCAAAACCAAAGGAAGAGCAAAAAAATCTAGGAGCTCATTTGATATTAATTACAGAATCAACGTATAATACGACAATAAAGAAATATAATTAACGCAATGCAAAAACTGCGGGTAGCGGGTAGGAACTCCTTTGGAGTCCCTTGGATTCTATTGGATAGTCCTATTAGGGAAAGTGAATCAATCCCTGCCCCCCGCAGATTCCAGGAGCTTCTTGACCCGGGAAGCTAGCACCTGCTAAGGGCCCTTGTCCAGGGTCACGGATGTAGTCCAGAACGGCATCCAAGGCGACGAAGAATACTTTCGGTACGGCGAAGATGGCGGAGCTGGCAACCCTTGATTTTAGGGACAGTATAAGATCACAACCGCGGCGTCTGATCCAGAGTGGGCGGCGGCAAACAGCGTCGGACCCAGAATGGGCGGCTGAAAACAAAACTCACCAACACGTCTAGCCAGCGTGGTGTTTTAAGGCTAAATACCCCTCATGAAAATGTCAGTTGAAAACAAGCAAATGGCCCAGGCAAGTAGGAAATTATTTGGACAAACAATTGACAAAGACAGAAAAAAGTTATCCAAATAAAACGACACACTTTATATAGCAACATATAATGCACGTTCCCTACTACCCGATGAAAGAATTACTGAACTTGAGTGCGAACTAGAAAACATAAAGTGGGACATAGTCGGTCTCAGCGAAGTCAGAAGACGTGGCGAACAATTAATTAAACTAAAATCAGGACATAGTTTTTACCATGTAGGTGACGACAATAATTCCTTAGGAGGAACCGGCTTCATTATACACAAGCGTCTTCAAACAAGTATAGTATCACTAAAAAAATTTTCAACAAGAGTGATTTGTCTTACTCTCAAATTGAAGACAAGGTATAATATGAAAATAATACAGGTTTATGCACCAACAACAGGCCATGATGAAGAAGAAGTGGATCTACTATGATGATATCGAAGCTGCTCTTAAAGACAATCAAGGACATTTTACTTTTATATGTGGTGATTTTAACGCCAAAATATGAATGAAATCCAACCCTACAGAAACGCCACTGAGAAACTTTGGCTTGGATGGTAGAAATGAACGTGGCGAAACACTGGTAAGGTTCATCCTGCAACACGAACTATTCCAAATGAACAGTTTTTTCAAAAAGAAACCACAGAGAAGATGGACATGGCACAGTCCTGATGAAAAAACTCAAAACGAAATAGATTTTATTATCACTGACAAACAAGACACAGTTAAAGACATTACGGTTCTAAACAGATTTGTTACCAGTAGCGACCATAGAATGGTACGAGGTAAAATAGAAATAAGCTTAAAGAAGGAGAAGTATAAGATGATTAAAAAGAAGAACAAATCAAAACCTGTTCCCTAGGGTCGCTGGTTGGCGTAGTACAACGAGATGTATTTCTAGTATCTACCATGATTCTCAGCGGTGTTTCTAGTGCGTACAGTACACAGGACTGGCACAGGAAAGTAATTCAGAGCGAGTGCGTGATTCTCTGGGAAAATACCACTGCCTCAGTGAGATACTGCTCAGGTGTGTGACCTACAGAGGTAGGAATATCACTAGGGCAGTGTGATTGAAAAATCAGACAAGTTATATATGCACAGAAATAAGTCTAAGTGTTTTTCTTCAAGAAGAAAGACTTAGAAAAAGTAGAGAAAAAAAAACAAATTATATGCAACTATGAAATGGCAAAAAGAATTACGGAAGGAACCGACTTTGCACAAAAACATAAACGAATATCAAATAGAATGATAAAAGTAAATGGGAAAACGTCTCGAATGCTTGACCTACAAGAGGAATACCATAAGAGACTATTTTCAAACAGTAAGTAAATAAATGCAACTATAAAATGGCACAGAAAATTGTGTGTTTTTCGAGTGCTTGGTCTGCGAACAGTGATACCACTGAAATAACACAAAAATAAGCAATATAAAATATCAAAGAAATATTCAACTTTCTCACATTAAAAATAGCAAAGAAATAAAAGGCAGATTCTAGGTGGATGCATTGCTACACCGAACCTAAGAGTCTTCGCTTACGAGGTAAGTCTCGAACTGATTTTCGACAGGAAATCCACCTCCTTTTATACCCAGATTTATTTTGTTCTGGGGATTATGACGTAGAAGATGGATTTTTCCCAAGTAATCGAACCAATGGCATTCTGAATTTTTGGTCAGAGATCCTCTCAGCGCGCTGATTGGTTGAAGACTGAACAGCGTCTGAGAACATCCCCCCCCCCATCGAAGACTCTTGGTTGGTGTAGATTATTTTTATTTTCAAACAAATAAAATTTACAGGTCAAAAAATGTATTTGATTTTCTTCGTTATGGTCCATGGCAGAATTTCGTGGTCCGTGTGGTGGTCCTTGGTCCATGGTGACGTTTTGTGGTCCATGTGCTGGAACTTGGTCCATGGTGGTGTTGTGGGGGCACAGAGCTACTCAGTTCACCCTGGTGCGGTCCCCCGTAGGTTATGTTGGGCAAATCCTGTGGCGTCGAGGACGACGCAGAGCTACTCAGTTCACCCTGGTGTCCACGGCGCTTCGTGGTAAGGATTGCATTCAATTCTGGTGGAGGACCATCTCTGGGCGGGGGAACGGATCGGATATTGTCCACATGGATGGTCCTGTTGACGTCTTGGTCCCTATGTACCTCGTAGGTGTGGTCTCCAAGTGACCGCAGGATCGTGTGAGGTCCAGACCATGTGGGTCCGAAGTTTCCTCGGACGTGGTTCCTCACCATCACTTGTTCCCCTTGGATGAACTTCCGGGCTGGTGGGGCGTTGGGATTGTCCGGGAACAGATTCCTGGCATACACCGTGGCGTTGCGGACGGCTTTGTCCGCCCTCTCTTGTCGTCTGGCTGCGGTGTTGGCTTCTCTTCGTGTCTGTTCGCTCTCCTCGGATCGTCTGGGCAGGTATTCCAGTAATAGTTCGGCAGGTGTTTCCTGGGTGGCCTCATTTCTCCTAGTCCTCATGCTGAATATGATATCTGGCACATAGGAGTCCCATCTTGGGTCGTCGTTTGATTTGCACCTGGCACGAAGTCCCTTCTTGAGTTCCTGAGCTCGGCGTTCTACAGGATTGGCTCTTTGATGGTAGATCGGGCTGAACTCAGGTTGTATATTATGGCGTCTCAGAAATCTCTCCCAGGCGTCTGTTCTGAATTGGGCTGCGTTGTCTGTTATCAGAGTGGTTGGTCTTCCCCAGCGTTTGCAAATGTCTTCCTGGAGGAACTGGATCACCTGCCGGCTCTTTGTAGTAGGTACATAGCGGAATTACACCCAGCTGCTTAGGCAGTCCGTTGCCAAGAGGATATAAAGGTTGCGGATCCCTCGGGCTGGTGGTTAAGGTCCTAGGATCTCGAAGGAGACCCTCTCCCATGGATTCTTGGGCTCTCTTGGAATAATTGGTGCTGCTGGTTGTCTGGGTGCTGCCTTTGTTGTGGCACAAGTCATGTAGGACTTGACATAATTCCTGACGTCTTTTGATAATGTAGGCCAGTAGTACAAGTTTTTGATGGCCCGTATGGTCTCGTCTTGCCCTGGGTGGTTGGCTTCGTCAGAGTCGTGGTATGTCTTGAGAACTTCCGTCCGGAGAGATTGTGGTACGACGAGTGTTTTGTTCTCTGGGCTGGAAACGTAATATGCTACGCCTTCTATCACTGTAAATTCTCGGAGAAGGTTGTAACAAACTAATAGTGTGTGACTGTAATGGATAAGTTTAATTAATTTTTGAGAGTTTATGAAGCTAGGCTAGCTGGATATTTAAGAGACTTGATAAGTGGGACTCAGGATAGGGTTAGGCCGAATTTGCACACCCGAGATAAGACAATACCTATAGAAAGGTAGATAATGAAGTACTGAAGTGTTATAGAAAATAAATTAGAAATAAGAAGGGATGAAAAGAAGAGGAATACTGACCGAGAAGATATTATTCAGAACGTATGAGGGCGCCAGGGAAGGATTGAATGAATTCTTCGCCGAGTGACTTGTATTGCTGTACCTAACTAATACTACTAAAATGGTAGGATAATAAAACATATAAGTATGTATAACCAACAAGTTTAATGAAAAAAAAAATACCTATAACCCCTATATACAATTTATACAAACTAGCTAACCACCTGACGTACTAGGCTATTACGCTCCTGTCTATAACACAGATATTACAGTAGAAAAAGAAACATGTATTGAATTTATTATACCAAGACAGTTAGTTGATCTAAATATGCATGTACAAAAACTTATTATTAAGGAGTATTACAACATTGGTTGACAATCCCGCATCTAATCGGAATGACAAACCGGACAATACTTACGAATGCAATAAATATTATTAAAGAGGTAATGTAATAACCCTAGATATTGTGCACATTATCTTACCAGATAGGTTATGATCTCCGAACTATTTTAAATAAAAGATACAATAATGAAAATGACATAAAATTTGTTGAAAAGAAAAATATTGAATATGATAAAGTGAATCGATTTTAGAAAAATGAATTTATATGATTATTAAGGTTATTTATGTTATTAAAGAAAGTTAAAGTTGAAAAAATTATGTAAAAGAATTGAAGATGTAAATTTTAGTAATAAAAACCTGTCGCTTCTACAAAAAGTAGGCCTGTGGCTTCTCCAAACTCCGGTTAAGTTGATACGGGGAGAGCCAAGTAAGGTATCTTCCGGTTTTCTCTACCTTAGGGGGAGTACTTCTCACCAACCAGAAGGTACCACGATGAGGTGCGACCAGGAGGTACTTCCTAGCAGCGGGAAAACTATCTATCTCCAAAAAAACAAAAACTAAAATCGATTCAATGCCAAAAGAACCCAAAATGATTGTCTATTCCATTTCCAAAAACCTAGGACTTAATCTTGGTCTCCACCAGTGGCTAAAAAAACAAACCTTGATCAGCTGATTGCCTTGATCACACAATAATCAGGGCCTCTGCAAAAAAGGTGTACCACCTTATCAGAACTTGACAGAGAAAAAATCTAAGTAAAAAATGAAGTTTGATGTACATGCTTGAAATGTCATTGACCTTGATTATCCTTGACTGGAAAGAGCCTTTTTAAACGAATATAAGGAAGTATTTGAACAAGTAAATATGAATCTGGTAATCAAGATTACTTTAAGGAGTTATATAAAGGAGAGAATGAGAATGGTCATTGATTCCAAACTGATTTTGAACTGGAAGTATATAGTCAGAAAGAATTCTTTTCTCTGTAGAAAAATAAGTGCGATGGTATTGAAATATTGCAAATCTGATGATTGAAGAATAATGCATTTAAAGATAATATATGTAAGATATTGAGAATGAATAAACGGGTTATTTTTTATTTAAGCAAAAAACATCATTTCTTTAATACATACCCATTACTCTTCAAAAAAAAAGGTATTGGAAAATAAAAACTCTTCTTTCCCAAAACACTTAACAACCAAGAACAAAACAACTCCTTCTCACGTAAACTAATATTCTATTAAAACATTTCAACCAAAATTTTATATTCTTTGTAATGGCCACTGGTGAGATTGGTTTGTGGTTTCAACAAAAGCCGAGATTGAAGTGACGAACAGCCCCTTCTGCAATGACAATCACGTCAGCCGGAAGCCGTATCGACACACAAACCAACTTCTAGATTCCGAATTCCCCAAAAGTTACCAACTTTGTCGTCGATCAACTGCAACTTTCAATACAAGTGTCAGTAAAGTTGGTTGCATACCTAGTTCCTATTGGAATAAATATTTTAGTAACGATGGTAATAACTAATCGTTACATTCCCCCGTTACTTGGAGAAAAAAAATTGATCTAATGAACAATTTTTTTTATTATACATATATAAATACTCATTACAAGTCTCCATAAAGAAAAATCACACGCTGTGGGATCCAACACAGGCGTGAATAAACCAACTATCTAAAATATACTACGAACCTAAGAATATTACACTACTCTAAAATAACCTATATTAGCGACCCAGAACTCGTAGGACAAGTCCTCGGTGACATACATCAGAAAGACCAAATTGTGTTCAAGTTGAGTCAGTAGATTTTTATAAAACCCCAAATTATAGTCAACAAGAACACCATAACAACCATATTCATAAATGCAAAACTAAACATAATCTATACAACGACTAACTTATACACACTTACATCTGACTCGATCGATTATACCTAACCGCAAATTATGAGTCATGTAAATGGAGTTGTCTTAATGACCAATATATCTCATATGGTACCAACATACATACTTAAGGTTTATTATAACCCTTTTTTAAATTACATAATTCAGATAAGTCCTAATCTCAAAAAAAAATGTCGAATGGGACGAGTAATACAAAATTGTTCTATCGATGAACAACCGATTTAAATAGAGCATATCCAAAGTGAACAATTAGTAGATTTCGTAGTAAGCCAACATAGACCATAGTATATATCAAAATAAATATAAGAGTGATTGACAAGAAAAGAAATTATTGTAGCAAGCCTTTTATCCTAAATTCAGACTAGATGGCGTTCTAATAGCAAAACACGTGTCGAGGTTGCTAGGAAAGTTTTCCAGAATTATAAACAAGCCAGATTACGGAAAATTAAATTTTTTGTGCTAAAAAGTGCCTTGTGGTGCCCACTGTGGATTGACGTATTGGTTAGTGCCATCCACCTCTGTGTTTTCCTGTTGTAGAAAAGTAAAGTGATTTGGTTGTGATTTGTAGCCATTTGCAATGGGCCTGTCATCAACTGACTTGCGCGAAATTAAAACAACAATCATCAATATTTTCAATGAAAAATTTCTTCAGGAAATCGTCGAAAAGGTAGCCGCAGCGGTCGAAGCAAAATTTGAAGAACGGCTTTCTGCTCAAAGAAATGAAATTGAATCACTTCGTTGCATATCTCAGGAACTGCAGAAGGATAACCTAGTTTTGCGCAAAATATTAGACTCACAGGAACAGTCACTGCGCAATATGAACGTGCGCATATTGGGAATAAAAGCTGAAAATGGTGAAGATCTTCGTTCTAAAGTAATTAACTTATTTAATAGTAAATTAAAAATAAACATTCAAAATAGCGATCTAAAAAAGTGCTATCGTGTTAATGATAAGAATCCAGGTAATAAGCCGGCTGCAGTGATGGTGAGGTTCGCTTCGGACACAGCTCGTCTATCTGTGTTAAAGAACAAAAAACATCTGAAAAACTCGGGCATATCTATTAAAGAAGATTTGACAAAATCGAGGTTGTTACTACTTAATCAAGCCATTAAGGCTTTTTCATTTAAAAGTGCGTGGGTTATTAATGGAAATGTTTATGTTAATTGTGAAAATGTCGTTCATAGAATTTCGGATGAATCCGATATTAATCGATTAAAAAAATAGTTCTGGTGATATATATATATATCAATATTGTTTACTGGTCAAAACTGTAAGTAATACCTAATGAATTTTCCTTTTTATATAGACCATGTTTTGATAATTTACTACGAATGTGCTATAATTAGCTAATAAAAAGCATATTTAGAGCCAACATCGTTAAACGTAGGTTTTAAGCTATTTTTTTCACTTATAAAATAAATAACATCATAGTAATTAGTATATAATGGCAATAAATAATTTCAGAATTGGTCATCTGAATGTTCGATCTTTATTTTCCAATTTTAATGAATTTAAAAACTTAATTGAAGAGAAAGATTTTGATATTATATTGTTATCGGAGACTTGGTTAAATTCTATGGATAATACAGCTGTTTTTAATATTCCTAACTATCACTTTATTAGAAAAGATCGTCTAGGTAGGGGCGGAGGTGTGGCGGCTTACATTAAAACACAGTATTCCGTGGAAATTCTAAATTTCGATTTTTCTATTAATGCGCAACTTGAGTTTTTGGTATTTAAATTAAAAATATTGAATAAAACTTATGGAATATGTGTGTTTTACAAGCCACCTAAGCTTAATTTTAATAGTTTAATTCCTGATTTTGACAACATTTTTTCATATCTTTATCCAGTTGTTGACGACATTTTTTGTTTAGGTGATTTCAATATTAATCTCTTCAATCTTCAAAATCCATTGATACCTCGTTTTGAAAATTATAATTTTGAGCAGATCATTGATGAACCTACACGCATCTCTGAAAAAGTGAGCACACTGTTAGATCCAATTTTCTTAACCAATAAATCGTTAGTCGTTAAATCTGGAGTATTTTCGGCAGATACTATTTCTGATCATAAACTAACCTATTGTGACCTAAGCTTGCATAAAATAACTAAAACACCCAAAATTATAAAACATCGTTCTTTTAAGCACTTTAGACTGGACAACTTTTTACTCGATTTACAACAATT
This sequence comes from Diabrotica virgifera virgifera, assembly GCF_917563875.1. Classification (NCBI taxonomy): domain Eukaryota; kingdom Metazoa; phylum Arthropoda; class Insecta; order Coleoptera; family Chrysomelidae; genus Diabrotica; species Diabrotica virgifera. Next base: position 79,015,862 of record NC_065451.1, read on the forward strand.
GCCATGGGATGATATAATTTATGAAAATAATATTGAAAAGAAAGTTGAAATTTTTAACAATTTAATTATAAGTTTATTTGATGTTCATGCACCTTTTAAAGACTCATTAGTAACCAAACCCAAAGCTCTATGGCTAACGGAAAACATAAAAATGATTTTAAAACAAAAAGAACGAGCACTGCAAAAATTTAAAAACTCCAAACTTCAATTGGACTGGATAGAGTACAAGCGTTTGAGAAATTTGGCGGTTGCCGCAGTCAGACGAGAAAAGAAGAAGTACATAGACTCTTTTACGGGTAATACAAAGCAGCAGTGAAAAGCTTTAAAAAATCTTAGCATATGTCCCAATAAAAATAATGAAATACCTTCTAGTTTATCTGAACCTAATGACATCAACCAGTTTTTTGCGACGTTCTTACAACAAAAATCCAACTGTACTGAAAAAATTAACTTTTATGACAATAATACTTATGAAGAAAATTTAAAATTTTCATTTAAAATGGTGACTGTACATAAAGTTAATAAAGTTCTTAATTCAATACAAAGCAATGCAACCGGTATGGATGAAATTTCACCTCTTATGTTAAAATACTGTAGTCCGTTCATTGATAAATACATAACACATATTATAAACTGTTGCATCGAGATAAGCTATTTTCCAGACCAATGGAAAATTTCTGTAGGAAGGCCACTCCCAAAGTCATCTAATGCAACAAGTTATAATGACATTAGAGTTATAAGTATTCTCCCTGCTCTGTCAAAAATATTTGAGAAGGTACTTTATGAACAAATGTATGACTATTTTACTATGAACAACATAATTCCAAACTCACAATGTGGTTTTCTTAAAGGTTTTGGAACATCAGTAGCACTAACGAATGTTTTGGATGATATCTTTAGAGCATATGACAATAAAATGTGTTCTGCTTTGGTACTTTTGGATTTTTCTAAAGCGTTTGATACTATTAACCATGAGTTGCTGGTAGCTAAACTTAAATACTATGGATTTTGCGAAGAATCATTTTTGCTCATTGTATCTTATTTAAGCAATAGATTTCAGTCAATTTTCTCTAATAATAAGTATTCTAATAGAGCAGAAATACTTGCTGGCGTTCCTCAGGGTTCGATATTGGGTCCTTTGCTATTTCTTATTTACACGTCTGATATATTGAAATCTATAAAATATTGCAAACTGCAAGCGTTTGCTGACGATACCCAGATTTATGTATGCTTTGAATTAGAGCACTATAAAGAATTTCAGGAGTGCCTTAATCAGGATCTTCAGATGATTTATAAACTTTCTTTGGATCATAATTTAAAGCTAAACCCTGACAAATCGTGTGTTATGATTTTTGGTAATCAAAGTAAAACAGAGTTTCTTAAAAAAAAATTAAGTATTTTAATTAATAATTCCAAACTAAACTTTGTAGAGAAAAACAAAAACCTGGGCGTTATTTTAGATGAACAGCTTAGATTTAAAGAACATGTAAAAAAATTAGTTCAAAAATCATTTTGTTCTCTAAAAATATTATATAATAATAGACATGTCCTAAACAAAAAATTAAGAAAAAATTTATGTGAAGCTCTCGTCTTATCTAATTTTAATTACTGTGATTTTATTTATGGTTTTTGTTTAGACAGTGACAGTAAAAACCGTATACAGAAAGTCCAGAATGCGTGTATCAGGCTTGTTTATGGTTTGCGCAAATTTGATCATATATCACATTTATATAAGGATGTTAATTGGCTTAAAATGAATGACCGAAGAACTCTTCATTTTGCTACCTTTTTATTAAATATAATAAATAATCCTACTTCACCAACTACGCTTAGGGAACGCCTTATATTTCGTAACGATATACATAACCTTAACATCAGAAACAGGATTAAACTAACAATGCCTCAACATAGCACCGCTATATTTCAGAGATCTTTCTCATATAATGCTGTTAAAATTTTTAATTCCATTCCTAATGATTTCCTCCCATTAAATATAAATACCTTTAAAGTCAAATATAAAAAATACCTGTTAAATATGTCATAATAAGTAATCTTAAATCTTAAAAAACCAAATAAATTATTAAATTTTAATTTATTAGCTAATTTGTAGACCAAATAAAATATTTATTCAATGTTATTATTAATTGTCAATCCGTAATTTTCTTTTATCAGTATAAATTAACATAAAAGCCTTTGTGTAACTTATCATGTAAGTGACAAAAAATATAAATGTATTAGGGTTCTGGTTTGGTTCAGTTGAGTAGCCTTGAGCTAGACTTGCGCCAAACCAGGACATGATAGGGAACATTTTTTTTTATTATTGTAACTGACTGTAATTTTTTCCCCTTAAATAAAGTCCTTTATTATTATTATTATATTATATTAAATTGATCCGACAGTGGATAACAGATTTATATTGAAGCATATCCAAGGTGGAACAACCAGGCAGATTTAATTGAGCAACGCTACAACCTAGCACTAAATGCGGTAATAATGATTACATATTGGGCACCATGAACCTAATTCAACTGATCATCAGAATTCAGTCATCAACTGATCAACTGATAATAACATCTAAGATACATAGAATATGAAAAGCTAGAAAGATTACTATAATAGATAAAACATAGTGTCCCTATCTGGTGACTAACATCAAAATTAAATCATTAACCTATTCATTAAACAATCGAGTATTCCTGAAATTTAGAAAGAGGAATTAACTTAATCAATACTGTTAAGTTAATCTTCTTCTTCTGACGACGAAGTTTCTAAGTCGTTGACAGTATTATCTGGTAATAAGTCCTTTATATGAAATCGACCAAGCTTTCGGTTGGACGAACTATCTTTTAATTCATATATTAAAGGAGAGATTACTTTACTGACAACACATGGGACATATTTCTGACAAAATTTGGCAGAAATAGCATCACCTTTACTAGACTTAACGAAATTACGTTTCAATACCCGATCACCAACAAAGAATCGCAAATCTCTTTTCCTCAAATTATATTTACTCTGTGACTTAAGGTAAGAAGATTTTAACTTCTTCCTGATGTCTGCAAATATTGGGGGCAAAGTCTGAAGATCATCTAAACGATGGAGTTTCTCAGAGATCTGAGGGAGATTTATGGAATTTTCCGAAATTAAACCAAAATTATCACCAGACAAAGCAATATTTCTACCAAAATTCAGATAAGCTGGAGAACATTGAGTAACTTCATGGACCGAAGTTCTTATGGCTTGAGCTATTGAGTGGATATACTGGTCCGAAGCTCTGTGATCTGGATAAGTGTACGATCTAAGGGCTGTTACAATACTGCGGTTCACTCGCTCACTATGATTAGCTTGCGGATGGTATGCAGCATTAAAAGATTTTCTGAACTTTATACTTGGTTAGAAGATCCTTAAAGGCCTTAGACACAAATTGAGGACCATTGTCACAAGACACAATTTGGGGAACACCAAACAACAAAAAGACTTTTTCCTCAAAATATTTCACAATGGCAGGGACAGTGGCATTACGAAGAGGGAAAACTAGTGGAAATTTAGTAAAGTAGTCCACAACCACCAAACAATAAGTATAGCCATTGTAACTACGAGGATATGGTCCAATCAGATCCATGGATATCATCTGCCATGGGAAGTCAATGTTCCTAAAAGTACCCATTAATCCAGCTTGTGACATAGTACTTGGCTTGCAAGTAGCACAAACTCTACATCTAGATATATATTTCTTGATATAGTTGCGCATGCCAGGCCAATAATATAATTCTGCTATCCTACTAAATGTTTTATAAGAACCAAAATGACCAGATGTCACATTATCATGAAATGTACGAAGAATTTCATCCCTGTTTGCTGTTGGGACGACAATCTTCCAATCAGACATATTAGACAAAGCTTCCGCTGAACTAACAACATGCTTGTAAAGGATATTATTTTCTACTTTAAAATCAGGATACTGATCAGGTTCTTGGGTCACCCTTTCCAACATTTTCTGATACCATACATCCGGAACTAAAGTGGATAAGTCAAGAAGATTGACATCAAACGTTCGAGACAAAGCATCAGCCACTACAACACCATTTGCTTTACGATGGACAATATTATAGTCAAATGCTGACAACTTACAGATCCAACGGGACAAACGTTGGGATGGGTTACGCATAGAATAATTTGTAATTGATAAAGAGGTATTGAATGTTGTGTGTGTGTGTGTATGCTCCTCAAATAGGTCTGGGTGAGAATGAAAGAAGAGCTTTCTATGATCAATTAGGAGACGTACTGAGTGATATTCCAGCGGAGGAGAAAGTTATAATAGGAGGTGATTCCAATGCACATGTGGGCCAAGCCAAGACAGGATATGAAACAATACATGGGAGATTAGGCTTTGGAACTAGAAATGAAGCTGGAGATGACATGCTAGAATTAGCAACAGCATTGGATATGGCGATTGTTAACACATTCTTTAAAAAGAGAGAAACTTAACTACAAAAGTGGACAACATCAATCCCAAATAGACTACTTCATGATAAGGAAAGAAGACATACGTGAATGCAAGGACTGCAAGGTAATAGTTAGTAAGCTGTTAGTAAGACAGTAAGCCAACAACATAAGCTGCTTGTTCTGGACATCGAAGTAAAAAGCGAAACTAAACAAAAATTTCGGAGAGGACCACAAAAAATCAAGTGGTGGATGCTAAAAGATGGGAAGGAAGGTCTATTCAGGGAAAGAATAGTAGAAAAAATATGTTGGAACATGAAAGGAAGCCCTAACACAATTTGGAGAAAAATGGCCAATATTATTAGAGAGACGGCTATTGAAATACTTGGGAAAACGTCAGGAAAGAAGTTTGAGGATAAAGAGACTTGGTGGTGGTCAAATGAAGTACAAGGAAAAATAAAATAGAAGAGAAAATTATATAAAAAGTGGCAAGAAACCAGATCGGACATAGATCTTCAAAACTATATGGTCGCCAAAAAGGAAGCGAAAGTAGCAGTAGCAAAAGCTAAAGCAGAAGCGTATTCAAACCTATACGATCAACTTGATACCAGGGAAGGCGAAACGAAGATATATAAAATAGCCAAACAGAGAGCAAAGAAAGCAAAAGATTTTAATCAGATTAGATGTATCCGAGATGAAAATAATAAAATACTAGTTCACGAAAGGGATGTCAAAAAGAGATGGAGAAAGTACTTTGACAGCTTATTAAATGAAGAATTTGACAGACAGCCTGTAGAGTCAACGGAGACAGTAGCAGCAATGGTCACCAAAATAACCAACGGGGAAGTGGCTCAAGCGCTTCAAAAAATAAAGAAAGGAAAAGCGGTAGGACCAGATAATATTCCTGGGGAAGTATGGAGAGCATTGGGAGAGACAGGAACAAGGTGGCTAGCAGGTCTATTTAATAGAATTATGGAAGTTGGGCAAATGCCAGACGAATGGAGAAGCAGTATACTGGTACCTGTTTACAAAAACAAGGGAGATATACAACAATGTACAAACTACAGGGCTATAAAACTGCTTAGCCACACCATGAAAATATGGGAAAGAGTAATTGATAGACGGATACGTGAAGAGACCGAAATATCCGAGAATCAATTTGGCTTTATGCAGGGTAGATCAACAACAGATGCAATTTTCATTATAAGGCAGTTGATGGAAAAATACAGGAGTAAAGAAACAAACGCTCATATGGTATTCATTGATCTTGAGAAAACATATGATAGAGTTCCTCGAGAGATTCTGTGGTGGGCACTCAATAAGAAAGGAGTCCCTGGTGAATATGTAAAGATTGTGAGGGATATGTATGAGGGAGTAACGACTAGTGTTAGGACAGGTGTGGGAGAGACTGATAAATTTCATGTGTGTTCGACCGTTGAACAGCGAGTATGTGTGACAGTGCTCTCTCCCAAAAATATTGAAACGAGGTATGTACAAGCTACTTTTAATTTAAAGAATCTTTGAATGCGATACTAATAACTACATACATTGAAGAGATTGAGTTTAATAAATCATCGCAGATATATTAAATGTGCATTAAACAAATCCAGAAATTCTAAAAAATATAAAAATTTTAACATTTATTGTTTAATAATTAAAACAGTAAGTAGCACAATAACCTTGTACAAAGTAAACAACGATTTTTATAACCAAAGTATTAATTACTAATAATTTCAATAAAGGTGACCATACACTAAAAACATTTAATAAAATAAATAGTATTATAATGGGAGGAAGTGCAATGGTACAAGATATACTAAATGAGATAAAAATAAACAGAACAGAGATAAAGAATGCTATAGAAGCATCTGAAGCGAGATTACTTATGGAGATAGCAGATCTAAAAAAGAGAAATAGCAAACTTGAACAAGAAAATCAAAAATTAAAACAAGAAATAGAACAGATAAAACGAGATAACAATAAAAATAGTATTGTAGTTTTTGGACTACAAATAACTAAAAAAAACTTACAGTGGAAGAGATCTGTGCACATATATTTTCATTAGTGGAAATCGAACTCCAACCGGTAGATATAAAAGATTACTATACCTTAGAAAACAAACCTAATAGTCCATTAAAAATAGAATTTCTACACTACTGGATGAAGAGCGAAATCTTACAAAACTGTTACAAACTAAAAGGAAAAGAGGTTTCCATCTCACCAGTTTTAACTAAGACACAGCAATTGGAATCAAAAACGTTAAGAAAACACTTATTTTTGGCTAAACAACAAAATAAAGAAAATTGCTATATAAAAACAGTAGACTGTATATAAATAATAAAGCCTATACAGTAAAAGATTTAACGGAAGAGGAGGAAGAAAACAACGAGAGACGTTCAAACAGTGCTCCGCAATCCCCATTACCAGAAACAACCGACGGTGTGGAGCTCACAAACCCATTACAAACAACTACTTTGAAAGAAATTTCTAAACCAGAAGGTAAGGCTGACATAAAAGGGGCACCAACTACTTCGAAAAACATAATTAAGCCTTATACTCGTCTTCAAGATCAAAGAATACGAAACAGTTCAACTTCTTCTCAGTCCAGGAAATAATTACATATAGGTACTTACTCCTAGTAATAACATTGTAATTTGTAAAACAGGTTTGCCCTTTGTTATCGTTGTTTAAATATACTTTTTGAATATCGTATCTATAGATTATATATTGTTAATTTTAATATTTTTTATATATTATTATCTTATATTATATTTAATAGCTGGTAATCCATTATAATGGATCAATTTATAAGAGATGTAGATTTTGAGCCTTTTGATACTAAAGAAATAAATGAAATAGTGCAACTAAATGAATTTATCAAACCGGAAAATAATCAAAATAATCACTTAAAAATTATTCACCAAAATATTAGAAGCATAACAAAAAACATTGATGAGTTTAGCACAGTGTTAAGTCAACTAAATTCAGACTTTGATTTGATAGTACTAACTGAAACTTTTAAACTATGTGATGTACAATATTATATAATAATGAATACATATTCTTGTATAGTGATTCAAACTTCAATAGGAATGACGGGGTGGCAATATATATAAAGAAAACTATTACATTTTCGCATAAAAAGGTAATGATTGGGCATTCTCAAGCAATCGAATTACTTATTCAATTAGAAAATAATAACAAAATCCTAGTTACTTGTCTTTATCGTTCACCATCTGGGGATGTGGAAGAATTCCTTCAATACTTAAAACAATATTTAGAACAACAAAAACAAGAACGGGTAACGAATCATATACTACTCGGGAACATTAATATTAATATTAAGGATACAAATAACGAACATGCTTACGAATATCTGAACTTGATGTATGAATACCAATTTGAATCTATGGTCAACAAATATACAAGAATACAAGGAAAATCTAAAAGTTGCATTGATCATATTTTTTTAAAAGCACAGGGAATTCATGGACAATCTAAGTCAGCAGTAGTGGAAACTTACGTTACTGATCATAAAGCGACTGTTATTTGTTTACCACTTAACCTAAAAAATAGTTATAAAAAACTAGTCAGAGAACAACACGTAATCAATCACAAAGAACTAAAAAAAGACTCAGAAAGTTATGATTGGTGCGAATATAATGCCTCTAAAAATGTTAATAGTAAATGCAATCTATTATGTGAAATTCTAAATAAACTTATAGAAAAAAACAGTTATATAAAAAAACACAAAAGACGGGAAATGAAGCGTCAAAGTTGGATAACTGCAGGACTGGTTAAATCCATAAACACAAAAAATCTTTTGTATCGTAAACATGTTAAAGATCTTGACAACGTTAACAAAAAAAATGAGTATTTAAATTACAGAAAAGACCTGAATATATTAATAAAAAATGCTAAGAAAAATTACTTTAGAAATAAAATTGAAAAAAACAAGAATGTTTCCAAAAACTTGTGGAATATTGTTAAAACTTTGACAGGTAAAGAAACTGAAAAAAATATTACAGAAATAATTACACAAGAAAGAACTACTGTAACAGATGGTGGAGCTATCTCTAATTCTTTTGCTCGTTATTTTACAGAAATTGGAGAATCTTATGCTAAAGAAATAATACCACCGACATCGTATCTCCCTAAATATAACAACGTGATGCATTCTATGTATTTAAGACCGGTCTCGGAAAGCGAAATTGAGGGAATTATTAAAACACTTGAAGCGAACAAATCACCCGGTATTGACAACATTAGAACAGAAGCAATAAGAACTATAGATAAACAAATCACCAAACCGTTGATGGATCTAATAAATTTAATATTTAAAACTGGTGAATGCCCAGAAAAATTTAAAGAAACGGTAGTAATTCCTATAAACAAGAAAGGAGATAAACTAAGTTTGTCAAACTACAGACCAATTTCATTAATTACTACTTTAACAAAAATCTTTGAAAAATGTCTTAAAATCAGATTAACATCTTTTCTTGATAAACACAACATATTATCGTCTTCTCAGTTTGGATTCCGTGAAGGTTTTTCAACCAACGACGCAATTATAGAACTCACCAATGAAATATATAATCGAATTGACAATAACCAACCTACTGCTTGTGTGTTTCTAGATCTCGCAAAAGCTTTCGATACTGTAAGCCATCCAAAACTACTAGAGGCACTAGAAAATAGTGGAATACGCGGCACTGCTTATAATCTACTGAAATCTTACTTGGACAATAGACAACAAATTGTTAAGATAAATAATATCAATAGTAACAAACTTCACGTAAGATGCGGGGTGCCTCAAGGTACAGTATTAGGGCCACTATTATTCAATATCCACGTCAACGATTTATATAACCTTAATACTGAGGGAAAGATAATCAGTTTTGCCGATGACACTGCAATTTTATATAGCGCAGACAGTTGGGAACATTTAAGGGATAAAATTAATGTAGATATGTACAAACTAATAAAATGGTTTAATTATAAAGGTTTAACAATTAATTATGAAAAAACCTTTTTTGTTCCGTTTTGCAGTTACAAAGTATCACTACCTTCTTATAGTGCTATAACAATTAAAAACACGAAAGGAAATATAATTATAAAATTAAGTAACAATATAAAATATCTTGGAGTAAAAATAGACTCTCATTTAAGGTGGGATGCCCACATAGATCAAATAACAAAGTGTTTGAGAGCCTTGGTTCCAAAGTTCAAATTTCTCAAATCTAAAATAGATGTAAAATATTTAAAAATATTATATTATGCACTAGTTGAATCTAGAATTAGATATGGAATACTTGGGTGGGGCGGTGTACAAAAAACTTATTTAAAGAAAGTCGACATCTTACAAAAAAAATATTGAAACTAATAATTAACAAAAAAATGACATAACCGTCTCATTTATTATTCTGTGATACTAACGTAATGGATACGAGGCAACTTTATATGTATTCCCTGGTATTATACACATACAACCATAAACATATCCTGCATACATTACCTCATCACTATGAGACTCGCACTAAAACCAACCAACACGTACAATTGGGAAATATTAAAAAATCAATAGGACAGAGAACTGCCATGTATCTTGCTCCAAAAGTATTTAATCACTTGCCGAACATATACAAGATATATATTAATACTCTTAATTCATTAACTATGGTAAAATCTATATTCAAGAAGTATGTATTGAACCTTGATCGTAATATTGTACATAAGTTGTTTGATTGACTTAACAAGTGAATGAAATTAAAAAAAAAATAAAAAAAATGATAAAAAAAAGAATAAGAAGACTAAGTTTTCACTCTAATGGCATATAAAACAACATAATGCTATTCTACATCCCACCAGAATGAAAACAATGGGAACCTTCTCTGGTTACACCTCCGAGGCTTCTACAATTTGCAAGCCATACGGATGCTGAGACTAAGGAAGATGAGGGAATTCTACAATTTGCAATTCACGTCCCATCTGCTCAGCGCGGTAAAGTTCCAACGAGAATGGTTCCCTTCATACTCCACACAGAGTAAATGTAAATGAAAAATGAATAACCATTTTCAATTTCGTTGCAAAACGAAAATACAGCCGAACCATATTCTACTCGAATCAGAGAGTGCTGCAAGCACCTCTACCGGTTTCGAAACTTATTAGTCTCTCATCAGGAGGCACATATGCTGCTCTCCCTGATCCAACCAAAACAAACCCCAGCGTGCAGTCCCGGATTGCAACGAACGAAATGGCATGGATGCCCTAGCGGCAACTGCTAGCAAAAAGACTAAGTTTTCACTATAATGGCATATAAAACAACATAATGCTATTCTATAATGGCATAATGTGTAACCAGAGAAGGTTCCCATTGTTTTCATTCTGGTGGGATGTAGAATAGCATTATGTTGTTTTATATGCCATTAGAGTGAAAACTTAGTCTTTTTGCTAGCAGTTGCCGCTAGGGTATCCATGCCATTTCGTTCGTTGCAATCCGGGACTGCACGCTGGGGTTTGTTTTGGTTGGATCAGGGAGAGCAGCATATGTGCCTCCTGATGAGAGACTAATAAGTTTCGAAACCGGTAGAGGTGCTTGCAGCACTCTCTGATTGGACTAGAATATGGTTCGGCTGTATTTTCGTTTTGCAACGAAATTGAAAATGGTTATTCATTTTTCAAAAAAAAAGAATGTTTGCAATACAGTGGTTTGTTAAATTTACCCAGTTCCTTTATTTATAATATAAAAAAATAAAAGAAAATAAATAAATACATGTAAGATAATAGAATGTTTGTACCTTGGCATTTAGTATACACATACTATATTCAATAACTAAACACTGTCACACACTATCCCCGTGTTCGACCAATAGGTTTTAACGGGTAGTGAGTAAATGTTTCTTTATTTTCCAGGATTAACATGTAAAATTAAAAAGTAGAATGTAATAATGTAAAACGTAGAATATAAAGTTAAAATGTATGTATTTAATTCTTGTACTGTGAAATTAATAAACATTATTATTATTATCCAGATTTAGCCATACGGCTCACACTCCCTCTAAGGGGAAAATTGACTCATCCCAGAAACCTACGGTATCAAAAGGATTGAGCTCTGGTGGGACTCTTTCCGTGTTATCGAGCCCTAGGTGACTTGGAATGCAGGTGTATCTCCCAGAAATTTTCGTACGCATCTGGCCGTCGCGAGTAGTACAGCTTTCTGCTTGGTCTTATAAAGATGTTCATTCAGACCCAGCTTTTTTATGCTTTCGAGGAGGGTCTTCGGAATGACTCCAGTAGTAGAAATAATAATCGGTATCGTCTGGGTACTTTGCATTCTCCATTGCCTTCGTATTTGAATTTCTAGATCTCTGTATTTGGCGATCTTTTCAGTAAATTTACTACGTAGATTATTGTTGTTAGGTATCGCCACATCAATAAGTGTTGTTTGTCTTGTTAATTTATTAACTAGTACCAGATCTGGTCTATTATGTGCCACTGTTTGGTCTGTGAGCACAGTGCGGTCCCAGTATAGCTTGTAGTTGCCATCCTCAAGCATACTCTCAGGGACGTATTGATAATACGGGAGATGGTCTGTTTGGAGAAGTCCCAGCTTGATAGCTATCTCTTGATGAAGGATTTTTGCTACTGCATCATGCCGTTCCTTGTATTCAGTTGCAGCAAATGCCTGGCAGCCCCCTGTAAGATGTTGGATGGTTTCTTGGGCTTGACATCCATATCGGCATTTGTCGTTTTGAACCTGAGGGTCTTTGATGATATATTTCAGGTAATTTCTGGTTGGTATAACCTGATCCTGAATGGCCAGTAATGAACCCTCCGTTTCAGGGAACATCTTTCCTGATGTCAACCAGTAGTTCGACGCTATATTGTCGACATAGTCTTGGCTGACCTCATTGGGATGTCGCCCGTGCAGAGGTTTACCCATCCAGGCGCGCACTTTTTCGTCCTTAGTAAGGTGGTTTATGCGAATTTCTGGTTCCCTCAGTTTGGTCGGTGTTGTGTCATCCACTGCGCAGATAGCGCAATGTAGAGTAGATGTCTCAGCCTGCATCTGAAAATAAGTTCTTAAATTAGCAATTTGTTTATCTAATTGCTCACCTATATCCATAAGTCCTCTTCCTCCTAGATTCCGTGGTAATGTTGTTCTTTCTACTGCACTTTTAGGATGGTGTTTTTGTGCCTTTGTGAGGTGTGTTCGTACTTTTCGCTGAAGAGCTTCTATATCTGTTTTTGTCCACTTAACAATACCAAATGAGTAGTTAAGCGCGGAACATGCGTAGGTGTTTAGTGCCTTAAACAAATTTCTACTGTTAAGGTGTGAGCGAAGCAGCTGTTTTACCCTTCGTATAAACTCAGTAGTTATCTCTGTTTTCATTTCTTTATGGTCAATTTTCCGCGCTTGCTTTACTCTAAGATATTTGTACATATCGTTCTCACCCATGGCCTCGATGTTCTGGCCATTTTGCATATCGAATCCTCCGGGCTTACTTTTCCTCTGACTATACTTAAAATACGGCACTTGTCTAGTCCGAAGTGCATACTAATATCATTAGAAAAAGTTTCTACAGTTTTTAGCATCTCGTCGAGTTGGTTTCGAGTGGAAGCCATTAATTTCAAATCATCCATGTACAATAAATGATTAAGCTTCGCCACCACATTGTTGTTATTTTTGATGCTAAAACCTGCATCTGTGGAGTTCAATAGCTGAGATAGTGGGTTCATAGCTAGACAGAACCACAGAGGACTCAACGAATCTCCTTGAAGCAGGCCCCGGCTGATTGCGATATTTTCAGTTTCGATGTTACTTTCACCAGGTATTTGAAGGTGAATTCTAGTTTTCCACTCTGTCATTATATGTTGTAAAAAGGTCACTATATTATCATCGACTTTATATATTCTCAATATATCTATAAGCCATTCATGCGGCACTGAATCAAAGGCCTTCTTGTAATCAATAAAAGCAGTAAATAGGTTCCTCTTTTTGGAATATGCTTGATTAGAAATGACTGAGTCGATGATAAGTTGTTCTTTGCAGCCCATGGAACCCTTAGCGCATCCTTTCTGTTGAGGCTCTATGATATTGTTCAGCGCACAATGTTGGTAGATACGCCGGGCTACACAGGATGTGACCAATTTATACAAAGTTGGAAGACAAGTAATTGGGCGATATTTTGCTGGATCTTGGGTGTTATTTTGATCCTTCGGTATTAAATAAGTGGTTCCCTGAGTTAGGAATGGTGGTATATCCTGCGGATTAGAAATAACATAATTAATTAGTGTTGATAAGCATTCATGAGCACTCCAAAACTTCTTGAGCCAAAAGTTTTGAACTCCGTCTGGTCCAGGAGATTTCCAGTTATGAAGCTCTTTGATGATATTTGAGACTTCTTCAGTGGTGAAGGGTTCGTAGAGAGTAGTAGTGTAGTGTTGGCAGTTCTGTGCCGTATCTTCTATCCATCCAGCATTGTTGTTAAGAGCAGCTGGTGTGGAAAGTTGATTTCCCCAAAACTCATGAATTTCTTCTTGGCTTGGATAAGACTTATCGAGATTTTCTACGGTGGAATTGAGTTTTCGATAGAACGCCTTCTCAGCAGTCTCAAAAAGGGCATTGTCGGATTTTCGGTTGTTACTCACTTTGTACCTTCTTAGTCGTCCTGAATAAACTGAGAGTCTTTGTTTTAACGTATCCAGGCACTGTTGGGCTGTGTTGTTTTCTGGATCGTATCTTGAGTGTCTTGCAGTATTCCATATTATTTCTTCAGCTCTCCTGATGACTCTTGTACTTCTTACACCTCGTATATATTCTGTGACTTGACCAATATCCCTACGCAACAATTCAATCTTTCCGAGCAGTCTTTTTTCCCAGGGTGCAATTCTGCTACCAGTCCTTCCGTTATTAGAACCCCGTCGTGTTCTGATCTTAATGCCCATTACATTAGCAATTGCTGTTGCTGCACAGTAGATTAGCATGTGCAGATACTCTAATGTGTGGGCTTCTACGACATAATTGGGTAGGACTTCAGTGTTCACAATTTGTAACAGCACACCTAGTCTCTTACAAGAGTTTATTCGTGGTAGCGGTGGTCTGCTAAGTGGGTTTGTTCCATTAAACTCTTGTACAGCACGTGCCATTTCGCTTACTAGTTTATCATGTAGCTCGTTGTTTTCCTGCTCTGTATTGTCAGGTTGAGTTTCTTGTATGGCAAGCTCAGGAATCTGCTCATGCACTTCATTGGGGACTTGATCTTCAATTACAACATCGTTATGAATCTCCCGTTCGACTTCGCTTCTGATGATATTGCGTCTAGTCTCTGGGATAAGGTTGTTTCTTATAATTACCCGGTATTGGTCTGATATTCGTTGCTCCGATACTTGAATATCTGGGTACGTCCTGCAAAATTCGGCATACAGCTGTTGTCGGTAGCCGATTGTTTCTTGACCGAGGTTTGTCACCTTGTAGTAGAAGCGCAAAATGTTCTCATTGATGGACACAGTCCATTTCATGCGCTGCCTCGGTCGTCCCGCTTGAGTGAGCGCCGGCTGATGATCCAGCGCAGCACCTTCGGCGGGTGGAGCTCTTGTTGTTGTTTGGCTCGCTTGTGGTTGTGGTTGGGCTGTAGCTGATTGTATGACAGGGGCCCGCCTCCTCAACACCCTGCCACCGACGTCCCGCATGCTGTCACGTCCAGCGCCGGCTCCAGACGTGCCCTGGCGATCCCCAGGCAGCGATCCTAAACATAAATTATGATTCTCCATTCTCATGGGTGTGCATTTTATACCTACTGCCAGGTGTCAGTTTTTGTTCCACGGCAAGTATCCTGCTACTCTCTGGGTATTGGCGCTACGAATACCCAGAAAGCATCCCCCATTCGCAGGGGGCCGCGCCTGATAGAAGAACTGACAAAAAACTCCCACAGGTTATTATTATTATTATATTATGTGAAAGTAGGATTGCATCAAGGTTCTGTGCTTAGTCCGTATTTATTCTCATTAGTTTTGGACCAGATAACAGCGAAAATACAGGGTAACATTCCATGGTGCTTAATGTATGCTGATGAGGTCGTGTTAGTAGGATATAGTGAAAGAGACTTAGAACAAAAACTGGAACAGTGGAGACAAGCTCTGGAGAAAAAAGGTTTAAAACTTAGTAGGACAAAAACAGAGTATTTGGAATGTTCATTTAAAGATGGAGCTACTACAAATAAAATGGTACCTTTGGATGGTGAAATGATTGTAAATAGCAATAGTTTTAAGTACCTAGGATCGGTATTACAGAGTAATGGAGAAATAGATGGAGATGCAGGCAGTAGAATTAGGGCTGGATGGATGAAGTGGAAAGAAGCGAGTGGTCTGTTGTGTGACAAAAAAATTCCAATAAAGCTGAAGGGAAAATTCTATAAAACAGCCATAAGACCAGGTATGGTGTACGGAACTGAATGTTGGGCAGTGAAAAAGAAAGAGGAACAGCGAATGCATGTGGCGGAAATGAGAATGCTTAGATGGATGAGTGGAGTGACAAAGAAGGATAAAATTAGAAATGAGTATATTAGGGGAAGTCTAGGTGTGGCACCAATTGATGCCAAA